>NC_063218.1:26562500-27762500 GCF_020740725.1 Corvus hawaiiensis | reverse complement strand
CAAAAAAAGAACTGACTTGCACAAGAAAACTTCCACTTCCCTATTAGCAATCTACTTAACATCTGTGCTATCTATACCTCTTCTTAAGAGGCCAGTATTAAAATCACTTGACCAGTAGTCATGCAAGAAAGGAAGCCTGTGATTTGAAATTCCTGTAACATCTCTTTTATTGATCTCATCCAATCTATTAGGAGCTGACACTTTCAAAAGGTAATTAGCCTGCTGCCTTAACATTCTACACCCAACTTTTGCATAGTACTTGCAAGAATCACTTCAGTTTTATCTCACACACAAAATTCTGAACAAAACAAAGGATACTACTAGAAAAAATTTTTTTAAATGCCACACTAGTAAATAGTGACAATGTGATGAGTTGTCTGGACTACCCAGAGGCACGGGCTCATTTAAACAAAATGTGCTTTAACACGCGCAGATGTCAAGTTACGGATCTTAGTCTAGGTAATACATTGAGCCATACCTAAGCAGCAAGCACTCACATCCTTGAAAGCAACTCTGAAGACAGATAACTAAAGCCACACTTACTGTACAAAGTTTTGGAAACATCTGACTACACTTGGCATGTTTAACTGTTAACAGTAAGTTAAAGGCACTAGTATAAACAGCATGGATGAAGGCAACACTGGAAAGTATTTTTGAAGAACTTGTAACCTAAAGAACTAGAGAAGGGGAGGAAGATCAAGAGCTGATGAAATCTTTTGTGTGCAGGTACATTCACAGTAAGAACACTGCTGGCTTTTAATCTAAATAGGAAAAGGCAAACTGACTTCTGTCTCCAGAATGCGTAAGTCTGGCCAATTCATATGGAAAAGAGCAAGCAAATTTCAACAACAAAGACAGCTTAGGCAGCAGACTTAATAGCAAAAGAAAGGCTAAAACTTCGGTAGGATGCCCTCTCAGAAGCATTAGCTACACATTACGCTTGTATCAAACAAGATGCTCAATCCAGTAATAACCACATAAAATATAAGGACCAGGACAGAAGAGAGGACATCAATTCAGACTTAATCTTCCCTTCTGGCCTTTGCAACCATTAAGATTCTCAAAATAACTAGACAAGGTTAATTAATCTCCACAATACCAGTGATAGTGAGGCCATTAATTCCCATTTTACAAAGAGCAACCAGAAAGACATTAGTATTATAAAATTCTTGTAACTGAAAAAGAGAAAAAACCAAAAGCAACAACAACAAAACAGCCTTAAAAATCAGGAATAATTCTAAATATTACGTTGTAACAAGACTGCTCCCTGAAAAATACAGAGCACACCCCTACTTCCATCTCAGAAAACCACACTATAGGATGCTGAAGATCCCGCTATATTGGAGGCCACAGAGTAATTTACTCCAGTGCTGGTATTTCACTGGTGCCATACCCCTCTGCCTTCATTAAAGGAAAAAAAGCTTGGTAGGAATCATATGAGACTTGCCATTATAAAGGTTACAAAATTTCATTTGGGAGAGATGTCTGCATTAGTCCAAACACTAAGAACATATACTCTGCATGGTTTAAAATAATGAAAGCCTATTGCTGACATCAATACTTATTCTGATTTACTCATTGCTGCACTCCAGCACAAAAGCATAACAATGGTCTGGCTTTATTTTTTCCTTAAAATAACAAAATGAGCAAATCTGTAGGACATAAAATGAGAAAACACCTTGGTACCAACAGAGCTGCTCTCTCAGCCTGTTAGTTCTTCCACAGTTGTCAGACCTGTTAAAGGGCACTTTACTGTCTGAATTACAAAGATGTTTTTACAGGCAGCCCAGATTGCAAGTATATTCCTGAAAACCAGCAGTTTGGATTCCTATACCTATCTCTAAAAGAAGTATTGTTTTTCTCTATATATCTAACTTTGATTTTCTGGAGTTTTACAACCCTGATAAAGACAGGAGAACGTAGTTTTAAGCAATCAGGTGGCGGTAAAGCTAAACTGTTTCACATTAACAGTCTCACATCAACAGTCTTCGTTCACTAGGATTTCCTCTTCTTAGCAAATACAAGGTACGTTTTCCCTAGTGAATAGATACTTTGGAAAGAACAAGGTTTAGTGTGAATTAAAGTAAACATATTTGATTTAAAAAATAAACTGAAAGTATTTTTATTTTACACATTAGAACCCTAAAATATGATCCTTTGTATAATTTGCTTTTATTTGTCAAATGAGCTGGTAACTCCCGGTAATTTTTTGCTTACCAAATCTGCTCATGCTAAATATACAGAGGTGACTTACAGAGCAGCCAAAGAGGAAGATATGTTTTCTCTTTCTGAGCATTAATAAGGCCTATTTCATCTGCTGTGTAAAAAATATTTTAAGCAGGTCTTACTTTGTTATACTAGTGGCTTTTTCTACAACTTCTCATTGTAATTAATTGCTAAGTACTTTTACACTGACAGACAGCAACAGAAAGCCCAACCAGAAGAGTTCTAATTTTATTTCACCAAAAAAAGTGAGGTGAGAAAGTAATAAATTGAAACAACTATGTAGAAAAGGGTTACATTAATAATGTGAGATTGTAACTAAGAGCCTCTACATACATTTAAACCATTACAGGTAATTTAAAAGACCAAAAAAAAGTCCATCATTTCAATTCAGTTTATATTAAATGCATTCTTTAAACTTCTGTTCAAGTGGATTTAATACCACACAGTTTAACGACAATTTGGGATTAACACTTATAATCACAACGGTTTTGCTGCTTTACTCCATCTCAACTACTTAACAGAAGCTACTGGCTTTTGCTGGTGGTAAAATGTTAGCCATTCTTCATGCAAAGTGACTCTCAAAGTCACAGACTTCATGCAGTGTCTGTGACTCATTATCACCAGAAGATGAATATGCCACTGATTTTTGTAATGTTAACATATGAGTAACTTCCAAAATAATTTAATTGGATGTAATACGTAAATCTGGGAAAACATAAAGAAACATCAATTTGGCAGCACTACCTGTTAATCAGCTGCATACCCCAAAATCTGCTGTGATGCTGCTAGAACTCCACAAGAATATGAAATACACCACCCTGCACATGTGCCTGCTTCCAGTTTTGAGCTGTCTGAAACACTAGTTTCAATATCCATTACTCTTGTACAAAGGTAAATTATTAGCTTTATCACTAGCTATATCATTTCCTTCAGAGCACGTTTGCGAAGTAACCCTGTTTCTCTACTGAAAAAATGAAGTACAAGATTCTGAATCCAACATTTCAATACTTTTTTTTCCCTCCAACTTTGTGCTTTCTTTGCTAAGTAAGATTGTATATTCCCCTTAACTCCTTAAGAAAGCAGTATGGAAACTGTGTTGTGGTTTTAGAGATGGTGCACAGCGCTCATGTCAATATTTTTAATGTGGTCTTGTTTCACAGCTTTGCCAGTCCTCACCATATGCAGCTTTTAATCACCAGACGTACTTCACTAAAATGATGAGCTTTTTCTTAGCTTACATCACAAAAGCAAATAATTTCTTATGTAAAAGTGGACTAATACTTAATATTTAAAGTCACTCTAACTACGCTCTGAAAAACACCCCATTTAATTCTCCAAGAAACTGTTTTAAAAGTCCATGTCACAGTTGTTGAGTTTCATAAATGAAAAATTTTCTTTAAAGCTTTGTCAACATATAACGAATAGCAATAAACAATTACAAGACCTTCAAATAACATGCGCACAGCATCCAAAAACTTGGAAATGCTTTCTTAGTAGACCAAAAAAAAAAATTTGTGAAGTCTAGAGGCTGGTTTTCTTACCAACAGAAAAATACATCTATGTTCTAGATCAGGCATGCACTGAAAATAGTTCCTGTAAAGTGGGGGTTTAGCAGCCCTTCTGTCACACAGTAGATCTCCTATTTCAGCAAACAATAATTCCATTAAAAAACAAGCTGAAAAGGAACTGTAAAATATTACCCACAATTACTTTAGTTACCCTCCGCACATGACCATTTTGACTATTTGAACTGCCACTTGCAAAGATTTTAAAAATACTTTTCAAGATATCATCTATTTCTTATAGAGTTCCAAAATAAATAAAGTCACCTTGAAATGCAGGCACCCATAAGCACCCAAGACAATCATTGAGAATTTCTCCACTGAAGACTGTATACCTTTCTCTGTTTCTCCCATACTTCCAGTTATGCAGTTCCACCTCCAGTGCTCATCAGAGACCTCTCTACATGCTGTAACTCACTGTAACAGCAGAAAACTAACAAACTTCTTCAGCCGGTTTAAAGAGCAGCTTGCACTTCCAGGGAATTAGAGGAGTCCAGTAAGCCCTGACAGTGGCAGGAACACGAGTATGGTTGGGAGGAGTAAAAACGGTGGGTGATAAATGGGAAGAAGGTAACGAGCTACCATGTCAGCTCACCAAATACCATGGTACCAGATCATACACTTCAGTATATTCGCAGAGCCAATAAAAAGTAGCGGTTTTAACATTATTGCAAAATCACTTCAACAGGCAGAGAACTTTGGTAACTTCTTCCCCTATTTACACTTCATTCTCTTCTATTTGAGGAAAACTTACAAGAGGAAAAGAAATAGAGAACTTAGACCAGTAAAATTAAACTATACCAAGATTCAAAAGAAAAATTAAAAGGCCAAATGGCATTTTAAATATTTTTTCTTTCAGACAAATAATTTTAAAACCCCAACAGTGCAGTAACAGAGCATTCACTATGTACACTTTAAGGAAAAAAAAAGGCATTTGGACTATTTAATTAATTGATATTGAAATAAAAGTCTGTTCTAAATAAGATGCCTAAAACCCACACCTGGTTTATATTTTTAAAAGTTGACATTTCATTTCTGACTCTCAAATACCCAGAAGATAGCAGAATATCCTGAAGCAGGGAGTTCACCCAGATTCATCAGAAAAATTAATTCTTAACTACCAGGTTTTTTTTCTACAATGGTGAATTCTGAGGCTCGCTCCACCAGTATCAGTAGCATGAGGACAGACAGGGAAGTCGGATGGATCTCCCTACAGTAAGGCTCTTCAAGTCAAAATTTTACCTGTAAGCTCACCAAGGCAAAGAACAGGCAACTTCAAATTCTAAAGCACTGTACAAAATTGTGCTCAATGCTCTGCAACTACTACAAATTCAAATTTTAGAGATGTATTAATTTTACTTTTCCTGCAATAAATGCAGTCATGGGAACCGCTTCTAAGAGCTAAGTCTGAAAACGTTTCCTTCAGAGCTACAAAACTAAAGTGTAACAGACCTCTACCTTCTCAAGTGCTTCCAAATCCACACTCCTAAAAAGCAGGATGTATCTGAAACACACTAGCCATATTTTATCATGAAAAGTGACAGCAATGAAAAAAAACACGGAAAGGAAGAGAGGCAAGAGCATGAAAATCAGAAGTGAAGAAACCAACGAAAAAAGTAAAAGTCGTGATTGTTTACACTTTTGCTACCTCTTCCAGACTAGTGGTGGGCTCTCACAGAAAGTAGTGTAACAGAAGCAACACTCAAGTAACAGAAGTGATTACATCAGCATTTCGTGCAGTGAAAAATATGAAAAGGATTGAGTGCAGGAACTGTGCTATATGATGTGTACAAATGCAGTTGAGAAGGAGGGTGGCATGAACAGCAACATGCTCCAAAGAAGGGGCAAAATATTTGTGTGAACAGTTTTTGTTTGTGATTTTTGCTTGGATTTACAGAACTCAAAACAAGCTACTATATCCCTTGATAAAAGTATTGTGAGAGTATGGATACTTAAATATATCTAGGTGGTCATTATAATCCTAGCACAAAGAAAGTTTTTCTCTACCACAAAAAGCCAAACCAAAACCAAACCACACACACAAAACCTAACAAAACCAAAACAGACAAAACAGCCCCCAACAACAAAAGCCCCCTCCCCCAGATCCACACCATTTAATTTAAAGAAATGTATTAAGAGTTGCAATCAGCTCCTCTGTCAGAACAGGCACTGTGTATCACCCAAACACCACCACACTTTTAATCAGACAAGGGTACTTCACGTGACATTAACAGAAACACTTGATTTCAGTGATCTAAACAGAAGTTCTGTTTGTAAAATGTTTTTGAGGCTGAAAGTTTCTAGGAATGTTAAATATTATAGTCAGCGACAGAAAGGGGAAAATAACATTCCATAAATGAAAGCCAAAACTACTTACGTTTCAAAACAGCGATCCACATTGTCTGACATCAGAAGTAGCATGCAGAGCTGTTCCAGTGCTATTAGCTGCATATCCCTTTCATCCCCCTGCCCCATCTGCAGCCATTCCAGCAACGTGTCTGGATCCACATCTGCCATGGTTTTTTATAAAAAAAAAGCCGCCTCCACTTCAATTAAAAAGTACCAAAAATATCCTTTAATTGTTGAAGCCAGACTAACTTCAGCACAATTAATTTCTCTCTTCAGTCAGCCTCACACTTCTGCAGTTTTCACCTGGCAAGAAAAAGTAAAAAAAGTAATCATCATCACAGTCTTGTCATTAAACTTTCCGTATTTGCTCCTCTCTAAAAAGTATAGCATATGTTTGGGCTGAAATTAGGGAAACTTTCACATATTTTATCAGCAAAGGGGTTTTTTTTCAAGCTTTATAAGCTAATGAGTTTGTTCTGTTTTGAGGATAACTCAAAATTAAAGCTAGAAAAATTGTGCTTAACCCTTTTGTGTATTCTTCAAGCTAGGAGAAAGAAAGTGATATCTTACCCATCCCCCTCCTTTAATATCACTTTATTATAAAGTGTTCAGCTTTATGAGAGATGGATTAACTCCTCATGAAAATATTCAAATACAGAAAGATAGTGAATTTCACATTTTAAATAGAAATCCTTAAAACAAAAAACTGAGATGTACAATTACAGACTTGCAGAATTTATGGAAACCTTTTATGAATCCTTCATCTTTTAAAACAGCATTCAAACGTAAGGAAAATAGGTTTTTTATGTCAAAGGATAAAAAAGAGAACCTAAGATTCACTTCCATTTTCAAGCGTTAGGGGTTTGTTGCATTATTTGGGGATTTTTTGGAAAAAAAACCATTTAATTCAAGGCTTTCCAAAAAATCTGGTGAATAATTCAAATAATTCACGTACATATAAGGAAAACAACATTATTTGCTGGCCCAATGCCATAGTTGGGCATGCTGAAGACCAAAAAAGTCCCTTTAAAATGTTAAGATATTTTTGACATATGTGCTTTCTTTTTGCTTTGCCTTTAACAAACAGTCAAATTCACCTCCCTTGCCCAAGAACACAGCAAACATGACTATTTTTGTATAAAAAGTAATGGGTTATAAACCAATCCCTCTAAATTAGACACACAAGAAAAAAAACCACTCTTTTAAAATACAGTTTATGGAAGAAGAATTAGTTTACGAAACTCATAGGTAAATATGAAATACTGGACAGTGTCCCCACAAACCGGGGGGAGGTGATGTGGGAGGGAGAAGCTTGATCTGGACAAAGTCTGCCTACTTGTTTACTTGCTGCTAATGAGTTAATAGTTAAAAAATAACTCCATCAAGGGCATGTCTACGAAAGAGAATCAGAAATTAGTATTATATGAAGGAACATACACCGAATCAGCAATGCTCTTTCAGAATAGCTTCGAATTCAAAGATGTGACAGAAGTATAACAGAGAGGATTTTTACATAATTTAGGGTCATAATATTACAGATCACTGAACTACTGCTTGCCAGTTATATATTTGATATTATCTTACTCTAAAAAGTAATTTAATATTAGTAAATTTATTTTCTGTATTTTAAACAATGCCTATGATTCTCCAAACTGTTTACAGACTACATTTCCTGCTCTGATCCTAAATAAAAATACTTTAAGCCAGTAAAAGTGGGATCGTATTATAAGTATTCTACCTCTCCTTAACACGACTAAATCGTTATTTCCGGGAGCGGGGAAACGGGTGATAGCGAGAGAAACAAGAAAATTAAGAGACAGTGAAAGTAGGGTAAGTTCGACGCAGGCACCTGCTGCTCTCACATCCCAGACGGGCTGTACAGGAACCACCGCGCAGAACACGGAGCGTGGCGAGGGGCCGGAACTCCCGGGAGAGCCGCACCAGAGCAGGGGCCAGGCCGCAGCCCAGCTCATCCCGCGCCGCCCGGGCCTGCTCGCACACACCAGGCGGGCCCCGGGCCCGCGCGGCGCTTTGGGCCCCTTCCCCACACGGCGCCGCCCGGGGCACGGGAGGCACCGCCTCCCCCTCCTCGCCGCCCCCGCACGGGGCACCCGGTGGCGTGAGGGGCTCCCCGGCAGCGCCGCCCCTCTCTGCCCCCGGCCCCTCGTACAGACTTTCCGGCCCCCGCCGCCTCCCCCCCGCCCACAGCTCCGGCCCGCTCCCTCCCGGCCCGACAGGCCCGGGCAGCGACGCTCGAGTTCCCGGCGAGCCGCAGGCCGCGCAGGGTGACCCGGCCTGGCTGCTCGGGAAAGGCGCCGTTTCCCAGCGCCGGCCGGAGAGGCCCCAGGCCACCCCCGCCACTCACCTCAGCCTCCCGCAGCCTCCTCGCCGGAGCCGAGCCCTACTCAGCGCCGCGCCGACACCGGGACAGCGGCGCGGCGGCGGCAACCCAAGCCCCGCGGCAGGCGGCGGCCAGCGGCATCCATGGCGCTCCGCCCGGTGCGGGGTGGGCGGGCGGGGCAGGAGACGCGCTCGGGGCGGAGCTGAGGCGGCCGAGCGGCCGCTGGGGGCGCTGCGGGAGCCTCCGCGGAGAAGGTGCCGCTCCCGCGGGCCCGCTCCGCCCCGCGCCGCCGCTGCGGAACTGGGAGAGAGGTCCCGGGGAGTCCCGGTCGCGGCCTGCCCGGCGAAGGGCCCTCGTCGGCTCGGATGGCCTTTCCCTGGATGCGTGGGGATTTTTTTTTTTTTTTATGGTTTACAGGTCATTTTATTTCTTGCCGTATTCTGATTATTTACTTCAATATAATGTCTTTACATTTACAGTGGGGCTTATACTTTTCAGGGACCACTCTTGAAAACACTTTGATCCCTCTCCAGCACCTCCATTAAGGGGGATCTGGTGAGCAGATTTAAATGTCGCAGTACTGGGAGGAGGTTTTAGGTTGCTCTTACCGAGTAGTGAGTTTGAAGTGCTGCAATTTTAAATGAAGGATCTTCAAAATCATTTCCTTGTCTGTAGGATGACATGTTTTGCAAAGGAATTTAAGCCTATTAATATAAGTACAGTAAATAAGATTATTGTACATTTGAATGTCACTCCTACCTACATCATAAACATTTCCTGTAATTAGGAGGCTAAAACTACACACTGAACCAAAAGGCAATTGCAGTCATGCTTGGTTAAAACTTGCCAAATGCCGACATTTTTATTGTTCAATATTATAATAACACCTCTAGAAAGTGTTGTCTTTCTTGGTGCAGGTTTTACTCAGAACACAAGAACAGTAGTTCTTTTGTCTCTGTGTCTGATTTCTAAGGCAGCTTAGCCTTCCTGTCTTACCGTATTACATCTCTGTTAACTGCAACTTGCTCCAACCCAGCCGAGATTTACATGTCCTTTGCCTGTGCTTGTCCTTCAGAGGTCAGGAAGACTTCTGATATGCATAAAGTTAAGGACACAAGGCAGTAGGAGGACTGAGTCTACAGTCTTTTCATTTAGAAACTTGGTCTTCTTTAACTTTTCATCAGTGCAGAAGCAGCAGAATTAGGCCAAACTTAGGACACCTGCATTTGCTAAGTGACCTCACTCTTGTTGCATGATGCTAGAACAGTTGCCTTTGCTTTTTTTGTGAAGAAAATAACGCTTGAGTGTGACTGACAATGCCTTTGGAAATTAGGCCACATAGGGTCAACCTAGATTGATCTTTGTCGAGTGTTATATTGAGCAATGACCACCATTTTTGCTGAGTATTTGCCTGAAAATTAAAAATTGGCTTTAAAAGAGAAAATGTCAACACAATTCGGTTAAAGCAATATTATTAGTTTCTTCTGAAGACCAAAAATAAGCCCCAATTTTTGATTGTAAAGACCAAAAACTTTGAAATCAAACAAGCATTTCACTCTTTTCACATAGAATGATGTTTCTGGTTCACGTGTCTGGAAAGATACATGGTTAGTTGTGGACAATATGAGGATATAAAATACAGATCAATTTAGGAACAAAATCAACACTTTAAATATTGTACTTGAAAAGAATATGAATCATGGATTTAAAGTACTATTAAGCAGGAATACAAAACTTAAAATACTGGAAATAGCTTTCAGTGCTGTACATAGTTATTTCAAAATGGAGAAACATAAATACTTCTATGTCCTGTTGCTTTTATTGCCCGATTTCATATACCCAATTTTTTTTTACTCAAAGAAGTATACTGGAATCAGGATCTTTTTTTCATTGTGATACATTTGCAATGTTTAAGGGTTTGCTAGTGATTTTTGTTCCTTGTTATGCAAGTTCTTCTCACTAGAACAAATCTGAAAAATAATGCTGACTAGATAATTTCTGCTTTATTGATTATATACTTCTTACAATATATATATGTTCATTAACTGATTAATACTTTTTTTCACTTCCTGTGCTGATGGGCATTCAAATTATTTTCAACACTCTCTTTTGTCAGAGTACTCCACTGAAGTACAACACAGCAAGTGATACCCCTGAAGTTACTGTTTCAGACTCCCTCTGTGTGCAGCACTGATACAGACTAGAACTGCCTCTTCAAAAGCGACTGCTCTTTAATGCTTACTAAGAAGGAAATCACTAGCAAGTAAGAGTGCACTTAGCAGATAAGAAAGACATCAGAATCACATTCATACAGAATTACTCAAATTCATTTGAATTTTCACACGAGTCAAGGTTTGTTCAGACCCCCAAATTTCCAGCCCATGTCTATCATTCTGTTAGTGCTGGGCCTAAGTCTTCTGAGGAAGAAGAGCTTTTATGTGGATTAGTGCAGCCAGACGAGGAAGGCAAGTGATGGCATAGACTGAAGTGACAAGAAAGGGAGCTTGGCTGTTGTAGTTGCTTTGAAGAAAACCACACTGACCATTGTGTGAAACTTGAAAAACAACTCCAGTTCCCCGTATTCGTGCAAGGTAAGTATTTTTCATTCAGTTAGAAAATTGCCTAAATGCTAACACTAGCTGGCACGCACTTCATGTATGACCTTGGCCTAATCCCTTAATCACTGCATGTCTCTGTTTCCTCCTTTACAAAATAAGGAGATAGTAATGCTGGAGTCAGAAATGTCTTAGCACTTATGGAACTGTGAGTTGCTGAGACATGTTACTATATTAAGTCTTAAATAATGCTATAAAACAGAATTCCTCTTTATGACTGCGCTTGAGCAGACCACATGTATAAGTGACTGACAATGCCTTTGGAAATTAGGCCACATAGGGTCAACCTAGATTGATCTTTGTCGAGTGTTATATTGAGCAATGACCACCATTTTTGCTGAGTATTTGCCTGAAAATTAAAAATTGGCTTTAAAAGAGAAAATGTCAGCACAATTACTAGAATAATGTCAGGGACACATGAACAACAGTGAAATATGCTACAAGGGTAGCAAGGATCAGGGATTGGGTTGCAGACACAGAGATATTCTGAGACATATTGTAAAGGACACCCCACTTGAGACAGTTTCTCAACAAGAAGACATTTCAGGTGTTCTCAAAAGGATTTAATTCTCTTTGAAAAGAAGTCACTTTTGGCTAGGATTCCACAAAATCTTCTCATGATGGGAAAAACCCCAAGTGTTTTTTCACTTATAGCTCAAAGAAGGATAATATTTAGTACTTCTTTTATATTATATTCATGTTGGTGTTTTCTATATGGTTTTAGCTGATAGCAGAAGGAATGTCATGGGCATTCTTAAAGTCACAAGTGTGATAGTAAGGATTGCAAGCTTCAGACTGAAATGATTGGGTTTTGTTACAGAAAACACAAAACTGACCAATAATCAAACTGAAATACACTTACAATTCAAACAAAACCAGAAGACTCAGGTTCCTTCATATTTTTTTAATTGATACAGCAAGTAGAACCCAGGATAACTGATGTTTTTGTTAGCTAACTGTCTACTTCTGTATACATGCCAAGTCGATGTTTCGAAACGTATCTGTGTACACCCTCTATAGTAAATAGATCAGAGGGTGATATAAGCAGAACCTGAACACCTCCATAAATTTAAGTGAGTAGTTTATGCTGAAGACCAGGGCTGTGCCCAGTCAAATAAAACTGTTAGGCTATTTATGGATTATTTATTCTTTGCTTTAACACTTTTTTTCTCTGCCACCCACACAATAATGTAGTTGAAAACACTGAAAGTACCTACTCCTCCAAATCCAAAAGATTACTAACTCCATGCATTTCATTTTTTGGATTAATATTATACTTCTAAAGAAAAAGTTACTAAATGTTTACGACACATTTCAAAGCAATGAGGTCATTTATTACAGAAGCTTTCTTGCTGTATCAGGTAAGATTTAGTTTTATAGAATTTGGCTATTTAAGTATGTTAAGATTTTCTTATGGAAAACTTTTGTTTTTCATAAATAAAATGCAGTTGCGAAAAGTTTTTTTATTTAAATCCTCCTAAGTTATCACAGTCTCTTCTTAGCCACTCCACTGTTGCACAAGCCTGGGGAACACAAACATAGTGTCAGCGTCTTGGCTTTCCAAAAGTACGTGCCAGTCTTTGCAGCCCTGGCAATCAACAAACAACCCTGTGCTGCTGCACAGCGAGCTGTGTTTACCACGTGGGTCTGACGCAACCCTGCAGCGGGCGCTGGGTGAGAGGTTTCCTCCTGGGGAGGCCAACTCCTGCAATTACGAGCCCATGTGGTGAGAGCACGACTGACGTTGACGTGATGAATATGCGAGTGACATGCTGGTGGCTGGTGTTTACTGAGGTACGGGGCTGAGTCACTGCTCAGCTTGTAGGACTCCTCAGGAGAGGCTCAGCTTCCTGGAAGCTTCTTATCCTCAGAGCTGGCTACAGAGGAGCATGTAGAAAACTGCAAATACTCTGAAATTATCTTTTCTTCTTTCTGAAATTATTGATCAAAACCATGTGCATTACAGTGCTTTTTCCTAAGTAAACTCACTTGTGTGGGGTTTTTTGTTTCTGGGATGCTTTTTATTTTAGATTTAATTTTTTGCCGTTCCAGGCTGAAGAGTGAGAAGTGAATAAACTTTGTACCAATTAACTACTTTTTACCTCAGTTTAGCTTCAGCTATATCACTACTTTGGACATAAAAGAGAAATTAAGCTGCCCTTACTCATGTCCTTTCTACCTCCAGTTGCCAAGGGGAAAGTGAGACAGAACTTAGGCAAGAGTTATCTATTTCAGGCTGTTAGCTCTACCCTGTCCACTAGTACCATAGGCAACAGCAATAAATCCCGAACCAAGCCAAGTGCAAGGAAAGATCAGTGACTCAGATCACAGGACTTCTTACTGTTTTAATGGCACAGACTACATTATAACTTTCTGAATCAGAAGGTTAATTAAGATTTGGTATTTGTTCCTCATAGTTCTACTCTGTTGTTACAGGAGTAAAACACATGTAATCCTACCAGGCATATGATGTGTCTCCCAAAGCTTCGATGAAGTATTATGAATTAATTTGAATGATCTTTGCTGATGAGAAGACTTACAATAAGAAGAAAGTGTCTTTATCACAAAATGATTCTTCTACATTCTGGGATAAAAAGAAAATCCACCTTTAGAGTTTTATTGAAAAGACTGTAATTTTTACGTACTCAGAAAGCTTAATAATGCCTTTTAAAATTCTTGTCATGAAATTATGCCCTATTCACCACCATTGAATATCTTGACATGCAAAAATAAGAAACAATCTCAAGCTTCTAAAACCTGAATTTCTGGATTAGCTGCTAACTGAAAAGAGCTCCGTCCTTCATTCAAACCAGGAAAAATAATCAGAAGAGTGTGGTAGAACATGGCAAAAATCAATAATAGCACTGTCCTAGAGCACATGAGACAGACAAGAAGAAAATTTTATCATTTACTACTGTAAACAGGAAAACTTCCTTGCCCCACTGATGACATTTAGGAAAAATGGGAAAGTAGTATACTTCACTGATGGTTTGTTTGATCAGAAAGTTAACACCCTGAAATTTCAATTAAGCTTGGGTTGTTTGGTTTGTATGAAAAGTGCCATTTGAACAACTTAAATCCTTGTCAGAAGTGTGAAATGACTTTGCTTAGATTTTTTCTAGTGATGTGAAACCATTTTCTGCAGATCCTCAAATCTGTACTTCTGCAAGGAAAGAATGCATATTCCTTAAGGAGTATATTGCAGGCAATAAACTGTGTACCAAATTTTCTCTTCATTAATCTTTATGAATAAATGAAGAACACATTGCACATGTATTGGGATTTGCCCTCTACCGTACCCTTTGAACATACTTCCAGGCTACAAACTGTATTAAATAAAACTGTCTGAAAATGGGAAACTGAGTCTGCAAAGAGAGATGAAGGACTTTTAATAGCAACAGGGTTGATTTTCATTCTTTGCCCATTGCTAGTGAATGCAGTAAATGATGCTGTGGGGATTCCTTCTGTTTTCTTAGCTTTTGTTTTCCTTTTGTTGATCTACTTTTTTTTTTTTTTTAACTTCCTTAACACAAATATTTTTTAAAAGAGAAGAAATAACCCCTAAAGATCAAATCCCTGAAATTCATTCTGTTATGTTGAATGTGAGGAAAAGGATGAGAAACAAAACAAGGACATTAAAAACAAATAAACACATTTCTGTTTAGAAAAGATCTTAGAAGAAGCTGGTTGTGAAAGAGAAACTCATATGTCTCAAATGTCCTTATACTAGGCTCTACTGGATTAAACAGCACTTCTGGCAGGAGAAAAGATGTGGATATGCAGTTATGAAGGTTCCAAACACTATCTAGGCTCGCTACATTTCAAACTGTGACCCAGGCCAATTAAGGAGACCTTTTTGATCTGATACTAGATAGCTTTGTGGCAGAGCTGCATTTTTGTAGGATAATAAGTGGCCATGGAAGAAAATTGGTGTAATTATCAAATCATTTGTCTAAGAGCTTTTAGTTAACTATCTAACACAAACATAAGGAAAACTACAAGTCACTATTTTTTAAGGCATGGTTATTAATGTATTTATTAAGAGTTTGATCACCTGTGTTTTAATTCCATAGGAGTTCAGAGATCCACCTGATTAGTAAGTGAGTAGCACAGGATAAATGATTCCTATCAATTTTTCTTTTTATACCCTATGTTTTTACCCATTTTGCACCCATTGACTTATGCTGGTAAAATTGAATATCCATGAACAGGTCACAGATTACTTCCACTAGTGCAAAGGATTTTATATTTCATTTCCTGTGCCCTTGGTACCAATACCTTAAAAAAAGAAGTCAACTGTAAAGTAGTTCCAGTCCAATCCCAGCCCAAGTTACTGCACCTAAGTGTTTTAATGTCAGTGTTCTGTTTGCATTGACTCTTAGTTATATACGGTAAGACACAAGCATTATTTTCTTATCCAAGCATATTGCATGTGCTTTTCCTATCAGTTCTGTGTTATCAGGTTATATTTCGATGCTGTAAAACATCAGCTCTTTGGGGTTTTGCAGTCTGTAAAATTTCTGTGTAAACACTGGTCTCAGTGGACAGAGGCAACTTACTAAAATGATTAAGTATTGTGTGTCAGTCTGCATCAAAGCAAGAATGTACTCTACCCATTTTTTTCATACAGTGCCAGCCGTTAGATCAGCAGGCCAAATCATCTTTGTAAAGAAATGCCATTCTACAGATGTCAGTAGGGCCTCACCAAGATTGGGCCAGCATGCAATTGGGCTCAAATACTAGTACTGATTATAGGAGTTTAGCTAAACTGAGTCTACAGAAATTTAAAGTTTTGTACAAGATTCTTAGCTGGCTTGACATTTTAAGGTGAAACCCAGACCCAGATCTAGTGGCACTTCTCTTCTCTTTAAGAAGCAGCAAGTTGCAGATCAAAAGAGTACAAAGACCTGATAGATTTTTTGCTTGTATTTCAGTGAGAAGCACCATTGAGATTCCCTCTTGCAAGCTCATTTATAGGGAGCATTGGACAGTTTTTTTGATAGAGAAATGTTGTCTGCTTACAACATGTTCTCCAAGTAAGTGGTGTGCTGCACTGACAACATCAGCAGTTGTTTTGGGGAGAAACTTTGTCTATGTCATTTTTGCAGTAACATTTCACATACAACAATTAGTCTATGTCCCAGTCCCTACTCTGACCCTGATGAGAGAAGGAATAGCCTGGGGCTGCTGAATCTTATGCTAGTGATTCCCAAGTATTTCACAGTAGAGGACCAGTGTCACTGATAGACATTTTAAATACTGAAAGGCCCCAATGAAAATTCAGGCCTCACTGTACATATGAGATAAAAGACATCTCCACCTCAGAGTTAACAGTAAAGAGAAAATTCAGACAAAGGCTACAAAGCAGATCAGAGAGTAACACAGTCCATGTTGATAAGCTGTTTAGTAGTTTGACTCCAAAGCCTACACATTAGTGGTCTCCCAGCTATATTGAGCTAACTCTTTTTGTTGTGCAAAGAAAGCCAAGAGGAAACCAGAAGCTTCTCTGCATTTACACTCTATATGGATCATGGCTACAAGCTAGCCTGCACTTCCTGGCCCTGGGGTGACCCACAGACAAGGAAGATGAACCAAGAGGAAAGGATTCTGTCTCAGCACTAGAAAGAAAGGGAGCACAGCAAAGTATACTTTAGTAGAACTATGCTGCAGCAATAGAATATCCTGTTTTAAAGAATAAAGATCATAAAGATAATGAAGACTTCAAGATTGTAGCCCTATTTGCTTTTCTTCTGTACCTTGATAAACAATTGTGGTAGATACGGATACTCTGATGTCTCCTAAAATGGTTAGATGATGCAACCATCAAACCATTCTCAGCTGTAAAATGATACTCAGTTTTGTCTCTTGTATGTGCTAAATATCTGACTCCTTACTGCCTTCCAGTATTAACCTGTACCAAACTGCACCTAAGGTGATGCTGTGCTCTGACACAGCAGTTTTATACACCCCACATAGCTGCTTTAGTTGTGCAGCAGAGTTTGAACTGTAGAGAGAGTTTGTGTCATTATCAACTGTATTCTGTAAATCATAGTTGACTAGGGATATAGTAGGGACATTCCAAAATAGGAGGATTTGAAAACACCACCACCATTACCACACATCCGCATTCATTGCTTTTAATGAAAAGGTAGCTCATTAGAATTGTACCATGTGGTACATTACATATTTACCTTAAAAAAAAGAGAAATTGGCACCCTTGGTGAGTACATCATTAATATGGCTGAATTCTGTATAAGGTGGTGCTGACTCTGTGTTAACTCCACGTTTGTTTCCCTCCCCACCCTGCTTCTGTAGCTAAATTAATCAGCTTTTTGCACTGGTGGGAGCCAACACAGTGCTGCTGCATGCTGACACTTCCTGGCTTAGCTCAGAGATGCTTTATGCTGTCAGGAGTAAGCACAAATCACAGATGAGAACTAAAAGCAAACTTAATAATTAATACCAAAGGGCAGACCTGCCAGTACAAGTTGTGATTTATAAAAACATAGAATAGCAGAATAAAAAATCATGCAAAACTAATCTATCTGGTACTACTGATCTGAAATACGCAGTTGTATTAGAGGATTCTGTTTCTGATGGCCTTAGCTATAAATAAGACTGACAATTTAAATATTAGAATTAATTTGATTAGTATAAATTACGTAAATAGAAGCAATACTTTCAGTACCACTTTCACAGTGATGCTGCTGGGTTTCCTTTCAGGCAGCCTCTATTGGTAGAGCTATTTGGCACGGTTGATTTAAGACCAATCCTGACAGATAAAATATTTTGTTCCTCAGGGTCTTTCATGTCAGATGTAGAACATTTCTGGGACTGCAGGAACACTTGCCCCAGCATTCCTTTGAAAGAGCTTCCCATTCTCTCTCCCCTTTCCCTTACCACTAACACCAACTCTCTGTTTGGTGCAGTTTTCACAGAAGTCTAAAAGATTTTTAAGGAAACATATTTTGGTCTTCAGAATGCCTTAAGTAATTTTCCAAAATTATAGCTTACATGGAAAAATTGGTTCATCGGGTTTTCCATCCTTCAAACAGGCCTCTCCCACCTCATCCTTCAGATGACAGACACATCCTACACATGAACTTCTTTTATTAAGATCAAGTAGAACTGATAGGAGGGAGCTGGGAGTCCCACAGTACCCCCTGCACCTTGCAGGCACTCCTAAGTACATTTGTCCTCTGCCACCCAACCCACAAGCTCCTGCTTTTCCTCCTGTCCCAGTAGGAAGCCCTTGGGGGGGTCCACAGAGTACCTTCATTCAGGCCTGGTAATGGGGGTAGCAAGGCTGTGTCTATCTGATAGGCCAGTGCAAATACTTATCAAAAAACCTCTAAACCAGTTCCATACCAATGATACAATATTTCTGAAAATATCCCCCTTTACTACTTTTTTTTCTCCCCAGAAATGATGTCATGTCTAAATCAAATTTGCAGTAAATTCAAAATTTTCCTTGGCAGTCTATCCAATCTTTTTTCCTCCCTTTCTCCCATTTTCACTCCAGACTAAGCTTTACATGCAAAATAACTTGAGATTCCAGAGAATCCTAGTATTTAAAATCAAGGTTTGGCTGTGGGAAGATGTTAGGATTTATTTAAATTGTGCTTAAGTGTCGCTTAAGTGTTGCTTTCAGCTTTCAGAGCCACAGAATCAGAATGGTCTTTGTAGGATAACCTTAAGCTCAGCCTTTCACCAAAGTTCAGATCACACCAGAAGATGTCTGAAGAAAGCAGTAAATGCTGGACCTACAGGAAAAAAAAAAGGCTACCATATTTTTGTGTGTTTCAATACTTAAACAGTTCCACAAACTCCAGCTTGAAAACCAAAAAATTAGTGACTGATTAGATACCAAAATATAAAAAGATGAGGTTAATCTCATTACCACCCTTTCATGAATATATCCCATCTGGTTTTTGAGTCTAATCTACTTTGAAGAAATGGAGTAATGTGATTTTAGACCAGAAACAAACCAGGGAAAAAAAGCTTCCCTACACACTTACCTTATATAAACATTTTACCGTGTAGTGATAAACAGCCAATTTTATCAAGGTTACAAATAATATCGAATTATTACTACATTTTTGGAGGTTTCCAGGGATTATTTTATTTTCAGGATTCTGTCTTACTTGGTATGATGTTCACCTTGGTACAATATTAATTACTGAGAATTTACTCACCAGTCTAGTTAAGTAGAATACGAGCCAACACAGTTCAGCTTAAGACACAGGATAATCTTGGATTTAGAAATGGGAAAATTTAAAACCTTGACCACTTCATAAACATTATTTTGCAGTGGAACAACTCTGTTATCAATGTCAATTCAATGGCCTCGGTGTATCTGCAAAGAAATTCAGAAGCTCTGATTTCTAGACAGCATTTGCTACCAGCTAATCTTAGGACATCTTAACCAGATAACCTGTACAGCAAGAATCTTATTTGCATGACAGCAGTCCATGTGGCCTCAATGCATGTCTACCAAGGTTGATAAAGCTGGCACTTTGCGAGTAACAACCCCTCTCTTGTGGGGTTGGGACGGGGAGGCACAAAAAAGGGCACAGCAATATTCACTCTTCACAGAATGTTTTCTCTGGCACCTTCATGATTTGTTTCCAGTACCTCTCCCTCTCCAAAAGAACAAGCACATTTATTTGTTGTTTTAAAATCAGTTCCCATCTTAGGCCTACTTTGTGCAGACCATGTTATCAGCAGCTTCCATTGCTTCTTAACTGGGGAGTAAGAACAAGCTATAATTAAAGGCTGAAGGTATTTATCCTCTCTTCCCTGCCCTGGAGGGACTGAGCTGTTGCCAGCAATTACAGGCAGTTGGTGGTTCCCTGGGATCACAGTAACCAGGAACCAGGAAGTGCACTCTGGTCCCATCTACCTGCCCTAGAAAAACTCATCTGCCACTGAACAGTGACGCGTCCCAGCTCTGCGTTTCCTTTGGCCTCTGAACACCCACCAAGGAGTGGTCTTCATTTCCAAGGACTACCCACCCATTTAGGTGAAAATCCTAATCTAAGAAGAGTGGTGAAAGTTTTGCCATTCAATTCACTCCTTATAAGTAATTTCAAAATCTGTTGATGAAAACATCCAAAGCGTGTACGCACGGGTGTTGTAACCAGTACTGAAAAGGCAATGGAAACCAGGGCGTGTGGCTGCTCTTGCACTTGATGAATTACATCATTGCAAACTTGTCTTCCTACTTTGCATAATATTCAAAATTTTCCTTTTGTGTGTGTGTGTGTAACAAATAGTGCTTTCTGGAGAAGTTTCCATCATTGTAGTGGCTGTTTTCATGGTTTATTTAGAGACTGTACAGAATGTGGTCCTGCTGCGGCAGCTTTGCATATTTTATTAACACGTAGAGATTCCCAGTATTGTATGCAAGTAACTGCATTACTTTTTATAGTAATGTTGTTAACTTGTCTCATCCTGTGCTGCTACTACAAAGTGTTGTGCTTTGATTTACGTGGATGGTTCTTCCTAAATAATAGGCAGTACAAAATAGAACAAGTAAATCTCATGTAACAGAAAACTGTGTGACCTTTACAAATCAGAGCAGTTTAATTTGTAAAATATTTTTTAGGATTCCAGTCAACTATTAAGTTATGATATTTCACACAGGCGGTTTTGAAGCAATGAACCAGCAAGGTGACTGATTTAATTATTATTTTCTCTTCCTTCTTTTACTACCCAGGCTTGTGTCTTTTGCTCTGCTTCCCTGTTCCTTCCTTTTTGTCCTAATCCTTCAACATTTGTTTGATTTGAAAAATCTTCCTAGAATGTTGTTGCTGCCTCAGCAGCCTTTGTATTTGCTACTTTCCTGCTGCCTTTTTGTCTGACCTGCCCCATCTCCACAGCCATCTCTCTTGATTCCCTGTCTGGAGCATATTGCCCTCTAGCACTTGTACCCAGCAGAAGTCACTCAGCAAGTCATGGCTGGGTGTTGGCTACCTGAACAAAAGGAAGACAAGCAGAAAAGATCTCTAACAGCAAGTTGCTGTTCTGGGAGATTAGCAAGAAGAGGAACTCGATTTTAGATACTTGCATGTCTGCCTAAGTACTTGCACTTAATAGAAATACACAAATACAAAAAAAAAAAAAAAAAGTGAAAAAAAGATTCAGTTGTTTTGGGGGAATTCTGTGTAGTCTAGGTACAGCTTCACAAACCTAGAGGGTCAGGAGAGAAGCCTGGACAGTTAATATATTCTTTACCTCCTGAAGAAGAAAACTATGGCACTGAAAGCCATTCCTTTAGGTGAAGTCCAGAACCAGCCAGTGAAGAATATAGTTTCAAATCCTGACCACCAAATGTAAAGCTGATCCAGCCAAGATGTACCACAACCTGGGAAAGCCAGGTTCCAAAGCCAGTAGCTGCTTCTGTAGTCTCTCTGCTCTATAGCCAGTACATCCAACAGCCATTTCTCTTCTGTCTTGGCCAGGAAAATCTCCAGAAGTCTTTAGGAATGTCTGCTGCTTATCCTAAATCATAGTTCATGGTTCTGAATGTTGTTGCAAGTGCAGAGAATGAGCAGGACATTGTGTGGATAAATCCACGTCTTGACAGCTTCAGCAACTGCTGCTCTGAAGGGTCTCAAGGAGAGACATGCTTGCATTACGGCCCAGACCAATGCGCACAGCAGCTCACTTCTATGTATCATTTCAATTTATCCACAAAGTCTGGCAGGCTCGACTAGCAACAGTCTCAGCACAGACTCAGGCCACGGCCAGCTGCTGAGCAACACACACACACAGGCATAACTCAGTGTTCCGAGCTGCGGTAGCTGCATGGACCAGTGGCATCCCAGAACAGGTGCCTGTGTGAGGAGCAGGTGGCTACAGAAACCTACTGGAAAGGCAGGAAACTGCCTGCTCAGAAAATAAGTTACTCACTCATGGCTTCCCCAGGCGCAGCTGCCCTCACACAGAGAAAACTACTTTGGTGGTTCATACCATGCCCCCTGACTATCTTTCCACCCTGTACCTACAGGGGGACACATCTCCGAAGTTATGTGGGAAAGTCAAGATAGAAGACTGCAAGTCTTTAAGCCCCAGGGGTCTGCATGTATCTACACTTACCATATGGTTTAGAGGGTGCCTAGAACTAGGCTCCAACTGGTTGTGGCTCCAATTCAAGGCCACTGGTTCTTGAGACTCTCTCTACATCCAGCTTAAGAATTCTCATTCTACAGAAGTAAATTATACCCAGATTTCTTGTTCCCAAAAGGGAACTGGGACGAATGGACTAAAAATAAGCCCATCTACCCTCCCATCCTCCCCCTGGCCACATTACTGTGTGGCTCGACTCCCTGCCAGCTAAATACCAGCTTGCCTTGTGCCTCAGATTGGAGGGGAAAATACATTCACTTGTATTGCCTCTTTTATTTCCCCTCTTCATCCCAACCTTGATTATTTAATAAATGCACTTGAAGAAGTACCTGATTTTTTCCTATAAGCAAATTATTTTATTCCCCTAGCTGAATTTCAGGTTAATTTGGTGGCAGCAGCTTGAACCAGTTGTCCTTGTGTTTTCCATAAAACATGCATACATCTGTGACAATTTTTTCTTGGTGTTTGACATGAATTTTACATGAGGGAAGATGAGGTTAAAAGCATTTGCCTTCATAATTATAGGTTGTATTTTCAAATTGCATAATATTTCTATTTTTAGATATAAATCAAAATTATTTCCAGAATCCCTGAGGCCTGTACTTCTTACTTCCATAGAAGATGTGTCTCATACAAAACCTTCTTTTTTTGTGGAAAAGGACACAGAGAACTAATGCACTGGGAAGAAAAAAAAAAAAGGCTGACAAAAATACCATAAACAAAATCATCCCCAGAGAAGGTTATAATAAGAAAAAAATTCCCACTAGCAGCAACAGGGACTCACAGTAATTCTATAGGCAGTGAGATAGTTCACATCAATTTTAATACGTGAATATTAACACTGGTTAAAAAAATGCATTTTTTTAAGCTACACAATTGCAAATTATAAGGCTGTAGCTTAGAATGGGATTTTATCAATCTTCATCATTACTAAATTTAGCTTCTTATCAGCAGCATTTAGAAACAGATTTTCTTCATCTGCAAACCTGTTTACATACATAACAGTAAGTTTTTCTGTGCAGTAACTAGGTAACCTGGCACAGGCACTAATATGCACACAGACAGCAGGCTCTGCTCTGGCTGCTCCTCATCCTCACAGCTTGTTTCCTCCTGCATGTGCCACCATTAAGCAGCTGGAATGCAAGCACAGAAGAAGGGGAGTTGATGCCACATTCTTCCTTCTAGAATCAGATTTTGCACTTCAGGTAAGTGGGACTATGGAAGTAGCATAGGACCATAGAGCAAAACAGATATTTGGCTGCAGAGTGAGTGAATTTGGGTTAATGCACCACAGGTTTTCAAAGCCTGCTTTTGCACTGACCTGTTTCTCAGACAGTACCTTCAGCCCTACTTTTGTTATATTTAGATGTAACTTCCCCTTTCATTGTTATATGGAATAAACCATTTATTCTCCAGAGAATATTTTAGGAAAAAAAAGCTTCAAAAATCCACAACTGTACATCAAAGTAAGAACCACACATTTTGGATAGGTTGGTGGCATAGCACTGACATCTCTAGGGTTTCCTCGTGCAGATAACACAATCAAATGCAGCTGGCTTATTTCATTTTGAATAATCAACTTTCAGTATTCATTACTTTAGATATGTTAAAGGCAGGTAGAGCACGTCATGTGTGGCCAAATATGCTTTTTAATTTTCATGTCTTTGAATCTATAGCCCACTGTCATTAAACAGCTTGAACTGCTTGCTACATACTTCAGCTAATTGAATGGGAATCCTCTGTGAGATGTCATCTACAGCAACAGCTCCAGGGTTGCTCCCGCTCGAGTGCAGTGGACAAATCTGAGCACTTCTTCTAACACTTGGCTGCAGAGAAGCACAGTTTATTAGCCAGTTTTTAGGATTAGAGGTTCTCATGCGCAAAAAGCAGTACTTGGGAACACCCACAGCATCAGGGCTGGCCAAGCAATGCTATTTTCAAGACACAGTGGAGTGACTCTTCCAGTGGTTTTTGACATCACAGTGCAGAGAAGTAGACAAATAATCCACCTTGCTGTATGTTCCTCCTAAACAAAGTGATAGCTGTCTAAGGTTTTTCCCCCTGGCTTTCTTGTCTAGTTTGAAGTATCATTGGCTAGGTTTTTCACTGTCAGAAGCACAAGTGGTTTATTAGTAGACCAGTACTAACATGTTTTTCTTGGAAACTGTTTATGCCTTACTGTCTACTGATAAGAGAGCTACATTTCAGGAACCTGAAAACAAAACATGTATACCTAGTGTTGAGATTAGGGATGAAGCTTTAGAGGAGACCGTCACAGTGTTATTGTCACAGATACATCCAACTATTCCAATTAAAAATACATTGAAATGCTGTTGAATTTTCCACCTGATTCCCTATTAAGCAGTATTACTGTTACTTCCTATAAACTAGCAAACTATCCTAGATCCCTCCATCACTCCTGCAATTGCAACAGCTCACTTTGATACTGCTGTGGCAGTCTTGAGGGGAAAAATCCCTTTGGAAATTCCAATTAGTAACTGACATTCATTAATAGAAAAATCTGCTATGCTTCCTATGCATTTGTTAATCCTATTTTATGGTGACATGTGCATCACTGGACTGATACCTCTCTCAGCCTGAAGGTGACTCCTGCACCTTGGAACACACCAGGTCTGTCTCAGACTTATTCTAGTCTAAGCAATACTAACAGAAAAGCTGCTTTTTCAGCTGCAGTGCTACAGACTTGTATCCAATTAGAACCTACCACATCCCAGCTGTGTGACACTTTTGCAGTTTTGACTAATTCTGGTTTGTTGCAGTCAACAGAAAGTTGTCGACAAATAATTTTTGCATAGTATTTAAATAGTACATTCCATGAGGTACTCATATGTGTATATATGCACTTGAGGCTAGACATAGACAGGATCTTTTGTCACAGAAACCCATTAAACTTCTCGTATGAACAGGGGAAACATACAAAGTAAACATGCATGCAGGCCACATGTTTCATTGCAAAGACAAGTTACTAGAAAAAAATTTACTGGTGCTTGCAGAGAAATGGCACAAAAAACAATCAGAAAGGAGGCAAGGGACACAGGAAGCAGGGGTGCCGAAAGTGGGGCTTTGGTTTATGGCTAGGCATATGTTTGGCTCTTTTTGCTTGGCTAAACATGAGAGCTTGCGTGTCAAGCAATACCTGAAAAAGAAGAGTAGAATTAAAACCAAAACTGCTCTGTGGTCTTACTTCTTTCTTGAGGAAAAAAGATAATTATGCAAGTTCCTTGTAAGACTGCATCAAAAACCTGATATGTAAAGGCCAAAGTCTTTTTATAACTGAAAAATGATTATTTCTGTAAGATTCATTTATAAAATGTTAGTTAACTAAGTAGATTTATTCATATGATCCAACTCACTGTTTTATGTGTACATAAGAAAGCAGAACTCAGGGTACAGGTATTTTTATTATGTGGATAAATTAATTATCTGGATAAATAAAGCTCACACATTTGTCCTAATTTACAACTGACATTAAGAATTAGCAGTAGTTCTCTTTATTGGAATCATTTTTGCTTCTGCAATACACAGGTATGTTGAAAATGGTACTTTTCCACATGTGGCCACAAGACTTGATCAAGAAATGTCAAATCACATAATTATGGCACCTCTCAATGGCTCAGTTGTGAGCTACTGCAACAAGACCTAAGAAATCTAGGACTAAGCTGCACTGAACTTTAATTTTTGGCTTTTAACAGTTTTTCTTGGCGCTCTTGCAATTTGAATATGCTTCTTAAAAGTTTTTCAGCAAAGCACGGTTTCAACAGATTGTCTTATCAACATTAAAAAAATGTTGATACATTACTATACATGACAGAAAATGAAAAAGTAGCCACAAATACATTTTTTAGCAATTAATTTCCTCTGCAATATATTTGGCCATTTTGATCCCAAACATGACTTGACTTTCATTTAAAAGTCTTAAAGTTTCATAAGAATCTATGATTTTCCAGAAGCAGCCTTGGGAAAGAAAATGAAAGAAAAACCCCCACCAGTAAACTTGGAAGGGTAAAGTAACATGATAAAAAAATTACTAATGAGATAAAGATAAGTAACTGGCAAATCTAATGTAAGTCCCTTTTAACACAGCCAGCAACTACAGATTTGACTTCAATGAAGAGGCGGAACTCAGGACTTCTGGTTCTCCAGGGAAAGATGGAAGGCACCTCAACCATCTTCCGACAGTTCACACATTTCAGCATTTGGCACAACACAGGGATTTACACACAGAAAATCTCCCTGGTCCTACTTATTTACTCATTGTGCTACTCAGAACAGAGGAAGACCTGCAGTGTCAAGTCACAGACCTTGATGCATCCAACCCAAACATTTATTTTTAGTTTCCTTGAGGCAGCACACAACAATATTTTTTCTGATACACAAGTCCTTAGGAGTTCCTCTGCTATTGGATAAAATAACTAAGACAAATATTAAGTGAAGAAAACTAGCTTTATTTATGTAAATTAGAAAAAAGAATTGTTAGAACTTTCATCAATTTGTTAATTCTGTACAATTTACAATTATATTTATATACAAAACTTCTAAGAAAATACAGTACATCACACTCTTCCTGAGTCACAGCGTGTTTCTCAGTTCTGTAAATATTTTTTTCTTCTTCCTTTTAAAGCAATTAGATTCAAGAAGGAAATCATATCCTCAGTTTGACAGTGTTTGGTTTAGGTAATACTGGTATTAAGAAAGAAGTCAATGCATTGTACTTCGAAAATATTTTATAGCTATTGCAGTTTTGATAGTTATTTTTCTATATTAAAATATGCTCCTTGATAAAAATGTTAATTACATACTTATTATGAGTTTGTTGCACTTTATTTATAGACACAAGACAAGGTGACTTCAAATGCATCCATCTGTCATTGCAGAGATACAGAAATTAAGTTACATATATATATATCAACGATCATTCGGAGATCAGGGAACATCCATCCACATAGAGCAGAGGTCTGAATTGAGGCACAGTACGTTAAAATTGCTGTCCTATCCTGGACAGGATATGTAAGCTCCAATTGCCTGGCTCCCCTAATAAAAACTTATCAAAGTACACGTCCTGAAAAGTGAGACTGTGTCAAGCAGCAAGGCACCAAGCCTGTCAATCCTTACATATGCATGACAGTCCCACTCTGGAAAGAACCACAGAGTCCCCAGAGAGGCATTGTAGAGCTGTATTTCACAGCATTTGTTACATCTTGGCCAGTTCAAGATGTTATTAGGATTAAAGCTATCCATATTACCTTTACTGAGTTGAATTTTCTGAGATCAGCAATAAACTATTGTAAGGCTTACAAGGATATTTAATCTGTTTAAAGAATGATGCAGTGTGTTGAATTAGTAACTAGCATAGATTACAACCTGTAAGTAAATTTATGTCCCTGTTAAATCCAAAAACCAACTACAGTAACTTATTTTTGACAAATACTGACTTAAAAAAAAAAAAGTTAACTTTACATAATGGCTAAGTGTGGGATGCTCCTAAATATATCTATGGTAAAGTTCACTATATTCTTTTTAATATAGGCATGTGCATGTCTGATATTTTAGTCCAAAATAATAAAAAATACAGATTTGATGACCTCTGATTTATTCATAGTGTTTAGAGATATTTAAAAAGTCTTACACTAAGAGAAAGTTATCCAGAGACTTGCTTTCTCTTAAAAACTTTCTGTAATACTTCAGCACAAACTGAAATACATGAGATCAACTCCTGACAACCTTTTGTGATTAGAAATTAAAAGGGACTTTTTTGCTGTTGATACCAAAGTGCGTAAAATTACAATATGGGGCTTTAAAGAAAATTGGTCTTTAGCTGAATGCTTGAACTTTTCCCAGGATTTTTTGCATGTTTAGTAGTCTTCACTTTGATGCCTTCTTGATTGCCTTTAACAGCTGATTCAAGCCTGGCTTTCATAGTTGGAGAGGAGGCCATTAGTTTTTTAAAAACTGATGAGTACTGTGGACCAATCTGCATCAGAGTTTGCAAAGCAAACTCATGTAGACTTTTTGCCGAGATTGTAGCAGAAACCAGTGCATTTTCATCCAAAAGAAAGGAAATGAGGATGGGAAGAAAGCAGGCCACCAAGTGAGCACCTACAAACATTGAAAACAGAACTTAAATATATGATTTTTAAAAATAGTGTCAAATTCTAAATGGAAGTATTTCTCCAGATTAACATTTAATTCAAACTGTAAAGCTGCAAAGGTTAGCTGAACTGTAGGGTAAAAAACCCAACATTCCTGTGACCAATTTTGTTAGCAATTAGTGTTCAGGACTGAATTCCTAGTGGTCATTTTGGTTTTAGTTTGTTATTTATGGCAACTTTGAGCATCTTTAACACTTTGGGTACAAGAAATGGAAGTAACTTACGGTGCTGTTCCTCAGCAGCTGCTGTCAGAGCTGTAACCACCTTTATTCCCTCCTGAATGACTTGAAGTTCAGCAGCATTTTCAGGTTTTGCCTTTTCTGTTTCCTGCAGTTTCCCCACAACGGATGGTGCTAAAGAATGGATATAAGGGTAGGACACAGTTTTGTTTGGATGCTGAAAGATGGAGTGCAGCAGCTGGTAGCACTTACACTGTACCTAAAGGGAAAACGAAATTTGCAGTTACAAAGTGTTACACTTAAAAATACATCTCTGGGTGTTCTAAATCTAACAGCTTGTCAGATAAAAATTTTGGGAGGGGGGAAAATGTGCCTCGCAGCTTGAAAATTCATCAGGTTGTAGGCTGCTCATGTATAATACTTTATAGGAGCATCATAACTTGTAATCAATTATTAATAGAAACCAGATCATGCTTTCTGTTTCTTTCATCAAGTCTTATATCTTCTGTCATTTTTGAGTTAAGGAAAAAAACCTATTTTTGTTTGAATATTAGTATTATTTTGAAAATACTCTCTTCTTAGCAAAAGTGCAATAATACTGAAAAAGTGGTGCTTAAAATATAAGCAATATCCCAGCCAAACTGTAGGCACAATTTTAAAATGCCTTAAATGGTGCAGAAGCTTGCACCTTATTGGAAGTCAATAGGACTGAAACTGCAAAGTTCCTACACAATTTCTGAGTGGCTCTGATGCCTAACACTTGGATAAAGTTTGCAAATGCATGCTAATATTTCCTTGCAGTCATATTTGGCATTTCCGGTTTCCTAACAGTGAAAATCAAAGTTTACAATATTAGGAATGTACTGATGTATAAAAAAGAATTGTCTTATATTTATTTCTCAATTAAATTAAACTTTGTTTAATTTTTTATTACTACACAAATATATATAGAGAAGATGCAAGAAAGCAGTTTACAGTGAATTCTAACAAATATGAAATCTAATGCATGTTATTTTCAGAACTTAACTTCGAAAGTGAGGTAGCCCCAATACCTAGAAAAGCCATTTGTATAAATACTTTTTTTCCCTGATACATTACTTTTTTAGGTGAAGGTCAGTTATATATGAACTGTGGCACTATAATCTAATGCCACTAACATGAAAATATTTATGCTAGGTCAGAACAAAGCATTAATCCAGTTCAGTAAGCTGCATCCAGCAGTGGCCAGGAGCTGACGCTTATGGGATAGTAACAGTTTTGTAGTGGTACTTGCTCCAGCTCCCAAAGACTCATAGCTGAGGGATTTCCTCTGCAAAAGATAGTATCTGTGTGTTGAAGATAAAATGAACAAATAAAATTCGACAGGTGCCTGAAACACTACACAACTTTATCATGTACTTAGCAATGTATAAAGCACTGAGTCTGAGGCAATAAAAGAAATAAATAATAGGAGTCCAGAATTGCATACAGAACAATGATTAAATGCACTGCTGGACATGTTCTTGCTCACTTGTTCAGACTGTATTTTAAAATACAACAGATATAGTCAGGAGAGAATTAACTTCCATCAACACACAGGACTAGCAACACAACTAAAATAAGCCAAGGTTCATTCAGTATGTAGTGATATTCTTATAACTTCACCAGTACTTACAAGAGGATCTTTTGAATCAAGTGTTATTTTAAACTTCTCAATACAACGCTTCTGAAGGCACTCTACAGTAGTAACTTCTGGGCTGGTAGACATAACAAATACTGTAATAGCAGTGAGAAGGCTGACTTCATCGAATTCTTGGAGAAGGCCATCTACTATCAACAAAGTAGTTGTTAGATTTACATTAACAAAGAAGATTGTTAGATTTACATTAAAAATTCTGTGAGTTTAAGTGGTACAAAGAGGTGGAATAGAAATACCAACATCTACGTTTCTTTAGGAACCTCTGTTTTCAAATACACAACATACTCTGATACAGTGGTATGGACTTTTACTGCAATAAAAGCCAAGGCCAAAATGGGAATTTAGGGGTGATCATATGCACACTTAAAATTACAGCATACTCCTATTCTACTGTTTCTTTGTACAAAGTACAATAAATATCTTTGAAGAGCTAGTATGACATATTAAAGTACAATCATTTTGAGAATAATATAAAACTTGGATTTAGAATATATTATTTTCTTGTAACTTAAACAGTTTTGTAAAGAAAAGTTCCAACAACAAATTACAACTTAAGAGATTAAACATAAGGAACAATAAAAATACTACAAACTCAGGAAGTTGAAGCAGCAGCACACAGTAAACTCACTGAAGACAAAAAATTCTTTTCTTGCACTACTGCTTTAACACCCTTTGCTTCACTACAGACACTAACTCTTTGTGGAGAACCTGCACTCAGTGTACAGCTGTCTTTTACGCTCAGCTGTACACTGAAGCCATAGCTCCTGTTTATGCCTTCGTACCATGGAACTACACTGTGGCACTACACAACACAGGAGTAAGCCCTCAAACCACTGTCCTGGTTTCAGCTGGGGTAGAGCTGATTTCCTCTCAGTAGCTGTTGCAGTGCTGTGTTGTGGATTCGGAATGAGAATGGTGTTGATAATACACCAATGTTTTGGTTTTTGCTAAGCTGTGTTTATCCTAAGTCAAGGACTTTATCCCTTGCCTCATGCTCTGCCAGTGAGAAGATAAGCAAATGAAACTGGGAGGGAGCATAGCTGGGATGGGTAACCTGAACTGACCAAAGGGATATTCCACACCATAGAACATCATGCCCAGTACATAAACTGGGGGGAGTTACCTGGAAGAGAGGATGATCTGGGTTTGGGAAGCGGGGTCTAGCATTGGTCAGAGGGTGATGAGCAACTGCACACTGCATCACTTGTTTTTCCCTTTTTCTTATCATTATTATTATAATAATTTACCATTATTACTTTACTTTACTTTAGTTTCAATTATTAAACTGTTCTTAACATACAAGTTTTACTTTGATTCTCCTCCCCATTCCACTAGGGTGGGGGGAAGAGGGAGAGGAGGTTGAGCAAGTGGCTGCATGGTACTTAATTTCCAGCTGGGCTTAAATCATGGCACCCACGTTTATACTTTTATAGATGATGACTTCTCATATGCACTGTAGGGACAAGATCGCACGATAGTTTCAACAGTACTTGGTAACCAGCTAATTCTCTTGTGACTAAGCAGTGACTAGTCTTTTTTCAGATGTGCATGAATTCAATTTAAATAAAACCAAGCAACACTTCACACAAACATTTTAAATTTGGTTTTTAAACTCATAAACCCAACATTTGTGCTTACCTTGATCCCAACAGTCAAGCACTGTGACCAAAGCACTACGTAGAAGATCAGTCCAAGCATTCTGACTTTTCTCTGCTCGAGCCATGGGAGAAGACAAGAGTCCTTTAAGAGCTTGTAGAGATGCAGCAACTGTCAGACGTAACTGGCCATCTTGCAATTTCACAGCAGTTTGTTTAAGTACTCCAATAATTAGGTACAAAATAGTAGGAAGAACTGAAACACTTCCTGTAAAACAATGCAAACTAATTTAACAGAAATCTAAAAAAAATGCAGGTACTTTTAAAATTTAATATTTTTTTTTTAAATATTGAGGTAGTTTTCTTGGATTCTCTTTTTTATTAATAATTTATAATTTTTAAGCATATCTATGAATAGAGGCACTGGTAATTTGGAGAAAAGATTTGAAATATCATGTGGCCTGCTACAGCAAACAGGGAGTCAGACTGCTTAAGTGAATTTAAACCTTTTCCCCTTTAAAATTAGCATTATATATCTTTTCCTCAATCATTTTACTACATGAAGTGTAGAATTATGTCATATTCAGAGAAAACCAAGAACAGAAAAATCAGAACCACTAAGGAGGTGGTTCTCATGGAAGAGAAGCCATGAAAGTATATATAGTAGCATATAGAGTATATACTAGTATATATACTATACATATCTACTGTATATATATATACACAGTATATGTATAGTATATATACTGATACATAGTAAATTCTTTGTATATACTACTACATAGAAAGAAGAAAACAAAGTATATGCATCTAAGTATACTTTGCACATGAAGACAATACAGTGAAGGAAATTAATGGGGGTAATTTCAAAACTGGCAAGAGGAAAATTCTACTCAATGATGTGTAGTTAGCTAAAGATGCCACTGTTCTAGGAAATCACTGAAGTCAAGAGTTTAGTAAGAGTAATAAGGACTTCAGAATAAATATATGTATAAAACCCCTCAGAACTAAAATAGAAGCTCTAAAAAATATCTTGGAAAAGAGAAGACCTAAGGAGAGAAGCGGATTGTTCCTTAGGCTACTGAAGAGATTTTCGTGTCTGAGAATCTGATAGTTGACCAGTCATAATGACAGAGCACTAAAAATATTTTAAAATTCAGAGGAATAACGTGGCATAGCAGTTTCACTTATTTTTATGTCTTGGAATCTAACAGTAATCTAGAATTCTGCATATATTGGAGGCAATCTAGAAACCTGCGTACTTATGTGTTGCTCCTGTCCTAAGTTAGGACTCAGCAAAGCACAGAGTTAAGCATATGGGTTAATATGCTTATTGCGTTCCCTAATCAGCAAAATGCTTACGTTTTTAAGATTTTAATACACTGATGTTCATGAGAGGCCTGTTGAATAATGAGGGTCTCTGACTTATGCACAAGTATTTTTTGAAGCTGAGGACATGTATTTTTGAACAGCTGAGACTTTACTGTTGGAATTCAGTAGGAAATTTAGGTCATGAACATCATTTACTTGCAAATTTTTTTATGCACACGTATCATGACAGGGGCCTGAAGGAAGAGACGCGGCAGTCACAGGAGTGTAACTTCAGTTACCTACTAAAGGAGAAAAAATTATGCAATTCCACAGAGGAATTCTCATCTCTTTGATTATGTCAGCTGACTTTTGGAGCTGCTTCCTTATTCAACTGACTGTATAAGCAAGCTTCAGCTCCTCTTTTTAGTCACCTGAACCAAATGCTTAACTTCTCTCACATTCCCTGTGGTCTGATCCTGCAAGCTGTTTGCTAAAGATGAAAACAACTACAGTGAGAAAAAAATCACAGATTATTTTTCACACAAGATAGTTGTCCTCAGATTGAGTGGTGCGATGTGTATTTCCTTTCACTTTGAACTGATAAATTAATGGGCTGCAGATGGAAATGAGAAAGCAAATCATCACCTTGCAAGGATTGCAAGGGCTGCCAGCTACTCCATTTGAAGTATCATATTCCACATAGAAGAATAATATAACAGAAAACAAATTTAAAAAAAAAGAAGAAATTTTCAGGGGTGGTAAATGCCAAGAATTTGCATAAGGTGTAACAAAAATACTTAAGGCGGGAACAGAGTAGGACAGAAATGGTTTATATGTGTGGCTGTAACAGTACTGAATATGAATATGAGTATGAGTATGAATATGACATTGAGGGTTGGTGGTGGGGCACCATCTTAAAGTTTGGAGTGAATCCAAAATGAATCATGGGTAAAAGTCAACTAATCTGAGAATTCAACCGTAACTCCTTACAGCCGTTTCTTAATGTTCAAATGATGGGAAGGTAACATCACACATTTCCCTTTTAAATTTATGTCTGCATTATAGATTCCAGAATAGACAATTCAAGTAGATTATAATCATGTAGCTGTTGTTTACTACCCAGTACAAAATGAATCTATTAATTGCACTGCTATAGGGTGGGAGGAAGAGAGAAACTACTCATTTAACTGCTTCAGTTTTGTAACTTGTTTTGCAATTTGACAGTCAAAAAAAAAATTAGAAAAGGAAATTGTCACAAGCAAATCAACAAAACTTGCTGCCAGATTTAACCAGCTAAGAAATTAGGTAATAACAAGGGGACAGAAGGGCCTAATATTCTTTCATTAATCTTTTCTTGTGATGAAATAGCATACCTTCAGGAGAGCAGACTGCAGGAATATCAGAGAGAATAACTAATGCCGCTGCTACCAGTCTGCTTCCATCTTCTGACAGTAACAGATGTTTTCCAGGTTGAACTGCAGGGCTACAAGTTAATTTAGGGTTGAGCTGGGGAAGCTGTCTGACAAGAATACAAACACACAGCTCCAGTGTTGCAAAGACTAATGATTTCCCAGGCACCAGTCCCCCTGTGTCTTTGCCTTCTCCAAATTCTGGTAATGTTTCCTTTTCTGCAGCACCATCATCAACTGAAAGAAAAACAAGAAATATAGCAGAAGTCTGCAGACTGTGACTTGTTTCCAAAAAGTTTATTTCTTAAGACTGTTTCAGCACCAAATTATAATCTCGACACATATGTATGTGCATGGGTATGTATTCAAAATTCTACTAGCAAACATCCATCCTTCCAAATAAGCAAACTATGGAGTGATTGTCAAAAGGCAAAAGGGTGCGCAACAGACTTCCACATACAACATCCTAAGGCACCAAGCCAATATGATGTCACCTGATACAAGCATTTTGATTCTTCTCCCAGTTTTTTCCTTTTAGAAAATGAATGTTAGGAAGTTACAATCAGAGTAACTACTGGAACCTGGCTTGTAACAGCTGTGTGTGGCAAGTCTGTCCATTGCTCAATTGCAGCTGACCCCAGCTTTTCACTAGGACTCCTCCCTCCCTGACACCACCCAGCTGCAGTTTCTGCAGTTTTTCTCCTCACTTTCTACCCTCTGTTCAACACCTAAACTACCTGTTATCCATCATACCACCTGAATTTCTAATGTCAGGAATATGGACTGTCTTAAGTAAACTAGAATTAGAATCTAAATGTGAAAAACTTTAATTAAGATGCATCCTGGAATCCAGTTTTCCAAGAAAGAATTGCTTTAACCCTGATAATAGGTACTCAAACATCTCATACAGTACTGTACCTTCTGCACTTCTCCTCTTTTCCTTCACATGTTCCTGAGCTGCAAAAAGAATCAAGCGAACCACTTCAAGGGCAGCAAGCTGAATATCAGGTGATTCTCTGGTCAGTATCAGTCGATGCAAAACATTCAGCAGCTCTACACCCAACTCCTACAGCAAGAAAAACATCTAATATACCTTAATTTTAATGCAGAAGTTTTAGGAACTTGTTAGTACTTGTTACAGCCAACAGTATTACTCTGATTGATCTCACTAAGGAACACAATGTAATTGATACAATCATAGGAGTTGGCATTTTCTTCAACATCCAGCTCCTAGCTCCCAATAACAGCAGTCCCAATCAAGTCTCCCAATAAAATACTTATCATAGTAATTTAAGACATAGGGTACTTAAAACAACTACAAAAACCCCAAGTAATCTTTATCTTATGGCTTCTTAACTCTTGAAGGTGGGGACACTACATTGTATCCCACCTACACCTATGTGCATTTGCTTGGACAGAACATCAACAATCAGCAGAACTTGGCCATGTCCACAGGCTTTATCACTTCTACTGTGTTAGACAATTGCATGGCACACAGGATGGTATAAACTGTAATTTAAAGGAAAAAAAATGAAATTTCAGATTACTACTTCTTAGGATCACCATTGTGTAATGCTTTTTTTTCAGTTTTGCCTTTTTTCTTTTTTTTAGTATCACTGCTTTTGTCCAGTCTTCTTTTATCAACTTTGATTTTTACAACAGAATTAATTCAACCATGCCTTGTCAGAGAGAGTAAGAGAACTCTCTTTTCCAGAATTTTGTCTTTACCTGGCTCTCATCCTACTCATCTAATTATGTCTTCCTGATGAAATGCCCTCAAATTCTCTGCCCCTCACCTTACAAATTCCACACTGTGCTCTTTTTTATGTCCTCCGTCTACAGCTCTGGATTTGGGTAAAGCATATAATTTACCTACTACTTTTACACTGAAGATTCCTGGAAATACAAGAGATTGTAGAGACTCTTCGGACTAAAACTATGCCTTAATTCTGGGGGGCATTTGGTCATTATGCATTACCTGATCACCACCTATTTTAGACCTTGGCCATGGAACATCGAAGAGTGCCTGCAGGGCATGTAAGCAGGCAATAATGTTCTCCATTGCTGCATCTGATCGAGGAGAGCAGAGGAACTCCACACTAATTCCTGTAAGCATCAGAAGAAAAAACCCCATGTGTGCTTGAAATTTTAAGAAGTAATTTTTTCGACTACTAGGTAATGTCACAGAAGGTTGAGCAAACATAGAAGTAGCATTTTAAGTGAATTCATCTCCTATTGCTAATAACTCAGGGCAAGAACTCTATTTCCATCAAAACAATGAAAGAAACTTCACCTTCTAGACAGTGTAAGACCCAATTATAACTGGCTACTAACATAAATAAAACCCCAGCAATTTCTGAATAAAACACTGAACATGAGGTCCAATGATCAGACAGGATAATTCATAACGAGTATATAGCACAATATTTGCCTAATCACTCTGATTTATGTAATAGAAGGAAATGGTAAAAGTAATAGTAGTTCACAAACTCTAAGGCTGGGGCTTTATCTTCTCATTTAAAAAAAATGCTGAAGATGCCAACTACCGCAACTACATAACCAGCAGTAAGTAAATTACATGAAGCCTAAGCTTGCAAACTGTAGAGCAGATAAGAGCTATCTTTTTTCTCAGCTTTCAGGACGCCTCAAAATATTGGAGATAACAGTCATATAAACTGCAATCCATATTCTCAGTCCAGTTGTACGGCTGTAATTCCAAAATGGGTGATGACTTGGGAAACCAATCAATGTCTATTAAACAATGGCTGTGCAAGAGAAAAGTGGTTTTAAATTCTTTCCATTTCTCTGTAGGGAGTTAACATTAAAATGTTATTTTATTCAAAAGCAGAATAAACAAGCCAGATGCCCACAGTCAAGTAGGTGAAATTTGATGCACTAAGCAGTAGAGGAAGCAGGGAAAATGAGCAGCTTTTGTATCAGAGGTCCCACTTTTAACTGAGGGAGCAATAGATTTCAAGAGTGAGCTGGCTCTCTGCAGAAAGACTGGGATTCAAAAGAAGACATATGCAATAAAGTCATACAAACTCATTCCAAAAAGGGATTACAAAAGAAGGATACAAAAGAGAGACCAAGAAAAACATATAATCAGAAATGCCTAATTTTGTAAATTTAGAGAACTAGGACTAATTCAACTACCTGATTAGCTTCTGCAGTAGTGGAGGCTTAACAGAGCTTTACGTGAATGTAAGGAAACACTTCTTTACTGTGTGGGTGACCGAGCACTGGCACAGGTTGCCCACAGAGGTTGAGTCTCCACCCACAGACATATTCAAAAGCTGCCTAGACATGGTCCTGGGCAGCTGGCTTTATGTGACCCTGCTTGAGCAGGAGGTGGATAAGATGACCTCCACAAGTCCCTTCCAACCTATACACTATTGTGTGATGTAAAACTGTACTTCAGTGAAACTAATCCATACACTCTGTAACTGTACTGGTACAAACACCATAAAATCCTCCCTTGAACTTGCATGTTTATGAGCAGAGCAATAAGCATTTGTTTAGGATTTGTTTAGCTCACAGTGTTTTTTGTACCATATTTGGGAAAATGACTTACGGTTTTCTCACTACAACTTAAAATTCTTCTGACTGTATGTTTTTCCGAAAGATGTGATATTCAATGATGCAGTTAAATTTTAATAATTAAATATTTACCTGCTAACAGTTTTTTCTAGTAAGAATTATTTTGAGTTAAAGCATCTAGGCAGATTATGCACTCACTCACTAACCCAAGATAAGATGAAATCTGTCAGTATTCACATCCTCAGGAGATTTCACCAAGGGCCTGGTAGAAGAATCTTGACACATGGTAGTTGGGGTAACAGGTCTGGAGAGATTTGTAACTCCTTCATCTGGATCAACAACAATGAAACCTGTGCTAGTAAGCCATAAGGCTGTAGCATAAAGTATCAGTGCCCAGGAGTTGTAGTAATGAGGTCTGGCATTTTCAATTGTCTCTGCTGTATAAAATGTACCACCTACAAGAAAAGAAATTAGTTTTAAGACATTAATTTACTTTCAACTACTGTATTTTCTCATTCTTAAAACAGGATTGTGTTTTATGTATGACTTTTTTTTAAATGTTTAGTATTAAAATTCAGGCCAATGAGGGTACTTCATTTAGATTTATTTGGACAGAATCTAATAGATTACCCATTTCTTCTTTCAACCATAAAATTAGCCAACAAATAAGAATACCAAACCACTCTTCACATCCATGAAACCTCTGTTCTCAAAAGCAGTCCTGATCTTTAAATAGGTCCATAAGTGGGATTATTATCTATACAATTTAATCTTACTATGATCTTAACACAAGTCGGTTTGCTTACAAGGGACTTATGAAAATACAACTCATTTGCCTTTTTACCTTCAGCAGGTAGTTGTGATGCATATTCTGGAGGCAAAGTTAAGAGAGCAAAATCCTGAAGTGCAGCAAGCCAGAGCTTGCTCAGTGTTCCAAGATCTGCCTGTACCAAGTCCAGGAGTCCACTGGCTGAAAATGTTATATCTCTGTAGCTCTCTTCTGAGGAGTTTGCAAGTTTTAAACACTGCTTGTGTGTATCACTTTGATTTTTCTGCTTTTCAACTGCAACTATGTAAACCTGTTGATATATTTGGATAGAGAGTTACAAATATTAACACTTGGAAAACTACTGTGATCACTAGCATGACTGTTGAGCAGGCATGAGATTTCCTAAATCTATTTCTGCTTCAAGTCCAGTAGGCATGGATGAACAAGCACTCTAAACATTCTGAATCCATTCCCCAGCTAATCATGATGCAAGAATCCCCAAAAAGGGAAAACTACTAAAATTCCTACCTGCAATTAAGTTCCCTGCTCTTAAAAATTAATATATTATTTGTCCAGTTTCTGCTTCCAACCATCAAACCCTGTTAGAGCTACAAGGCTGAAGAATTATCAAATAATATACCTATAATAATGATTCGGAAACAACAGTTAACCCATTCCTAAATATTTTTTTAACTGAAATGCTATATGGCACTTGAAACTGACTTCTCAAAATTATGTGTTACTTCATGTTAGCAGTAAAGAATGAAAAGTACAGTCTTGCATACTTTGCAAACTTTGGGTGTTAACATCTATAGGTTAATTTCCTAATGCTAATTTCCCTAGATATCTCTCTGGTTATCAAAAAGATAGAATTGAGAATGTTTCAGACAAACAGCCCTCTATAGTATCTCCAAAATGCCCCTGGAGGGAAGCTCTCCTCAACTACAAAGGACACATTTAGATGCAACAAATCTCAAGTCAGCTTTGTTGAGTACTAGTCTCCTGCAATTATGATTTCTGTATCTTTTTCATGTTTGCTAGTTGTAGTGGGTTGTCCCAGACCAGCAACTAAACACACACCAAGCCCTTTTCTCACACCTCCCTGCAGCAACAGGATGGGGGAATTCCTTCAACTTCTGTAAAAAAGAAATAGGTAAGATTCTAACAGAGAAGGAACTGCCTAGGGCTTAAGTGAAATATTTGTAAATTACAGGTCACAAAAGCTTTTAGGAAGCTCTATAGAGTTTGCTTTGAAGAATTCTAGTGATCTTAATTATAGGCTGGAACAATCTACAGATCTTCATTTCTGACAGTTGAGCCTCATGTCTGGTCTGAATTTTGTCCTGGCTTCTGACCAGTGAAAGGTTGTTATATGCTATAAAAAACCTGTTCTTTGTGTAATTATTTTAAATTGATCACAGTACTTTATCTTTTCCTGAACAGATTAAATAAACCAATCTACTTAAATCTCTCAATGTAAGTACGTTTTCAAGACTTTTATTCCCACCTGCTAGCTTGTCTCCAATGGCTTTCCTATTTTGTCAATATCCATTCTCAAATATGCACACAAAACATTGGCATATTTTTCTACAAATGTTCACATAAAAACTATCTATTGCATACTTTCTCCTCCAAAGTACCTTCCTGGTTATACACTGAAATATCATCCACCTTCAGAGCATGCTCATATTTAGCTGGTTATCAACCATCAGCATCCAAGGCCATCATCACTACTTTCTAATACATATCTTTTGGAGGTGGTGTACACGGTCCACACTTTTGACTTTTAAATATTTAACCTTGCATTTACACATACTAAAACAGGTATTCACATGAGCTGACTTTAATTTAACTAAATCAGCACTGAACTGACAATATTAATTGAAAAGATCTATTTCCAAGATACAAAATGCCAATAAACAATGAGAAAAATGACACCAATTTAAAATGGTACCAGCTTGAGTGGACCATCGCCATAACCACTTATAACATACATTTTTAAATGGACTATTAGAATATATTAAGGAATTCATATTTTTAAGTATGAGTCATTATTCTTAATGTATAGTATAATAAAACCAGTTTAATTAGCAGTGCTTTTGTCAAGTTTACGAAGTTCATGTACTTTTAGAGGTAGAAAAGCAAAATGATGGGTCAGCACCTTCTATTTAAAGAAGTATGTTAGAAATTCCTGAAAATTCTGTCTGAAAGGTTCTAACTCACCTACCAGATATCAAGACTAATACTGCAGAGCTGTTACACTAACCTCTGCCCAAGCCTTTAGGACAGCTAGTACTTCCATGGTTGAGGTGCTTTCATTATATTGATGATTTTGTGCTTCTTTTCCAGCCTGCACTTTGAGCAAAGAGGACACAAGCAACTGGTGAACCCTTCGAAGGTCATTAAGATCACTTACTACACCACTTGCTATCCAGGCACTGCATACCTAGTGTTGCAAAACAGAAACAATGAGGAACAAGAAAAAACCACCTGTGGATACTCTTTTTTCCATCTGTAAAATTACGAAAACCAGATTTAATTTCTACCAAGATACAGTTACTCTCAGACAATATCAAATGTTAAATGACATCACAGTTTAATATACTTAAGTAGTGAAAACCAAAACATTTGTGGCGTGTCACAAACAACAGCCAAAACATCAACCGCTACAAAGTCTCTCAAAAGACTTTAAAGTGACAAAAATCTTTGTGTTGTCACAACATAGAGGTGACATTATTTTTTGTGCATGGAGGATTTGAAGTTAGAGGATTTATTTCCTTCTTCTTGTGTTGCGTATCACGCAAAAAAAAAAAAGTATTTCAGAGGGTCTATTACCTAAGAGACTTCTGACTTTCAACACTTGCCTGACATGCTTTTGCTGTGACATCAGGAGGAGTTTCGGGAGCAAAGGCAGGCCTAAGTGCTGCTCCAACCTAAAGAGAAGTTATACAACATTTAATACATAGTGAACAATCAACTAAATACTTACTTTTCATAACGAGACTTTGTTACAGTTTTCCTTTATAAAGCATAGTTCCTTAGTCATTTTTTCACAGACTGTTTCGGTGAAATTAAAGAGCAAAGAAACGCTTAAGACCCTCTAAAGCTGAGATTCTATTTATGGAACTTCTGAACAAGATTTTAGGAAGTCATTACTTAAGCCCAGAAAATTTATATAACCTTTTTCTGGATTACTATGATATTTTTAAGGAAAAAAAAAAGATTTTTAACAGTTTCACATCTCCTAAACTTATATGAAACAGCTGATGAGATCTGTGCACAGTATTAGCAGAAACACCTTAAAAGTACTGAAGCTTAAAAGGAAAATTATCAGCTTTACTTGTGACCTGCTTGATGGTTTTAGACAGCAAGGACAGATGGCTTATTTTTTTCCCTTGATAGCTTCAGACTAGACCATAGCACTTCTTTCCCACAAAGGAGTGCCAACAAAATAGAATTATAATGGCAAAAGCAAGATCAAAGTAGGTTAGGATGTCTTCAGTGTCAGGATCTCTCCAATTCTATGAGAGAAAGTGATCTGACCTATTCAGTGCCTGCTAGAAATTGAAGCTGTATGAGGCTTAACACAGCTGTCTGTCATATTTAACCCAAGTGTGGTCTGGAATGCAAAATGACTAGGACATGTTTTCTGTAAATCTAAACCAAGACTTAACTCAAACGAACCTTATGAGTACAATCTACATTTCTACCTCTTCTAGCTTATTTATTGGCCAAGATCTCAAAATGTGATGGCTGCTGTGCAAAGGCTACTTATTTCTAAGCTGAGTTTAAAATTATAGTTATTCCTAATATTTCTTGCGATACTTTCACACCCTGAAACCAATGCTTTCTAAAAAAACCCCACCAATGATCTATTTTGGTTTTGTTGTGTTCAAGAGGGGAAAACGATGAAACCTGAAAAACTTTGGAGCTGAAAAATTTTATGCCAACTGAAAAGATGATTTCTAAGGAAGTTAAGTCTGAAGACATTAACAATACTTCAGTAACAAAGTAACTGAAACCCAGCTCTGCACCTGCACACTGCAAATGCAAATTTCTTTTAGTAATCGACTGTAACTCTAAACTTTCCTAAGTTATTAGCAATGGTGCTTACATTGGCTTGATATTGCTCCAGGATTACATGACCTGGAAACTCTGGTTCTGGAACAGCTGCAAACTTCCGAACAACAGTTTGCAACGTTTGAAGCCCAGAAAGACGAAGTTGATCACTGTGATCTGTGGCAGCTATGAAAGCCATACGGACCAAGTCAGCTAGATGCAATACCAAAAAGTCATCTGAAAACAGAAATTTAAAAAGCAAAATAGTTTTATTAAATTTAAATTTAGACATAATGTGTTTTATAAGACTGTTTCAAATGTTTTCAAAATGTGTATTTTACACTTTACCCTAACCCATATCAAGGATTCACTTCAGGCAGCTTACACATACATCAATTTTACTTGGCTACCTTATGTTAGCTGATCTAGTCTGTTTTCCATTTAAATATTAAAAAAAAGTACTTAGAAGAAAGTATAAATATCTTTATGTATGAGACAGATTTTCTAAAAAAGAGTGTTGAGGAAAACACCTCCACATAAACATAGAGAGGTACTGAAAAATGGCACTGTATTTCTACTGGTGATTATGCAAATTATAGAAAGGAAAAAAGTGGCATTTTTTTAAGTCATACTCCCAGATACCAAACTGTGATGTTGTAGGCTGGTGCCAGCTATCACTTGTGACTGCCGGTGCTTATTCAGAAACAACACCTTCCTACACATATGCCATAGTACTATAACCAGGAAACTGAGTGTAAATGCTGCAGTAAGATGACATTCTTTTAGCAAATAAAAATTCTCTACACTTTAATGAATACAGGCTTCCAATCAGAGTAATTAAAGGCTTCATTGATTACAAACAACAAATTTATGATTAATTTCATTAAGATGCAAAGAGCTAATACTTATTGTAAACATACTTTGCATTCTATGAAATTCTTCCAGTGCTTAACACATACCTCTTGAATCACGTTGTTTTCTTTCCTGAGCCAAAGTTATGTCAAAATGTGCACTGCCTGCATTTTCACACTGGCTTATAATTTTACAAACACACTCTGCAGCAAAAACTCTGGTAGACCATCGTGGATTTCGGAAAGGATGGAATCTGTCATCATTGTCAGACGTTAATACAGATATATCATCCACTTTGGCAGTTTCCTCTTCTTGAGTGGTATCTATTGATGCTACTGTATTGAAATCTGTATTTAGGACACAGAGGAAAAAAACCCAAATATAATATTCTTCCTTACTGTAACTGAAAACTACAGAAAGAAATCTCTTCAAAGTCTATATCTAGCCTCAAATTCAGAGGGACTTCCTTCAATCTTGGTATCTTAAAGTAAATGTCAGAATTAAAATACTACATTTGGTTGATATTACTTGCTGGAAGACAAGATCAATACCACAAAAGTAAATTAAGAACTGCAGTGAAAGAAGCAATCCAAAAAACCCCCTTTTAATATGTGTGATGCATTAGAAGCTATAACTATTCCAAATCAAAAAATCTAAATCCAAGAAGTTTTCCTCCTGCACTGCAGGTAAAAGAATTTCCTTTACCCCCGTCAGTATTCAGCACAGTAATAATTTTGTCTGCTCAAGAGTTTCATTATGATATAATAGGTTTGCATCATTCCTATTACTAACAGAAGAACAGATCAGATTATTTTTCTTGCAGGTAATTGCACAGGACTCACAAGCTCAAACGTTTCTGCATTTCCATTTCTGGTAGAGAAATAAGTTAACATTAGGAGTATAAATCACCAAGAATATGAACAGGCAACACATCCTAAGATGTTTACAAGAACTTGTTCAATGGGGAAAAGGCAATCAGAAGAGAGAAAGGCATATTCCTCTGAAGGAACTAAGTTAAAGGATCCAATCTTTCAATATGAATGACGATTATACACTTTATAAATGGCAAAAATTCAAGAAACATGAACACTTTCCCTCAGTGACATAGTGTACTGCTGCAGGACTTCCTCTGATAGTGTTCTCAACTACAGTGTATTACGACTTACCAGCAGAGGCAGCAAGAACATCTTTACAAAGCTTCAGCCAAAAAGAGAGCTTCTCAACTGCCATTGAAGTAAGCATATGAGTCAGAGTCTCTTTGATATCTTGGCACAATCTTGGATCCAATTCTTTGTCCAGCAAGCCCAGCAATGCCCCCTCCAGGCCTATTTCTCTGATGTTCACATCTGCTAAGAACAAAGCCTGTGAGCTGAGTACTCTACATCACAAAACTGCAGTAATGACAACAGAAAGCCCACTGAAGGTTGCACACAGGGTCTCTTTTGAACAAGTACTTAATAGCCCTAAAATATTTTTGAAACAATTATATTTTTCACTTTAACACTATAGCTAACTTACGAATACAAAAGAAACTTTGAACTTTTACAGAAACATATTAACAACAGGAAGAAAGTTAACCTAGCAAAAAACAAGAAGAATCCTACTCTGAATGTCACAGCATTACCATCACCACAGCATCTAGCTCCTGAAAAAAATTATTTCACTTACCTTACTTAATAAGATAATTCTAAAAGAATATTTTAACTTGAAATGGAAGTTAAAGCTATTCTCCAAAAAAGCACAAAAACAGACAAATGGAAATAATTTGTTAAATTAATATGACCGATTTTATTTGACCAATATTACAAATTTTAAGTATCAGCAGTTTTTAAAAATGGCTATAGTCTATCTTTTCTGAAAATTTCCAAATGAGCTTGAACTGAAAGCCAAAGTGAAATAACCTTTTAACACCACTCACTCACAGAAAAGCACATGAGGATGAACTAGTGATCACTCTCAGGCCTTTTAGCAAAAAGTTAATACAAGAGCTACTGGCTAGATAGGCTTAGATTTCTCTGGAACTCCCCTTGCATTTCCTCATTTTCTTCATTTTATCATAATTTGGTACTATACAGACAACTGAGGTAGAAAATGTTTTGAGTCTAAGATTTCAAGAATGTAGCAAAGTTTTCACACCCATGGCAAAGTGTGTTTAAAATTCACTGTCAATATGTCAAGCTCTTTGATCTCAAAACTTCAATACACTACCTGGAGTAAAATCTTCTTTGCTCTCTTTCACTAGTGCAACAGCATATTCTGATACTTCAGCAGCTTCTCTTTGCACAAGCTGACGTAAGCAAGCTACCACTGCACGTCTCAGTAATAAGTATGAGCTACAGAGATTCATCTGAAACATGCAAGAAGATACAGTAAGATGGCTAACAAACCTCTGTGGCAATACCTCAGTAAGGCTGGTATTTTCTGAACAACTGCAGCTATGGCAAATCTGTTAAGTCAGTAAACACATAACTGATGCTCTTTTTGCTCAGCTTTTTTTTTTTTAACCCCCAAATGAAAGGCTCTGCAAATCCTGTAATCAGTTTTACAAACATATCAGAACTTTTAGCATTTTCTCTCCAAAGGCAACTTACAATATTGGTTTGGGGCTGGATCCACCTCTCAACCAGTATTGTACAAAGACCCCCATTAACTTCAATGCCAGGTGACTCATGGTCTCAATGAACAATTAATTCTTTGATTACTGGGTATATGCATAAAATGAGCTTGAAAACTCAGCACAAGTCATCATCAGATGTAACTAGAGAAATGTCAGTGAAACCAAGGGTGAGAGAGTCAATCAGGCTTTAGTAAAAAAGAACTCCATGCATGAAAGGAACTTCATAAGAAAGGGCAAAGAGAACACTGCTGCAGCTTCATTGGAAAAAAAATAAAAACTATATATTCAGTTTACATTAAATTATGTTTTAGAGAAGGTGAGAGAAAGGGTGAGAGTTACTGGTGAATGTATGACACTGAGACAGGTCAACTCTCCTGAGCAGTCTCTAGCAAAAAAGTTCATAGCACCATTATATTTTAACACCAACAGGCCAGTGTGTGGGTTATTTTACTGGAAAATGCATGATCATAGATTCTCTATCACTGGAACAAGGAAAAAACACTTAAAAAACCCAAGACATAGCCTCAAGGGTTTTTTGTTAGAGTGGAGCTTTCTGTTTTTTATTTGCTTCTTTCAATTTTAAGACAATCCTGAAGGGAATCCTAGAGATACGATAAACTAGCTGTGTGGTCAGGCAAGATGGCTACAACAATTTTCATGCATCTTCTTCTAAATTAATCTTAATTTATCATAAAAAAATTGTTCTCTACAACAAGCAGTTGTGTACCCTTAGCTGTTACCATCCTTAAAATAGAGCTGAATGTCTTCTGCAGGAAAACCTTGCATTAGGCTGTGCTCCTCATTTGTCAGCAAGAGGCCAATATATGTTAGTCAAAATGACTAATATATATTAGTTAACATATGCTTAAAGAAAGCAACTTAAGGACAAAAAGAATAAGCACTACAGAATTTCAGCTTTGGTAGATTAACAAAACTCAGCTTCCTCTTTGGAATTTCTATGCATGCACATGAATCTAATATACTCTGAGTTACATAATTAATACACAAAAAGATACACTTTCTGCATAATTCTTCCACAAGGAAAGAAACCTGACACACTTTAATTGCAACTTTAAAAACAAGTGAGACTTTTAATGCAACATTTATGGCAAGCAGGCTACACATTCGAGTTGGACATGCATAAATTCCGTGCTCATTTTTAAAAGGGAAAATCAGAGGGCACAATTGAGGCTACTGAAATAACGCAAGATGCACATTTTTCATCTCTCTCATTCTCCCACATTCTAAGCAGGGGACAGGACTAAATAAAAGACATAAAATGCAAGCATCACATTAAAACTTAAATGTACAAATAGTTCCCTTTCTGTACTTAACACACTAAAAACAGAATTATCCCTCACCAAGCACATAAATGAAATGTATTCCTGCCATCTGCAGAAAGTTAGGAAGGCTCTGGTTAGGATGACAATAAAATATCACTTGACATGCTAAAAGAAATTACATTAAAATGGTTAAAAGGAAAGATAAAAGACGAAATAAAAACACCACTGCAAACTGCAAAAGTATTAACAAGGCACAGGGACCTACCAACACAGAATTATCCAACAAGATTTCCTGCACAAAAACAAACGACAACCAGTCATGACAAAACCAAAATAGATATCACAGTGATATCAACCACACAAGGAGACCGTAACATGTAAATTCAGCATATAATAAAATTCAGAATCTTATCTCAAACATACCAAAAGCCTAATTTGCTTAGTTCATTTCTCTTATTTTTCATGTTGAACACACAAATTCCAATCCAACTGCCCCTAAAATTAATAGTAAAACAGTACCAAGACAACAGGAGAGCATAGCTATTAACATTGTATACTTATTGTGTTTCAAAATATCTTTAATATCTTAGAGCTGAAAACTGGCATTCACTGTGTTGAGGAATACTACATCATAAGCTTACACAGATAAGCTCTTTAGAAGTCTGTGCTCACCTAAGTTAGTTTTAGAGCTAATTTTAGACATGATTAAAAGCACACAATTTGTATTCTGCTGGAGCCAAGAATTCAAATAGCAGGATAAATATGCATTATTGTTAGAAGCCCCATGAAAGATCCGACTGACAAACAGGGAACACTCTCAGAAGCTGAAGAATGGAAGCTAGATAATGACAAGCACATGTACACAATATAAAAAAAACCAAACCACAAAACATGAGCCAGTGAAGCAGTGTGTCCATTGCCTAAGTCATGTTTTACTAGTGCTAGCAAAGTCACAACCTGAACTGTTTAAATACACTGGAGACCTGAACCATCCCGTGCTGTAGGGGCTGGGAAGACAAGTGGAGGAGGCAGCTTGCAGCTGCCTGCACAAGAAATTCTGTTAGCATGCCTAATGAGGGAAAAACGAAATAAAGATGGACAAGAGGGAGGAGAGAGAGGAGAGGGAGGGTTATGAGAGAGTGGAGGGAGGTAAGAGAGGAGGTGAAGAGGAAAGTGGGGGGTAATGGCAGGGAAAATGAGAATTTTAAAAAGGCAAGTTTGAAGGCACAATTTTACAGAATCCTTGGGGAAAGAGGGTGGAGAGAGGAGTTGGTTCAAATACTACTAAAAGAAGTAAAAAAAAAAATTGCTTGCACATTTGTTTTCAAGATTTTATGAGTGAAAATTCATGTTTCTGTAGATGAAGGGGAAAAAGATCGCTCATCTGACCTCAGGTTCTTTTCCTCTCCTGTTTTTCTTCCCTAAATAAAGAATGCAACGGTGAATATTGCATGATCTAGGGCCTAACTTTTGCATGCTACCTCCCCTTAAGACTTCAAAATACAATGCAAAGGAGGACTATCACACCTTGTTCTCCAAATTGCAGACATTTAAACTCATGAAGAGTAACTAGCTGAGGGCTACCTTGCAAATAAACAGCACAGTGAAGGGCAGACTTCAGATCCAATAACTTATTCTGCTTCCCTAATGAGATGGTGATTTAGTGGGTGGAAACTACACAGACGGATGTCGAGCTTTACAAATGCAGAATTCTGCTTGTGCAATTATCTTCTCACAGACCTGCAAAGCACACACTTGAACCTTGTTTATGACACTCTTCAGAGACATATTGACATTTACTGAATTGTCAGTGCCAGCAACATTGCCAAGTTCATTAGAATGAGAAAAGGTCACCCATGTAAGGCCACTGACTCTGGTGGACTCCCCTCCCAGGAAGCCCACAACAGTTTCTGGGATAGAGGGGAACATGCACAGGTGCATGAACGCACACAATGAAGCCACGACCCCTGCTTCTGAATTGACTAATTTACTATTATGAAGTTCATAAACTGCTGCATGAAGTACTTTGAGACAACCTGCAAAAACAATAAAAATCAGTAATATTACATAGACAAGACAACTCTGTCATTACATCCTCTTTATTAGTAGGTACTTAGTATTAGTTAGACATAGAAGCAGACCGTACATGGACTTAGAAATGCTCCCAAATGCTACCACATCCTCCAAGCAAGAGATGGACTGACATGGTTTGTTGTCATTTTATCAATGCAAGAAGAACTATGTTTTATCCAGAGAAGAGAAAATAATTGTTAGTGTATGTTAAAACAAAGAACACTTCAGATTAGTTCCAGCTCTTCTGAAACTAGCATACCCATGTGTATCACAGTGTGGGGCAGAAAAACCTACTTCAGTTTTTCCTAGCTCCCACAATCATGTTTCCAGTCCAACTAAATAAAGAAAATGTAAGGAATCTAAACCTTAAACAAAATTAATATATGTTCAGTATCAATACACAAGTGCTACCCAATGGAAGATGTGAATAAGAACTGTGTGGAAATAGATGAGATTAAAACAAAATCCTACCACATCTTACTGTCTGGGTTTTTCTGTCTCTCTGACTAACAGTGAGACAAGATGGTCTTATTAAAAAAAACCCTCCAAAACCCTCCAACCAACACCCCCCTAGCTAACCCCCCCAAATCCACCAAGGCTAATAGCCACCAGAAAACTACTTTTTTTTTTTTTAATAGAAGTAAGTACTTCAGAACAGCAGCTATTCAAAGACAAAGAGATACTGTGTGAAAACAAACCCCCCAAAAAACCCCAGATCGCACCCAGCAAATAAACTCCTCCATCTCTTTGTCAAACAGGGCTGAAAAAGTCTTGTTTATTTTTTCCAAAGACCTGATTTGACTATTACTTATGTAAGTGTTAGAAATTTTTATACTGACTGCCAAGATGTCAGAACACTGAAGCATTAGTACCACAGAAATTACAAAACAGAGAAATCTACAATTTTTCAGCATCATGAAAAAACAAAATGAAACAAAACAATTCCCAGTAATTATACACAATTTTTTTTTTTAATCAATCCTTCAACCAAGACACAAGAAGCAGCAGAGGGAAAAAATTTGCCAACATAAAACAGCTGGTAAAAATCCAGCAAAAAGTTGTATTGAATGGTATACCCTGCCAGACAACTGGTCTTAATAAGAACAGCAGATTGCACTTGCAAGCAGTTCAGAAGGCCAAGATTTCTACAGAATGTGCTCGTCTTGTGAAGGGGAAGCAGGAACTGAGGAAAAAAATGAAGATATATAGAATACTTGCCTGTAGGAGAACACGAAACACCTCACGCCTACGCAGTGATCAGTTTCTCTGCTTAAAGGAACATCTGCATTTTTTAAGTGTTTATGAAAAATATGAACAAATTTTAAAATACAAGGAATATAAACTAGTAAATATATACTCACACAGAGGCAGGTTACAAGGTTAGACAAGTTGACGTGTCGAGGAGCAAACATGTGGAGCTGCTGAAGGCAAGAGATGGCTTGAGCTTGAACAAGGCAGTCAGGATTATCCTGCATCACTGCACAGCCCAAAAGGCAGGAAGTTCTTAAGGCTGACACTGTTGTACTGCTGCCTATATTGAGAATAAAGAAGGTACGGTGGTTTTTTTGTTTGGTTTTAAAACATATCTGTTTTTAATAAACCAGATAACCTGTCTTTTTCCCAAGCCAGCCATAATGTTCATCCTCCTAAAGGATGATCCTTGTATCTGTGCCATACTTTGATATCAATGAGTAGTGATCACATTGCTCTCTGGTGATTTAGATGCAAATTTTAAATGTCTGCATCATAACTAAGACATAGACGGGTACCTAACTCTTGAAATATGAACACCTTCTGTTCTCATGCTAGAATTATAAGATGCAAGAATGTAAGAACTGTAAAATGTAAAATTCATGTAAGAAATTTCAGCCCAAGGCAAGGCTTGGAGAACCAGTTCAAACAAAGGAGATGCTATTTTGGAAAGCTAGCAGTCATGTCATCTTGGTTGCATAAAGTCATGGCCTATGAAATACTGTCTTACAACTATGCAAAGAAACTTAGCATCTGCTTACTTGTTACAGCGCAATCACACACATTCAAACAATGTTTAGCAATTCAGTTGCTACAGCAAACAAAGTTGACACTTTTTTATGTTATATACCTTGCAACTCGGGGCCCAGAGTGGTAATAAGTGTATTTAAACAGCGACCAAGGCTTTGATGAACTTCAGCGTAAGCAGGAGGCACACTCAACAACAACATGAGAACAAGAGATAAGGTAGGTTCCACATGCACATGATACAAGGGCCCAGCTAAATCTACTATTAATGACAGAGAGTGTAGTGCCCATGCCTGTAAAATAAGAGAAGCAGTCATGTAACGTCCAGATGATATACATAAGACCTTTTAAAAATTTGATAGTTGAAAGTGTAATTCAGTAATGAAGTGTAATAGAAGTTGCACTTCTAGGTTCCAAAGGAACAAATAGAGAGGTTATACGCAGAAACTTTATGAATCTGATGTTGAATAAGCCATTTTGAATATTTTACAAGGAACTGTATGTTGTGCAATGAAACAACCAGTTTAAATTTGTCATGGTTAATAAACAAAAAATTGAATGTAATAGTAAATGAGTTTAACAGTGATTATTATTCCTTAATTATATTCTATTACTTAAAAATTTCTTACAGTTCCTTGTGCAAGAACAAAATTGTGAAAAAATACTAGAGTTGCTGAAACAACCAACTGCTGAAACTGTCACAGTTACATTGCACCAATGTCAACAAACAGTTCTTCTTTGTGCAAAGATACTGTGGAAAAAGCTTTAAAAATTCTTTAACTGATATTTAGACAAACACATTAAATACACTCAATGTCTCTTAAAGCTATTCTGACAGATAACAGTTTTAGCCACAGAGAAATAACATTAATTAGTCTTCAAAATCTCTTGCCTTACTCAAGAATGTATATCCACCAAGTTCTACAGCATTTAGGCTACAAACCCCTTTTATTTACTATATGACCCTTCAACAAAAAATGCTGTGAGGTAAACACTGTAAAAGAGACAAAAACTGATACTAAAAAAAAAAAAATCCCTCATCAACAAAAACCCTAGGTACTATCTAATCAAAGTCAAGATATAGGTGAATATGAAACTAATCAATCCCTAAAACATTAGGTACTGGTTTTGGTGAGCCTTATCAGTCTCACAGATCACTGAATAAGAACCTCCCACATCTCATCATAGTTCTTGCTATGGAAGATGTTGAAGGTGGATTTTGAGCAGGGACTGTCTTCTACATTGCCTTTGTTGCTGAGGCTGTGAAGTGTTATTCTCACAAGAAAAAGAATCTTAAACTCCAGAATATAATTCACTTAATTTGTAACATAACTTTTTTATGTAAGTGACAAGTACCTGTACATCCGGAGAAGTACTGTCCTGAGACAAAGTATAAAGGATTCCAACACATGCATTCAGGTGCTGAGTAGAACCTATTCCTCCTAGGTACCTATACAGACATCCCAGAGCCAAAGAATGACCTGTTCTTGATACCACATCCCTAGCAGATTTAAGCCTATTAATTGAAAGAAAACTGTTAGTTTAATCACCAAGACTCTTACTACATAATAAGCACATCTACAAATGAAATTTCTGGTATATAATCAGCAAAAAATTTTATTAGATACTATTATATTTCCAAAATTCTAAGTTCATGCATTGTCTCTTATCTGAAGAAAGTACCAAAAGTATTTTAGATACACTTAAATGATGTTGCTAGAACAGCAGCTGATTTAATTAATTTGAAAGTCTACATGCTTACTTAGATAGTCTTACACTAAGAAATACATGCAGAACTCAGGCAGTGCTTTTTCCTGTTAATTTCTGAAGTGACATCAAATTCACAAAGGAAAACAGCTTTTAAAAACTATCATAATAGGTGTCAGGTAGATTTCTCAAACACTTTTATAAACTCAACCAGTATCTTTTCATGCTTATTTTGAACTTACTTGTCAAAACTGAGTTGCGCTAATCCAGCAGTGAAGGCACTGTCAGAAACCACCTGTGCCAACCTGGCCAAACACTCTGCAGCAGCACATCTTAGAAGTGGATTACTGCTTTCCAAGGCACCCATTACCAACATCAGGGCAGATCTTCTAACTTCTTCTGAACCTAAACTTCCCTTGCAGTTAGCCAAATGCTAAAAATAGACATTAAATATATTAAACAGTTAGACAATAATCAGAGTGTGCTTTTCTGTCAGTCATGCAAAAAATACAAGACCTGTAGAAGGATTTTGATTTTCTTCCCCTTTGTCTGAGGAATTCCTCTCTTTTAATGTGCTGGTTTGAGAGTCAGATGTCCAAACCCACATAAGCGTACATCACAGCACAACATCATAGTATCAACATTATGATTTTAGGAAATCCTGGATAGATTGCAGTAGAACCAGATAAACCAACACATTAGAAGAAGAAAACCAGTGAGAACAGAATAACACAAAGAAAAATCTCAGTCCAAAATAAGAGCATGAGCAAAAGCTACAGCAGTTATCTGGATTGCATACTAAATATGCCCCAAATACAAATATTGTACAATAAAAGTTCTTGCCTATTCTGAAAACATTTTGCCTAAGAAGAGAAGAATGAAAACTGCACATGAACAGAGGAAAATACAAATAAAGCACCAGGGAAAATGAACAGATGGCATATAATTATGACATCACTTTATTTTACCAATTGTTACTTTTTTATTTATACAGTAAGAAATACGAAAGAAAATGACAAAGACAGAAATGATACAAACAGAATTTTTCCGTATCTCTCTTATTTGAATGACACTTGTATGGATGCTGGTACACTAGAGTGTACTAGAACAGGTTTCCCTAAAACTAATATTAAAAAAGGAGAAAACTTAAATAGTGATTCCTTTGCACTCAAGAAAGCTATGCCATCACAAAACAATATAATACCATAGAAAACAGGACCGATCACCTTGATTGTTAATCAAAACACAAACTTCTGTGTACTATCCTCGTTTGGACTGGGGTAGAGTTAATTTTCTTCACAGTAGCTAGCATGGTGCCATGTTTTGGATTTGTGCTGAACACAGGGTTGACAATACTGAGATGTTTTTGTTATTGCTGAGCAGTGCTTACACAGAACCAAGGCCTTTTCTGCTTCTTGTGCTACCCCCACCAGTGAGCGGAGTGGGGGTGCACAAGGAATTGGGAGGCAACACAGCTGGAATAGGTGACCCCAACAGACCAGACCGAGATTCCATACCACATGGCTGTCAAGAGATAGTTGTTTAGCATAAATAAGTTTTAAGTAGAATGAGCTACATAGAGGTAAAACACTCAGTGATTTAGGATGTTGCTTGCCTAGCTTTACTGGCTCAGCATGAGTAGCTGGATTAGATGATGCCTTAGGCCAATAGCTCTGAATTTACACCTAGAGATGTTTTTGTTTGGAATGGAGTTAATTTTCTGAGTAATTTTCCTAGTAGCTGGTACAAAGCTGTGTTTTGTCTTTAGTACAAGAACATTGATAACACACTGATGTTTTGATTGTTGCTAGGTAATGTTTATCTTAAGACTAGGGTTTTTTAAATTTTCCATGCTCTGCCAGAGAGCAGATGCATCAGAAACACAAACCAGAAGATCAGGAGACTACAGCTGGCAGCAGAAGCTGCAATTCCTCAAGAACCACCTACCTGCACAGACACAGGGAAAGAACCCAGTAACATATTAGAAGACCCCTTACCAAAAATCACCACTGGACCCAGAGACACATGCAAGGCACATAAAGAGCATATGAAGGGTAGGTGCATAAATCATAAGGGTATAATTGCCTAGGGATTTTTGTTCTGAGTACTTCAGAGACACCCAGCTTGAGCTGACCTGCTGCTGTATAACTCCATTAAATAACTTGGTTTTATAAATCTGACGCCTGACACTCCGCTACGGGAAACCCAGAGTTAAGATGGAAGAAGGAGGAAGCACACCAGAGAGCGAGTGTATGTGACAACAAGGAGACGAAGGGGACACCTGTCTGCTCACTGGGGCTGCCCACTGCAAAGGGGTTCCTGTCCCAGCACCTAAAGTCTCAGGTGGTCTGTGTGCGACTCCTTGAACAGTGTGAGAATGCCCCTGCAACAGCTCTTCCTTTAACATGGAATCATGCTCAGCATATAAAGTTGGGAGGAGGCAAGGGAATTTCTAGAGTGATGGTTTTTGTCTTCCCAAGTGACTGTTAGGCAAGATAGACCCCTGCTTTTCTGGCAACAGTTTAACACCTGCCTGCTGATGGGAAGCAGGAAATTAATTCCTTGTTTTGATTTGCTTGTGTGCATGGCTTTTGCTTTCCCTATTAAACGTCTTTATCTCAACCCAGGAGTTTTCTCACTCTTACTCTTGTGATTCTTTCCCCCATCCCACTGTGGGGGGAGTGAGCAAGTGGCTGCGTGGCTCGGTTTAAACCACAGCAATTGATGTATTTGAACCAAGAGATGCTATGGTTTAACAGAGAGAGAGAGAGAGAGAAACAAAGGGGAGAGAGAGAGCAGATTTACCTTTAAGGAAGTAGAAAAGGCTGACACAACATGTAGTTGTACTATTTGTTGTCGAGATCCTTTTGTTTGCTTTATGGAATTCAACAACTGTTCTAACACCTGGAGCCTTAAACAAAAACAGAAGAGAAACCACAGAATTGAAAATTAAAGAAATAAATAAAGCTTTTAAATTTTATTTTAAAATCCATAACAAAACCTATTTATTATAGAAACAGAGGTAGAATAAATTAACTCCTGAGCATTTTCCTTCAACAGACATCCCTGTCTACTACAAAAAAATTTGCATATTCCATTTCAGAATATGAACTTCCCTATATGAACATGAAATTCTTTTACATTTGTTTCCTTAGACGTATTCATAGATAATAGCTTATATCTAAGTAAGATTAAACAGACATTATTAAAAGGAATATATGGGAATAATGCATTTTGACTTACAATTGAGAAAAGAGGGGGAAAAGGAGAAATAAAATGAAAATGTATTTATCTGCAGCAATTAATTCAGGTCTTGAGAAACAGGTGAAGAAAACCAACCAGCAAGCCGGTGACAGTTGGGGCAAAAAAAAAAAACAAAGAAAAAAAATCCAAAATAAAAGTAGTCAATGAAGACAGAATGAAGAAGTAAAGGCAGGTCAGAAGAACAAATATATCTTGTGGCAATTTTATTGGCAGGTATTCTCATATACAAACAGCTGCCTGGAACTTACACTAGATCCCAAGCATTCAAAGTTGTGAAGACATCAAGACTCAGGACTCATCAACACTAAACACTCATCCCACACAGGAAACTATAAAACCATCACCAGCAACAGTGATCACGATCTAACAGTTGAGGTCTAACTACAGCTGGCTTTGAAAATATAAGGCTATTTGATTTTAAAATAACTCATCTGCTCTAAAGCTGCATACAAAATTATTACCAGCAGCACACAGAAGAAGCAACTGCATGCAAAAATCTTCAGGAATTTCATGCTTTAGCAATCAGTGTGCTTATAAATGTGAAACAAACCAAAATGCCATGTATGCAGCGAGAAAAAACATAGACAAAAACCCAAGAGAAGTTTTTGATGTCTTTTAAGCATTCTTGTACCTTGACAGAACTGTGTTAAGACACGCTCTATTATTTCTTCCCATCCACTTTTTATAAAGGATGTATTATGCATTAAGCACCACAAAAATTGTGTAATAGCTCTCCAAATAGCTTCCATTTTGATCTGGCTATAAAAACAAAACATTATTTTTCTTGGTCCACGGAATTTGCTATGACAGTAACCTCCTGCTGGATGTGCTTTTTTGTTGTCAGTAACCTTAAAGAGAGAAGTCCAATAATGTGGTGGTCTGAATTATGCTATTCAGATGGTCTACAGACTCCACTTATGCAAAAAAAATTTTTTTTCAGAACTGTTTTCTTCTGCATTCAATGTCAAACACTGTAACCATCTTACAACATCTCCTAAATTCCCCAGCAGTTACAGATACTACTTTACCTGTGAGATTCTGTTATGTGGGAAAACATAACTCCAAAAAGTCGAGTTGCTGCACTGATAACAGATAATGCAGGAGGTAGTGGTTTAGGTAATGAATCCCCTTTTACAAATTTCTCATAAATTGAGTAAGGGTCATACTCCAAGCTGCCGCCAGCTATGCTGTTACCTAAAAGGAGCTGTAAGAAGCAAAAAAGTGATAGCCATATTTTTGACCAAGTCTAAATGAGTACTGACCCAAATAACTACAACTGTATGAAAATACAATAATACCTTTATAATAAAACCAAAAAGTACCTGCTCTTCAATAAATCGGTGGTCAGTCTCCTGCAGTAGGGGACCGAGTAAAAGGCGATCGTTCTCATGACAAAGGGGTGGAAGCAGGAATGTAGAGGCATCAATCTGGTTATCTGGGACAGTCAAGTCAGTCACTAACTCTTTTAGAACAGCACTGAAATTTCCTTTAAATTAAAGAAAAAATATTCAAAACACTTCATAGCTACTTGCCACAAGCAATTTTGGGAGCAATATATTCATCCTGAAATAGTAACATCCATCTAACATTTCTCTTTAGTCTTCAAACAGTTAATTAGAGAAGACTCTCTGTTAGAGGGGAAACCACAGAGCAGTACCTGACATAAGCAAGCTAAGCACCCACAGCAATCTAGAAGCTGAAAACCAGAGAGTTTTACCTTTACAGAAGGCATAATGCCATACAACTGATAATTCAATAAATTAGTTACATTTACAAATAAATTAAAGGGGGAAAGGCAGTTATGAACATAGCCATATTTTCTTCTACTTCCTGAAAATTAATGCCACAGAATGTATTACGTAATCACAAAGGGATACTTGGACTTGGCAAGCAGAAGTAGTTTAAAACATCCATAGGTTTGATAAGTAACCAAAAGCTGATCAATGCAGTGCCCTATTTTAGGAGTTTGCATGCAAAAACCAAAGCAGAAGGAGTTTACTGTAGGTTACATTATGATAAATTACACTGGTCACATATTTTTGCACATAATACTGCTGACAAGGCTGTACATAATACTACAACACTGGGCACTTTGAGTCAGACTACTGAGGTTATTAAAACAGGCTTTGTAGTGAGAGAACATTTCCAGTGCTGAACCACATGTGATGAGAAAGGACTGGTTTGTAATTGCAGTGAAAAACACTGCAAAACTGATTTTAAAGAATGTACACAGTCTTTATACAAATATTACATAAGAATTTACCTCCAGAGCATTAAGACTGAAAAGTCAAGTCCTCATGAATTGGGAAATATCAGCACTAAGATGCGGAGAGGGGAGAAGGACAGGAGCTTAACTCCACATATCCAATTCCTCGCATTCAGTTTTGTTGTTAGTTGACCACACAATTACATGTTGGCACTGCAGTTGCTTAAAATTTTTCAACACATGGAAGTTCCAAAAAGTGGGTCAACACAGTTATCAGCACCTCATGAGCATGAGCAGAGTTATTAGTATAGTTGGAGCTGGTAGCTGCAACCAGCTATTTAACCCTTCCTGAAAACAGAATCTATTCTGAGAAGCTGACTTGCTCTCCCCTACCTGTCAAACTCCTATCAGCATGTCTCCCCTGCAGGCATCTGTTGCTTTGCCTGCCTCCCTGACTAATGAAGCAAGTATGTAATTTTCCCAAAGTGCTTTACTCAAATCTTAATGCAAAATGTTTGCACTATCACATATATTGCAAGGCGTACAGATAATGTGTGAGAGGAATAGAAATTGAGCCTTTAAAAAAACCATGATACTGAACAACTAGAAGCTGTTTTTTCATTATTAGTCATCACAACAAAATTTCTTTTTAAAAATCCCCTTCCTATGAAAAAAACCAGTTTTTGAAATAAAATTTCATGGAGATATCCAGCATTTTTTAACCAAATAAACATTTATTTTAGTCCCAGACAGTTGGCAATCCTCAACACTTCAAACAATATTACCCCAACGTAAAGCAGTTCAAAATTTTAAGCCAGAATGCAGTTTCAGCATTCTAGCTATTAATCTCATGCTATTAAGAAAGAAAAGTGAATGCTTGTATTCAATTTTATGGTTTAAACAGTGGAACATAACAAGCACAAAAAGCCGAAGAACGGAAAGAACCCTAATGAGTTGTCTGACAAAACATATTAATTTCAGACAACACGAAACATCAAGAAATCTAATAGAATTCAAACTACTGAAATTATTTTTGTGGAATTTTCAATTTGGACAATATCAAACTTTTTATATTAACTCACAAGGAATAAATGTTTAGCCTCAAAAACATGAGCACATTATAATCAAAAATTAATGACACATGAAAATGATCACAAATACGACTTGTCATCTTAGAAACACAACCAGCTTTCCCCAGCTTTAACAAGTTCATACTTTGGAGCAGATAAATTACAGGTCTTAACCATTCACACACCATGGAAGACAGCAACTAAAACATGTTAAATGTATTTCACTGATGTTCAAGTTCACCTAATATGTTCTTCTCGTATCTGTTATTGCTGAAATAATGCAAAAAATCAGTTATGATTCATGTACACTCATGGTAGAATTTTGCAAAATTCTGCTGGTTGAGCAGATATGATTTTGAGAGATGACAAAGCAATAAAAGGAACATCAAAGAGGCAGAAAGTGAGTAGGAAAGGACCAAACAGAGCCTAAACAAGTCATAGTATCTCAGGCCTCAGAAATCTAAAGGCATGAATTGACAGAGAAGCTTGGGTATATGAATAGTCTGTTTTCAACTGTTTATTTTCTTGGGTATTTTGTTTTGTTCCTCTTGTACTAAAGAAAACAAGCTTTGCACATTATTTGCAAATACTAAAAGCTTGAATTACAACTCTTGGTATATGTTTCTATCACCAATTTTCTTAAAAAGAAGTAACTTACAGATTTCTATCATCTGCTAACTACCTGGATTGAAGAAAATAAATAGAAAAGAAATAAAACCATGAAGAGGTGAAAGCTTCTCAGTTTGTCACTCTGAGCCATGTAAAATGTGCCATGCTGTGCAACACAACAGTACTAATTATAATAACTAAATTTAGACACTGAAAAAAGCATTCTGAGTTTCATAGTGACAATCTTTCCCCAAACAATGTATTTTTAAAATTCCCAATATTTGCAAAGACATACAGCTTCTGCATGAAGCTATCCTACTGGAAATATTATGGAAAGAATGGTATTTGTTTCAAGTTTTACCTTAGAAACTTTTCATCGCATTTTTAAATGATGCACACTTATATGTTAAAATATATAAAAATAAGTTCTAGCAATGTATGTACTTCCATTCCTTCCCCACTCTCAAACTGCTGTATTACACATGGGTGGACACCTCTGAGACTATACCTGTCAAATTACTGTTTTGATTCTAAGGCTATTTTCAAAGCTTTCAGGGGGGTGTCAACTTATTTGTAAAAAACTTATCAAGCTTTTTCTTTATTTGTTGGATCTAGAATGCAGCATCCTCAGCTAGGCTGCTCTCTCACAAGAGTTATATTTTGCAGGTCACACTGTAAAACACCGTATATTTTCAATGAAGTTAGAACATAGGCAAAAATCCCAAACACACCAAGAAACTGCCAAACCCAGCCATACCCAAATGTTTGTATTCTATGACATGTTGCTCCTGTATTCAAGAACAAAAGGAATAACTTGGTCTCAGGGACAGCGGTGCAATCTTCAGTCACAAGTGAGTATTGTAGACTATGCTTCATTACACAGAGACTTCTAATGTGACAACAGCTTTTAAGGCATAGGTCAGGGATTTGTCCCGATCCTCTTAGCAGTTGCCACTAGATGGAGCAGATTATTTGAATAACGATTCCCTCCAAGATACAGAGGACACAGCTAACTTAGAGCGTGTTGCTCCATGTTGTTTCTGTCCTGAAGAATACCCTGTACTTCTCTTTACAGCTGTCAAAACACTATAGTTCCTTGCTGCAGTCCATACACTACTGTATGGCAAATGATTTAAAGATAACAAAGATAATAAATATTTTAGCTGAAAAGTTAGACCCATCCAACTACATTGCATATTTAATGGTTTAGAGGCCTAGACTCTTTTTGTTATGTTCTCCTATAAAAATTAAGTCAATCCCCAGATTTTGTTGAAACTGTTCCTTAAATACAAACCTTTTATCCACAATCTGCACAGGATCAGATTAATATGTCTGTAATATATGCTTAGTTAAATCAATTAATTTGAATTCTTTCAGTGGTCTATATGCAATTAGTTTAAGCTAAAGTTACACCTTTGGGAATTAGGATTCAAGGGAAAAGTAAAGCAGGCATCAAAGAAAAGAAATTTTTCAACTAGTTTGAAATTGAAACGATGACTAACTTCAAGTGTCAACCAAAAATAGAGCAAAAGCGTCTCTTTGTAACAGAGGTCTGTATTTGTATTAGGAAAAGGGAAAAAAGATCATGAACACTAGCTTTTCAAAACCACAGTGACTTTGCTACAATTCATCAAACTTATATAGAGGGAATAAAATTTGTTTTTTAGAAAAGGTGGAACTAATCTTTGCTGGCTGAATGTGTGTTGGACAAAAACTTAAAAATGAGCCCATGGTATTTTAATGGATTTCTCTTTGTATGGAAATACGTACCTTCGTAGGCCTTTGGGGGCAATACTGCTAGTAATTCATAAAGTTTATGTCTGTAAACCGTTGATGGTGTTTTTAAGGAATTTCCATATGATTTGTATATTGAAGAAAGCCTTAAAATATAAAAAGCATGTCAGAGATGGTAGGGACTTTAAGTTTTATGTAACACCCCAGTTTCATTTGTACCGCTCTACTGAATGCTTTTAAAATCTATATATATTAGAAGTACAGTTTTGATTTGCATAACTAATAGTAAAAGGAAACTGATTTATTTCACATATTCTGAAAAAATGTCTTTTGTCCATTTCCAAGCGTTATTTTTATTTAATACTAGAGAAATAAACAAGCTTTCTATTTCCTTTGATTGTACCTATATTTATGACATTATTGTGGATATATTTCTCCAAGTTAGAGCTTAGAGCCCAAATGCATTGAATTGTTCTATATTCCAAAGGCAAAAGTTTAAAAATTATAAAACCCTTTCCAGCTTAGATCTGAAATTAAATACAGAAAATATACATGTCTAAAAGATGTTTTTCCAAGCATATTACTGAACTTGGATTCTTATTTTATAAAAAATAATGGTATATAAATGAAAACGTGCATGTTTAATTTAAAAAGCAGTATATAAAAACTAACTGAAAAAACCCTTGCAAGAAAGTTTTCCTTAGATTTTTCACATGACACTGGAATCTGCAAACACAAACTCTGATTTTTGTCCCTTGAAAAGAAAGTTCTTTAGAAAGTGCACTAATCAAATACAGAAGATTACTCTAGCTTTTCAAATAACACTTTTATATACACACTTACTGTGTCAATAAATCAACAGCACTTGGGAGAGGAGGAAGAAGTCTCTGAACAACTTCATCCGTAAGAAGACCAGCACAGTGGGAAACAAAGCTTTTAATAGCTAGAAAAGGAATTGGATTTCAACTTACTTAGTGTGAGTTATATTGAAAAAAAAAATCACATTAGCAAAGTAATTACATTATCACATCACTAATAATGTATAAAAGTAGAAGAAAATAAACAAAAAAATACTTTGGCCAATAAATGAAAAAACTGATAAAAATCTCAAATGAAAAAAGTCAGATGCACCCTTTTGGTGTGTCAGCTTGGACATTCATACCCTGACTTTTAATTGCATACATAAATGCAATTATTTTTTGCCTTTTGTTATGAACTAAGTGATCGTATATAACTCAACTTCATGATAATTCTATAATAATAATAAAAAGAGAATAGGAGGATGATCAGGTGACCTACTGCTTACTTCACTAGTTTTCCATTAAAATTTAGTTCAATTACTGTTCTTTAGGAACCAATTAATATGTATCTATGTATATAATTTACAGAAAACTAAATTTGAGTTTTATTTTTGAAAGCATCTAGAGAATATATTGTATTAAGTACCTACTTTCTAAAGAAAAAAGATTTAAAGGTTAATTGTTTAGGTAGTTCTAAAATGAAATTACTATTGAATTCCACACTTTGTGATACATCTTAATAGTGAGAGAGAGGGGTGATTACTGTATCAGGGTTTACTGGAAAGCAAAGTACCCTTTAGTACTCTAGAATACAAGACTGAAACACATTAAGTATTTGAAGATCACTGGAGCAACTTCTTGGAAACCCAAATTCACAGTATTTCATGATTAAAAATTGCAACCTACCAGAGAGCAGCCACATCCAAAGCACTCTTTCCTGGCTGAGAATCCCAACTACCTGATCGTAATCTTTACCCAAATCCTTCCACTCTCACAAACACGTTTGAATGACTCACCAGTTCTATTTTGCTTATAGTAAGTTACCTAGTAGGAAACAGAACCACTATTTGCCACATATAATAGACCGGATAAACAACAGAACATACCCTGCTTTGGGTCTTCAGTCATTATTGTGATTTGCTTGCTAAACAAGAGAAGCAACCTTCCTGATTATCATTTATTGCTTGAAAAGCAACTGATTAGAAGGAGGAGAGGAAAAACTCTCTTGGTTTGTTTGTTTTTTCTTTTTTTAGAAAAATGAAACATATATTTATATGTAAATATTGGTATGTAAGCATGTATGTTGGGGAATGAATATAGCCTTTACCAGCTAGTGAAAAAAAATCAGTATGAAATGTCCTTGTTCTTTCAGAAGGAAAATTAACTAAGAGACCAATTATAAATAGGCAGAGAAAGACAGTAAATCCTGCTTACCACTGAGAGCACCAGCACGACCTTCCAGTGTTACTTGCCAGGTAAATGAATCTCCTCGTGTCTTCTCTGTCTCTAGGTCTTTAGGAGATGACGGAAAGATGCACTTCCACAGTAACAGCATTCGTGGCAGATGATGTTGGACAACTGCAGGACCTGTAAATGTTGACAGTTGTCATGCCAATGCAAGGATTAATAAAACTAAACCGTCTTTCATTCTTTTTTTTTTCTGTGTTTGTAAAATCTTTACAGCAGTAAACAAAACCTTATGCTACTTTCTCAGCCTTCTCATATGTAATTTCTCAAATATTTACTGTTTTGGTACTTCATTTTCATATGTAACTACCCACTGACACATTTACTAGTATGTTACCAAACCAACTACAATCTCTGTTTTACTAAGTATAGACCCTGTGGATCACCAGCATAGAAGAGATGTAATGATCAATAGTAATGTTCAGAAAAGCAAGCATAAGAAAAAAATGGAAGTTGTTGGGCAGAAATAACACCTGAAAACATGGCAAGTGCCTTAAAAATATTACCAAAGCCAATAAAATACATTCTTTATTAGCAATTTACTGATTACAGTCAATAATCTGACCATTAATATATATCAGAAAGTTCTGTAAGATTTCAAATGCCTGACAAGATGGAAATACAAATGATTAGCTCATTTTTTGCTGTGACAACTATTTAAAAATTCTTCTATGAATGACCACTAGGACATTTGGTTAGATTCACTTTGAAATTTATCATCTACATTTAATTAATAGCAGTCCCACTCCAATCACTATTTCTCAGACATTGCTCCCAATGAACTAAAAAGCAAATTTGAAAGAAATAACAACATTTTGATCTCAGAAAGGTTTTCTAAAATATTTCAACATTTGGGTTTTTAAGAATTATTGTGCAGCAGTAAACTAGACAAAACCTCCAACTAAAAATCAGACAGAACACTGAACACCTTAATGTAGATAAAGAAAAATTGTAGAAAGCTACTACCTAATGTCATGAGAGCAGCTATCAAGAGCCATGCAGCCTGCATTCGCTGCAGTGAAATGCGACTGTTCTGAGATGCACAACACAACAAATCCTCTGCTACTGTCATGATTACCTTCAAAGTAAAAGAGAAAAACAGAGCATCACATTTTGGTAACTACCAATTTTTTTTTTTAATACTATTTGGTATAATACTTAATCCTATTTTCTTGTGCCCAGATAGAATGTCATCTTCCTCTTACACTATGGCAATAAATCAGGCTCATGAAGTTGCAATTCCTGACTTCAGTACTAGTCTGGGATGGCTTAAAACAGTTCTGTGGAGTACTAGGTAAGTTACTTTGCTGCTTTGTACTCTCTCTTTTATCAGCAGTAAAATCACAACTGCTAATTCCCACAGGAATATGCATTGGAAGGATAGAAGTGTTCTGATACTCTATTTATGCCACAATGTATGCACAACATCTATGACTTACAGCTCAAAAGAAGGGGTGAGAGTGGTAATGATCTTTCTATCCTTGTTTCAGAATAAAGCCTATTGTTCTTTCTGACCATTTTTCAAATCAACAAATGGTATGACAAATAAATTAAAATAGTATAGTTGGAATTAATCCTATTTTAGCTGCTCCAGAATAACTGCACGTGCACACTACGGGCTAAATGCAAGGTGACTCCGCTTGTTACCAAAACATAAGCTACCTAGAACTTACGTGGAGGAACACACCTTGTGCTCATGCACAATTACCACAGCATGGCTACAAATGCTGTAAGTATTCTGCATATAGTTTGCTTCAATTATGTTTCACATATTCTAAAACATATTTCTTACGACTTGCATTATGTCCAGTCTCCAAAACAAACTGCTCATAAATCAGTATTGCAAGTAAGAAGTGTCATTATCAAAAGTATCATTAAAAGCTTCAGTATAGAAAACATCCTTCTATAATTTTTTTTCACACTTAAAATGTCATGAAAGTTTGTTTCACCAATGTTTGAGATTTTTACACTTCCAAAACTTCATGTGAAGTCTTTTTTCCAATCTGAAAATATTAGTTTCCCCAATTCCATAATGCTACCAGGTGGTTGTAAAAGAAGAAATGTATTTGTATACATTCCAGATACAGTTAATACATTTGATTCTAAAATAAACCTTTTTAAAATTATACTACTAAAAAATCACTAACAACTTAGTATACTTAAACTACCTGTAAAGCATACATGCTAGAAAGGACATAATTTAATGATTTCTGACAATTTTTCTCTCTGTGTACTAGGAGGAATGCCTTGTATTTGAAGGATTTTTTAAAACTGAATTATAAGCAAAAGCACTGAATGTTAAATACATATAAACTCACTAATTACTTTATTTTCTTTAGGTTCCACCTGCAACTCTAACTGCTCTCTCAAAGGAAAATCCATTAATATAAAACAGCTTCTCTACAGATCATTATTATCTATGTTTGATACTTCCTTCTCAAAACTGCTCTATTTAACACTGGTCTTTTTCTGCTTCTCAGAAGAGGAGCTAGTCTGGAATCTGGCAGTGTTCCTAGGAGAGAGCAGAAAAGGGCTTTTGTCAACTGTTCTGTTCTTCCCCCTGCCACCATAGTACAGAATACAGTGTTCCTCCCATATTTTTTTCTGTGTCCTGCCATACCTCCTCCCTAGTCCTATCTCATCCTATTATAATCTTCTAAAAGAAATCTTTGTTAAGACTTATGTTTCTCTGTTAAACAGAAACTTCAGCTCTGCTTAGGTGTAGAGTATTTGAATGGCACTTCTTATCTATAAGTGGGCAAACTACATTCGTTTTGTTCTCTCCACATGATCTTTCAGCAATCACAAGGAAAAGTTCATCACTCAGGACTCTGAATGTCCAGAATGTTCTTAATGTTCATTGACTCTGAAACAGTCTTTTTCAGAAGAGAGAATGTTTCTACATTATGCAAAGAATTAACATGTACTGCTGACATTTGTAATGCACCATAGTTTTCCAAATATGAGTAACTCAATGGATAAAATTCTAACGAAGATGGAAACAGCTCCTTTTCCTGGTCTTTATTTGTATGGCTGCATATCTTTAAAACTTCAGAGCACAGCATATCCTACCTGCACTAGTGAGGAGGGTTGCATCTTAGACTGTGTTAATGCAATAAGTTGGTTTCTGTACAACAAAGCAGAAGTGTGTATCTGTTGGACTTGACCAAAGATTTTCAAGATAGTACATAATTGCAGTTATTGCTGTATGCACTGACTAACCTGTACACTTGAGAGTCATTCCCAAGAAATGAGAATTTCGGATCCTGATACATGTGAGAAAAACACATGCTTATTTGAGTTATGGTATGCTTCAAAGCCCTCTTCTTGAGGAACCAAAGTATCTCATCAGTAACATTGGGTATTGTGACCATATCACAAAGAAAACATGTAAATACTGCTGCAAAAAAATATAAGAATGGTCTATATGTAAAGTATTCAGACCATACCTTCGCTTTTCCATGTGGAATTCCTAAAGGACAATGCTTTACTGCACCCAGCAAAGCAGCAACAGCAAAACTATAGCCAGTTACTGCTTCTGGGCAGGATTTCAATGCACTAAGACGTTCAATGCAACGATCCAACAGCAGGGACGCATAGGAGGGCAATGCTACTGCAATACAGCGCAAACACCAAGCTGCTGTTAGTCTCACTGAAATACTGGGATGAAGAATGACAGAAATTACTGCTTCCAGAACTCCTGAAAAATAAAATGCATAAACACACTTAAGAAAGAGGCAGATTGTCAAACAAGCGAAAATGTATATACAGGACTGGCAAACATAACGCTATCCAATTTCTATACTTCTCTTGAAAAAGTACTATTGTTTTTTATTTTGAAGTAATTGTAACAAATTTAAATAATTATGCTCTTTTTAGAAAAATTTATCCTGGATGAAAAGTAACATTATGGAGAAAACCTAACATATTACAGTTATCCCCCAATATGCATAGAAAATATCTGTACGCTTCTATAAGGAAGCAGAAATCCATGCCATGGATGCAGCTAAATGAAAACAATAAAGGTACCCAGCTCAATCAAACTGTTTATTATAAACATTATGAAGTGTTGGACCTTAAAAGCAACCCTTAACGGAATTAAATTTGATGAAGATGATTTTTTTTTTTAATTAACATTCTTGTACAGGTTAGGAAAGATACAGAACTCTTTGGGCAATGTCTGAAATTTTCCTACAGCAATAAGGCAGCCAACTTTCCCTCCTTCCCCCTTTTTAAAGTTTATTGGAAGAATACAGAAAATAACACAAGAACTATGGAGGATTCTGGTATGGAGACTGAGCACCAGAAGAATAGCCATAAGAAATCAAAGAAGATCACAGTGAACAAACAAATATAAATTTAATTTGTACTCTGGTTCACAAAATAATTCAGGGCTTGTACCTGCACTGGAGTCTTGCAGTAACGGTGCTGCTGTAGTTCCTAAGCCATGAATGAGACTTCCAAGTTCCTGAAGTGCACACACAAGCACGTGCTGACTTACTGTTACATCTGTTGTATTAATTTTTGTTTCCAAGTTACCGTCACTCATTGCAGCATCTGATAACACAATACAAGAAAATCACCATGAAATCATACCAAAATCAAACAGATGGGAGAAAGGTTTTTGCCAACAGAGGTTGTTTATATTACTAAATAAGCTTCTACCATTACCATTTTTGTTTCCATAAAGGGTTACCTTCACTGAGACAAGTACATTTCTTTTACTAAAATGATGGCGTAGTAACCTCTGTGAGCGCAAGAGTATAGATAAATGGAAACTACCAAATTGCTTATCTTTACATGATGGGGAACAGTAGTAAGTAAGAAGTGTGTTATCATCTGCCCCACCAACAATAACTTGAAGAAGACATGCTTTGATATAACTTGCCAGATTTTACTGCATTGTAGGAAAGAAGAAAGGGAAGAAAAGAATGAAATCTTGCAAGAGCAAGCAAGAAGGCGGAGAGATGGAACGAAGAAGAAGGGAAAAATATGATGTTTTTTGAAAGTTTATCTTCTGAGACACTAATGTTTACATCTGTTTAGACACAAAACATTCCGATATTTAAATCAGATACAATATGCAGCTGTACACCAGAGGACAACTCCTTATGTCCAGGATTCTCCTTCTTCTCCTCCAGAAGGCCAGTGGTGGAAGATCAGCGGCTTTTTCTGGAAGCAGTGTACAAGACCTTACCATGCAAGAGATCTGTTTTCTCTAGGAGAAATGCTCATTTGTCGATTAGGAACAAATGCTTCTTTTTTGAACCTTCAGCATGTCAACTGCTTTGAACAGGAAGGCAGGATCTGACTAGACATGCGTTATCTGCCAGCCTAACTTACTTTACAATACTGTCTCTATATTATTACTGCAATTATTTTATTTGTTAATGGTTAAATTAAAATGGTAAATGGTACATTTGCCATTTTGGAGCGTTAGAAAATCTGTATATACTTGTGTGGGTACACACATACAAAACCACAGACACACACAAGCAAATAACCAGCCCAACCTAAAAACAAAGCAGTCCATCAAAAGCCCTCTACATTATCATGGTAATAAATCAGCACTATATACTCTATTTCTGCAGTCTCTGGACTAGGTAGTTGGACAATCACTTAAAAAAGGAAAAACAGAGGCCCAAATGGATAATCTTGTTAGACCCATACCCACAACTTTCTTCAGTTTCCAGATGGCCTGACAAATCTCCTTGGCAGCTGCAATCTGAGCCTTTTCCCCAAGCAGGCCTCCTACTGTAGCTCGAAGGATGAATGAAACACAGCGGCGACAGCCGATAGCATCCGTTGGACTCTGAATAGCCTTAGGGTGAGACTGAGACACAAGATCTAGAATGTGTGATAGGAAGGCAGAGAAGTTCCTTTCAAGCCATTGTGCTCCTAATGTAGAGACAAATACTACATATGCCTGGAAGAGATTTGAAAAGAAACATATTTTAGGGCAAAATATCTGGAAAATCACTGCTAACTATCCTACATACATATTTTTTTAAGTCTTCACATTGCCACAACTAGAACACGAAACTGAAATGATTTATACATTTATGCATCCATAAATCACATATATTCTCACTTTTAGGTATCTGCAGTATTTTATATCTATATCTATATATTATTTTCAAAAATAATTTAAATTACTATCCAAACTGTTATGGGTCTTTTCCAACTCAGCACATTCTGTGATTCTGCACTAGTAATATTGCAGCCTGCTTTAAAGGACTGTAAGTTATTTCTAGTTGCTTGCCCATGTCATCTCATTCCAGAGTATGAGAAATGGCAGTTTACCCTGCACAGGCACTTGTTATGTAAAACACTGTGTTTGGTCTCACTGAACAAGAGCTTCCAGCTATTTAACATTCTGCACATGGAACCCAAATTTAATGTATGAATGCATTTTAAGGACTACTATGTTACAAAACTATAACCCATAACCCAGAGAAAATAACCCATTGGTTATTAAAGGGTCTGAATCAGGGAACATTTGCAGGCCCCAGACACTGTTCTTCAACCCAATGAATTTTAATTGTTTGCCTTGTAATGGAGGTACCATAAAAAGATTATGTTTGTCACCACAAAGAGAAAGAATGCGGAATCACTTTACAAATCTAATTCCCACAAGACCATTTATTTTGCCACATAATAAGCTCCCCTACAATTGCCTTCCATGCGCATATGTTGGATTTTTTAAATGAATAGATCAAGAAAATGGAATACAAAAAAAAAGAGAATATGCAAATGAACACACAAAATTCCTCACAAGAAAGTTCACAATTATTGCTTATATCCACCAATTTCTGTATTTGCCTCATACATACTTTGTCTTGGGTCTAACATAAACAACAAAATTACTCATGTAGAAGAAAGGGAACTATTGTAGACAAAATAATTATACTATAGATCCTGTTAGCAGCTTATTGTTCTTGACAAATACTACTTAGGTTTCATTATGCATCAGTACATTACTCTGGTTTTACAGATTTGAAAACTGAGGAATTTAACAAGATAGACTTGTGAAGAGTCTGCCACGGCTTCATTTTAAACTCTGTCTTCAACAAATATAAAATCTTCCATATGTAAGAAGTCATCTTCAGAGACTTTCTTATTTTTAAATTTCATAATAACCTGCCATCACTAATTAATACATTTTATAACTGCAAGTGTTTTCTACTCACACGCACTGATAAATTCACAATTTTCCAAGCTTTTTTTACAGAAACATTGCACTATTTAAACTGTTCTGGTACAGTTTGAGTGTACCATCTGTCACAGGTACTACTGCGTTAACATAGAAATGCATGAAAAAAGAGACAACTTCCAAAAACCAGTACAAATAGTCAAAACATTGGACTGAGATACCTGATATATTCCTGGAAAACTAATAAAACTACCCTGTCTATAGAAAAAAAAAAAAAAGAGAATATGCAAACGAACACACAAAATTCCTCATAAGAAAGTTCACAATTATTGCTTATATCCACCAATTTCTGTATTTGCCTCATACATACTTTGTCTTGTGTCTAACATAAACAACAAAATTACTCATGTAGAAGAAAGGGAACCCTAGGAACCCTAGGAATCTCTGGCATGCATTTTCTAGGCAAATAGCTGTCAACGTATTATTGTTCCCCAGCTTTTCTGTTCTCTCTGCCAAAAGTTAATGCTTCCACTTAGCAAGACCTGAGCACAGAAGACAATTTGTGAGCACCTTCTAGCTGTTTCAGTGCAAAATCTGGCAGCTTGTATTAGAAATTCAAGCTAATTTAAAGATCCTTTGCACTGCAGAAGTTGAAATGTATTGACAAACTGCCTTACTGGCAAAGGTGGTTAATCATATAGCTGTGGGATTGTAACATACTGAAATAATCACAGCTGTTGAATACATAAATGTTCATCATGACCTTTAGTCTTGATTCACAGGTTTCACATTTGAATATCTACAATTTAGCATGTTTACATTTAAGACAATATTTAGAGGATGAAGTCAAGCTGATATTATGTGAAAATTTTATACTGTTTTTACGAGCGTGCACTATATGGCCTGACTTCAGTCCTGTTCAGTTAACAAGATTCTATGCTTTGAGCATCCTGGAACACAGCAAAAGAGATGCTGGGTTTTTTCCACTAAATTATGTTTTCCTTACTTTTCATGCACTTACTCAAAGCAGAACCATCCTTTCAGAACTAGACTTGGAATTCTCTATAAAGAAGGAAAATATTTCAAACTCAAACATTTCTTGTAACTTCTCCCTTTAATTTTCAGACATAAGGAAATAAGTTCTAAATTAAAAATTTGAGGAATTTATTTATACCACTCATTTGAAATTCATATCATGTGAAGCTTTCACAAGTAGGACATATTTAGTTTTTAAAATTTCAAACTCTCGGGTAAACAATAAGCAACATCAGAAATCTCTTCTTTTCCTTCCAGCGTGACTCAAGAAGTAAATCCTTATTTTCAAGTATATACATTTCATTACAGATACAAAAAAAGGATGAAAGAAGATACATATGCAGAGCAAAGCAATGATACAAATGTTTAGCAACCTCAGAAAATCATAACTGATGTAATCCAAACCTGGGTGACTCCAACTCTAACATCTCTGCTGACTGAACTGGTCCCTTTCAACATATCGCCACTGGCTCGTAGAAATCCACAACTTCCACGAAGAAATCCAGTTCCCAATAGCTCCATCACATCTTCCAAAGAGATTCTGCGGAAGTTATGCTTGGTGGATGCTAAGAATAGATGTAAATCTTTAGAGGAACAGTTCTAAAATCTTGCTACATTTAAAAGTAGAGAGTTTCAACTCTCTTAATTTTAGTAAAAATAATTTGCACAAACTCAGCAGCACAATCAAATCTAAATACTGTTTGAGCATAACTTCACAACAGAAACTAAGACATTTTAGCACTCAGTGCTCCAGCAAAGCACAGTCTCTCTCAAGTTATCCTGCAATAAGTACCTTTAAGTAGTTTAAGCCATTACTTAATATGCATACTTTTTCCCATCCTCAGCATTTACCATCTATGCTCCCTCTGCAAAAAGGTCTGTAAGGTATACCCCTACCACCCACAGTTTCATGAAAGCCCTGGTTCTTACACATTCCAGCTTACCAGCAAAGACAACCTCTATTCCAAACTACACACAGGGCAGATACCTCTCTGCTACACTTAGCCAGGTAAGGGCATAACTACAGGTTCTCTTAGAAAAAAAATCAACTCACCTTAACTTTAAGATAGCTCTCTAAAAGAGTGAGAATAATAAAATATGCTTACAATTGTCTAGGAAAATTATTTATCCCCCATTCCTATTCCAATTTCAACACTTTATTTCTTGAAAGAAAGTTCTTCTAAAATACATGCTGGGACATGTATGTGTAAACTTAGCATGATGAGATCACACTGTGCAAATAAAGTGACCTAAAATTTTCACTGCATTTTTCATTCTCTTTCAAGGACTGAAATGAGAAAAGGAGTAAGAGAATTTGAGATAAACACGTCCAGAAAAAAAAATTAAACAAAACCCCCTCAATATCAGCAGGTTATCAGTTACAATGCACAAATTTCAGGACTACAAATTTCTTCATGTACTGCTCCCTCCACCTCTCTGACAGCTCCTTCTAGTCCCCATCTAGCTTCTGCCCCACTTAGCTCTAACTTCTTTCTAACTAAAAATAACTAAAATAAGGACAAAACTCCTTGAAATACCCAACCAAATAATTTATAAGCTTCTTATTTTAGAGCTTCAGAAATAGCAAGTACATTGCTTACATAGATTAAAGAAAACTAATGAGTCTATAAAGAGGTCAGAATATTATTTTATTTTACTGAGAAAAAGATAAATGCTGATTTTTTTCTGTAACACAGTAATTCTCTCCAAAAGATTCTTAGGGAAATACTTTGTAAACAAAGACTTCAGAGTCTACAATGCAAATACAGAGCCTCAAGTATTCTGAAAAACAGTAAGTTGGGCTTAAAGGCATGTCATTTTGTCATTTGCTGCTTATTGCATTGAAGGCCTTCTTTGTTGCCATTAAAGGCAGAACAAATAGTCTGAATCACACTTATCCTGCACCCTGTTACATTTTGCTTAGATTACAGTTAGATATTTAGCTTGGGGCTTCTAAGACTAAAACCACTCAGTCTGAATCACACAAAGTATTGGAAATGATAACTTTGTGCCAGGATGCTTCAGTTAGCTCGAGTACTGTCTGTCAGAAAAAACTGTTACATGGCTGTTGCTGCAAACAGAACTGCCTGCTAATTTCTGCTTCTGATCATATTTACACTGCTATCCACTGACAATCCAGATGTTGCATTGATTACTGCAGAAAAACAGCTTGAAGGTATCCTTAACGTTTTAGTTTGACAGAGAGACAGCCTCAAATCTTAGTTGTTTCTACACTGCTTAAATTAATCTTGCTTTTAAATTCCTGAAGTTACTAATTTCTCACCATACAGTAACAATCTCATAGTGGAGAAAAAGTTTTACCAAGTACTTTTCATTATTAATTATTTTATAAAGATAGATAGATAGATAAATAGACAGATAGATGCAACCAAAAGCACAGCAGTTCACAAGAAAAAAGACCAAACCAGAGACAAGAACAGTCGAAAGAAGCTTATAATGTGATTTTACTTCAGGCTTCAAGAAAACTTGAGAGCTTCTTATCATCTCACAGATTTTTACAGATGAAGAATCAGCAAAGAAAGTACATACTTTACCTGTTGTCTGCTTAGATGTTAGAGCTCTAGCCAATATTGTGCCTAAAAGTTTTGAAACTGCTAATCGTACATCATAATTGGAACCTTCAAAGGATTTAAAACATAAGGTAACAACACTATCCAGGTCTGTACTCCACATAAATACCGCTTCATTCTGAAGTTCAAGAAGACACTAGACAAAAAAAGGGAAATAAAAGTGTTTTGACATGGAAAAGCACTCAGTAAAAATTTTTGTTTGCTCCATGATACACTGAGTTCTCCCTAACAAAATAAGCACTTTGCTTCATACTAAAATGACTTGAATTTTTTCTGCCAAGTTAATATTAAAGAAACACAGATAAGCAAACAATGTATTTAATTCTGTGTTCATCAATCATTAGAACAGAATTTTATGTTTCAGGGAGCTACTAAAAACAGCTCATGGAGCAGTTTACCTTTGCAGCAGCACAGCGGACAGCCATGGATCGATCTGTCAAACATGATCGGGCAGCTTTGTAAATATCTCTATGACAGGGGATAGCAGCAGCTCCTAAACCATTTAATATATTTTGCAAACTAAGCATGATTTCATAACGACCTTGAGACTGAAAAATGAAAAAGAGAAATGTTAAAGCTTTGTAACCCTAAGTTCTTTGGAACTACAAAACGCCAACTACTGAAATAGGTAAAAAATGGTTGAGTCTTTTAGAGATCTATTTATACCGAAATAAGTTAAAGCAGGTAACTTGCCCTAAAACCCTATAAGCAAATGAAAATAGGAATTCTATGTTCTATCGAAAAGTAGTAATTACAACTATAAAATTCAAAACATAAAGTATGAGCTATAGAAAAAATGTTCTCATTAATAATGCAATTAAATTTTCTAATTTATCAAGAAATTTCATGAATTCAGATTAAGAAAGCTGTGATCCACCCTTTTATAGTCATAATCAATTAACTCTAGTACTTCTTTAGAATTTAGACACTGATTTTTATCTGAATTTTCACAACTTTTTTTTTTATTTTGGTATCATGCATTTTCTCTTATTCATTCGTCCAGCTACCAACAGTAAAAATCCTTCTATTTTTCCAATCATTTTTTAAACATGCTGTTCCAATACCTCTGCATTCTTCATTGCTTTAAGCACATTCCCAACGGTGTCAGTAAAACTGTTTCCCAAAATTCTTCCCAATTTTTTGTATAAATAGCCCAAGCATACCACCGCAGCACTAAAACAAAAGCAAATCCAAAGATGCGTGAAAATGGATGCAGTTAAGAGATGAAAGGGATTAAGACGACTGAAGTAATCAATGGGCAAACAGCAAAATAACTAAACAGGATGTCCCAAAAATGTAAGTGGATCATCAAAAGGGAAAAAAAAATTGTTTGTATGTGGCACATAACCTCTAGAAGAAATGCAGATATGAGGGTTACTAAAGTAACTTGGATAATACAAGAATTCAGGTAATACAGTCTTCCAGTACATTTTACAATAGGAATACAGTTTTCATATCCACTTTTAAACCTTAACATTAATTTCATGCTCTGTGTCATGCTGCAGCAGATGCTGCCAGAAGTAGCCAGGGACAGGTTTACTTACAACTTGATGGTTGACTGTAGACTGCAAATGGTCTAGTAATTCCAATTCTGTCATTATTATATAACAATACATAATAAGGGAATACCTTGAAGGAAATAAAACTATAAACCCATGTCCTTTTCACTGTAGACAGATGCTGAATTTAGCACCCATGTGAAATACTTGACAACTGGGTTCTGTGTACTCATTGGCCTCTCCTTTAGCAAAGGCAAAAAATGCTAATATTGAGAAAAAAAAATATCAAGAAATAAAGAAATAGTTGCCTAATAAAAGAGCATTTTCCTTTCAATAATTAGTTAGTGAAAACACTTGGGTTTTGTATTGACTGATCTGTAACTAAACCAATTGATTTCATGAATACAAGGAGAAAAAGAATTGTATGTTTTATCAGCTTTCAGTTCTTTTCCAGACCTACTTAAATAAGCAGACATTGCTCAGCATCCCCTTCAACAAAACAAGATTTTTCTTATTCCCCACCTGAATTCAAGTTCCACATACATAATTTTAAATTCTCATACCGAATATATTCTTAATTAAAAAAATACATTTAATATTTACAGTAATTCCCTACACGGTAAGAAAAACAAATCTAGTACCTTCTATCTCTTCTCATACCAAAATACTACTTTCATTAAAAACCCATTTTTTGCTATTGCTTTTATCCAACTCAGTACACACCAACAGTTTGGATTTAAATTTTGTTCATGGTGTGCCTGGGCATAAAATTAGTATTTTCCCATTTCACTGCTAAATTGAGTAACTGATGGTTACAGGTACTCTCCTTTATAAAGTAATAAAGCTGCATTCATGCTGCATGACCTGTTTATCTGATTTGGTATAGCATTCACATCATGCTGAATTTTAGTAGCAAATGAGCACCTAACTAAGGTTGTGTTTAAAATGCTTGCCTAAAACATTTCCATCTTCCACCTACAGGAAAGAAGAAAAGTGATAAATTATGAGATAAGAGACCAATTCACTGGAATCTGTATTTAAAGGAGTTCCCAGGTGTATCAACATATTGTGAACACTGATGGTGAAAGTGTTGCTACGAGACAACATGGGCATGCATGCTAAATATGGACAGATGGCAAACAAAGACAACACTTTAATCAAGATCAAAACAACAACAACAAAAAAAGCAGTTTTCTACACTGAACACCAAGTAGTTCACATATTTGCAGCCTAGGATGAAAGATTTTACTCAATAAACAGATCTGTAGTTCCAATTATTTTCTGTAGCCTGTTGTTTCCGTGTCAATTCTATCAGATATCCCTTTACCAAAACTTTATTGAAGAAAATCGTATTTTACAGTTCTCTTTTTCTCCATCTCTTTTTTCCTTTCCTCACTACTGCTTGCATACCCAGGAACACTCTGAACATGGCCACATCTCTCTCTCTCTCTCTCCCCCAGCTACTACTCTGCATTCTGGCTTTGATTATCTCCCATTTCTGCTTCACTGCCAATGGCCTCCCCCATCCCTCCTTGCTGTGCTGATGTCACCCCACTTCCTCCAGTGTGGCATACTGCAGCTGAAGCAGGAAGGCCTGCAGAGCTCTGTCCCACATGACAACTCACCTATACTGTTAATGCAAATCACTGGTAAGAATATAGCATAGCAGTAATTTGCTTTGCAAGACTAAGACCCTTTATAACAAACTTACTCTTAACTCAAAAGACTGCACAAGAGGTCAATTGGAACAAGAAGGAAACAAAAAAAAAAGGTATTAGAAAGTACAACTGACTCCTTGCAAAACCTGTTTTCAGGAATCTTTACCTGTGTTGTCAGAAACAGGTTTAGCACATGAAGTAAACAATGAAGAGAGATTCTACTCTGCTGTCAATACCGTATCATTAATGCACAAGGATGTTTTACTATCTCTCCTTTAATTTAATTCACTATAGTGAGAGATGTGCATAATTCAGGAATGAAGGTCATTCATAACATTTCTGCACATAAAGATCTGGCTTCACATTCTGAAGTAACAGTCCATGTTTCTCTGCTCTGTTGGTTATGCTTTAGGTATTTAGTAACAAACATTGCAGGTGTTTCTAACTATATCCGGTTTCCCAGCTGGATTAAGAAATGTACTCAGTACCTGTCTTTTGTACCTGGAGTAGTACTTGTCTGTTTTAGTGCTCTTCTCAGCACTATTATTACCTTCTCCTTGTTTTTTAAGCACCTGCCCTCTCATAACTGTTATCCACTGCTGGTATTCTCCCTGGCCTGATTTTCAATTGTCTGTCTGGAGACCACCAGGTACCTTCCTGATGCACACATACAACATGGACTACCAGCACAATCTTTGTTTTATTATATATTTTATGGCAGTGAACTCAGATGCATTTCACCACTTAAATCTGTCTCGTTATTACTGGACTTGAAGCTTGAGGGTAAAAAAGCACTTACAGTTTTGTAGGCAGATAACTTGGTGAGTCATCTTTACTCCGAATGAGTTCATTGCATTTGTCAATTGTTTGGTAAACAGAAAAAGTGTCTCCAGTGCTATAAAGTACAGCTAAATTCTTGGCAAGAAGCCGTCTGGTAGGAGGTCCTGGTGAATTGTTTAATAAAGAAGTCAATTGTTCAACCAGTTTCTTCTGGTTTTCCCTTATGTCAGCCTGGAAATAAAATCAGTAACCAGTTAAAGTCCAGTTAAATTTAAAAGTGAGTTACAGATGATTAATGTAAATTATCTTTACTTTTCATTACTACCATTCTGATAATGACATGCTGAACTACAAATGAACATTTTATTGCATTTTTATACTTAAAGAAAATTTCAAGCAAGTGACTATTTTATTCTTCTTAAAAGACCCAACACTTTTTTTCAGAGCATGATTATTTCTAGTAGTATTTCAAGAGTATTTTCCTTTTGGCACTTCTATACTTAAATCTTTCTCAAACAAAGTTGCCTTTTCTTACTTTTTTTAAGTCTGCTTTAAAATAAAAGAATTCACAGATATATAGTAAGTTTAATAGCAAAGAACTTTAAAGAAGAAGCTGAGTTTCAAGAACTTGAGCATTAGAAAAGAAAGAACTTCCCTTAAAACAATCATCCAGTCTTGTATAAATTTTTTAAATACTCTTAAAAAAAAAAAAGTACCTGGCACTGTATTTCATTTACATATTTTCATCACCAATAACAACTCTTAAATAGCATTATTTTGGTTGGTTTACTCTTACTCTTACATGCCTACATAACCTATTCAATATCCTCTAAACAGTGAATCAAACAATTGGAGAGTTGGCTAGAAACAGATCTCTTACCATTTGACTAGGAAAATTTAAAAAAAAACAACAAAGAGATAGATGTTACTTTCCTGCTTGCTAGAGAAGCATCAAATAATTGTGCAACACTAGGTCGAAGCATTAGTGACATTCTTCATAATGGGGCTGCAAAATCTTGGAGTAATAATAAGAGTTAAAAAATAAAATTCCTTTCATTGGACAAGTGGCTCTGTCACTAGAAGGGCTTTGACCAAGAACTTAGAACACTTAGAAAGCTGCTGCTAACACTGAATATGCTTTCACTCCTTGTACATGCAAGACATGAGGCAAATAATGTTGCATATTGCTCTTTGATTTTAAACAAAATAACAAAAGGATAGGCTCTTCTTCTCAAGTCTCATTACACTTACTCTGCTAGTCACTGGTAAAAGTTTTTCCAAAAACTGTAACCATGCAAAAATAAACTCTGCTTTTTGAAATTCTCCAAGCTGGTTATACGCTTCTTCATTAAGTAGTAAACTGTGAGCTAACTCCATTCCTTGAAATTTTCCTCAAATCTCCCAACACCACAGAATGAAAAAAAATCCAACAGACTACCAGAACTTCATTAATCAGTTTTCTTCCTTGTTAATATCTGGCAAATTGGAAGTTTGAACACCTAAACAGAAAAAACAAAAAGTTAATAGAAAGTCAACAATCATATAATATGTAATACTCATGCTTGACTAAAAAGAAAATTTCAAAGGAAAGTCTAATATAAAAAGTAAATCATAGCAGTTTTATTTAGATGTCTTTAGTAATACCAAATGTTTTTAAAAATGAGATAATGGTATTGATGCAGTATGCCAGTTGAAGTTAAATATACTTCAGAGTATATCAGAGGGGTTCCCACTGAACAACTGATTTTCCTTCACCTTGTTTTGCATGAAGTGAGATTTTCTAGTCCTTGATCATATACTTGAAAGTAATGACCAACTGACCTCAAACATAATGACTTTGTTATCAAGAACAAAGTGTAGCAAAAGCTGCAACTAACAATTAACAAACTCCTGTTAATTATATTCACAAATATAAATGCTGACATATTATTGAAACACTTTAGATATTCTCAATGCCAAGCAAGGAAAAAAAAGCTTCCAGAATTTCATTGCTGAGAAAACCTCTAAAAATCTCTTGGAAAAAAAACCCCAAACCCAAACTTGAAAAAAGACTGTTTCAAAACTCAAAGTTCAAAAGAAGTTATGTTTCACTTATCTCTCTGATTATTTTGGGAATTTCCACATTATTGATAAGCAAACCAAGATGAAAAATACTTCTAATGATATCTTCCCCCCCCCAATATCTAAATGCCATATAGCCTCAAAATACAAAATAGAATATTCTGTAGGCTTCACAATTAAAAACAGCCAGGGAGATTCTGGTAAAATGTCAACCATATTCTAAACTCCCAAGCAAGTTATCCTTTTCAGAGGTCACTAAGACTGCTGAACACGGTTTTTCCTATGCAGTAACAACATTATAGCGTAAAATGATCCATCAAATAGTAGACGGGCAATATAAAGCATTGATAAATAATTCAGTACTCAGGTTGTCATCAAACACAGAGCAGAAGGTTACCTTTACCACTTTCTACACTTTTTTATGTAAAATGTACTCACAAAAAAAAAATTAGTCACATTTCATTTATTATAATGAATTGTCACTTCAAATCTACCTGAAATACCAAGCAGCTTGACAAGGCACCACACTATAAAATGGCAAGCAGATCTAAATATACATAGCACATTATACCTATACATATTTTGTCTACCTAGGTATGTAAAAGTTCCAAATTTACCACTTATCTCACTCCTAGAACACTCACAGAATTTAGCTCTATCCTCACATTTTTTGAAACATAGCAAAAAGAAGTAGGATTAAGTATAGAGTTTCATCACTGCTCAGCATGAAAATTATATATATATGTCACAAATGGTCCTTTTTTTCCTCACCCAAGGCCTGTTCTAACACCTACCATCTCTAAACCACCTACTAAACCACAGCAGCTTATCCAACTTACATACCCATCTCAGGACTACAACTCATAGTTGCTTTCCCTAACTGAAAAGATCAGTTTGTTGCCAGACACTGGCACTTAACTTACCTAGCAGATAAATTCTCTTCATTGTAAAAACTGTCTTTCTGCTGCTCCAGGCTTTTGGATCAAGGATGTTAAGAACTCGATTTTCTAAGAAAATAATACAAAGAACAACGTTAGGAAAGACAGCACATAAGAAACAAGTGTCGTTTGTATACAAAACAAGAATTTCAAAGTCTTGCAATACCAACAATGTTTATTAAGTAATAGCTCACCAAAAAAGACTGGAGCTCCATGAATATTACCAGCTCTTTATGTGTTACATTTAAATTTGGCAGACTCACCATATGTGCCATACAACTGGGATCATTTAACTACTGAAATCACCTTTCTTATTTCTGCTTCATTAACTCAGTTTAATTCTAAACCAGTAAAAAGGAAGTTCAAACAGCATAATAACCATAATAATTTTCTAGAAAGATTATCCAACAATCAGCAGAACTCACAAAGGTGATTCAACTGTTCTGAAAAATTCATGTACAATACTATCAATACGAGACATGAGGATTATCAATCCATTCTCCTAGCCTCCAGATATAGTTTTAATATTAGAATTCATGGGCAAAAACATCTCCTTTCAAAACTCATTCAACGTGAACTTATTCTGGCAGGACATGAAATACAGGTTGCATGCTATTTTAAAAGCATTCACTTTTCAATCACTCCTCAAAAGACTAACGCTGAAAACAAAGAAAAAGTACATGCAGACAGAGTAATCCAAATTTCTTTTCGCCTGGTGAACCAGTGTTCAGTCTGCTGAAGAAAAGGTTCAAGATGATGTAACAGCCTTCAAAAGGGAAGGTTACCAAGAACATGAAGACAGAGTAATTACTTTGTAACTAAAACAAGTGAGCTTCCCTCTTGACAGAAAAAAAAAAAAAATTTCATTGTAAGGATTATCAGCCACTGGGACTTGTGTTGAGAAATTGCAGAACCTGCACCCTCAGGGGTTTCTACCACTTGACTGGACAAAGCCCTAAGCAACATCATCTCAAGTTATTATTGTAGCTTGTTTCTAAATGAAACACTTCAATTGTATAAGCACACATTTGCAAAACCAATTTAAATTTATTTATTTATTTTTAGCCTAAATTAAAGACAGAAAAAATGTTCTGGTGTAGTTGCTGATCTTTATAATGAACACCTGCTAACATGGCCAGAAACACTAGCATTTCCCAAAGAAAAGACTATTAGGGCTGAATTACAAAGACTGACTGCTTATTATGCAAGAATTAGTTTTTGTAGAAACAGAACTGTCCATACAGAACAAAAAAAAAAAATCCCAGACCTGATCTTTCCACTGCTGGTCAACAAGCAAACCTTGATTCCATGAACCTGTACAGAAAGCAGTATACTCTCTACCCTATGCAAAAAACTTATTCCAAACACTTATTGAGGCTCCCTTCAATAAGCCCTAAGCCTGCACACCAGGGATAATTATGAAACTTCAGAAGTAATGATAAAAGAAGGGCACATGCATACAAACTTGGGAGAAGAAAGGCAAGAATGCAGGGCATTAAGTTCTACTGCAGCATATTGGTTTTGTAGAGAACACAGCAAAAGGCACAGTGCTCACAAGGCTACACAAAGCTGAACATGCGGATGAGCTGCATTTGATTAGTAACAAATATGTCCTTGTTATGTATACAAGATATTTCCAGGTGATTTCTAAGCGCAGAAGAAAACATCCAACCCAAAGCCACACTGTCCAGACAGGTGGGACTCTGCTCTAACTGAAGGCGTGGCACAGCCACGCTCTGGGCTGGTCACGCACCAGGAAAGACTGAATGCTCTGTCAGCCACTGGAACTGCTGGGCCATCATCATGCACCAGTAAATTGATGCAAGTACAACCTAAGCATGTAAAGATGCACCTCTACTTACATGAAACCCATGTTTAGAAATGCTGAAATATTTGATAGTGCTTTTCCCCTGGTGTTATAATTTTGATGCTTCTCAATATGAAAAAGAAGTCTGGGGGAGAAAATGTAAAATTTAATTAAATGAGATGTATACTATGCCATTAACCAAAATAAAAAGGCATATGTGCCTGATGCAATCTTCATTTGCTAACCAGCACGATGCACCATCCTTTTGGTTTTGTCGTCAGGTAACTGAAGTAATTACAAGAATTACTTTCCCATCAGTACTACAAGAACAGATCAATCAAAGATCCCTCCTTTTTTTTTCCTGTGAGCTAAGTTTATTTTACATTTATACTATGCTACAAAACAGGCACACAGACTTATTGGCCAAGGCAGAAGTTGTTCCTACTTACTACTAACAAAAAGTTTTTCATTTATCAACTGCCAATTTTACAAGCAGGATTGTTCAAGACTGGTCAGAAAAGAGCTCAGAAAAGCTCTTGGAGCAAGCACTAGATGGAATGCCACCCTGTAAATTGAAAGGAATAAAGGGTGAATCAAGCATTAAAAGGCAACAGCAAATGAATTTTTGAAGTTTCTGACAAACCACAATGAGAAAAAAGGGACCTGTAATCTTCTTTAAATAAAAGGTGAGTCATCCAGGGTAAGACTGATCTTAGTAGCTGCCTTTAGCAATTGTCTTTCAAATATGATTACCAACAGACCACCCATGACAAAGTTATAACAGTAAAAAACCCAAATAGATCTGTTATGTGTATCAAGTTCATTCTGAGCTAGGTAATCTCCTCAGGCTTTAAAAGATGAGGGAAGCAGACCACAGACTGCTGTATATCTTTCACATGGAGTCTAAGTCAAAAATTGTAACATTACCACTGAAAAAGCTATGAGCAGTAATGGCAACTTAGTGAATTTCACTCTTCCTTCCAACTAGTGGCATATTTTGCTTATGCACAAAAAAATAAGCAGTACCGAAAAAAAGTAATCTGCAATAAAGCAGACTCATAACTGATCTCTCACTAAAAGATCAGCCTTTAAATTATGACTCATTATTTTAATGAAGATTGACACAAGTAATGGAAACTACCACACAAAATCAATTTTGTACTTAAAAATTCATTTCCTTTTAAAATTTTTCAAATTTGATCTCTGTTCCAGCAGTTTGCTTCTCTTTGCTGGGAACAAGTGCTGCTCAAACAGAAATTTCATCAACCCCAGTTCTCTGAGGATGATGCTCAGGTGAGGATCTAATGCACAATCTAGATGAGGGTCTAAGTACTTTACACCTACTTTGTAGTGAAGAAAATAAAGTGCCATTTACCTTACCTTAATAATAATTATTTATATTTTTCTAATTTCAAAAGTATTAACATAATTATGCACTAAATCTGATATAAGATAATAAACCTGTGGATTCATTCTGTACCAATGACTAATCTAGCAGAGACACAAGTACGTATTAGCCCTCTAAGAAACTACTGTTGTTACTCATTGACAGTAATGAGTAACAGTAAAAAAAGAATAATAGTAATGATTAAAATGAAAAATGACCAGTAATAATAACAACCAGTGTTCTCGTAACAGCTGCCATTGGGCAGACTACACAATCAATGCCATAACCATCCCACTGCTGAAAAACAGAGCTGAAGCACATTTGTTAGCTTCAAGCTGACCCTCACTGCACTGCAGTGGTATTTTAACTGACTTCAAATCCACATTATTTTAAAATTATTAATTACTAATAGATATTATTTATTAATAATAAATAATTATTTATATAATAATAAATAAGATTTATTTTCATCTGCCTAACAAGTGAACCAATAAGTTTAAGAGAAAGCCTTCCAGCCCGACACATTTAATTCTAGCCATTAACAGTTGAGATCAGTGTTACTCCTGCAGCACTGTTTAAAAGTTTAATGGGATGATCGTTAGCAGTGCATCGGAGCTGACTGCATGGAGAGACATCGATGCTCAAACCTTTGTTACACCCTTGCACGTACCTGTCCAGTGTCTCCCAAACATAAACAAAACTCCTGCCCAGCTCCCTTGGACTTACTTCTGACAAGAGAAACTGAGTATGATGGTCTCTGCCAGCTGGGTGGAAAAACCTTAAAGCACCAGCCAAAGGCAGCTATTACTGAATGAAACATAGACCAAAATCCAATAGTTACAGTGTACTGTTTATGCTAGTAGGCAAAAATAAAGAGGCCCCCAGGTCTGGAGAAGGCCAAAAGTGCAGGATCAAACTCCAGCAACTTCAAATGGGAGGTATGATTGCCCAGGAAACGAAGAATTTAGTTAGCTTTAGTTGTAATCTGGCTAAAATTTATAGCACACACAGAAAGAATCTAATTTAAATAAACAACAATTACAGAATCTCAGTCATTTCATAAGGAATGAAAAAGAACTAAAATTTCACCTTAAATGAGTTTGGAGTTTAGATACTTGAAATACATTGGAGTGGGAATATTCAAGAGATAAAGACATTTATAATTACGGGAAGGACAGACCAGCCTTTGTTTACTTACTCACTTCTACAAACTACTACCAACTAACTCACAGAAGCAAAGTCTGCCTCAACATCTTCAGTTAGAGAAGGCAAAGCTAAATAAAAGCATCAGTGTAAGTGAATCAGTACTTCCACATCCTTTGTGTGGCAGGATCCCCATCATTCAGCCAACTCGTACCTTTTTTCTACATACACAAACCTTAAACTTTTGCTCCACAGAGCTACATGAAGCAACAGCAGGTAACTGCTGGTCCCAACATAACAGTGACCCCTCTGCACATACTTTATGTTCAGTAGTGCTAATCACTCTAGGCCTTTCATTCAACCAAAAAAAACCCCAAAAAACTGGGAATTTCAGGTGCCCTTTTACTACTTTCTTGTATGTATTTTCAAAGAAACATACAAGGAAATGTAGGAAATTTCGGCACCAGGACAAGAAGAAGAGGGGAGGAAGAGACAAAGAGAACATTAACTCCCCTGAAGTCTGTTTCCTTAGCAGAAACACTGGTTTCTGCTGACATGTTTCACTGATTAAATACTTCATGAAGAGGATTAAGAAGAACTCATGAAACCAGAGCCCAGTCTTTCAATGCATACACACACATACTTGAATTTGTCACTGCCTGGTCTCATAAATTTAAACCAAATTACCCTTGGCATCAAAACTGACAAGTGGTTTTCATCCAAAATTAATATACAGCCATAAAGAAGCCAGGTATTTTGCAGTGTTACGTTACATTGGTCAGCAGTAGGGAAATTTGAAGCCAAGCACAGAGAAGATGGGACCAAAAGTGATGTTTGGCAGCAGTTTGCAAGAACAAGCCACAGGAGAAAGTCATCACAAGACCACAGCTTGGAGCACATGGAAAATAATACCAGGCCAGAGAGGAGAAGGTCCAAAATTTTAAGGCCTTTAAATCAAGCAGAACTCTAACTCTTAACACCAAATTTTGAGTCCATTATCATGTGAAAAACACAGCAAATAAATCTCACGGTTGAGTACTCATATGCTTTATTGTATATTCTACGGTATAAAGGGATTCAGTTTCCCTCACAGATCTTCCTTTTTAAATAAAAATATGTACATATTTGCATCACATGCTTATCCCAAACAGCAAAAAGCAATGAAAAATCTGACTACGAGCAACAAAAAATAACAGATGATTGCAGAACCATCCACTTCCTCTAGTTATTGCTGAAGATTTCAGACTAGGACAACTTTCACTTATGTCATATTTTTGTATGCAATTATTCTGCTTAGAAACATGATTCTGAAATCATAGATGTCGAAACAAGACACTTTTCTTTCAGTCTTTCCTCTTAATAGTGCTCTGGATGAAGAAATTTGCCACAGGAAAGGTATGTGTCTATTCTCTCACCGAAAATTTGGTAGCATTTATGCAGGTATTCGTTAAAGATGCAATCCAAGTGCATCTCCACATATTGCATGCTCCACATATGTAGGTCGTGCAGTGCTCTCACAGTGTTTCAGGCTGTACTAAAGAACAAATATCATACAGCCCAAACAGCTACTTCCATTTGTGTTGCAAAACAAAGGGGTTATATTTTGATGTTTTGTGAACAATGATGCTCAAACAAAGCACTTGTTTACTCCCACAGGAACAGTTCCAAATGACTGGATTTCCTATCAGAATGCTTATCAAATGTTACTGATTTCCAAGTTTTGGAGGAATTACCCAGTATCTGAAAGAGCAATAAAGCTTAAAGGCAACAAAGGCCTAAGTGAAATCTATCAGAATCCTTGCTCTGGGCTTCCTGGGTTTAAAAATATTCACTCAAATAATGTGACCACCCACAATCCTCATACATAACAGTGACAATGATAAGAACTACAACACAATATACATTTGCTGAAGTGTGAAGTAAATGACAAGACAATGTCTTCTAAGAATGCTGAATGATTTCTGTGAAGTTTTGAGGACAAAGCTTGACATAATTAGAGAAAAATACCCTAAACAAAGTGCCTGAAAATGCAATAGCTGTTTTAGCAATGTAAAATGTTAAGGACATTTTAAAAAAACTTGGGAAGACATTCCTTCATTGTGTTTAAAAGCACATACACTTTGCTTTCATGTTTCTTATCATCACTTTAATTTTTATCTCCACATGAGAATTATTCCAGGAAACGAAGAAACAGCAACATTCAGTTACTGAGAAATATTAACAGCCATTTCCTGAGCTCCACAGCGGGCAGTACTGGCACACTCTGACCCCTCTGGCCCTCACAACTCTTGAATATTATTTAGGTTCATTTCTGAAAGCTTCAGTCAAAAGATAAACTTGGCTCCATTATAGGGACCTCAGAACATCATTTTGTTTACAGTCAACCTGGCAAACTGCATAAAAATAATTAACCAATGCTTCTAATAGTTGGAAAAACAGTACTATATCTGTTACTGACAAATTGAGTTTAAAACATTATCTTTTTCCCCAAAACTGGACTAAGTAAACTTCAAAAAGCAATAACTATCTTCAGTCTGAATAAAAATGCATAGAACGCTTTGGGTTTATTTCTTTGCAGATTTGAAACCTGGTGTGATAGCAAGGCAAGTGCATGAAAACTACAGAAGTATAAACATCCACCTATAGAAATAATTTCAATATATGTCTGAACATAGCTTTAGTCCTGAGAATGTTGTAGATAATATTGTTTATCTAATATAGACAAAATATACCAAACTAAATATGCTGACACGGTGGGGGTTGTTTGTTTGGGGTTTTTTTGTCACAATGACAGAAGTTTCAGGAAATCAAATTATTTGGTAAAATGTTAAATTGACTTACACTAGGTGATATATATGCATTTGGATTATCCAAAGTGCAGGTTGATTTTAGCTACCAATTTTCTGTTAAGGTAAATGCTGAATCCAGCCTAGCTCAGCACTATATTAAGCCACCAGGAATTTTTGTTGAACATGTACTGTAATCCCAGAAAAGTATACATATTTTTCCTGAAAATCACTACAGCTTTTATTATGATTAGACTTCAACTGCACTGAAACACTGACACGGAAATTTAGCAGCAGCAGCAGCAGAAGCCCTCACAGATGCAAACTCTGCAGGAGACTTGTTTGGCAGATCAGAGATCGCTATCCGGGCACAAATCACTGACATACCTCACTGCAATGGTTCTTCCCCTAGGTATTTTACATGGCTGCTCCCCAAAGAAAACTCCAAAACAGCTCCAAAAATGTAACTGCCTAGAGGTTTCAAGCCTTTTTGGTCTGCACTGTAGATATAGATATACTGTATGTCTTTTTAAAGATTCTGCTAGCTGAACCCAGTAAAACCCATAAAGGTAAAAGCTGAATGGAACAAACATCCCACAACCTGAAAATGTTTTTGTTAGAAGGTGTTTTTAATCTCCTGCCTCATTAGGATGTTCTGAATCTTAAAACAGATCATCCTGCATTAATAACGTTTTTGATGTGTTGGCATACAACACCATGAACTAGTGAGTAAGTCAGCTACTTTACTGACTACAAAAACAATCCTATGTTCAATAATCAAGCACAAGTTTTCGATGTATGACTAGACTTAGTGTAACATTAAACTGGCTTCTTCCCCCCACCTCCTTTTCATTGTGTCAAACCATCAGGAAAAGAAATCCAAGCTCCATTCAGCATACAACCAGAAGTAATCTATCTTCTGGGTCTCAATTGTTATTTCATACATGAATAGAGAATATTACACATCATGTAGCAAAACACTAAAGCATACAATATAGCTTGACTGTTTCTGAAGACAGGGAAAATATTTCTGGCATGTGAGACTAAAATAAATGTACAGTTCATAGTCACAACTGCAAACACCTAATCTTACTAAATCAAACCCCAAACTCAAAGAAACACTACAAATAATGAATCCAAAACTCAAAAGATATCGAATTTCACTTACAGAAGCACAGAGCTGGACTCACCTTAACTTTTATCTGCCTTCCTCATCTCTTATCATCCTTCTACCCGTATCTCAATAAATTTTACTCTTAACTAAACTTACAACACTTATTACTCTCCCGCATTCAGAAATGTCAACGCTAATATAACTCTACAGGTCTTGCATCCCTGTGCAAGGTTTTTACCAGTTATATGGTGTAAACTTAATCATTATCCTATCCAGACAACCAAGAATTCAAACTGCAAAAGCTTACAATAACATTTCCAGATATCAGAATGACCAATATTGCCACCCCTCACCAAATATCCCTCCCCAAATATTCTTAAGTACCAAAATTTATAAGAAAATATAAAATCAGACTCCAAAATCATGGAACCTCGGTACAAGTGAATGCCAAACCCCTGCCTGCAGCCTCAGAATCCGTATCGCCCGCACCAGGCAAACACCCACGCTCGCCCACCCCCAGCCTGGCGGCACGGCCGCTCCGCCGCCGCTCCCCGTGACACCCGGGCGGCGCCCGGCTTGCCGCCCCCCCTTCCCTCCCTCACGGGGCTGAGACCTGCCCCGCAGCCCGGGGGAACGGGATGCGACGGCACGGGCTGGGCTGGGCTGGGCTGAGGGAGCCCGGGAGCCGCCCGGCCGCCAGCTTTAGAGCCGGCTGTGTGTGTGTGTGGTGTGTGTGTCACCCACCGACCCACCCGGCGGCTGCGGGGGTGATCCAGCACTTTCCGGGCGCAGGCCTCGGGCAGGCACAGCCCCGCACGACTCCCGGCTCCGCTCGGCCCTGCTGCCCCTTCACACACCCCCTGCTGTCCCTGGCCTCCCTCAGCCCGCGGTACCTGCCAGCCGCAGCGCTCCCGCGCCGCTCTACGGACTCGGCCCCGTCCGCCCGCCCTCCTCCGGCGCGGGGGGGCGGCGGGTCCTGCACCCGAGCTGCCGCCACTGCCGCCGCCCGCCGGCGGGGAGGGGGCAGGAAAAGGAGGAGGGCGACTCCGGTGCTCAGGACTGTGCAATCGGGCCCGGAGCCATCGAGCGCCCGCGGCGGCCGGGAGGAGGGCGGGAGCGGCCCGGGGAGCGCGGAGCCCGGGGCGAGGTGTCCCGGTGCCGGAGGGGACAGAGTCACCGCCCCGGGGCGCTCCGAGGCTCCGTGGCCGCCGGGGCGATGAGCGGCTCTGCGCTAGGGGGGCACAGCCGGGGGCTCGCGCTCAGCGCTCTCTCACCAAAACCAGCAACAAAAGATCCCCCTCGGTGATGCTTTGTGAAGGTAGCTCTGGCACTGCTGGGATTTGTACCTGGCTGTGATCAGAGTCTGCCATGGCTTCTGGTTTCCACTCCACCCCTCAGGCATCCACGTCCGTACTTCCCTGGGAGGGCCCCTGGGCACTGCACAGGACAGTAACAGGAACACGCCCTTTATATTAAGCGTTCGTCAAACCCAACGTTTGCAAAAGTTGTTACTCTTGGGTTTCATCAGTGTAAGCTGTGATCCCAAATCGATATGGGATCCCAAGTCAAGGAGTATTCTGTGTCTTACAGACAAGGTCAACTGAAGCTCCAGGAATTTCACCTCGTTCCTCCTACTGCATAGGTGGTCCAGCTGGAAGTGGTTGCTTTGTCACTGGGAATTACTTCCACCCTTCCAAATTTGCACTAGCGAACTCACTGGTCATCAGAAAATACCCATTGGAGGGATTTTCTTTAATGTATTCTGTGATCAGTTTAAGTTCTATCTTAACAAGAGGAAAGTTTATGTCTCTCAATCATTTTTTAGTTTCAAAATAAACAAATAATAATCTTAGTGTAGTTTTCCAACTGATGCCCAGCCATGCTTGGAATCCAGGACCCAGATTTCTCTCCACAAGCTGTGTTTTCTGGGACTATCTTCTTTTAACTGGTGCAAACAGAATCTCAGAATCGTTAAGATTGGAAAAGACCTCTAAGATTGAGTCCAACCTTTGACTGATCACCACAATGTCAACTGGACCACAGCACTAAGTACCATGTCCAGTCATTTCTTGAACACCTCCAGTGATGGTGACTCCACCTCCTCCCTGAGCAGTCCATTCCAATGTTTAATGACCCTTTCCATAAAGAGATTCTTCCTGGTGTCCAGCCTGAACCCCCCATGGCACAGCTTGAGGCTATGTCCTCTTGAGCTATCACTGGTTGCCTGGGAGAAGAAGCCAACCCCCACCTGGCTCCAACCTTCCTGCAGGTAGTTGTACAAAGGGAACCATTGTGGTGAGGAAATAATGTCTGGGACACATAATCATAGGAGCCAAAATTGTTTCTAAACCTTGCATAAGCTTGTACATTCAACTTCACGTAGATTCAGTATGTAAAGTTTACATGCAGGGGATCCTCTGTGAACATCTGTACTCAGTCATGCAGATGATGCTGCTGAGAAGTATTTCAAAGAGTACATGCAGGGCTGCCTGATTAGATTGTGCTGCAGATGCCATGAGCACCATGCTGCGTTACCATATATGGACACTGCCTTCATTTTTACTAAACTGATGGTGATAAAAAACATGAGCACTGATGCAATGACCTTTTAAAAGAAATGCTGGCAATGGATGTGGTAGTGAAGAATATGCCTCACACCTGAAGCAGGAAATTATTTACATATTATATTTCACAGAAATCAACTTTACAAACTTGTACTGATGTAAAAGTGTCAACCTGTTTTCAAAAATCACATACATTCCCAGGAAAGAGTTATTTGCTAAGTTAACCTCATCTTGATCAGGGGCTGAGTTGCTGCTACTAAGACGGTGATTTGCAATTCACTTGTGAGAAAGGTCAGCTGAACAATTTCTGTTCAAAGACTGTTGGTGTTATGACTTTTTTCCATAAGGAACTCCAGAAAAACAAGGGCTCTCTGACAGTCCTGAGGTACCAGAAACACCTGGAAATATTTGTGAAGGATTGATCATGTTTAACTCAGAAACAAATAAACAACCCCAAATTTAGAATAATATTTGGAAGACTATTGCTGCTATTATCATTATTATACCTATTATTCACTCTGTTATGGTAGCAGGCAGAGACCCACTCAAAATTAGTATCTCATAATGCTGAGTGTTACATGAACACAGGGCAAGACAAAACATCATCCATTAAGAAGTAAAGACTTGCTCAGTTTTTCCCAAGAATTATCTTGTCCAGCCCCCCAGGACACATGATATCAGATCTAAGTAATGCTTTGTTAATGCTATACTGATATGAATCAACTGGAATAACAAGGCATATTGATGCAGGATGCTCCTTCCATCTCTGGGTACATCAGCTTTAGGGTTGCTTTGTGCCAGCAGTGCTTACATAAGGGCAAGAGTCTGTCTTCACTGGATTTATAGCTAACCTTGATTTTTATTATTATTTTTCCCTAAATCGGTCAACAGACTGTTAACCGTGCACTGATTCAAATTAGTGTCTACTTTAGCAGTTATGCATGCCATTTTTTTATTTTTCCCCTTTCAATCTGAAATAAAAAAAGAAATTGTTGTGCAAATTTACAGTGATTTGTTCTAAACCAGAAAACAATAGGACAGTTAGATGCATTCACCATGTATTAATTCAATTTTCCCTTTCCCCATTAGTCCTGACTGTACTTCAATAACAAATTACTTAATAAAATAAACAACTAGCAAATAATTGAAATGCACAAACCTACTGATCAGTCTTCTCATTAGTCTATTTTGGTAAAGTGGGTTGACTGATTTAGAGCATGAGTCGGTTCTGCCATAAAAATTCCAGACATAGTAGAATATCTATGCAGCCACATATGCCTCTGAGCTAAACATTTTCATTCTTTCAGCTTTATAATCCTCAGTGACTCTAGAGGAAGAAAAAAGAATGTATGCCTTTGAATCAGTGGGACTGTCCATGCATGAGTAAGAATCACAGGACTAGGGGCCTAATTTGAATCAAATGTTACATCACCAAATAATTACATAGCAAACAAAACCAAATTCTTTAGATTAAATATAAGATTAACCATTTTGTTTTACTCTTTGGAGGCATGTAGAACCCAATACATTTTGGCCTGTCCTAGCTTTTGCAATGCTATAGGTACCAATCTTTCTTTTTTTACACATTGAATATCAAAAATAATGTATAGTTTTATGCTACAATACTGCTAGGCTTCTTCTTATTCCCAACACAGTTCCTTTTTGTGCTATCACGAAATGCAAGGCCTGAATTCCTGCCAAGCAATTACACAGTCCTGCTGTTATTTTAAATCCTAAAACACAAATAAAAGTATTATGCAGGCCTAGATAATGTTAGATACAACTACCAACATGGAAGCAGGAAATGAGAAAGTTACATCTAGGGATGGATTGCCAGCTAAATACTAAGGCCTCCCAAAAACCTTTTACATTCACTGTTAATCCAAAACTTTCATTGCCAGTCTCTTTTCTAATGGAGCACATAAAAATAGCATTAAGCTCCTTTCTTGCACATTTTTAACACATACTGATGTAATAGGGCATCTATTGTGGCACTTACACCAGTAAATACAATTAAAGTGAATGGAAACAATTTTAAATTCAGAGTAATGAGATACATATGAACAAGAACGGTAAGACAGGAATGCCATTTATTTGCTTTCCCATGCTGTCTGGATCACTCCTACTTTAGAAATACGATGAGGTGTTATTTGTACTGATACCACACTGTGCATTGAGGTACTCAAAGTGCTCTGTGAACATTATTAGTTCAAGTCACATTTGTGAGGCAGAGGCTAAAGTAGGAGGTAGTGAAAGGCAACTTCCTGTAGCTCCAACAAAGGTGAAGATAGGCGAAAGTTTTCTGATGGAAAAAGAGATTCAGAGGTGATTTTTTGCTTTTAGTGAAAGGGGAAAAACCCAGTGGTTTTAAACCTCTTTTCCCCCCGTTTTCACTCTTTCTTTGTATCACAGATGGAAAAAGTAGAGCAGAAAATTGCTTTGCCCAAAGCCACACACTGGCAGTAATTGAACTAGAAGACAGCATTGGTTTAAATAGAAAATATGCAATACATTGGTGGTATTTGGGCTATTCTAACTGTTGGTTCTTTCTCTTGTTCACATACACCATTTACTTTTCAACTGTATTTGCACGGCACTTCTGGTAACAGAATCTTGGGGGGATTCCCAAACTGTGAGTTGCTTTCAAGGAGCTTCAAGACAGTAAGAAGGAATAAATAGGAAGTACCAAATTCACCAAATTCTTGAGAGAGTGTCTCAAATTTTGGGTGCTGTTTTCCCAAGAAAAAGATTAAGAAGGAAGCTCTGCTTTCTGTTCTTGTTCAGCAATTGTGACTCTGATGTCTAGAATAAAGCAGCTGGTGGATCTCCCAGACAATCCAGTCGTGTCCCACTGTGCTGTGCAAAACATTAAACAGAGTGACGGTCATTGTTTTGTTCAATGTATGGTCTTAAGGACCAAGACACTGAAAACAAAAATAGATGGCCATTTATTAGATGAGAATTAAGATGCAAAGAAGTTAAGAAATGAAGTCAGTCACAACAGAGGTTGGTGGCAGACCTCAGGTAATGCCTGTGCATTTGTGGAGACCATTCTAGCCGTCTGTGGCATTCTGCTACTCCAGCTTCAAAAAAAACCCCCAATGTGTTTGAAGGAATCCATATAGAAGACAGTAATAGAAACTAAAAGCAAAAAATAATGGAAGCTTAAAAGATTCATCCCTCCTTCTCCAAAGAAGCTGTTTTTATACCAGAGGTGAGATTCAGGTTGAGCAGATCATACTTTTAAATCCAAGCAGATGTGGAATTTTGCTCTCAAAGAGGAGCTAAAGAGCAGTCGTTGCATTGAGTCACAATGAAGAACTTTTGTGGAGCTTTTGTGGTAAATGAGATCAGACACTACAGATGCATTAAAAGACCTGGTGAAAAGCACCACAAAGGCTGGCTAATATCCAGCAGCCCATCAAATGGCTGCCATTTCAACATGGGGAAGCAACTGTCTGCAGAAACTGTTATGTGCAAAATCTTGTTATGGGCAAAAAGAAATCCAGTCTATGTTTAGAGTCACGCCAAATTTATTTTAATTGCAACCTTAGCAATTTAATCAAAGAATTATTATCAGTCCAAATCTAATTATTGCAGAAAAAACAAATGAAATAGAAATAAAGAAATTGTATAGAAAGTCTCAATAATACTACAGTAAAAATTGTTATGCAAGCACTATTTAGCACCTACCCTTACCCCATTTCCTGGTGTTGTGCTTGCCCTTTCACTTCCTTGTGGCTTCCACCTGGTAGAGGGAGCACAGTGGATCATCAGCAGTCCTATGCCTGCAGGAGTATGATGTTGGTGTTTATGATTTCTTCTTCTTTCTCTCCTTTTTTTTTGAAAATAGCTCTCGCTTGGGGCTCTTTTGTACACTTTCTAATAAAGTTTTACTCTTTGCTTTTTCTTCACTGGCTTGCAACTATGTATTTTTCTTTTCGTTCATCTTAAGTGTTTTGCTTTTTGTTTATATTATATACTCATTCTTTCTTCTCTTTTTTATCCCTAAGAATAGTTTTGTCCAGCTCCAGGTTTCTATTTCTTTAACTGACCATTGGCAAGTTGTTTACAGCCTTGGGAGTCTCCAGTGCCCCATCTCTTACTATCCCATGCCTCTGCTTTACACTAGTCAGTGTCTTCACTTCTCAATGTTGCTACTGTTTCAATAGGCCTGTATTTCTGTACTCTGTAACACTGGGTTCGTCCTAAATATATCATTCTACACAGAATAACTACTAATTATTAATATCTACGTAACAACTGTGGTTACACATAAAAGTAAAACAAATTTGCCATAGTCTCCTGTCCTTGGAAAAAAATTTGTTACAGCCAAATCAAATAAAACTGAAGCTCTGGGGAAAGTTCCTGTGCTAAGCCTCCATGCTGCACTCTTGTAACACTTGGGACAGTGCCTGGGGACTGTCACTAGCAGTAGCAATACAGTTGCAAGTATTACTGGGCTAAATTCTGTTTATTAACTTCCAGTTCTGGATTAATATTTGTATGTTGTAAATTCATATGTTGCATACTCCATGTAGCAGCAGAGGTAAAAATTTACAGAAAGGGCATGGGAAGGAAGCAGTAATATTGCTGACTAGAAAAGAGGCTGTTGCACCTGAACTCATTAGAGAGCGTTTATGAGCCCAGTTCATAGTCCACACAGGCTCAGCTTCAACACACTGGGTGTGTACGCTGCAAACAAGGTCGCAAAACCCTGATTTTGCAATTCCTGTGTGGCAGTTGAATTGGAGATATAATAGCATAAGGATGACTCCTGACTTTATAGGTTATTTCAAGGAAGTGGGGAATATTAAGCATCTTCTAATAGATATTCTCTAAGTATAGAACAGGACAATTATATGAGTTTTTGTCTAGTCATAGAACAGAAACTATTTAAAGCAGAGCCAGGTCATCTGTTTAAAGCACATATTCATGGTTGAAGGGAATAAGCATTTGGCTTTGAAAAAGTAATTTTAATCAATTTTTTTATCAGTATGGTCCAGCATATTATTCAGAAATGGCTTCCTTCAGTAAATGGATTGTGAATCAATAGTAGATATAAATAAAGCAGTACAAAGGGCACAGCATTCAACAAGCTGCCAATCCCTGGAGGAGAAGATGGCAGTATCAAGATGGATATACAAATAAATCAGAAATGGGCAGATAATACACAAATATCCACCTTTTTGCAGAAATTTCAGAGTTCCGTCTGGTCCTAAGAACCACTGAAATGTATATTAGATTTTATGTGATTTATATGACAGACCACTGTGAGATGGTGTTTGGTTTGAAGTCTGTTTTTCACTAAACATTTTCAAGCTTATCCCTCTTAGAAATCACCGAGTTCTTTAAATATAGAGAATGAATTGCCAGGCTGCCAAAGATCTTTCTGGAGACAGGAAATAAATTAAAAACCGCAGACTTTGTATTATACCTCAAAGGATCAATTCTTGAGATATACCAAATACCCACAATTCCTGTAAGGTCTGTGAAAAGTGGGATTATTCAGCACTTTTTAGGATGTGACCTCCAACAGAAAGAGGAATTAAAATGTTTTTTCAAGCACACAGATCATAATGAATTTGTATTAGTCATTTGCATCAGGACAGTATTATTTAAATGTCTCTAGTAGGAACTTTGAACATGACTCATATTGTGTCTATCATAACTGTTAATTATTAATGAATAAATATGTCATTTGGGTCCTAATAGCTAGTATTTCCAGGCCATTTGTTTAAATGGTTGTTTTCAACTGTGAGAATATCAGTTGCCAGGAATTCAATATCCTTATTTATTTCATAATTATTAACCATATATTATGCTAACCTGAAAAAAATCTCATTACTCTCTTATCAAAACTATAAGCTTCGTATCTGTTAAAAATAAAAGGGATTCTCATGGCATAGTCTGAGCCTGAAGATTACACATTCAATGTTTTTTACAAAATAAAGATAAGGACAGAGTATTTGTAACTACTGGCCTACAATTTAGGATTGTGCAAGCTGCCATCCTCACTAACTGTAGGGCTTTACATATCCTCCAGAATAATTTCTTATTCAAATGGCAAATCTGGATAACTGCTACAAACCATATAAATGTCTGATTTTACTTTGAACCCTTCTAAACCATAATGCTGCATTAAAAAGAGAAACTTGATTCACAGGATGAACACATTTGAATCAGTTTTGAATTTGCCACATTTTAATATAGCTGTTCTGTTCTTACTGCCTTTTAAGACAGAATTTCCCATTATATCTTCTTAACACCATCTGTTAATAATGTTTATAACAGAACTGCATAGGGGGTCAGCTGGGAAGGGGGCCCCAAATGTACCAATACTGTCTATAAAAGGAAAGCTAGTCTCTGCCTAGAAGCTTCAATGGACAAAAAGCTGGAAAGAAGCAATAGGGACAGAGGGAACAATGAGATGGCAGCATACATTGTACCATCTTTATTTTTGTTTTCATTTGAATGTTTCTGTTCTTTTCCTGAGGCTCTGTTATGAAAGAATTGAGTAGACAGCAAGACCACAGTAACAAGGACATAGACCAAGCTATAGCAGGCAGCCTATCAAAACACATCAGAGATTTCAGAATGCAAATTTCAAGCAAGCAATTCAGTGATACTGCTGGTTTCTAGATATGCCTCACTTATTCTTCCCTGCACAGCCCATGATCAATCCTGTACTACCTTACATCTCCCACCCTTACACACTCTGATTGAGGGGGATGGACTTTCTTATTTATTACCTACTCTCTAAGAGGCTAAAAATTCAGTGAATTTATTTCCAATATATTAGTTAGTTATAAAGCATTCTCATTTTATAGATAGAAAACATAAGGCAAAAACTGACATAAGTACATCTAAAGTATTTTTTATCTATAAACCACTTCTTCAAGCTATACATGCAATACTTCTTTCATTATTTTTTAGTAAAAAATGATTGCATTATCCCATATTTGTTGATAAACATTTTGAATTTTTGGATCAATATTAACAATTATTTTGAGCACACTTCAGATGCATATGAACAAAAAACATACTCATTATAGCAAGGCAGTCTCAGGAATCCTTCTATTCACTGGGACTGGCAAAACCACCACAGATGAGTGAAAGCCTTTTTCAAACTATCTCCCAAGGCAATCAAGCACTTTAATGCTTAGGAGAAAAAAAAAGCCAAACAAAAGACACCAGTACTGTATTCAGGATACAATTTACTTTTTTCAAAAGTCAATCAGATGAGTGTAAGGTCCATTTGTATCCAGTTTTAACACCTGCCTGTTTCCATATGTGCCATGCTTGACAAGAACACCGGCTTCCACACATTTGGCATTGGTAGCCAGTTCTTTTTCACACAAAGTCACAAACTGAGAGTAAAGTTCCAACCCTTTTTCTTTTTCAATGTTTGCATGGTACTGCATCCTTCTTCCCTTTGGTTTACCACCTAGGGTAGCTTGTGGTATGATGAGTACGTCGCCTGGTAAATCAAGAACAGAAACAAACTCGCCGTTTTCATTTTCACTTAATTTAACATTCAACAGTGTATTGACTGCAAATAAAAATAAAATAAGAGTTAGTATAACTGTAGTGAATTAAACAGGACATCATAAACAGGATCCAACAAATATTTTGATGTGTGACAAACTACTGAGTAAAAGAAACTGTTTACTGTTGAACTGAAACATGGACAATCAATAAATACTTAACCAACTAATATGTCTGAGTATTGTGAAGAATGTGAAGGATATTAATACCATATGTCTAAAGTTCTATTTTTGGGGGAAGTGATTGGTTATCTAAAATCGATTCTAGTTGGACACCCCCAGAAGAAACCAGGATGCAATTAGTGAGCCTTCCTTGATTGTTTGGTACTCAAATAGGCAGCATTTACCCAACACTCCACATTGTGGGATGCACCATTCTCAGTGGTTTTGCCCTCTCTTTTTGCTCTGCTTGCAGTAGTTTGCAGCAGGACCCAGCACTGATGTGAGCTGAAGGCACAGCTCCATAGTTTGGTCTCAAGTAAAGTAAGTGTCCTTCAGTGCTCCACTTCGAGACATGCAGCTACCAGTTTGTCACTTGAGACAGGAAGTGGGCAGGAAGGTCAGATGCAATTTGGCTTATAAGCCAGAACATATAAACTTGCAAATGAAATCAATGCATTTACTAACATTAGATTTTCTAATGTTTCTATAAGAAATCAAATCATTACCCCAACTCCATAAAAGCTGGGAGGATACTAGTCATGCCTCCAAACCCATACATGTTTAATGTTGTTAGAAGCAAAAAGAGCTGAGTTGTGATTCAGGAACCAAAACCACACACTTAAGCAGATTCAAAATATATTTAGGAAACAATATTCTCTAAGGCACTCAAGGAGGATGGTCCTAGATGAATCTCCTTATAGGAAACAGATCTTTCTTCTTCTGGCCTGTTTTAGCTGCCACATGACTGAAAATGTAATTATTCTCAAGTAACATTCTCATGAAACTCTCACAAGCACAAAATAAATTTTCATATCATAGATTTAAATATTTAGCATCACAGAAGGACTGTGCCCTCCAAGACCAAGAGAGAACCCCCCAGGAGCTGCTCTCAGCTTTTTAAATAGCACCTGTACTTGTGCACTGCTGGTCCCAGCCAGTAGCCTGAAATAGACTATTGTTACACAACATTTAGCCAAATCACTACTATCAGCCAGCCACAGAAAAGGGACACTTTTATCTGGAAGATGTGGCATCACAGAATTTCCCAGGGGATCCAGTGCTACTGATGGAGGAAAGGAGGGAGAAGAAATGACATAAAAGTAAAAAAAAAAAAAAAAAAAAAACAGAACAAAACAACAACAACAAAAAAACCCCACCAAAAAAAAAAAAAAATCAAGCCAAAACAGCACTGGATGAAGACAGAAATCGCTACTATTTGACCTTATCCACAGCATCTTTTCTGCTTCAATATAAATGTTAAAGTGCACGTGGAGAAGAAGACAAGAATTGCAGACGTTGCCGTTACTGCTTCTGAACCAGAAAACTGCACGTGCTAACAGTGTATGTATAAAGTACCAATGGAGTGAGATGGGAAGGACACTGTTTCATTATCCACACAACTCCCTCTACTGGCTATAATTTTAAATATCCTGCACATACAGTGAGATCAGTGATAAAATACTTACCAAATCAAGCCATGAACTATTTGAAATTCAGTTCTGTCCTGGACTGAACCTGTTGCCCAACACATGTAATATGTTAAACAGCAGGTGCAGCATTTTCTCCTTTGCTAGACATGTTGTCAGGGGATTTGGTTTTCTACGTTGGTCATGAACAGACAGAGAAAGAGGCATGGACAACTGTCAAAAGAAACAAGACAGACCAAACTGTTCTTTCAGCCAGGTGATTGATTTAGAATGATGCCATCTCATGGCTTTCCAAATGGTTACTACCTTCTCTGCCTCAACTGCTTTTCTTCCTTTTCAAACAATACAGTAATTTATATGGATTATATCATACCAATTTTTGGGACAAGATCCTCATCCGCATCTTTGAAGAAGCATATGTAGATAACAAGCCCTCTCTGGATCTACAAAAGATTACAGAAAACGATGTCAATGTTTCTCATTATCTACTATGCATGCTTATCATTAAAACTGGTATTAAAAATGACAAACCCCATAACAGACAAAGGTTCAAAGAGTAGTTTTAATTACTTAGTATAGCTTCAGACATTAAGTTTACACACCACACTGTGGAAGCTTATAAGATATATACTGATTATCTGCACAATGCTTCTACGTACAATTAGACAATTTATTAGCTCCATGTGAAGCCAAATTTAGTCGGAATGTAGAGTGTACAGTATTAACATAGACGAGGTGATGAGATGAAATTAGTATACTTAAATCCAGCATAAGAAACAATTTAAGCTTTTTTCCTATCAAATGTACAGCTAAAATATTTTTCAATGTGAATTATATTTCCAGTTATGAAACATGACAAACACCATAGGACTTGTCAAAGAACTGAATTTTGACATTGAAAGTAATCTAGTACAATTTAATTCTGAAAAAAACAGAGAGTCTGTTAATTAAACATTTAAATATGATGACCAGCAGCTATGAAATTGTTCAGAATATTATAAAGTTGTTCAAAATACTATTTATCAGCTTGGGTAAAATCTAACTGGCAAAATGGAACTTTTCACCTGATTGGTATAGACTAAAGGATATGCCACTTCTTTAGCATTCAAAGAGACTACCTGTAAGAAATATGCATTTGAGGGAAGAATTAGGCCTATACTGAGGAGAAAGCACAAGAAAACTTTTGTGTAGCTTTTCTGCTCAATTGGTTAGTCCATGAGGAGTGCAACAACCCATGCTTTACTAAGCCAAACTGATAGGCTCTGCAGCCAGCAGCAACTATGTCTCATGCACAAGTATACCTGAGTGGCTTAACTTCTTTGGGAAAAACTCCAGAGTATCTACAGGCAGACCGTATATAAAGAAACCTCCCTGCTGCTTTGCCAAGAAAAAGTATCTTTTTAATTTTGTTGGAGGAAACAAATGTCAACTTGTGAAATACCACTGAAGAGATGTTAAATAGATTGGGACAGGCAGGAGTTATTAATATCAATGTTATCAAAGCAAAAGGATGGAAAATGTGAATAGTTTCTAAAAACTATTCTAAAATTTTTTTCCTCTATTTTTTTCCCCGTTTCTTTAAATGATAAAGGTTTTTGGTGAAGAAATCTTAGCTATACACATGAGATTTTGTCCCTTTGTTATTGCAGAGATTATACAAAATGCTCAAGGCTGAGAAAAGCTATGCCTTCTCAACTGTTTTTCTAGTGACTAACTTCTGAAAAAAGAGAATGCTCTTTGTAGCCAAAATGTCACATGCTGAGAACTTTCAAAAGCTTTAAATGGCTCTTTTCAAAACTCATTTTGGCCAGTGCAGAATATTATACAGATTCCCAAATGACTACCATATTTCATAAACACTGTAAGAAATTTGATGGCCAGAACCTCAAATGACATTTCAAATCATCTGTTCAAAAAGGGAGAGAAATGCAGACTGCCAAACATTAGATATCCTTACATGTTTAGGTAAATATTCATTCCGGAAACAGACTGGTGTCAGGATATTAATAGGTAACAACAATGCACAAAGAGCTACTAATAAAAATATTTTATCAAAATAGGCCAGATGCATTTGGTCTTGCTATTGGTCTAACCCCAGCATTAGAAATAAGTGACTCTGTGATACAGCACACATAACAGAAAATAATTTTAATTCTGAGACTTGTGACAGTCTTTGTTTTGCACAGTCTCACAGTAGTAACGATATTCTGCTAGCAGCTCATTTAAAGACACAAAAAATAAGTAAAGTGACCCTTGCAAGACCTAAGGTCAGACAGATAACGATTAAGTAAAATAATTCATGATTTTTCCAGCCTCTGTCCTTATTTGATGTCTGTTTTTGAAGAAACTATTTATCACAAGATGAGACATGCATATTGAAAAAAATTAGACCAACAGAAGGCTAAATGAGAAAACAATTAATTCAGAGACAAGTTAAAGCTGATAGAGGATGCTTCTATTTATCCTGCATGTTTATGGTCTTCTAGGACACTACAACCATGATGTAGTTGAAAACTATGCAACTATTTTTAAGCTGAAACTTATGGTTTCAACTATGACTGAAAAGTATGGTCCAATATGTGCAGCCATGTTTCAACTCCTTGTTAAGTCTTACTTTGTTCTTTAGCTTTCTTAATTGAATAGAAGATGTAAAATTGAATGCAATTACAAGACCACATTTAATAATAACATATGTCAATCTGACCTTACATCAGTGTTCCAGGTGTCCTAAGGCTTGTGCTCGTTGTCAGTGTAGTGTGTAAACCTTTTGAATCAAAGCAAAACCATCGCCATTGCTGCAGGTCCTCTGTAGCCTATCAAAGTCTAGTTGACTACCCCTCAGATCCGTATTTAATGCACAAAAATTAGAGCAAAATAACACAAATAAGAAGATCATAAATTCAACATGCTGATGTGCAAACAGCCACTGTAAGGAACCTACACAGTGAGAGGCAGGCAGTTGGACAGGAAAGCTGTGCTCTATGTGGATCTACTGTTAGCAGTAAAATGCCTACATAAATAAACCAGCAAAGCAAGATACTGTGCAACACTGGCATTTATTATACAACTGTCCTAAGTAATCATCAGATCAGGCAACCTGCATCATGAAGCCAGCCCTAAAGCCATATAGACAGCCTTAGCAACGCTGCCTCCAAATGCTGCTTTTTAGCTCTTTTGCGGGGAAAAATGAGTAACTGACTCCTTCCTCACCCTCCTTACTAAATACATTCATCTGTATTTTTTAGGATTTCATTAGCAAAACTGAAATATATTCTGCAATGTATTATCTCAAGTCTACCTTTTCCTATTTTTTCCCCAGGAAATTGGAATGGATAACAAAACCAGAGATACTTTGTAATTCTTAGGAAGTCAGTGAAACTAACTTACATAAATTATTCTGTGACATTTCCATTTCAAGTTCAGATTTACTACCCTCTGGGAAGATTTCTTCATATTTTTATATTCAGTGCAGCAAAGAGAGATTACATCATCTGCCACAGGTCACAGAGCAAGTCTGTGCCTGGTACTTTGCACCTCTTTTTGCCATAGTAACCAGAAAACAAGTCAAGGGAAATAAGATAAGGAAAGGACAGTTCTCCTTGCATAAAGTGTAGGCACTTATATTTTTTAGCTGAATATTCATTTCATGTTTCTTTTCTCCACAGTTATGAAATACACCAAACCTCACCTTATTTCACCCCTACCTTTAGAAGAATAATTCCTTTTATTTCTTTGTATTTTGCTGTATACATAAACCTTTTATGGAGGGTACATAACCAAAATTCTCAATAAACAAGACATCCTATGCCCAATAACCCTCAACAGGCCAAGCAACTCATTCATGAAAACACAATGAAGGCAGAGATTAATGTATAAAGCACACTCCTAACCTTTTTGCAGATAAAGAACATCTGCTCTGAAGTTCCTGAAGTACCTACAGGAGTCTCTTACAGCTCAGAAGCTATTCAAAGCCACCCACATAATATGCCATTTACAGTATTCTAGAAATGTCTCAAGGTGAGGACCTACTTTTAAGTGGTCATAAAACATCAGGAACACACTGGTTGACATAAATAATAGTTGATGAGGTCTGTATTTTTTATTTTTGTGTTTCTGCGTTGACATGCATATATAGGGAGTAAAATTACCCTACTACAAAATGTCAGCAGCAAAATTTCCTTCCAGTGACCTCTAAAGTAGTCATACTAGAGAAAATACGTACTTCCCGTAGGCTTTTTTTCCTGCATGGTGACTAGTTCTTGTTAAAACAGACTCCTCTTTAAAAGCCCCGGGTACCTGTGAAAGATTCCTAAGTACCCATGACAAATATTAGTAAGGTTCATGTCTGAAAAAATATCTGCTGGAGACCACCCAAATCTCTTTCAGATTCCTTTAGTGCTATCTATTACTTTCCTACTGATTTTGCTTAGTATATTAAAAACAAATTAGAGAGAGAAACCGCATAACCTCCTTGTAGCAAAGTTATTCATCAACCACAACATGTACCTTTGAAGATAGTTTAAAAGAAAGACAGCAAAATTACGTTTTTTCTTTTCTTTACTAGATCTACAATTACTTCTGTGATTAGCAGGCTAGAAATAGGTTATTTCTCCTATAGTTAATGTATGCTGGGCTAAGCATATTTTATTATAATTAACCTTATACTGAGAGGCTAATAATGCAATACACACTGACACACTACATCTGTGAAACACAGTATCTGTGAGATGGTATCTATTTCCTTCCAGTAAAACATTCTGGCTTCCCAGACCATGCTGCTGAAACTACATCTGCTGGATCCACCTGCCCCTTTTGAACAAGAAGAGAGATGTTTTAAGGATAATGTGAAAGGCAAAAAGTGAACTCTCTTCAGATGTGTTGAATGAATGCATAAACCCTTTAAACATGCTAGAATTTTTACTTTTTAAAATTTATGCACGTGCATTAAGCTTCTTCTGTTGTAATAGTCTTTAAAAATGACAAAAGATAAAACCAAGAAAACCCATGGGGTAAATAGTTGATAACGGCAGAAATGACTTAGTCTAGTGTAGATAACTCACAAGCAGTGACAGCTACGGCAGGGCAGTGCATTCCAAAGGGCAGCCTTCATGCTTTGGTAAAGAGACCTGGGCTGGATGCACAGCACATCGACCAAAGAGTCTGCAGACCTACCTACCTCTCCCAGCAGAAGACTGTGGGAGGAAAAGGGGAAAATACAATGTTTTCCTCAACCTATGTGGTGGTCTGCACGCTAAATTTCATTTTTAGTTAGTGTTCTGGAAAAAAACCAACCAAACAACATCAGAACTACTGCTGCCATAGTCCCATTGCCCTACCTGGCCTTTCCTCTCCGAGTTAACACTATCACACAACAAAGCCGACAGCTGAGCCCACCAGCCAACGTTGTAGTGTCTCTGTGAAAGCGTGTTTAAGAAAAGAAGGAACAACACAGTTAGAAGGGAAGTGTTTGGTCGTGGAGCAGTCATGCTCCTGAAGGAACTGCTGCCTGTGGAGGACTCTGTGGAGCACAGGGAGAGAGAGCAGCCGAGCGAAAACGCTATGCGCCGACCTCGGCCTCCTGCTGCTTGTCCCTTTGCCGAAGTGACTGACCGTAACCTTTGGTGATAACCAGGGGGCGAGGAGAGGGCTCTGGACTGGAAACGAGACACGAGGTTCAAAAGCGCCGGAAGTACAGCTCAGCCGGGAAAAGGAGGAGAGGGTGTTCCCCTCAAACGCCGAAATGCCCACCCTCTCCCCGCCGGCGCACGCGCGCAGGGGACAGAGCGCTTTCCCGCCGCCCGCCCCGAGCGGCCCCGCTCCGCGGGGGGAGAACGGGCGATGCCGAGGGTGGGGGGCGGCCCGCGGCCCACGTTACCTCCACCCACTGGGCCTCGGAGCCGCGCTCGGGGGGCCGCACCTGCAGCCGGGCGGAGAAACTCTGCTGCAGCACGGCCCGGGCCCGCGTCGCCGCCATGGCGGGCCCGCAGCGCTGAGGGCGGGGCCGGGTCACGCCTTTCCGGCACCGGCACCGGCACCGGCTGGAGCCCGCGGGTCACGGGCGGCGGGGAGCGTGATGGGGGGAACCTTGTGCACATGTTAAAACAGCGCTTCTGATCTGACCTCTTTATGGAGGGGGCTGAATACAAAGTTTGGAACAGAATTAAACAAAGTGTTTCTACAGCTCTACTTACCGATGCCCTGATAGCTAGCAGGAAGCGGGCTTTGGTTTCTTAGTTTGATGGGAAATGAAAGCTCTTTTTGTCTTCTGGTGGGGAAATGTTACATGCGTGTGGTAAGAGCAGTATGCTGGATAGTTTATGCACGAAAAAGAAAATCTGAATATAGCTTGTTATTTCTTTTGTTCATTACTTAGTTTGTGTTTCAGGTTGCTGAGGTCAGTCTTACCAAGTTGGAGCATTTCTCTTCAGTGATACTGCATTGGAGCAGAGGGAACACAAAACGCAGTTAAAAGGGATCTGGATAGCTAGTGATCCAAATCATTCGGGAAAAAGAAGTGCATAGTTTCAAAATGAGATCCCACTGCTAATGGCAAAAGTTAAAAGTATTGCAAGTGGTTCTTTTATTATCTTGCAGGTTTTTGGCTACATACCCTGATACTCCTTGAACAGCTCCAAAACTGGAAGAGTTGTGTCTTTCTCCCATATGTGAATTCTAACAGAGAAAAGTTTTGAACAATACTGCCTTCACTGAAGTCAGGATAGAATGATGCAGAATTCAGTATCTCTCTCCAAATTCATTTTATGTCCAAAGATTTTATTTTTACAACTGTGTTTAAAAATAAAAAAACTAATATATAGTAGTGTGAGTAAGAAGCTGAATTTTAGTACCTGGACTCAATAATAGAGTAAGATTACCAATGATCCCCACTGAACAGCAAGGGCCAATATGTACTTCTGAATAGTCAGTGTTACACATAGGAATATATTTGGGTTCTGTTTGTCATTTTAAAAGAAGATTCTCAATGCGTGTTCAATAAGGTTACTCTTCTCAAAGCAAACCTTCATGGAAGAACAGGAAATTGCACTAGGTGGTTAGTGTATGAAGTAGCTAATTTTTGCTAGCTGTAGGGTATTGTAAAATACAAGATGTTTTTATTTAAACTCTGCTAATTTTATTTAAAATACCTTCTGTTCGTTTACTTGAAAGCTATATCCCCAGACTCATTGAGAAGAGTTTAATGAAGTAGAAATCCATTTAAAATGAGAGGGTTTTCCATATATATTTGTGATATAAATTGATTGTTAAGGAAAATGAATTTTGCTACAGTCTGAGCAAATTATAATAAGCACATTATAGAGGGATATTAATATATAAGGATATTGATTGTTACTTGGTACTGTGCCATTATTTATACCAGGATATGATGGAGAACATTTATTCATGCGCAAGTTTCAATACAAATGCCTGTGAAACATTGCATAGAAAAATTAGTATGACATCATTGTTTATGGATTCTTGGTGGAATTATATTGTATTTTCCTTAGGAAGCCAAATAATTCTGTTGCACCTTGAATTTCTTCAATCTTACTGGCCTATTGTTAGATTAAGGGCCTCTCTTTTTATGCCAAAGAATGATAGTAAATTTGTTGGATAAATTTTAGGTATGGATTTGGATTTGACTGTGGGTTTTATATAGAAAAAACCACCTCCTGACATCTAAAGAATATAACCATGCATAAAATATATTGGTATTTCTATCAAGTACTATATAAAGCCATTCTTGTGTATGTTTTGGAATTGACAGGTGTCCCAGAGTATTTCCTGTATCTTCTCTGCTTGTTGTCACTGGATCTGAAAGTAGGTAGACATTTCTGGTTATTTTCAGATAATTTCTCTTTCAGAGGGGCAGATGGCAGTGTCACAAATTGCAGCGGTGGGAATGGTCGTGTGTCTGAGTTCAGGAAGTGTTTGGGCAACGCTCTCAGGTGCATGGTGTGATTCTTGAGGTGTCCTGTGCAGGGCCAGGAGTTAGACTTGAAGATCCTGGTGGGTCCCTTCCAACTTAGCGTATACTGCGGTTCTGTGAATCTATGCATATTTGGAACAAATCCTTTTGTCAAGAGGTGGGTGGATGCTGGAAGCTCTGCCTGTGCAGGGACTTGGCTTTCTCCTTGTCTTTCAGTACCAAAATGATCTCAAGTGGTTGAATTCTTCTAGGCCTAGGGATGGTTTTGGGGGGTTTTTGTTGTTATTGCTATTAAGTTTGGTGTTGCATACCATTTGGTAGGGGCAGGAGTTGACTGGACCTTTGAAGGAACAAGATGTATCTGGGATGTTTTTCCTTTGTCTATGGCGTCTGAAACATGATCAGTGGTCTTTCATGCAGCTCTCACATCGACAGAGTTGCCCTTACCTGTTTTGAAGAGAAACTATACAAAGCTTCAGTGGCACTTAGATAGCAAAGACACAAAATAGGTTTTTGGCAAGGGGTATATCTTGGTAGAACTACCTCTTTTGAGATATACGTACCTGAAAGGCGCCAGAGTGCCAAGCAAAGAATTAGATTTCAACACTTGCTTTCTCCATTGCCAAATTTGGACCTCTTCCCATGCATACAGATTTTAAAAAAAACCAAAACAACCAAACCAAAAAAGTTCAATCACTTAGAATCATTTAGTAAAGAATAATGGGTGGGGGCCACAACTGGTGTGAAGGGTGAGACAGAACCAATGTATGTCTTTGTGCCAGCTGTTAAAGATTGCTGTAAAAAGACTCATCATCAGAGAATGTCCTGGAAAGTGGAATTTGCAACAATGAATTGCAAATTTCCATCACAAGGTAAAGATATTTCCCCAAAATAATTTGTAAACTGGGATTGATGTTCGAGTAAAACACAATTTTAATTTGGCCATGTTGAAACAACAGGTCAATCCCTCAAAGAAATCAAAAAAGATATTGCATATCTTCAGTCCAAGATGTTTAACCTGTCACTGGACAACTCAGAATGTTAGTGGGATTTGTTTTTGAAGTGATCGTACATCTTGAACTGAGTCAAGCCCTTCGCTTTCTGTTGGAGGATGATCTCTTTTTCTTCTCTTTTTCTCCCAGTTCACTTATTTTGTTTCTCTTTTTGAGCTACTTGCCTTATCACAAATAGCACAAATTGGTTCTCTGGTTCTTGTATTTGGTGATTATTTTTTGTAGCCTATTTCTCAGTCTAGTTCAAGACCCAGTTTAGTTTACTGCAGCCTCAGAAATGTTAGCTGAAATGCTGATTAACTGGAAGAGACAAGGTACTGCTCAAAAGTGGTGTGGGTGCAGAGAGGATTAGCTGGTGGTGTTAGAACAATTTTACAGTCTAAGACACGTTATGATGACGGTGTTTAGTACCCACTTATTCAAAGTACTGTCCAGAGGTCAGGGGTATGTCTGCCTCCCAACCATCATCCTCCTTCCTCCAGAGGTATTTAAATAAGAAAAGCAAAGAGGGCATGAAGAATTTCCCTAGTAGAAGTCAGACAGCAAAAATGAGCAGTCCTGTCAGTCAAAGACCACAATTATTGCACAATGCTTGTGCAGAGCTACCAGAAACACCTCTTCCAGAGAAGACGTAGAGTGAAGACTATCATCCACTTTGCCTTCCAAACTGCCCCTCAGGTCTGTTTAGCATTTGAAAGAACTATTGTAGACTTCTGGGGTAAGATGATTGAGAGGAAGATGGTACTGTGGTTTTTATCTTTGTGCTTTGCACCATACCTCTGAGGTAGGTCATGGCTTCTTCAGCTCCATTTCTGTAGCATCAGAGTTGGTCCACCTCTTCAGCTCTTCCAGCAGAGCCAATTTATAGAGTCCCCACAAATGTCAGAATTTTTAGCACTGAAGGCTGGTATTCCTGTTGTGGAAGTACAGGTCTGTGATTTGAGCAGTTGATTTTATCTGTGTTTAAAGAAAGCAACAAAAATTTAATACGCTGTTAAAAATAGATTAGGGTTTTGTTTAGTCCTTCATACAAGTACAAAACAGACACTGAAATGTGTTATAGCAATCAAAAGTTAATTACATTTCTGAAAAACCCCAGATTTAGTGTGAAAGCTGTGTCAGATACAATTACTGTTTTTTATTGTGAGAAGCAGAAATTTGGCTCTATTAGAGGAAAAAAAAGTAGCCAGATTAAAGACATACAATCTGCTTGCTTACTGCAATTGCCTAAAGGAAGTAAGAACACTATTAGTCAGTTTCTTGTTGGGTGCTGGGCATGTTCATTTGCCTGTGACGTTTAGCTACTCTATTTTTTCCTGCTTGGGTGTCTCCTGAACCAGATCTTTGTCTGTATGATTGACAGGCATTAATGTTAAAAGGACTGCTGTATCATGCTCCAGTGGAATCAACAGGGCAGTGGGAGTGGCCTACCTGCCGCATGTACCAGGGGGACTCACCGTAACACGGTGGACTGGTTAAAAGCAATATGTTTATTTTTTTTTCACGGGATTGAGCTAATCCCATATGCCCACGTGCTCTTTCTTGTGCAGAGCCAACTCTGAGTTTCAATACCACAGTCTTAATTCTGGAATTCAGAGGCAGGCTGTACAGAGTCATGAAGCTGACTCCATGAGGAGTCCCTCAAAGGTCAGCAGTTTTCTGCTTTACCATTAGGAATGGTATTGCCAGATCCAGGTTGATCCCTGCAGGTGTATCCAAATATACTTGCTTCCCTGGTCTCCCGAGTTTGGGATCTGGGTTCCACAGAGCAGGAGCACATGAAAACAACTTGGGTGTAGGACAGTACTGACTCAGTGTTGAGAGAAGAAGCACCGAGCACCAAGCTAAAAAAGGATAACCTTATGGTCAGAGGGCCTGGAGCAAACGGGGCAGGAGTAACAGAGCTCAGTGACAGTCAGCAGCTGTACAGGCTGTTTGCCATCCCTGAGCAAGCTCGGTAGGGCCACCCTTGACCAAAGTCAGCTTCAGCTTGTGCTCTATGTGGAGCTGCTGACCATCCATGAGTTCAGAGCCTGGTGCTGCTCTGGCAGGTGGGGGTCTGGTTTGCTTCAAGCCCCTGAGCTAACCCATGCCTGGCTGATGTAGATGGGTATTGCAAACTGGGTTCCTCCTGATGGAGCAGGTATTTAGAATAGGAACAATGGAGCACAGCTTCTACATTCTTTATTTTCCTACCATCAGGGTTGGTCTGCTGCATCCAAGGTGGATACTCCTCTACCCCGCCATGTAAAAGAATTAAAGTCTGTTTTCCTCCCCAAGTACTGCTGCATCACTGCTCTCTTCACCTTATAAACACTTTTGCAATAGCAATTAGTACTACAGAATGTGGATGTATTACTTAATCCCATTTTTTTTCATCTTCAGTGAGAAATTTTGATGATAATATGACGAGGATGTTGCTATAGACAAAAATGCATCAATATATTCTAGGAGCTGAAACTTGAGCTTCCATGTTTTCAATAGATGCCATGTGTAACATCAGAGTATTGGCATAAAGCCTCATGTTATTAAAAATGGACGTGAAATGAGATGTGGCTTTTTCTGTTCCTTTCACAAACAGTGAGATAAATGAGAGTCATTTATTATTCTCTCTGTACCTGGAGGACTCCTTGCCTCCAGTTACTGTTGAGTATGCAGGCATAATAAGGCTGCATGTCATTTTTTTGCATTTATATGGATGACTTTCAAAGTAAAACTCACCACATCTTCAGGCCAAAAGCTTTCTCCTTGAGTCACAGCTCCTATCATTTTTTCCCCTCAGGCATACTGATCCTTAGCTAGTCAGGGAAGCATGCACACAAATGATAGGTCATTAGGAAATTCTCTGAATGGCAAATCTCTGAAGTCATCCCAAGTGCTATTTGCCATGCATCATGATAAAACTTGTGAGTTTGCGGAGGCCCTAATTATATGCTTGGTCTGCCATTTATCGGTTGTTGGAGCTGTTGTTTCCAGAACACAGCAACCTCTTCCGCAGCATAGTTCAACAAGATTGCCAGAGCACAGTGAGCCAAGCAGGGCTGACAGATTTTGGCATTTTATTCCCTTTGATGAAAGAATATTGCATTACAACACAAATTGGTACCTTACTTTGCCATAGTACAGCATCATATACTGGTACAGCGATGTTGATCTATGGGCTTTTCTTAAAATTATATTTTGGGAACTCATTTCCCTTAGAACAAATGGCAACTGTAAGACTTTCATTTACCATCAGCCTTTGGTTTTTGATGGTTTGTTTCAGTAATACAGTAGTTTTTATATATATATATAATCCTTTCATTATTTTAACCCACATAGAAGGTCATCTTGGGGGGGGGGGGGAAGCAAATATTTAATACAGTGAGCTAAATAATAAAAGATTGTAAATTCTAATGAATATTCATGGAGTCAAATAAGATAATAAACATGTCAAGAAATGATGTGGCTTCCTGCTACGACTTCCAGTGTAGATTAACATGTTTCAAAGAGCAGTGTCAAAAATTGTTTTTTAGTTTTTAATTTTCACACTTTCTCAAAGCACCAATTTTTAAAATGCATGTTTCTGAACTCATTTAGGATGATACTACTAATGTATTATTAGATACATCAGAAACATTGCAATGATAGGATTTTTCACATATTTTTTGATTGGTTTATGGTTTTTTTAAGCTGCCAAAAGTCACAGTTTTTCTTTTACAAAAGATGCTAAATTGCTGCTACAGAGTGGAAGCAAAACATTTTATCTCCAATATTTTATGTTATAAAAGAATAGAAAAATAGTATTTGGTATAACTTTTTCTCAAAGAGCTTTTTATTTCATAGATAATTCTTGGAACTGCTGGAGGCTTATATTTTTATGATTAACAGAATAAAACAATTACTCCATAACTTGGGATGTTTTAATATCAATTACAGATGTTTAATCTTTCCTTGGATACTCTGTTGCCCATAGGACAAAAAATAATCATGTCTTCATGGTAACAGTCCCAGTGAGGACCACATCCAGATTAAAAAATCCTTCATTTTGGTGCCCATAAATAAATTCCAGCACAAATATGACAAATTTTAGCTCCTGTTGCAGAAAACACAGATCTAACTAATGTACTCTGAAGCTTGGAGAATGACTCAGCTTAGTTGCAGGTGAACCTCTAAGCTACATTTGTACTAAGAATCAATACCAAGAAATATTCTTGGCCATTGCAGCTCATCTTTACTCCCTGGCATAGTTTTGGCCAGGGCTTGCTCACTAAGAAAAAAATTCTGTTGCTGGTTCAGCAGCTAAGAACCAGTTAAGAACCTCTGGCTCAGTGTAAAACCTTGAAGAGTTACTTATATTCACAGCTGAGGATTAACCAGAGGATTGTGTTCCAAGGATCAGTGCTCCAGCTTCACAGTGGTAGAGCGCCCCACAGTTCTACATGACAGTGCTTCATACAGGGTGCACTGACACAAGAAGTATTCTTTGATCACAGTTATTTTCAGCTGAGATTGGTCCTTGCACACCAACCTCTGGAGCAGGTTGCTATAATTGTGTAATGTTGTCACAATTGTGTAAGTGGTCCATACACACCCAAAGTTTATTGGTGCCTTCTGAAAAACCTTGCACTGCTACTGCAGGGATTTATGAGACAAGTATTGAATCGCTATGGAGCAAAACTGAACTGGTTTAGAACATTAACGAGATTTTAAAAATAATTACGAAACACAAAACCTGGTAAAAATTGGTGTAATGTTTCAATCAGCATCGTTGATCAAGTAAGATTAATTTGCTACATAAAACTTGTTTAGGCTCAGTGTTCTGATGTTAACAAAAATGCTTCCTGTAAAACAAGCTTGTTACTGAGAAAAATGAATGAAGAGCAGAATTAAAATAATTTCAGAAACTGAAACTATGAATGTCATTGTGACTCAGATCCATAGTGTCAAATTGTTTACTGAAGCTTTTAGGACAGTCAGCATCTTTTTTATTCCATATTTGTACAATGTCTAAAGCAACAGGACTCTTTTTGCCCCTAAGACTCTTAAAATTGCAATTTATTTCCATTACTGAAAAAAAAAAAGATAGGAAAGAAGAAAAGAAAGAAAACACCAGTCTTCCTTCAACGTTTGTAAAATATATGGCAGAGATTAGGAATAGTTTCAAAACCTTTGTTTTTATCTTCAGGTATGGAAATACTGTTAATTTGTGTTAATTCCATTCATGCAAGGAATACCTATATATGTAAAGTACCTAAGAAAAATTATGTGGCTTTGTTACAGAAGATCATATTCAACAAAATAAATCCTTTAATTTTCTGCACCACTTCCTTAAGGTTGGAAAAATTGCTGTAATATAAGCTGCATTTTCACTGTGATGTTGCTGTTACTATAGAAAGCAGTATTAACCTGAAGAACTTGATGACTGACTTCAGAAGAGTCTAGTGACAATCTAAATAAGGTTTTCATCTCTTCTTGACTGTGAAGGACTGCACTGTTTAAAATTCCACAGGAAAGCAATATACAAACTAAATCGGTCTCAATTCTTCGAGACCTTCTTCCTCATTTAGTGAAACTGAATGAAAGCAAACAATTTATTTTTCAGTTTAAGATTTGGCAAAGCTTTCACACTGGATGAAGCTACTTATGTGGGCTTATATTTATTGGAAATACTAATACACATGATAAAGAAAAATTAATAAATTGTTACTGTTTCTTGTGTGTTTTCTTTGTGCTTGTTAAACGTGTTGCATTTTCAAGTACTGCCATATATAATAAACAGAAATTTCTCCTAAAACAAGGTAATATTCTATATGAAAACTCATGTAAACCAGCCTTGTTTTGAATGGATATTTGAAATCAGAATCTGTTAAAATCCCTTGAGCCAAATTTACTTTGCAACAAGTGGGCATAACTGCCTCCATATCAGTGATGTTGACCTTGATGTCTAAGCCTAGCAGGAAAAAGACTTTGGAAGAGAAATTCCAGTGAATGACAGAGAGGTAATATCGAACACAGAAGGATTTCTCTCATATATGCCTGCAGTTACCCCCAGGTATGCCACTGTGCCCCTGAGTACAAGCTCTGCCAAGCTGATGCTGGTCTGTGTAAGAGCAGATCTGTGACTCAGCATTAAATAAAGCAACCTGGAAGTTGCTTTAACTTCCACGAGGAGCATAGCAAAGATAAAACAACTCACACTGGTAGGCATTTTGTCTTGGATTATTTTGCAGCCTGATATAGTTTGTCAGCCCCACAGAAGAATGCTGTTTTGGCAAGAGCACGAGAGCAGCTCTAGCATGGTCTCAGAGCTGCCAAAGGGAAGAAGTGGCAGCTGTCCTGAGACACAGTGCAAGGGCTGAGCCAAGAGGTAATGCTAAGAGCTCGAGGCTCATTAGCCAGGGCAGAGCCCAAGACCAAGTAATTATCACCACGTGACAAAAAAAGATAAAAAGCATCATTTTTAACCTTATTTATCTTACAGGTGTGGGCTGGCCAACCAGCCGGGGGAAAAACCCCAGAATCTGAGAGTCCTATGCCACACATGCTCATCCTAGTATGCAGTGGTATATACCTCTGTGGCCAAAGATTGCAGGCCTGGTCATGAAGCTAAAATGACTCCTTGGTTGTGAAGAATCTTTCTTTTGCCATTCTTTAATATAATTTCTCGTTCAAATTGTGACTGAAATAAATGGCTTATATGAGAAAGAGTTTGCAGTTACTGTATTATTAATGTGGTACTGTGCAGACACCCAGAAATGAGAATGGATACTCTTTTTCTTTTTTTCTTTTTTTTTTTCTTTTTTTAGCTACTTACATCCTACTGCACACAAACCAACCTAATTATCTACCAAATCATTTTTCAAATGTTATTTTATTTTTAAATTGTGGAGTTATTTTGGCAAGAAATCTTTCCTAGCTATACCTGGATACCCTTAATTGATTTTGGGTAGAGAAAGAATGTATTTAAACATAAGACAATCTAATTTCAGACAAAAATCAGTTCTATTTTTATCTTGTTATTGTTCAGGCTGAATAGTAATTTAGAGTCTATGAAACATTTTCCTACATTTACTTAGAGAATACGTTATCAATTTGCATTAAAATTAAATATTGTGTCTTTCATTTTGTTAAACTTTTGAAAAGTCCAAAGTGGAATTTTCTGAAAGATGCTGAGATTTCCTGTAGTTTCCATCAAGACTCACGTCTGGCAGTAAAAATTTTGTTAATTTTTGGTTGCATTTTCCTAGACTCATATTTTACCACTGTATGTGGACTGCAATAATACATCAGGCAAACAACATAGAACAATATTCTCAAGTGTTAAAATTTAAATAGGAAGCCAAGAGCTATTGTGAGAAGTGTACAATCCATAAAACTGTCTTCACAATTAGTAGAGATAGAAACACTACTCAGTCAAACTGCAGTGTATTCCACTAAAGTCAAGGCATTTTGGAAAAGTCTGCTATATTGGCGAGCAAACTGATTCCCTTTCTAATGGCCAAATACTACTTTTCATACTCGTGTTCAATACAACCTACTGCCATGTTAGCTACCCTACTAACAGGGTAGTTAACAAACCAGTGCTAAAAGAAATTATTAAAATTAAAACTATTGAGGATTGTTAGCTTCATTTTAGTTTGTGCTAGATCAGCTTTACAAAACCTCACAAAAATATTTGAGTATTATTCTCATCAGTGTTGGAGCTATTCTCAAAATGAAAAAGTGTATCATACATTTTCGCCATGCTCCTTTCTTTGGAAAGACTTTGAAGGGAAGCATATCTCAAGTGTGAGCCTACCCGTGATCCCGCAGTACCGATTCCGTTGACGTGACACGCACAGTACTTTGCACTTTAACACTGCCTCCAACTGCTCAAGGTAGAAAAACAATTATGCAAATTTCCTGCAATGCAAAAAGTAACATAGTTTCCAGAGGCAGTGAAAAAAAGCCCTGGAGGCACATCTATGTAACAGTTTCAAAACAAAGTGGCTTGTTAGTTTTCCGTATTCTTTTCCGGTTTGGTTTGACAGTATGGCAAATCATTGGGAAATGATTTGACCTCTTCAGGTGTCTGTGTTAGTTATGCAAAATACGCTCATGTGGGTACATCAAAAATGTAGGTTGAATGAGAATCACTTCAAGGATAGGGAAAAAAAATTAGCATTGTAATTTATGTGTTGTAGCTGAGCACTGGAATATGCCTTTGGAAATGGTGGGGTTTAGTAAAATGCTTGATTAGAGACTTTAATACAATTTAAAAAGCAACATTTGAAATGATGAAAATTCTGCTGTGGAAGAGAGGAAATGTTTATCATAATAACACTTTAAACTGATGTAAAATCCTCTGATCCATTACATATTACAACAGATACCAACAAAAGACACTGTCTACACATTATTTTATATTTTAAGTTCTGAATTATTTCTATAATACCACTTAGCTGAATAGGGACTATTCATGGAATTGTAAGAGCAAATCATATCAAACCAAACTAATTTCCTTCTACAACGTGGTTACAAGGCTTGTAGGTGGGAGAGAAGCAGTAGATGATGTGTGTCTTAAAGCTTTAAGCGAATCCCACATGATATAAGGAACAGAAAAGGGTTTTTGTGAACTTTTACTGAGTGAGGGTAAACTGGATGGATAATCAAAACTATCACCAGACCAATGATCAGTGCCAAACAATAGGACAAGAGGCAACGGGTAGAAACTGATGCACAGGAAGTTCCACCTGAATATGAGGAAAAACAACTTTATTGTGCACGTGACCGAGCACTGGAACAGATTGCCAAGAGATCGCCCTCACTGGAAATATTTAAGAACCATCTGGGTGCAATCTTGTGCCATGTGCTCTAGAATGACCCTGCTTGAGCAGGGAGACCGGACCAGATAATCCACAGTGGGGGCCTTCCAACTTGACTAATTCTGTGATTCTGTGCTTTAGTATTATAAAAAAAACCCAGCCAACCAAAAAATCCAAATCAAAATAAGCAAAAAAACCACCAAATAGGTGCCATGTGTCTCGGCTACAGGTCTCTTTGTTCTTTTACCTAATGATCTAAAGGAGGAAATGGGATATATTTATTGTATTTGTAGAGCACACCAACCAAGACCAAGCTCTTGCCCAACCATTTTGCGGGCCAAGGTGAGAATTCAGAAGGCACCGACGAGCCGAAGGAGCACTGCAGAGAGCGCCAGAACGAGCCTCTGCGGGGACAATTACAGCACTACGAGGAATGAGCCCGAAGCGGTTTGCAACGCGTGTGGTGACCCGGTGGCGATCCCTTGGCCCCGGTATCCTTACAAATGGCAAGGATCTGCTTTCCGTGCTGCTGCTGCCCGCTGCCACCGCTCGACGCTCTCGGCGGGAGGGCGCAGGTCGTTTCCCGCAGCTCCGGAGCCGCGGCACCGCTCAGCGCCACACCCTCAGCTCCGGCAAGCAGCGCGCTCCCCCCCGGGCTGCCGGCCCGACCCAGCGCCAGCCCCGCCGGCAGGGCAGCGGGCGGAGTGCGGCGCGGCGCAGCGCGGGGGGCGGGCCGAGGCGCGGCCGCACGGCGCCATCTCAGCGCGCCCGGGGCGGCCGCGGGCATGGGAGGTCCCGCCTGGCGCTGGGCGCTGCGCGCCGCCCGCCTCGTGCCCGGCGCCGGCGGCAGGAGGCCTCTGGCGGCGCGGCGGCATGGCCCGGGCTGCGCGCCCGCCGCTTGCGCCGCTCCGTCCGCCGGCTCCGCGGTGAGTGAGGCGGGAGCTCCGCCGTGCGCCGCGGCCGCCGGGGCGGGCTGGGCTGTGCCTGTGCTTGCGGGGGCGGCAGGCGGGACGGTCTGTCCCTGCACGGGTGCCCCGAGGGGCTCTGTCCTGCGGCAGCCGCTTCAGCAGCAGCGTCCCTGCGGGAGGGGATGCGGTCGCTGCAGGCGTTGGCGGCGGGGGCCGGTCTGGGGCAGCGCCGGGCCGGCGAGGAAGATGGATGGGCTCTGCCGTCTTTTTATCCGGCCCCGCGTGAAGTGCGTGGAAACAGCGCGCGGCGCTCAGTGCCCGTGGCGGTACAGTTGTGCCAGGCGGGAGCAGGTGGGAGCTGCCTGCGGGGATGCTTGGCTCGGCTGCTCCGTCCGTCCAGCCGTGGGGGCCCCGCGTGTGGCTCTTCTGCCGCAGGAGCAGCGGAGCGCGGCGCGCTCCATCGCACCCGCATGTGTGCGGTGCCTGTGGCACGGCTCAGGGCAGCGAGAGCCCTCGGACAGCTGCCTGCCGGCACTGCCTGCCCTCAGAACCTCGGGTTCTGCCCCTTCGCTGTTGCTGTATTTGTTGTGCCTGAAACAGCTGTACCGAAAGGACCGCCAAGTCTAGCCTGTTTCTTAAAGCTTCGGACTTTTAGAGCAGTGTTTTGGTTTATTTCAACACAATTTTTTTCCCTTTTTTTCTTTAACTGTTAAGATCAATCATATTTAAGTGTTTGTCAAAAACCCATGTGAATCGCGTTATTTTTAAGTAGGCCTGGTCCCTGTCTGCCTGTGAAGCAGACTCCCTTTGGGAGAGCCCCTGTGCAGAATGGTTTTTTTAAACAGGTAGGGGAAATTTCTCAGTGTGCAGGTAGGTTCCTTCTTGTCAGCTTTTTCTGTGAAAACTGCAGGTTGGTGCATGTGCATTGACTTGCTTTTTGGTTTTGTTAGTCCTCAAGCTCTGGGGATGAGGCTCTGAGGGACAAACGTGCTCGGATCCTGTCACGAGGGCTGCCAAAGCAGAAGCCCATAGAAGGAGTTAAGCAGGTGGTGGTTGTGGCTTCTGGCAAAGGGGGAGTTGGAAAATCAACAACAGCAGGTAAGGTTTCTTTTATGAAAAAAATAATTTCCTTTGCACATTTTCTAGTACTTTGTATGGAATATTTAGGTGCTTGTGTCACCTTGTAATTGGGTTCCATAACACTGCCCTTCACCTCTGTCAAGTCCCATTGCAGCCATTGAGAATCTACTTGGGTACAGAAGTCATGACTTTAACTTAGGTGGGAATTAAGCAGACAGCTTTGAAATAATATCTTTGTAATAGTGCAGTGCTGTCCTGAGACATCAGGACATCTTAAGAAGTGATGTAGGCTTGAGGTCAAGGGGATCATATGCTCGTGGACTAACACTGTTCCTTGTTCCCTGGCTGCTTAGGTGTGCCTATACAGTTCCTTTCTTTGCTATGTCAGCATAGTTGTGTGCTCTGTAGAGGATACTAATATTTAGAAAGTTTCACGATCAGGACTCTGTTCAATTTTCTCAACTACTTGTATAGGTGTTTCATAAAGAAAAAGTGAAACTACTTACAAACCACACAAATTGATCAGAGCCTTGTGAAGCACCTTGAATTCTTCTCTCAAATTCACCATTAGGTTTTGAATTAATTTTTCTCTAACTGTGCTGTTCCTAGGTGGGAGAATGGGATAGTACATGGGTTACAGTACTGCAGAAATTTACTTGAACTTAGACAGGTGACAGAATGGAAGAATACTTGTCATGCCAACAAATGTGATGGCCTTCGTACAGTGGTGGTGGATGAGGGAAGAGTGACTCGTGTCATCAACCTAGACTTCTGCAACACATTTGGCACTGTCCTGCATGACATTCTTGTCTCTGAACTGGAGAGACAGGGAGTTGATGGATGGACCACTTGGTGGATTAGGAATTGGCTGGATGGCTGCATTGTGTCCAGGTCTGGATCTCCTATCATAAGAAGGACCTGTCAGAGCAGGTCCAACAAGTACCACAAAGATGATCAGAGGCTGGAGCACCTCTCCTGTGAAGACAGGCTGAGAGAGTTGGGGTTGTTTACCCTGGAGAAGAGAAGGCTTCAGGGAGACTCTTAGAGCACCTTCAAGTACTTAAAGGGGGCTTATAAAAAGGAAGGAGTGTGACTTTTTATGTGGGCAGATAGGTCAAGTGTGAATAGTTCTAAATTAGAAGTGGAGAGATGTGGATTAGATACTAGGAAGAAATTCTATACTTTGAGGGTGGTGAGCCACTGGAACAGGTTGCCCAGACAAGGGGTGGTTGTCCCGTCCCCAGAAGTGTTCAAGGCCTGGTTGGATGGGGTTTGTGTGCAGCCTTGTCTAGTGGAAGGTGTCCCTGTCCATGGCAGGGGTTTGGAGCTGGGTCATCCTTAGGGTCCCTTCCAACCCAAAACATTCTATGATTCTATGACACTGAAAGTAAACTTCTTTGAAAAGATCTCTGTAAAGTGTTAGAACTTTGTTTAGAGATCTCTTCCTTAGTGTCTAGACTGGAGAAGAGTTGAAGGATGTTCATTCTTTAGTTGAAGGATATCTGCTGTTCATCTCCATGTGTGGTGAATAACACATGGATATAGCTCTTAATGTATCATTTTGTGGTTTGTATTTCAGCCGTGCTTGAAACAGACTGATTGTCTAATAATTTCTAGTACAGACTAACATATCTGTACTGAAAGTAACCGTGCTTAAAAAAAGGAATTTTTTTTCTATTTATTTGCTGTCTGTCCTATACATAGGATATACATACCTGTACAAAGACATGCAAAACAATTAAAACATGCATTTCTTAACCATCAAAAGGTATATCATTATAATACATAGACTGGTTGTTGCAGGTTACCAAAAATACCAGATTCATCAATCAACAGTTTACAAAATGAACATAATTTGAACATAATTTGAAAATGAACATAATTTGAAAAGTAAATTCAGATTATTCTCCTCATGTCTGCAAATATCTGAATTTAAGTTCTTGTAAGCTATGAGTTCATTCCTATGCATTTAAAAATAAAAAATCAGTGTTCAACAAGCATTAAATAAGATATTGGAAATGTAAATGAACCATTTAAATGTATCTATATTGGACAGCCTTTTAAAATGAATGTTTTCATTCATAATGTTGAGAAGGAAATCTATATTCTTGTATATTATAATGAGGATAAATTTCATGGTTCAGATGAGCAATTGAATTTCAGATAACTTGTATAAACAAAAGTATTGCTTGGCTTCCTTACTGAATTATGTACTTAAAATCATATTCTTCTTACTTGAGGTTTGTGGGGAACATGTTTGGTGACATTTCTGCTGATGCATTTTGAGAGCAGGAATTGAAAAGAAAGGAGACTAGTAAGCACTTGTAATTCCTAAAGCACCACAGAAAATATCGTCAGTCTTGGGTGTATGTCAGAAGGCCTGTCGGGGCTTTTTTTTTTGTTTTCTCCAGTGCAGCTGTGTTTTAATTGCTCTGGATCTCCATTTCAGGAAAAGAGCTTCTGCATTCTGGTCAAGTTTGTCAGGGTCATTCCTTACCCTGTTGACTAACTCATTCTGTTTATTGCATATGGCTTTCATGTTGTATTCTCTGTTGTTTCCAGTGCTTTTTGGTCTTCTGAAATCAATGTAGTTAATGATTAGAAGAAATTATGTTACAGGAAAAATATTTTTCAATGCATATTTAAATACTTTGATAGTTTTTTGTTGTTGTTTCTATTTGTCTAATATGTTGGTTTGTTTGCCATGTTTCCTGTCCCTGTCCTGTCAAGTTTCTGTCTTTTTGTAGCATTCTTCTATATTTACCCCATCTGTTCAAAGTTCATTTGGTTTTTTTTGTTTGTTTGTTTTTTTTAAATTCTTGCTCATCTGTTCCCCTTTTGCACTACCCTAAAGATGAGAGTACTGAAGAAAATTGATCCTGGTGTGAAAAGAAGTCCAAGTGTGGTCTTGAAAGAGAGGAAATTTCCAATTTATTGGAAGTCTTACTGTTTTTAGCTGTGGAAGTGGAATAAAATTAAAGGCTGGTGTTCTTGCTCACATTTTGCTAATCCTGATGTTTGAGGAAAATACAGCAACTGACTACATGGACCTTCAGACATTTTTAGCAAAGGCTAACAGGCTGAGATTTTTCATTATTGTTCAGGGAAGCTGATACATTTCACCATGTGCTGACTATATCTCAGTCATATTAACTTCATTTAAGTTTTTTCCCTCATGCCTACTTTTATTCCACACGTAGGATGTACTATTATTGAAACATTTTTGATTTTGGGCCTTCTTTATATGTTAAAATATTCTCATAAACTCTATTTCTAAATGCCACTTACATTGAGATGCAGGTATTGAAAGTGATCTTGCAAAGTTCATCTGAATTATCTATAGGTATTTTATTGATTATGTATATTAACCATGTCAGATACAGACACACTCAGCTGGCTCTGTACTTGTCTGATTTTGGACCAAGCAGTTTTATTTGTATTGTTAGCTCAGTGTTCTGAGAGTTCAACTGTGCTATTCCTAGGGTCAGTTTGGATTTGGAAGTTAGAAAGTTGGAAGTGACAAACTATAACAAACCTTCTTAGACTTGTACTGATTTCAAGAGGACTAGAGGCACAGAATCACAGAATAAGCTGAGTTCGAAGGGACCCACAGGGATCATCAAGTCCACAGGGATCATCAAGTCCACAAGGATCATCAAGTCCAACTCCTGGCCCTGCATGGGACATCCCAAGAGTCGTGCCCTGTGCCTGAGAGTGTTGTCCAAACGCTTCTTGAACTCTGTCAGGCTGGTGCTGTGACACCACTTCCCTGGGGAGCCTGTTCCAGTGCCCAACCACCCCTTGAGTGAACAACCTTTCCCTAATATCCAACCTAAGTCTCTCCTGACTCAGCTTCATGCCACTGAAGCTGTATCAGGGAGGTTTAGTTTAGATGAGACCAACTCGAAGTTTAGGTTGGATCAGACAAACTCCGATCTCCCTGTGCATCATTCCTTATACTGGTTGGCAGGTTTAGCATGGATGGAGAGACCTTAGTGACTTTCTTGGAGCCTGCTGTGAAGTTGTGTAGAATTGCTGGCATATATTGCCGTGATGTCCTGCACTCCTGCTTATGGGAATGTACTTAGGGCCAGTATGAATGTTCAGGAAGGGTCAGGTTAGGTCCTATTCTGCATGTTTATGCCCTCTTGGAACTGATAGTAATACAAAAACAAGGGAATGCAAGATTCAGCTGGGATTCAAAATGAAGTGTTCAGCTAGATATCCAGGTAAAAACCTTAGGTATACATGCTATGTTATTCCCACTGTCTCCTTTCTTTCCCTTCAGTAGTTAAATATCCCTTATTGAAGAAGCATTGTGGGTCATACTTTAAGTTTCACACATGAAAGCTGTTTAAGAAGAAGATAGATGTGTAAAGTGATTTTAAGAAAGTCTTTGTCTCCCTTCTTCAGACGTGAGCTGCAGTTGATTTTATTTTGTTTTCTTTTTTGTTTGTAATTGGTTTGCTTGTTTTTTTCTCCATATCTGTCATTTGTAGATCGGTCTCCAGGTTTCAGAGGATGAATTTTCCTCTGATTGATTGGGGAATAGTTAATTGAGCATCTGTTTAAACAAAAAATGGAAGGGTAAAATCTATGTTCTTTGTTAGCTTAGGAGGAAAGAGACTGTATGCCTCTTTGAGAAAGCTGTACAGTTGTCCTTGCTAACCTGCTGTTTTGTTTGAAGGAACTTAGCTTTCTTGGTGTTAAGTTCTTCAAGACAGGAATCTGGCTCACCAGCTTCTCAGAACTTTTGTACTCTTCCAGCAGAACAAGGCTGACTGCAGCTTACCTTTCTTGAAAGAGTGTGTGGACTGACATACAGCAACATGTAAAGGAAACAAAAGATTTTTTGTTTCCAAGAAAGGGTTGTGAATGTTGGATTTTTTCCCTTGTTTTTTTCTTTTTTTTCTAAAACATGTAACTTCTTGGATTATAAACATTACTATTTGTTTATACTGAAGTTTCTAGGAGATCTCCCAACGTAATTGAAGCTGGTAAGCCAATGAAGATACCATTTGCACATGCTATTTGTTTATGAGAGTTAAGTATTGATGGAAATGTAAAAGCTTTAAACAAATGGTCTTTTTAGTTGCTTTATCTCTTTTTGTCTGGTTTTTTTTTTTAGTTACAGATGCTTTCAGGCAGATGTGACTTTGTTTTCTGACATAAAAATAAGTGGAAAGCATGCATTGCACCTTCTTCCGGAAAACATCTCTGTTCAATATATCACAAGAAATCAAAAGAAGGGATGTGATCATCTTTTTGGTCACTTGTTTTAGCAGTTTATGTCAATACTTAACTAATTTCTAGTTTTAGGAACACTAGAGAGTGTGGTGAAGGTTACTGATGGTAGGGTTAGTTTTATAGTGTGGTATCCGCTTTCAAAAGTGGGTACTTACAGAAGTTTTTCTTAATGTTATTCTTTGGCTAAATACTGAGACTGTATTTTTATTTTGCAGTGTCCTCTAGAAACTGAGAGTCTGCAAGTGTTTGCAGATTAGCTTGAGTTTGTTTGCTGGTTGAGAAACGTAGACTGAAATATGGGTGCTGCTGCCACTTAGCTGCAAATGTAGAGATGCAAGAAGCTGAGAACTGAGATGATGATGCAGTTATTAAATAAGATGTATTTATATTTTGTCTTGTTAGCAGTGGTAGCATTCTCAATATTTAGGAATTAAGTTTTCCTGCACTTAATATTTTTGTTTTTCCTCTTCTTCTTTTTTGCAGTAAATATAGCCCTCGCCCTAGCAGCAAATGATTCGGTAGGTGAACATTTAATTCTCAGCCTTAATGTGAAATGCGTGTCATAAATAAAATGGTTACTGCTGAGGACAGTTGCATACATTTAATGTATTTAATTTTTTTTACTTAATTTTTAATTTGTTTTTGATGGGCTTTTGAGTTTCTGTCAGCTTGTTTATATTTTATCAGTACCATGAATAACTTAGTAGATCTCATCCTACTTCTGGCTTTGGCTCTGTCCTTTTCCTGGTGCGTCACTGAGTTGAACTGCAATTCTGCAAGTATGTGTAAATGTCATAGAGGTTGCTTCTGCAGGTTGGAGACACTTAATAAATAACTAAATTCTATCACCTCAGAACACTGACTTGAAAAAAATAGGAGTTAGTGATGAATAGGGTCCAAAACATTTTTTTTTTTATAGCTCCACAGATTTACTGTTTCTAGAGAAATTATGTGCAAAAATACTTCATAAACAGCTAAGGAAAAAACCCCAAAAACTATGTATTTTCCCTAAAGCTTGGAAATACAGTTTTTTTGAGTGATTTCCCATCTTGGTATTACTCAAACTGTTACCTGGACTGTAAGTAGAGAGTAGGAACCATTCAAGAGTAAAAACCACAGGTGTTTGCTGTGTCCACCTGCTGCTGTAGACTGGGAGTCGTTCCATTGTGCACGTTTATTGCCACAAAGGTAAACTCAGAAGCAAGCCTCCTTTGCAGCGGCAGGGTGTATAATGTAGGCTTTGTACTCATAAAACATTAAATACAAAGTATCCTCAAGTACTTTAATCAGGCAAATGTAGAATCTTTTTCTTGTTGTAAAAGACAAGTAGAACAAAACATGACAGGTAGAAGGAGCGAGGACTGCATGCAATCTGCGAGCTTCCTGTAGGAATTTTGTAAAAAATTTAAAACAATTTTCCATATACTCAGTCACACTTAATAGGAAGAGTGTTTAAAACTGTTATATGAAATATGTACTGTTGGTGATGGCATCTGATCTTGTTATTTCACAGTTTTTAATTCTGTGTTTTAAATAGGCTGTTGGAATAATTGAATCTCAGAGAAGAATCTGTCATTTTGAAAAGCAAAACTGCTTGAATGGTTCCTTCTAATTAACTTTAAAACATGGCATTTGCTCTAATACTTTTGCAAAACAAGTATCAGTCTGCAATGTGATCTGTGTTGTGGGATGGTCATTGAGTAGCTCCATGGAAACCATGTCAACCAATTGCATATAACTTTTCTGTACCAGCTTATGTGTTTTTAAGATGGTGTCTGATACTTCTCAAGCATGCAGTTTTAAAATATATTTAAATAATGCATTTCTTAGTAATTCTGACATACACAAGTTTTGAGATTATGTCCTTTGTTAGGAATTTTGATGTTACAATTATGTGTTGGTGTGTGAAGTTGGAGGCCAGCATCTGGTGAATGTTAATCAATGAAGAGCAGAGAAACTGACGAAATATCTGTGAATTGTGTGAACTGGTTGTCACAAGTTAGCAAGCTGTTACTATGGTGAAATTGTGCATTGATGTGGTTACAAGTTAGAAAGTATGAAATTAGGTGGATTAAATAAACAACTTTCTTGTTTGTTCATGCATTAATATATTTTTTCTTTTGTGGTTTGTTTTCCTTAAGATAATGATGGCATGCATCATGTTTATGTTTAACCTTTGGGCTTGAAGTTGCTGGTTTCTTCATTTGTGTACTCACATTTATTTCAGCTCACTAATTTTGTGAGTCAAGGTTTTGAAATGAGAATTTCTGTGACCTTATTCCAGGCAGGTACTGTCCAGTGCTGTGAATTCTAGAGATCATTGCAATGTTCAGTTTTGTAATGGTGAATGAAGTAAATAAAAAGGTTGTTTTTCAGAGTCCATTGGTGCCTCCTGCTGTATTGTATAGTCAATTTCTTCGTCCTCAGGTATGCAGCAAGGGATGCCTTTATTTTACATTTAGTAACTATTGATTGTGCCTCACCTTGCCATGATTTTTTGCCCTTCATTGCTCTTTTAAGTTCATCTCTTTCAGAAGAAGCAGTAATGGTTGTTAGTAGACCAGAGCTTCAGGACGCCCCTGCAACTTCATTAACAGTCCTTATCCCTCTTATAAATGAAATACAGATTCATAGAAGCTGATCTTGAACTTGATGTACTGCTTAAAGATGGAAATAAAGGACTTGTGGAGGAATATAGGTCAGCATGACTATAAAAGTCTGTCCTTTTTTCATCAGTCTGTATTACAAGTTCTATGCTTGTAACTCAAGTGTTCTTTTTCTAAGATAAAACAAGTTACAGACTATTGACAACACCTGTTTTCTGGTGAGTGAGATCTGTGAAATATGCTCTTCTCTCAGACGAGGTTGGATTAGAGTAGATTCTTGCTGCTTTCAGTAACAGCTGTGACATCTTATTGGTGTTTGGTGTAGCATAAGTCAGAAGATTAACAGTCAAAGAATAAAGGATTTTTTGTCCTCCTGATGAAAGAAAAGATCCTTCTATCTTTTAAAAATCTACTTTCTCTAGTTAAAAAACAAAACAAAAACCCCACTGTTTCTACTGATACATATTTTAAAAAATTTTTTTATTTTTTTAAGGAAGCTTTTTCAGTTATCGTAGTGATGGTCTGAAATACTAGGGCATTGACAGAGTCTTGGTATCACAGTGTTGTTGGCAGAGCCGGATTAGAATTTGGGAGTTCAAAGTCTTGCATGCTGGTGCTCAGTCTGATTGGCATATTTTTACCTCATGGTTACAGAGTAAATAATTCAAGACAGGATTTCATTTAGATGCTTAGATACCGTGTCCAAGACAGAGTACATTTTTTTGGGAGTTCCCCCCCCCCCCCCCCCCCCCCGTTTGCTTTTTTTTTTGATTCAGAGCCAGGGAAAGCAAGCAGGGCAGCCTCTTATGCCTTCCTAGAATATTAGTTTTTTTGGTACCCTGGGTTATCTGTTGTAGATGGACTAGTTAAGAAATATATAAGCTCTTGGGCCTGTACCAAGGCCTATAAATCTATACAGTGTTCTTTTTGTGTTAAGAAATAACTTAAAGTTTTACCCTTGTGTCCTACTGTTAATTGCTTGCTTAGTTTGACAGCTGATTCTTTTCATTCTTTTGATGTACCAGCAGTCAGTTGTGCTCCCCTAGGAGCACTCGGGAAGAATTTTTGGGTTTTGTGCCAGGACGATTCATATTCAGACTAGAATGACTATTTATGAAAGCTGCCTGGCCAGAGACAATTTATTATAGTAGAAACAAGTTGAATTAATAGATGGCAGCAATAATAGGGTAGGGATTGCTTGTTTATGAACAGAGTATTTTAGTGAGCAAACACCAGCTGTGCATGACTAAGGATGGCACAAATCCAGTTGGGAGGCTGTATGCTTGTGCTGTCACTATGAGGCAAGCTCCCCAGTCAGATTTCCTTTGGCTCGCCTTTTCGTTCTGGAAGATTTACATTTTCACTATAGGATGAAATGTTTTTTTGTGTTGTGAAGGACAGAGGAGCAAGAAGTAAAACCATATGGACCAAGTTAGCATGTAAGCATAAGCAAGTGGCTTCTGCCTGCAGTAGTGGGGACACGTGGTGAAAGGCAGCAGTTTTCAGTATTCGAACCTAGCCCTGCACGAGGGGGTTACTGGGTCATGGAGACCAGGACCAAAACGTGAAATGCATGGAGGGTGATTTTTATGCGGTCCCTGTTTTCCCAAGCAAGCGCCCCGGTTGCTGCGCAACGCGGGGAGTGCGGCTGCGGCCCGGCCGTGCCCGCGCGGGGGGCGGCGGCCGGCAGGGGGCGCGCGGGGCGCGGGTGCTGTGGCGCTGGGAGGGGCGCTCGGCGGGGGAAGCAGGTTGGGGTCACACGGGGTCCGGCTGCCCAATTGTCTCAACATCCCGCAGTTGTTCTTCTTGAACCAGAAAACTCGCGTGGATATCTGACCGATGCAAACACAGGCGGGGAAGAGACTTCTCGTGCATATATAGTAAGTTACAGCATAGTAATGATGTAGTTAGGAGCCAAGTCTTCGTGTGAACTGACTGCTGTGATAATAAAATTAATTTTTATTTCTTCAAACCGTGTATTTAATCAAAACCCACACATTTTGAAACTACTCAGAAGACACCCAGCTTACTTTTTTTACACTCCACCTTTTTTTAAAAAAATATTTGGTTTGTGTAATTAAACTATTTGTGTAGTTAAACTGTTTGTCCACAGGATAATACCTGACAGCTACATTTATAGATGGCTCTACAATGTATATACATTTGTTGCTGGTAAGGAAAGAATTCCATGTGGGAAAACAAATCTAGAAGAATTTAGACAATAATGGGATCCTTCAGTGAGTAATTGTAGTATGAAGGCAAGTTTTGACTTGTTTTGTCCTCTTCCCATGCAGCTTTTCTAATTGTGAGGATTTGATTTCTAGGCATCCTTAACCCTGTTGCTTAGAGAATCAGAAGACTTTAATCACTGTAGCTAATGTCTTCATGTTTGTTTCTTAATGCTGAAAAGTTTCAATAAAGCTGGAGATGCCAGTTGGAATTGATTTGGCTTATTTGCAATGATAGCTTAGCTTCTAGATCAATTGAAAAAAAAAAAGAGAGAATAAAGCTTAAAAATTTTTGTTGTTTTTCAAATAAAAAATAACCAAAATTAAAAATACATTTTAACATAGACCTAAGATATTTTACTTAAATCAGATAACTGTATGCTTAATTTGAAGAAAATTTCCTTTTTTGTTTGTTTTGTTTAGAAGTTAAAGTTTGTATCCTTAGTCTTCAAGTCATTGAAAGCCCAGTGCAGGTACCAGAGAGACTGATGTGAAAGGTGGACCCTTTTTTTTATAATAACTTGACATGCTGTGAAAGTGGAGAGGCATTTTGTAGAGATGTAGTAATGTTGGGGATTCTGTTTTGGTAATTTATTTTTCAAATGGTTCTGTATGGAATTTTTTTTTTCAGTGAGATACATAGTGTGCAAAAAGGCCAAACAAGGATGAATTACTGGTATGCGATTGTTAAGAACATTGAGTAGGAGCTACTGCAGGCTGTTGTGGAAAAGAAGTGCCAGAGAAGTCCTGTGGCTGGCAGAAAATTGGAAACACTTCATATAAGGAAAAGGGCTTTTAAATCAGTAGCAGACGGAGTTTTTAAAGGAAATTTGCATTTCTAGGATAGAGTGAGGAAACTGCAGTGGTACATTTTTGGCTTTAATCCAATTTACAGCTAGGCACTTAAATAGTGTGCAGCTGAAAGAGTTAGAAAATTAAGGATTAAAAGATGGCTATTCATTGTGTCAGTATATCAAATGAGGAATCCATAGCCTATCCTGATTTTAAAGTTCTCTTTTGTCTATGTGTTGCTGCTTGCAGTTTGGGATTAGCTCTAAGTCTATAATGACATTAAAAGGGTAAATTGAGAGTCCTGGTGGTGGATTAAGAGCACCAGCTTTAAAATAACTGGCACCTTCACTTAGCAAAGCTGGAATTTCTGTCTTTGGAATGGACTACAGCTGCTGAATATTGGGAGCACTTCTAGTGTAGGAAGTTCTTCACTGTATAGAACAATAACAGCTCATTAACCTGTGCCTTCATCCCTCCCAGGCTAAACACCAGGGAATTCTGGTGGTCTGCAGAGTTTACTTCAAAGTAAAATACTATCTACTAGCATCCAGTGGGGATACATAAGCCCTACCAAACATGGAAAAAAGTCTCAGAAAATATGAGCAAAAATGAAATTAATGCTGTCGAAGAGGCTCTGGATGTTTAGCAGTAACGTAGGCTATGTTGATTAACAGCTATTTATAGAAGCTTTATGTGAGCTCTTTATTATTTTTTTTTCTCCCTTTTTTCTCTCTGTTGGTATGAGGTCTTTAATCAGGTCTGTTCCTCACTAAAGGATTTGGCAACATGGAAGAAATGAATATCACCAGATTTTCCATTGCACACAGAATTGTGTGGAGGGGTCATTTGTGACATGTGAATGGAACTGGTTGCATTTGGTTAAAAATTTGTTTTTGGAAAATGTAGTTGATTTTGTAGTTAATATTCCCTGAAAGACAGAAAAGGGAACCTACATAAAGAAAGTATAGGGAGGGACAAAACATTTCTTAAGGATCTGCTCAAAGAGCTAAGAGGAGGAAAGATAAGGATCATTTTGTCATTAGCATGAACTTATGCCACCTGAACAAGGATTATGTACAGTAACATTTGCCTGCCTAAGAGAGCAAACATAATATCAGTTGAATACTTTCTAAGCTGCGTAAGGAAAAGGAGGCAAAATTTATTGGTTTTTTTACATGACCTCTCTCTGCAAGGACTTTGGCCTTCAGCAACTTAATTTTAATTTTTTCCCCCAAAGGAAGTACAACTAAGTTCAGAGCTTGAAAATCGTTAATTTAGAATACCGCTGTCTTCCAAATCCCCACTACTTACAAGGCAGTGGCCAGGTTCAAAGACTAAACTGAAATTTAATTATGCAGAGAATCTTGCCAGAGAAGATAAAGAGAAGTATCTTTTTAAAAAGTGAGGTTATCTATGCCTGTAATTTGTACACTGCACAAAATGAAGCTGTAGAATTCTCATCTCTCAGGGATATGTGCAAGAATATCTTCTTTATCTATTGATGTAGCGTTTGGTTTTCTTGTAAATATGGAATCTGTACCTGGTGACAGTGAAAAATAGTTTTTGATTCTTATTGTAGGTGAGAGAAGTTTCTAAATTGGAATGAAAACTTCACTGTATTTTTAATGGGTTAAGAGCTGCAGTGATAGTGTAACTTACAGTACCTCATGAAAAATGTTTGTCAGAAATCTTTAGAGAGGTCTAATGGGCAAATTAATATTTTGCTGAGAAGATTATTGATAGTGTAAAAAAGAAGTAGAAAGAATTACTTAGTCAATGATGTAAAAGTAGAAGATGAAGAGGAGTTATAGTTCTTTATTCTGTAATATAGTTCTTTATTCTGTAAATTTTTTGTGTTCTTGAGGTCACCAGTGATCAGATGAGACCATGACAGTACCAGTACTGCAGAAATAGCAAATCCTAGAGTAGTGAGCCTGTAGAGACTGTTTACCTATGGAAGGAGAACCTTAAAAGCATTGATAAGAAGGTAAATGTGAACGTTTGTGAGTTTTTAAGTGTAGTTTTTGCTGACATGAGAGTACTTTTGTATTTTCATGTGCTGAAAATTTCTGATTATTTCTGATTTCATGGTCTCTGCCTCATGGAATTTTGATAAGGATTGTATGCTGCATGAAGAGGTCAATGATACTGCATGTGTTTGTATATTTTTTCAAAGTAGCTTCTAGTGACATGACTAAATCATATGGGAATGCTTACATTGTCAGTTGTATCCTTGGGGCTTAAGCTGCAGAACTTGCAGTAAGGCAACCAAAAAATAAGGTCTCTAGGAAGTATTTTCCAAGCATCATAAACTTGAAAGTCGATTCGAACTTTCTTTCACAGTAGGGCAGGTGAAAGTAAAAGGATAAATGTTAACTTGAGAACAGCTATTTTGAACTTGGTTATTGCTATGCCATCTGGAGAGATGGAATGCTGTTTGTTTAATAGCACAGGAGAGAAATATGCTTATAAGGAGAAAAAACAGCCATAAGAAGATGGTGGAATTGTATTTTTTGAATCATTTTCCTGCCAGAGTGCTGAGGGAGGCTGTAGCAGTGGTGTGTGCTGTGCTCTGAAAAACACTTAGTAGCAGGGGGACTTCTGCGTGCTTGGGTATGCTTTTAGTATTGCATTTCTCTCTGTGTAACTAGTATTACTTAAGAAAAAAAGATTCAGCATTGGTATGAGAAGTATATGCATATGAAAATGTTGTCAAAGGACATAAGAGGAATCTTAGCGCTTCCCCCCCCCCCCTTTTTTTCCTAAGTTGCCTTTTTGGTCCTGCTTTTGATCCCCTGTAATCTACTCCTTCTGCCTAGATATTGTTTTTTTATGTGTGTGTGTTTTCAGGATTTGTTTTAATACAGCAATGCTTTGAAAGATGTGCGGTTTTATATGAGGTGTGGGTTATATGGGGAGAAAAACCAATTTATTAAAATTTAATTTACTTTTTAAATTATTGTAACTTGTGTATCTGGATTATATTTCACTCAGCATGAGAAGCATCTGGTAATTCTGATTAACAGTTTCATGTGTTAGCATCCAGGTGTGTGCACATTATTTCTTCTCTTGGGGATTTAAAACATTGTAAATGCTGGAAGAGATGATCTGGACTGTACTGTGCATGTCTTAAAAAATCCCTTCGTAGCTGCCATAATATTTTTCTAAGGTAATTAAACCTTGAATAAAGGGTTATTTGCATTCTAGGGATGTTTACATACTGCAAAAGCAGGGATAGTTGGGAGAAACAAAACTCAAAACCATAGCTTATTGAGCAAATGCTTTCTGTATCAGCTTCTACTTCTAGGCAGTGTGAACTCTTCTCACCTAACATGTTGAATTGCTTAGTGAAGAAAGAAACCTTTTCTTTAAGCTATTAAGTGAGGTTCTGTCAGTGGTTTAAAGATTTTCTGAAAGACCTTTCTCCTATAATCCTGTAGAAAGCACCATGCTTACAGGAACACTTGTGCTTTCGTTTACATGAGTCGTAGAAACTTGAGAATCTGTTAATTATTCTTCTGTTTGATGACAAAAATTTTCTTGAACCATGAGAAGAACAGTGCATCTCAGAAACAGGCACTTTACTTACTTTCGAACAAGTGTGTAAAATTTTTAGAGAAATGGCCAGGTTTATTGTATTAGCTTGGTAATTTAAAGTAGTAGCTGAATTTGTGAAGTCCTCTAGGATGTTCTTCTCCAATGTGGATCTATTTATTCTTTATTTCAGGAAATTTTGTACACTTAGGTTAGATAATATAGGTATAGTAAATACAGTGCTGCTGACTCCTAGGAATAAGTGGCTTGTAGTGGTGAATACCTGATTATGCCCAGGAGGTCATAAAGTCATTCTAATTAATTTAGGTCGTCCTAAATCTTTAGTCCCTTTGTGCTGAAAGTGAAACTCTAGTGAGTTGTGAGATCATTGTAGTCAGTCAATAGTCACAATCCTTGCATGAGGGGGAAAATCCTCAAAAAATTCAGGGGAAGTATGTAATCAAGTTTAAAACACTGTAGGGTTTTCAGCAATTACTTACTTTCATTTGAGAAGGAATTAGGTGGAACAGCCTGTAGATGATGTGTTGATGGGTTTGATTAGCTGCTGACACAGATGGAGGGACTGAGTCATGAATCTTTCTAATCTGTTAAAATATGCATTTTGTACAAGAACAAAGAAGCTCTAATAGTCTGTTTTCGATGTCTTTAAAGTTTAACACAAAGATGAGTCTTTTCAATGTTTTTGAAATTGCAGCTTTCAACAGTAGGCAAGAAGTAGAATAATTTGTTACAGTAACTCCTGAACTTTTGTCTAATAGTTTTCACAAGACATTATAAAGAAAAAAATCTAAATAACCCATATAGTTATATATGCTTTGCTCTGTTTTGCTAATAAAAAGTATATCAAATAACTAAACCCAAATTTGGTTGATTTTTGCAGTAAAAACTTACTTTTAAAAGTACATAGTAGACCAAATAAGGTCATGCTTTTTTTAACTTATCTTTCTATCTTTCCCATTAAAACTGTGATAGCAAAATGGCTCAATATAAGATAACAAATTAAGAAAGCATCATCTGAAAAATGAAGTACACATTTTGAAACACTGACAGTGGAAGTCTGATTCGGCATTGTTGGAAAAGCTCTTCTTGCTGCTTTAACCTTTCAAACAAGCTCTTAAACATACTCGTTTGCAATTTTGCAAAATGTTGAATACAGTTAGCTTTCTATATTAGAGAAACTTGACATTCAGCACTTTAAAGGGCTTGCTCTTTACTACTTAATTTGCAGAACCTGGTAATTGGTACTGTGTCTTGCCATCTGTAGGAAAAATAGTTTAATTTCCACAAAATATGTATGTATACCTATAAAAAAAGAATATAGAAAGGAATCTTGTAAGTCTAGACTACATAGTTGAAATAATTTTTATTTAAAGTTTATTGCCTAATGTACCATATGTAGTTGAATAAACCCATTTCTAGCATACTTTTGTGTAAAGGTATTTCATTAAAATGTTATGCCTGCTTAATTAGCTTCAGAGACTTGCATTTCAGTAACTTCAAGATGTCTGCAAAAGTGTACTCTGGCCACTTAAATAGAAGATAAAAATATGTTTTTTTGTTTTTCACATTCTTTGTAATCACTAGAATGATTTAAATTGCATTCATTTGCATATACTTAAAAACCTCACTTTTTTTTTTTAAACAATAAAATTTGATACCTTGTTAAAGAAGTTAAGGTGTTAGTTCTGTATAAAAGTACATGGAGTAGAGAGAACGTTTCTTATAATGCTTATTAATATAAAGTCTATGGTCTACATTGTAAGTAAGAAACTGTGCAAGTGAGGATTCTCTTCATGGAGAATCTAGCTCTTGCAAAGACAACTGGCACAACTTGTAGATGTTGTCAGTTGTCACAATGTCTCAAATCAAGATCATATTTTTATTTCTTTAAATGATATTGAATTTTGTTCAGCTAATAATACAGAAAGGAAGACATTTTGGCAATTACTTTTTTGTTCCTTACACAGACAAAAGAAGTTGGTTTACTTGATGCAGACATATATGGACCTTCAATTCCAAAGATGATGAATTTAAAAGGAAACCCAGAATTAACATCAAGTAAGTAGAAGTGATTTTTCTTGCTGTCTCTTTTGTACAGGGATGAGCACGGTCCACTCATGGATGCTTCCTTGGTGTGGCACAGAAGGGATGCAAACAGAAGATGAAGACTGTGTACGTATGTATGTATTTATTTATAATATTGAGGTTACTTTCAACGCTACCTTGTACAACTAGGAGCATATTCAGAGCCCTATTTTTTGTTAATCTTGGTCCATGCAGTCTCATGGAGTTTTACTAGAGATTCTGGAAGGGAAGGTTATTTATCAGTAGTTTTAAAATTGTTATGTAGTATCGTACAATAGGTGACTTTCAATTAAAGAACAAAACCCACTAATCTAGGGAAAGAGACACGAAAAAAAAAAGAGCAGTAAGAGAAGGATCATTACAGCAGCTTGTATGAAATGTCACTAAAATGGTTCTGTATGATCTCTCTTCAGCCCAATGTGCCAAGCCACTTGACTCATTTGTGTTTGAAGTTGTGTGTTTAGGAACACGATGGTCACTTCCCTACCAGTAAACCAGTAAAGACAGTAAACAAAACTCCTAATTTTCCTTCTGCTAGGAAGAATTCTGGGGAAACATAAATCAGTTATTTGGTAATCAGTTACTAACATCTTAAAACCCATTTCAGGTCCAGCTCTCTTAACTATTTTAATTAATTCTAGCTGGGCCTGAATTCCTTCCTATTCTAACTAATTTCAACACAGCTAGCCTATAACTAAAATCTTTATATTTCTTCTAAATCTGTGTTTCAATAAATTCAGGTAGAAGAGTCTTCAGAGAAATAAGGTGACCCAAATTAAAAAGGTCATATCAAGTCTCTTTAGCTTTCAGAAATTTAACTTTCACCTAGGCCAAACAAGGACAAAAGTGAAGAATGACTTTATCTTGATATCCTGTTCATATGATGTTTGTGTGTAAGGCAGTGTGGTATTTTGGGGTGGTAGGGACACTGGGGTGATATGGTTTGTTTAATACTTTGTTTTGATTGTCCTGTGAGAGAGTGCATGTAAGTAAAAAAATTAAAAACTTGTAACCACATACAAAACTAGTCCCACACTGTAACACCTGGTTGACACATTAAAACATATTAGGATCCTACTGAAGAAAGTGCAGATTGGCCATATGTGGTGTCAGGATGGGATCATTTCAAACAGGACTTGAAAGGGCTTCAGTGAAGTAATCAACTGCAATGTTTGAGGGCAGCAATTGCTGGGTAAAAGGAAAGCTGAATATTCCTTCTCCTTCCTTTCATGCCGTGATCTCTCTCTTTTTATCATAGAAAGGTCTGGGTTGAAAGGAACCTTTGAAAGTCATCTAGTCCAACCCCCCTGCAATGAGCAGGGAGATCTTCAATGGGATCAGGTTGCTCAGAACTCCGTCCAACCTGATTTTTAGTGTTTCTTGTTTACCACCACTCTTGGCAACCTGTTTGAGTGTTTCACCAGCCTCATTGTTAGTCTGAACCTACCCTCTTCTAATTTAAAACCATTACCTCTTGTCCTGTCGCAACAGGCCTTGCTAAAAAATTTTTCCCCATCTTTCTCACAAGTCCCCTCTAAGTACTAAAAGGCCTCAGTAAGGTCTCCCTGGAGCCTTCCTTTCTCTAGGCTGAACAGCCCTGATGCTTTCAGTGTTTCATCATAGGAGAGGTGTTCCATCCCTCTGTATGTGTTCTACTGTTGCTGTAGAGTGTTCATTTGTAACATCTTGATTTGTGCATGTATATGGGTGTAATGGTTGTTGGTCTATGTGTTGTCACCTGGTATAAAGCATACAGAATTGAACAGTGCCAGTATTTTTAAAGGGTTGCTATTAAGCTTGCAGTGTCAGCCTCTGAAAACTTAATGTGGCAAACTTAGGATTTTTTATGTAATTAAAATTCTGTCTCCTTATGATTATGTCCTGTACTCTGGATAAAAAAAAGTAATGTATTTCCATGTACTGATGTGCTGCACATACTTGTACAGACAGCTGTCAAGTTGAGTACTTCCTACATTTAAATGCCTGGCTTACAAATACAGGTTTCATTTAGATAAATTCCTGAAAGAGAGGGAGATTACTTAGATTTATTTGTTGGATTTTTGCTATATCTTTTGAAGTCAAAAGGCTGCTGAGTGATAAATAAATAGATAAATAACTGAGCCTTTTCATGTATCATCAGTGGGATTTGACTTTCTGATACAAATGGAAGTCTTCTTGCATTCACTTGTACTTTGAACTCCGTTGAGGATGTATGTCATACAGGTTGTGTTTTCCTGTAACAGATTTTTTTGCTATGAATTTTGTATTTGAATCACATTGTGCAATATGAACACAAAAGGGACTATGTTGTAGTGTTCCTATCTCTCCTCTTTTCATTTTTGTGTGATGTTGAGTTTTGTTTTTCCATTTTTTTCCTCACTGTTTAAAAAATTGATCAGATAACTTAGAACTTCTTGGTCATTTTGCTATGTATTTTGTCAATCCATACCAAACTTAAATCCATGTCTTGAGCCACAAATTAAAAAGCAAGTTGCCCAGTCTATTTCTTACAGTTGTACAAATCAACTTTCTAGGAATGCAAGACCTTAAGACTATATTCACTCAGATATTGAGCAGCTCAGTTTTGTTTCACTGACTAGATATTTCTGGTAAACAGCTGAACAGAATTCACTATAAGCTTTGTCTTAATATGTTTCAAGCATTGTTAAAAATGTGGAATTCAATGTAATAGAAAAAAATTGGAAGATTTCCCTGAACTGAAACTGCTGCTGTTGTCTTGTAAGCACTAACATTTTGATCACTGAAATACATTCTTTCTAGTTCTGTGCGGAAAGTCCAAGTAAATATCAGGATTTAAAGAACATACCTTTTGTTTTTTCTAACAGACTGAAAACTGAATCTGTATATTTCAAAAGCTTGACAGACGACACAAGTCTGCTGAGAAAGACATAGTAATTTGGCATGAATGATAACAGGATAGAATTTGTATTTCAGGGATTGTGTTCACTTCTTTGTGTATTTTTAACTATTGAGTTGGTGAAACTGTAGAGTAACATCAATAGAAGTACTGTCAAAGATGGTTTAATTGTGAAATAGGAATGGCATAGGAAACTTTAATTAAAGTTTAATCAAGGGCTCCTTTAATGAGTGACAGATGGGATAAACTTGCAAAGAAGTGATCAATCATAATATGTATATATATGGAGTATATATAGGTGTATATAAATGCATTGATATAAAAACATGTATGACTCTTGTTTTTTGGTATAATGAGGATTAGTGTTCTGATTTCTTACTATGCTCTCAAGAGTAAAACAAGCTCTGAAGAAATATTGCACAGCAATTGAGAAAGCCCAGGCAGTTCTGTGTTATGGAAGTGCATAAACTATGTCTACATAACAATGAGTCAATTAAAAACATTTTTCATAACATAGCAATCAAAAAAAAAAAGTTTAAGGTCTAATGCTGTCTTCAGTGTGAGGTGTGGATTTGAAAATGAATCTGTAGAGTAATCCTGGGAGGTTCTGAGCACTTTTGCAATCTTTGATTTGTGGTTCTTTTCTCACATGAAAAGGGATTAGGGATTCCCAGTACCATACAAAATAAGTCCATGCAGCAATTATTACTTCTGAATAGAAATTATTATGGTTATGCTATAATTTAAGCATTCAAAATGAATTAGGAATTCTTAGTGAGGAGTCTGTATAAATGGGAGATACTACATTAATGTAATTTTGCAAACTGTAGTACATTGAAGAGTCTGCTAACATTTAATAGGCTGTCGTTCAAAATACTTTTAACTAAATGGTCAGGGAAATATTGGTTAATAAATTCACAACTGAATTTAATTAGCTAATGGAGGATTATCTAACTATGGAATTAATATTAACATAATCTACAATATATATATGCAGGGCAATGCTAATAGCATAAGTTACAAAAGCATTACTTCTATTCTTTCCCCAAGTAATTTACTTAAAAGCTGTTTTCTGGCTTAGTGAATCTCATGATTTCATTTTTTTCCTTTCAAATCTGCCATTTAAACTAGATGGCAGACAGTAAAAACTATTACGTTGCCAAAAAAAATTGCCATTTCCCCGGATAAATAAAGTCTCTTTATTTAGTTTCATTATGAAGGTTTTGGTGGGTAAATCTTTGACAGGTGACTGCACTCTTAGTATTTCAAAACTTTGTTGCCATTTTATGATAGCTTCAGTGTCTTCAGTTTCTTTATAAAATTGTATATTCAAAAGATCAGTAGTTGGCATCTGTTATCACAATTTAGAATAAAATGTAATTTCTTAGAGAAAGTTAACGGTGTTTGTGGCTGCCCCACTGAGTCTAATAAAATTGCAGGAACTATAGAAATGGATGCTTGAATTTTTTCACTGGGATACATTTACATATCTAAAGACTGTGATAGCAGACTCCCAGAACGTGAAAATTTAAAATAAATTGTTTAAAGATGTCTGCTGGAATAGGATTGATTAAGGGATTGTGGTGCATTCATTTGAGGGTTATAAATATAAAATTTGGAGTGGACTAGTGAAATAGACAAAATGTTAGGTAGGTAGCATAGTTATTTTGGTAACTATGAAGAAATTTCTTGATCTTTGCTAAGGAGTTGAAGATAAGGCTTGTAGTCTCCAAGCTGTCTTTATCATGCTTTATCAGTGGAACTGTGTCATGATTAATTTAAAAAAACCTTAAATTTGATTCTTTAAAAAAAAAGTATTTGCTACTGGCACTAGCTCTTGATTGATGAGCAAGTGATTTTTAGATTGTGTATAATCTAATGATATGTTTTATTGATTCTGTTTTGAAAGTAGCCTAAACTGAAACTTGTGTTTTACTTTTGGTGATGTCTTACACCAGTTTATCTGGATGGTGGAAGTACACCAGTCCCATGTGCCTTACATGTGACAAAATAATAATTGAGAATGTTGTAATTAATTGTGGTTTATATTTTGGAGGCTTTTTCAAATGTGATGAAGTAGTTGAAAATGAGAAGACTACTAAAGTGTTTATTAATATTTTATTCTGGACCTTGACTATTGCCCTCAAACCTGTAACAATAAACCTCAAGCTGGATTAGTTCAGCTACTGTTGAGTTCACTTGTAAAAAAAACTGAAGACCTTGGAAAAGAAAGGAGATGGAGGATCCCCAATTCTGCAAGGAATTATTTATAGGCATACAGTTGTTAGCTGCTGTTTAAAAAGAAAAAATCTTTAGGGAATTAATTTATTAAAATTTTATTCTTCATTATACATAAATTCATACAATTAAAAAAAGTATAAGATGAGAAATGTAGTGCGTAGTAATTAAGGCCTCTTACTGAGAGCAGTCGTTTTGAATAAATGGCAGATGAAATTTTACCAAATGCCTCCAATATAAATTACTGAAACACTGTAACCTGAAATAATACATTTGAAGTACTTGAAGGCAGATTTGTATTACTCTTCATGTTGTTAATCCTGCAGTTCAGTAATTCTGAATTATTTGATTTGGATTGTGGCTAGCAGATACTCACTATATTATAAAGTTTACTCTCACAGATACAAATGGTTTTTTGGTTCAACTGGTATAAAAACTGGAATTAAATTGCAAAATGGCTTGTTATAGGAACATGATACTGTTCATTATACATACATAAACAAAAGAAATTAGTCATGCTTTTGTACACTGAACACATTTACCTTTTTGCTTATTTCAGAGGAATAAGCGCTTTCATTGCTCTCCTCTGCTAGAGGAAAAATTGAAGGACTGTAACTAATTCTGAATTTTCTCAGTATTTTTACCTTGCTCTTTCACTTCCGTGGTTTTCTTTCTCTGTGGGCTTCTTGCTGTATTCTCTTTCCTTCTCTGTAGTACGATGGAGTGACTTTTCAGAATAGCGAGATGAAGCAGAATAGATTAAAAAACAGGAAAAAAAGTGGTTTAATCCTTTCCCTATAGAGACCAGAGGCCAGAAGTGACAGTAAGTGTAAAAGCTAGCATCTTTTTCCTTTGGTTTAGTTGATGGTCCTGATCATGTATATACTGAGTGTGATGCCATATGGTGTGGGATATCCCTTTTGTAATTTGGGATTAGCTGTCCTGATTGTGTCCCTTCCCAGTTCCTTGTGCACTCCCAGCCTGCTTTGCTGGTGGGGTGGGGTGACAAGCAGAAAAGACATGGATTCAGTGGAAGCACTGCTTAGCAGTAACTAAAACATCCCTCTGCTATTAACACTGTTTCCATCAGAAATCCAAGCCACAGCCCCATACCAGTTACTGTGAAAAAGAGTAACTCTATCTTAGCCAAAATCAGCACAATTACACATAATCGTTTGGACAATTTTTTTTTCTCCCATGTCTTTTCACCTATATTTCTTTTTTTCTTTGGTTTTCTGGGGTCTCGATTACAGTATTAAACCTAAAAAGGCTGAATTGACACAAATGTATTGAGTTCTGTAGTTTTGCTTTGAAAGCAGTGAAAAGTCCCTAGTTAACTGGAATGTTTTTTGACTTTGGGTCTTGAATTAAAGCTGATGTGTAGTGAATGTCTGCCCGTTGGGTTTCTGCTGCTCCCTGTTCTGCTCTGCTGTTGTCTGGCACACTGTTATGTGACTGACCAGGGCAGTCCCCCTGTCACAGCAGCACGTCATTGCTTCAGATGATGTGAGCTTTCCCAGAGGTTTTTGTGTGTCAGGACAGATGCCTTAAACTGCATGTTGGGTAAGTCTATTTCATTCCTTGTGGGTATAATGAACTAAAAGAACCCGCCCAAATTAGTCTAATAAAGCTTTTGATCCACTATACATAAGCTTTTTGGCTCCTTGGGGATCTGAGGGCATTTCAAAATGTGGGTTATTTTAGCAGTCGTAAGGAAGACATTTGTGATGGAAGGTAATGGCATGATGCTTAAAACCAGTCCTGTGTTTTAAACGTATTTTAGACCTAGCAAGTCAGTGGTGCTTTAAAATGTAACAAAGGTGTTACTAAATCACTGTGCTCTTTACTTGTGCCAGACTTGCTTTTGAAATACAGTTTTCCAGCAAGCAATTAGTTCTTTTGCTTTTAGGTAGGACTGATGAAGTCATATCTGCAAAACTGTTCTGTTAATGAAAAAGCTTTTACAGAGCTTTGTTTCCTCTGCAGTCTACCGGGAGGAAAAAAAGTGTAAAGCCTTTTCAGGTAATGGGACTGGTAGACCCTCTAAATACGAGAACCAAATCTCTTGGGAAAAGTTGCATTTCATTATGCATATATTTCTTGAAATTGAATGGTGAGCGTGGAATAATGCTCTTTAAGTCTCATTACTAGTTTGCTTTGGTTAAGTATTTGGGATGTCTTCATTGTTAGATAACACTATTAGTGTGGGATGTAATGGGCAATCACAGCCTTCCTTGTGTGGAGCTCTTCAAGCTTAAAATACAAATTGTAGTATTTCTGGGGCAACCCTGCAAGTAAACTTAAAACACAGTGTTAAATCAAGCCTGAAGTCTCAGCCTGTCAATTGCCACAGAATATTGTAGGCTTCTGACACAAGCACTTAAAACATTGATTACAGTTAAAACAAGGATTTAAAATTTGTGGCTTTGACTGACCTTTTGGTGACAGCATCCTTTACCCTCTGACATAGATTGGTGTCACTGTTTTATTTCAAGGTACTCTGGGGCCCTGTTGTTATTCATTCCCCTCCCCTCTGTGGCATTTCTTTCCTCTTTACCATTCCGTGGGTGGAATTCACTTGCCTTTGCTTAGGAAACCAGTACTACTTTAAACATGCTGGAGCATGATGTCTGGCATCTAGCTGCTCCTTCAGAAGGTATGTCTCTCCCTAAGCCCTCTGTCAAATCTGCTAGCCTTCTACAAATCTCAGCTCTTTAAGGCATCCAGAGTGGCAGGACACATCTATATTTACACAAGTAAAGCCCAACCATTTTTTTATTCTTTCTGTCCAACATCTCCTCCCTTTCCCTCTTCCCTCCTCCTTTCTCCTCCCCATTTTTCGTTCCCTCCCCTTCCTGTTATTGGAAAGCCTAAATAGTCTGAAGTCTTTGAGTCCTTGACTGAAACCTCACTCCTCCCATTACATAATGTTGACCTTGGGAGGTGACTTTCCAATTAAACAGCAAATAAGTGCCTTATACTTGTACATAGTGGTAGCCATCTGAGAATGACTATTTACTGTGATTAACAGAAGATGCTATGTAAGATGGAGATCTGACTTAGACTGTGATAGAGTATCCTTTAGTCACTGGCAGCATGAAATTGTACACAATTAAAATCCAGATCATGCAAAAGTTTTTGAGATCTTATAAGTGATCATGCTTAAAATCTGATGCAGGCTTGTCTGTATGTATGGCACATTAGTTAAGTTCATGTCAGATAACCTTGTTTAATGTACCAGAATCCACAGACTGTTCTGCAGTGTCTCTCTGACTAGTGTGGTGGCTGTGTGATCCGTTGTGCCAAACATCACCTGTGTTTCAGGCAGTGAATTGTCACTGAGATGTGAGGAGGTGGTCAATACCAATTTCTCATGTAAACCTCAGCTCATGATGAGCTGTGCAAACAGCAGCAGAACCCGTAGCTTTTGTATAAACTGTGAATAAGTATCAGCTTGCTCAAATTGTGATAAACATATGCAGAGGAGTTACAGTATGGGTTTTATTAGAATAAGATACTCTGATAGATTAGGAAATACTTAAACTTACGAGCAATTCAGAAATATGCTTTTAAACCTGCTGTGTTGAATGCTAAAATAGTATTCAGAGACTTAGGTTTTATGGGCAATATGTAGTGTAACTTTATACGCCTTTTCTGTTGTATGCCATTTCGTGTCCCTCAGTTTGCTTTTTGAAGTTTAAATTCTTGTCAAATGTACTTGGGAGTTTCAAAGGAAAATATGTAACTTCAGCAACATGCCTAAACTGTTGAGATCTCCTAGATGTTTATTAGCTGTGCATTACATGCTTTCCAATAATGGAAATGCTCTAAGTAGAGTCATGGCTCCAGAGTCAGAGTATCTGACCTTGGAGAACACAACTCAGGTCTCCAAATCCGCAGGGTTCTTGTATAACCTTGATTCTATCATCTGTAAGTGTCCAATAATTTCCCACCTTAGAAGCATGTTGTTAGGTGGAAATGTTCATTTTAGGTGCACAGGTGTTATGGGAACAGGGTTTGTATAAAAACAATCAGGAAACAGTCACATTCAGAGTGTAGCCCAGAGCTACACACGCAGTTGTGTCTGTGGTGGCAAAATTTCTGTGTTGGTAGTGTCTTTGGAAACATTTGGAAATGTGCATGTAAAGATCAGTAGAATGTATTTAACTGGAAAATAGTACAAGTGTACTACTTTTTCATAGCTTTGGCTATTGACACTAGAACAACTTAAAAGCCTCACTTTCCTGCTCAAGGACAAAAATCCAGTTAGGACAGGCAGGTGACTTTGAATATTAAGATTTATTGAAGACAAAGATTAAATAAAGTAATTATTAGAAATCTCTGATCTTCCATTATAGCAGCAAGTTCCAGAAATATCTGAGTAAAATAGGAAATCTACAACAGGGAGAAAAATCTGCCCTTCTAATGTTCTGCTGTCATGTTTGGATATTTTTTTGGTCTTTGAAATGGCAAAAAATCTCCATTTTTCTCCTTAGTTCAGACACTTAAAAACTCAGAGCAACTCTTCTGCATTTGTGCTTGCTGGGCCCGTGAGTTCAAAATACATTTTCTAGGATGTTGCATGATCCACTACATTAATATTTAATAATTGCAAGCTACCTTTCCTTTTCTTAAACAGTATAATGCCTTCTAAGGAGGTGTAGTATAACATCACAATCTTCTGGAATAATGGTCTTGACTTACGTGGTGGGGTAAGACCAAATGTAAGCTTTTGCTTGCACTAAAGTATTGCTCAACAGACCGCTTCCAAAAACTAAGCCAAGAGTTGGAATGGCTCCTCGTGGCTTAACCCTGGGCTCCATCACGTGTAACTGTTATTTGGGAAGAAAAACGTTGCAATGCTGAATGTGCTCCTGTTTGTTTTTTCTCTCCCCAGCTTTATATGTGGAGCATGGTGGCATATAGTATGGGGTATCCCTTTGGTCACTTGAGGTCTTATGTTTAGGCTGTGTCCCCTCCCAGTTTCTTGTGTACCCCCAGCCTGCTTGCTGGTAGGGTGGCGTGAGAAGCAGAAAAGTTTTTGACACTGTTTTCATCACAAATCCAAAACATATCACCATGCAACCTACTGTGAAGAAATGTAGCTGTATCCCAGCCAAAACTATATATATATATATATATATATATATACACATATATATAGTTCTGTACATACTTTCAGTGCTGTACTATCCCCAGCCATCATTGAACAGCTATGTCAGTCTTTTTCTCTAAAAAGTGGAGTAACTCAAGTTACCTTGTTAGGATAGTCTGTCTGCAAGGCTTGATTTGTTTGGGGAGAAAAAGCTTAGTAAAAAATAATTACAAAATGCATCTTCATTGATGTAATGAAGATCCATCTTCATTACATTGGTGTTATTCTTCCCCATGTGAGTAACGATTCAACCTTCAGACCAGTCCCAGAACTCTTTTAATCAGCAATCTGCTATAATGCTGTCATGAATTTGCATGTCTGCCTTTTCTAGTGTATTCTATCCTAAAAGATAGACAATTTCTACTTGTATTCTATCAGAAAAGGCATTTGTTGACATGTCATTGGTGATATGTTGATCTTACTGATCTGATTTTGTATGTTCAGAGAAAACACAGCAGTCTTGAACTTAGGGCCATTAAGCCTACTGGAAAATTGCAAACTAGGCTATTTATCTCTTGGCATAGGTGGCATGGTATTGCTGTGTGTCGTGATTTTAAGAAATTGTTCTGTTGTGTGTTGAATTTTTGGAGCTGTATGGTAGGCTTCTGATAACAGAAAAGCATACTCTAAGAGCAATGGGAATTAGAGATGTTACTGAGATCTCATTAAGCGAAATCTTCTTTACATGTTATGTTTTAGAATATCTTCATGAGACCCAGGGCGAAAGAGAAGGAAGGCCTGTTGCTTTTGATGAGACAAGGGTGATTACCAAAGCCCACTGAAGCACTAGATTTGAGATTAGTCTTAAGAATGATTTTTAGCAGTAGGCAAACAGTGGGGAGCTCTGCAGTATTTTGTATTACTTTGAAAATATGCAGAACATTATGGCCTGAATATACAGCAAGTTGTGAATTGTTCCTGTGCATTGTATAAATTTGATTAAATCTTGCTGCTCAGAGCAGTATATAGTCCTTGCTGTTAACCAAAGAAAATAAGATGCAGTTTTCATAAGGAAACTCTGCTGTTGAGAAATAAGCAGTGCATATATTCTAAAAACAGAGGCCCCTTTGGCTGCTCTGTAGGTCAGTGTTTATCTACTCACAGCAACTCTCCTATTTTACAAAGGAGAGGGATATATCAGAAGGTGTGTGAGCTTAGTCTGTGTGCCTGGTGTCTATGCAGAAGAAATTGTCCATGCAGGTAGTGGATGTTGAGATGTTAGCCTCTGGGTATTTGACTGGCATAGTGAAGAGCAGTTGAATTGAACTGAGAAGTGGCTTAGTATTTTGGTGAACTTCCCAGAATCATACATCTTTTCCATTCATGTTACTCTTCAGTTCCTGGGCCTCATGGTTAGCAGTCAAAACTTGGCCTCCCTGTTTTGTTTTGTCTTAAAATTGTCCCTATTTTGTGATTAAAAAATGAAGGAAACCTTGATTCTGCAGTGATATACACTGTTGCAAATACTTTTTTCCTATTTCTTTTTTTTAATCCTTCTCTTAGGTAAATATGTGGTAATTTCAATACTTTTAACAGTATTATAACTTGTGGTGGTGTATGTGTTGTTTATCAAGACACCGAAGCAGTGCCTAGAGATGGCTCTAGGCTGAAGTTCCAATGTCATCAACCTTTTCATAACTGTCTTACTGCGGGGGGAGAAGTAAGACCGTGATTCCTAGAAATGTGGTTAAGACAGTACAATGCCACCAAAATAAGCCGTGACTAAACACTGAGGAGCTGCACGAGTGAAGGAGAGCTGTATGCACTGGTACAGTGTATCAGTCCAAGCCAATCTCTTTTTCAATGATAGTTCCTTACTCATTCCTGAGTGCAGTAGTCATACAAGTGATTTGTTTATCTTCCTGTTTTGTTCTTTTTGATTTGTAAACCAAAACATCCAATCTATTCTCCACCATGTTTCTATAAAATTACATGGCTTGAATGCTCACTTACTTGATTGCTTGAAAGCTTTCATCTGTAGAGTTTAGGTGTTTAATTTGTATGTTCTTGGTTGTTACTTTGAATTTGGAGTTCAGCTTTGAATGCACTGTTTTTATTTTACGTTGTTTTTATTTTACTCTCTATATGTATTTACTTTGGGTGCATCAAGGATTTTGGTCAAAATCAGTATTGTAGTATATTTTATACTGCTTAAAGTATTCTTCCTATTTTCTGCTGGTTCCTGCCTGTGCGTGCTCTTCCAAGACATCAGCTAGACCAAATAAAATTCCATTCATTCTTTTTTGTGTGTGTGTCTGCCATTTTGAGATAAGGTGTGGATTTAGATGGTAGAAACCACAAAGAAGAGTTTTGGCTTTTGCAAGATTTTGTTTGAATGCACTCTTTTGTATTGTTTTGTTTGCTTTCTGCTTGCACGCCCCTTTACCAGAACAATTACAATATTCTCTCCCTGCTTTTTATTCTTGGCACTGGAGAGCATAGGAATAAGAAGCATGGCAAGGACATTACCTCTGCAATTTTCAGATAAGCATCTTTTGTTCCTACAGAAATTGTATAAGTCCTGCGGACTTCTATCAACCTGGAGAAATCTGGGACTAATTGCCTGGAGCTGTTGACAGTGTGTAGTTTAGGGGTGGCTTTCTTTGGTATCTCTACTCTGGGGTTTCCATAGCAGATTTAACAGGAGACAAATTCCCCAAAACTCTGGTATGTTAATGGGAATACTCTTCTGATTAATGAGATTAGTGAATAGGATAGATGTAAAAAAAAAAAGAATTAAAATCCCACCATGTTGTATGACTTTGGTTTTGTTCTGATATAAATGACTCAGCTTTTAGTGATCCTGATAGAGAATTTATGCCTTCCACCATGAGGATTTCATAAAAATGGATTGATTCTGGCAGCACAAAGTGACATTATATTATGGACAAATACATTGTTATTCTGGCAAAAGATGAATGGTATTATTAAAATGTAACAATCTAAGAAAAAGTGGGGTCAGATTCTTGGGCAGAATAGGTAAATGCATATAATACATATATATATACCTACATTTATACATATAATGAAGGGATGAGGGGGGAAAATAAACAACTGTTTAAAGAGAGAGGGAAAACTGCTGTTAAAAGATAAAATGTGTATGCATATTTCTTAAAAAAACCCTGAAATACCCTAAAACCATCTCCCCTCTAAAAAAACCCCCCTTGTTTGCTTTTGTTTTTAGAAAAACTAATGAGGCCCCTTAAGAACTATGGAATCGCATGGTGAGCATATGTTTTAATTTAAATCAAGCTTCTTTTCAGATGTACTTGGATTGTGCTGTAAAGCTCAAGTTTTTGCTTTGTTGTTTCAGCATGTCTATGGGTTTCTTGATAGAAGAGACCGCCCCGGTTGTGTGGAGAGGGCTCATGGTAATGTCAGCTGTTGAAAAATTGTTGAGACAGGTAAGGCTTAGTTATGTATTTCTGCTTCAAAGTAATCAGTTATTTTAAAATGCATTTAAGTGATACATGAGTGTCCGTGACATTATTTCCTATGTTAGTGCTGAGCATTTTTGTGTCTTGGTCTTCTTAAATTCGGGTAAGGGGAAACACTGATATTTTTGTGTTTACCTAAACCCCTCAAACAGTGCTGTTGTTCCACGCCTTTGACGAGTGAATTACCCCAGTTTGCCTTCCTTCTCATTCCTTTTCAGGTTTCTTTATGCAGTTGTTTAAAAAAAAAGGCATTTTGAAGTTGCCTAAGGTTTTGAATGTATAGGTATCTATGCATATCTACAGCTGTATTCTCTTATGTGCTTGTTAATTCACCAGCACTAAGAATTCTTGAATGGCATTTGACGTGTGACAGGTACAGGAAAATCATTAGCTACAATCTCTGTGTCATGCAGATAGATTGTTAGTTAATAAGTTTTTTGGTATGTAGAAGCAGGGTGACTTCTTTATTCTCTGACAGATTTTTTGTTTCTTTTATTGTGAAGTGCTAATGAGACAAACTGCTGAAAAAAAGCATTAAGGTTGCATGTTTAGACTTTGAAGTGACCCAGATTGTTCACAGCTGACATCCACTCTTGGGATCTACTGCATACAGCCTGGAGATCACAAGGTTTCTGTGTGTCTTCTTTAAATGCCTCCAAATACTGTGCTCCTTTAATGACTGAAAAGAATAATTTTTTCCAGCCTTTTCAGCCTCTTTCCATTTTTACTGAGTTCTCCTCTAACATGGATTTTAGAATAGTGGCACTTACTGCTCTGGTCACAAAAGCCATATGTCTGCCAAAGTTTTAGGAAGAACATCTTTGTCTAGAATTGACCTTTAAAAGTAAGGGGTATCCATGCCAGTAGCTGTAGAGACTGTTCTGACCTCTTTGTGTGCTGTGTCGCGCTTCCCTGGCTCACAAAACTAGAATGTAAAACCTTGAAGGTAGAACTAAAGTTAGCACCTGCTGTATTGACATACTCTTCCCTGGGAGCCTGAAAGCTGGCAGGCACTGCAGTGCTGTTCCTCAGTCAGTAGTATCCCCAGATGGGAAGCATGTGCCAGCATCCTTGTGGAGGGTGTGGGTGATGCTGTGTAATGAGCTCGTTGCTTCCTAGCAACCACTGCAGTTACATGCTGGCCAGCTGTGATGTGGGAATGAGACAAGTCCATTAATGCTCAGGGCATCACTGATTTCCCTGGCAGTGAAACCTAAGTTGTGAAAGAGGAAGGCTTTATGGCTAAATTTCTTCTGCCCGATGCATTTAGCTTCTGCATGATAACCAGGATAGACTTAAATCTGAGCTGGAAAAAGTTCTTTCTTTGAAGAGAAGCTCACAGATCACAGGGAAAACCAGCGGGTCTATCTGATGTACAGGTGGCTTTAAGAAAGGGAAGAATGCATTTTCCAGACTGAGACACGCTATTTTGTTTTTAAAAGCTGTAATCTCCCTTCTGCAGTTACCAGCCAGTCAAGAACGGGTAGGACCAGTAGTTTAATGACCTTGGACACCTAAACAAGAGAGAACTGCAGCCTGTGATGATGCTTTTAAAGATACTATCATTCTATTTTATATTAGAAATAGTTGTGTGATCTCTTGGGGACTTGAAAAATTTTTCTTGTTTTCTCTTTATCAGCATGTTCTGGTTGGTCTTAGCTATTACCTTTTGTTTAACAGGATAAAGTTGCTTCCAAGAGTAAAATACTTCTTCTTGTATTTAACTTTCTAAAACCATATTGTTAAGAAATAGCTTATCTCATTAGCTGCATAGAAACCATTTAAATTAGCTCTCTAATCTAGATTTGTAGTATAATATAAGTGTAAGGAGTCCCTGTGCATTCAGATGAGCTGATAAAATACTGAGTTCTTAAAATAATTAACTCAGCCTGATAGAAAACATAGATGTTCCCAGAATTTTGCATTAAAAACACTGGTGGTATTTCAGATTTGTTTACTGTTAGATGGTGGACAGGTTTTTTATTTGTTTAATAGCATCAAGACTATGCAATTACTCTGTGAATAATTTTGGATGTCTGTTTCTTTTTTCTGTATGAACAAATCTGTTTGCCAGATTCTATCATGCTTCAGATACTGCAGTAAAGCATTTGAAGTGCTTAGTTTCCAAATTCTGTAATGGGAACTTGTTGACTCATAAATGTCTGTGACTGTAATGAGTGTTTAAATGCTTCTCTTACCCTTGGAACTTTTTAAAATTTATGAAATTCTTAATTTGGAAAATATATTTGTTAAATATATACATAATGCTTTTTGTATATACTTACTGCGTGTGATCTCACAATACAGGTTTCTTGAATAGTGTCAGACTGGTAGATAACAGGGAATAATAGTGAAGCCCAAAGTAGTGCTTGGTGTTTTTCTGGGAATGCATTATCTCATGAGCAAGCATGGTTTTCTGCAACACATCATATTATTCTCCTTTAGCAGATTTGGAAGGAAATGTGCCTTATAATACAAAACAGAGTAAACAGTTTAGTATACTATATTACTTACATTACCTGTATATTGATGTATGTGTATCAAATTAGTATATAAATGAAAATATATAGCATATTGATTTTATAACAAAAGAATTGTTCAATAGAAAAGAAGGAAAGCGATGATTTTAAGCTATTGAAAGAACAAGTAATATGGAAGGAAATTATTTTTCACCTGTAGTTAAAGTGAATTGCAAACGGTAATGGAACATTTGATCTTTATAAACATATTCATAACTCTTTCAGTTAACTATATCTCTAGTTTATATGTCTTGAAATTGCCCAACATTTTGTTGTGGCTGAGAAGTAACTTCTTTGTTAACATAATTAGATGTACTGTAGGCCCATTTATACTTCAGGGTGATCTGTCACTTGTCTGGGTTTTAATTTTTATTTCCCTGTCACAGTTATCTTCATATAAAAAGTCTTTCACATCTGTTAACACTTCTTTTGAATCTTGCTTGCCTGTAGGTAAGATAGAAGAGATTTTTTTTTTTTTTAATTTAAGCTTTAAAAGATAGTTCTTTTCTCTAAAGGTATAATTAAAGTCCAGGTAAGGAAGCTTTAGTAGCTCTCCAGTGTCATCCATAGCACTGGGCTTTTTCTATGCAGTTTTCACTTCACATACACTTCAGAAGCTGCCTACTTTTTTGCCTGGTCCCATTTACTTTGTTCCTTTACTCTGCGGATCTTGACTCAGTGTGGTGGTATTTGATTTAGATTAAACAAGCTACCTCAAAGTGCATCATCGTGCTGTATTTGTTGTGGGAGTGACTTACATTAACCTTTAGGCTAAGCGCAGTAAAGGTACGATTTTTTTTTTGAGAGTCACCTAAAGCCTGTGCTTGAACAGTAATGTGTCTGAAAAGCTGTTGAAATAAGTGTCAAGTAAGCAGCTAAGAACCTTAGACATACAAAGATTATGAAAAAAAAAGACAAGGCAAGCAAAATTTGCTCTCTGATTTAAACTGCTTTTTGAACAGGGATTTCAAATAGTCATTACCACTGTCCCGTACAGTCTTTATGGTAAGTTTTCTAGCACTATTCTCTTTTCTGTCTTAGGACACCTTGACAGTTGAGTGGCAAAGGAACAATTAGAAGGGTGCAGATACAAACCTGCTGTATGTCTTGGAATATGTTGTGGCAATTATTCTGCCAAAAGGCTCTGAGAAAGGAAGTGGCACTGTGCTGACTGCCAGTTTAGTATCTGCTATAGTCATAGAAGCAATACAAATGGAGGGGGTTTCCTGTTTAGGGAATAATGAATAAAGCTTTTAGTATTAAAGATAGCAACTGTTTGTTGTACTGATCTTGAGCTCTGTCTTATTCTATGTGTGTTACCTAGTTGGACTATCAGCAGAGAAGGAAAAAATTCAATATTCTGCACACAAGTCTGCTTCTCTTTTAAAAAAATCAAATCAAAATGAGACTACAGATAAAATGCAAGTGCGTATTTTAGTATGTAATATTCTTGTATCTTTGTCATCTCAATAGATGAAGTTATATCACTACTGGAAGGAAGCAAGTGTTGCCTACACAACATGGGTTATAGATACCAGCAATTCTGTTTTGTGTGAACAGTCCCATTGAAACTAGCCCAGAAATCTGCTCTTTTTTCAAGGCATAAATTTCAGGTTGATTAACACCCTTAATAGGATTTCTTACCCTGACATGACATTTTAACCTATGTTTCTGCAGGCTAGTCTGGTCTTAAGAGGCAGGACTTCTGTATTTCGTCCTTATCATAGTTTTCAAGAGTATCCAGAATATTTTGTGCATTGACAGCGTCTTTGGTATATTATGGCTATAATGTAGAGCCTCAGTGCTGCTAAGTATTTGTGAATCCAAAAGGTTCCTTTAATGTACTTGATAAGGATGAGCCCATTTTCCCAGAATGGTGATGAAGTTTTTCCTGGAACGGCTTAATTCTAATGAGTCCCTAAAATGCTCTTATTATCATCGAATTGTAATTCCTCTATCTCTTTCTTCCTGCTTATTTTAGTACCACTTTAGCCTCTGTTTTAGTCAAGGTATGTATTGAAAGAAAATTAAAATAAAACAAAGTTTTACTGGGAAGGATATAATTAGAAAGGAAGAATACAGGAAGAATGCAGGCAAATTAGCAGAAAGCAAATTAAATAAAACTTCCAGTGCAGAGCCACTGCACATCAGCAAAAGGAAATGGAGCCTTGCACTTTGATACTTGGACAGGCTTTATCCCCTGTAAATTCATGTTGTAAACCATAAATTAAGGAGAAGACGGATCAAAGTTACTTATTAGCTAACCCGGAGTTGAATCGGGCTGTAGTCTAAAGATTCAGCTTTATCCTTTAAAAAATTTGAACTCAAGTTTGTGATTACTTAATCTGTACATAATTTCGAAAATTTGGCTAGCAATGAGGACTGTGTGTGCTACTTTCTTTCAAAACCAGCACCTGCCAGAGGTAGTGATGGTAGTAATTCTATGGTGGAGTGTGTGAATGTATGTATATGTACTTTGACCTTTTTTGTAGCATAATTCTCTGATGCTCAGTTGTCATACATAGGTAGTTGTAGCGTATGTATTGTTGTCACTGTGAAGAAAATTAACTCTGCTGCAGCCAGAACCAGCACACATATGTTATAGGGAATAGGGAAGATATAGACAGATGGATAAATAGTCTTTAAAATATTGAGCAGACTATGGGTTGTGAGATCTGGATTATTTCAAGAGCCTATATGAGACAGCTGCCATAAAAGCAACAGTTGTGTGAATAGAACAGTAAAAATTCATGCTTAAAGATTTGGGATTAAGGTAACTTGGAAACAGAAGTAGTATTTAATTTTTGGAAAGCAAATATTATGGAGGCTATATTGTTTTGGGTTTCTGATCAGTCTGAAGTGACTTATCTCTATAGAAATTATAGATAGTACTATTTGTGTTTGAGTGACATTACTTAATAAATTGCTAGATGCAGTTGCTACTGTTTGAGAAGTGTGTATGTAGTTACTGCTATCCTTTCTACCATTTTCGTTGGAGAGGTTGCAGGTATAGATTGGGGCCAACATTTCTTTAAATGTGGTTTATTTAGCTATATGTTAATGCTGCATTTGAGAAGGCAAAAATGGATAAGGTATTGAGAGCAAATATATTTATACCTGGTAAAATAGCTACCATGCTGCCATTGGCTGTTTTACTGTGCACATTCTAGACAGAAGAATGTTCTCTATATGGTGTCCACAGACAGCAGTCCAATCTTGTTTGGCATGTGTGTTCGTAACACTCTTGTGTTATATCTCATAAATTCTTCAGCCTGTAAATTTTCAGCTTTGCACTGCCTTATGTGTTTGTGTGTATAAATGCATTTCTTACAAACAGAACAATGGAAGAACTGGGGGAAAACTTTCCACATTAGGAGGAGCAATGTGTATTTGATTTGAAGCAATAAACAACAAAAACATTGTCACTGAAGTAGTTAAGTACTACATGCCGAGCCATGTACCTGATTCATTAGTATCGTTCACTAAGAGTTGTCCTTTGGCTTCTGTTTGTGTCCATGTATTGTCTTTTGCCTTATTCTTGGGACCATGGGAATTTCGTTCTGTGTTTATGCAGTATTCAGCACTGTAGTGAATTATCACTTTTTGTGAGAGATGCACAGACATACAAAGACTAGTATTTACAGCTTCCAAATAAATATAAACATTTTTCTTTGATACTTTTTTATATTTATAAAACAAATTTATAAAACCTTTTCTCTTTTGACCACAATACATTCTGTGTTTCTGCTTCTCAGTGTCTGTGCATATGAGTGACATATATCTATTAAGAATGCCTGAGATCATTGTAAATGTATCACAGGCATTCACCATGAGTAGTATTCTTAAGAACCTAAATCTCTTTTGCAGATACATTTGCAATTGCTTAGCTTTTGATGGTACATGCTACCTTGCCTATATGTTCTCCAGCAAAGAGCCATCAAGGTGATACTGGGGGGTGAAGCATGTAATACGCAAAGACACTGAGGAACTGGGTTTGTTTTGAGACAGTTAAAGGGAGATACGAACTGCTGTCTTGAACTACCTAATGGATACATACAGAGAAGATGAAAGTAGATTATTTGTGGACATGCACATTAATAGCACAAGAGGTAATGAGTGTACATTGCAATATATAGTAAGAAATGTGAGGGGGTGTTGGTGTTTTTTTTTTTATAGTTGAAACAATTGCATGTCAGAACAGGTTGCCAGGAGAGATTCTCAAAATTCTTTTTTGAAAGATATTAAGGACTCAGCTCGGCAGGAATCTGAGTAACCTGCTCTAAGTTGTTCCTGCATTGTGCAGACAGAGGTCCCCGAGGTCCTTCAAACCTAAGTTGTTCTGTGAATCTGGGATTAGTTCTAAAATTGGCATTCCACTGCCTATTTGACTATCGGTCTGTAACTCCATTAAAGGTCAGAGCAAAGAAAATGGTTCTGCCTATCACAGAAATCATTGGTTAGAGCATTCAGTCAAAACCTAAACTGAGTGTAGGTGTCTCTCTAATGTGACTGCCTTAATCACTAAGTGAGGTAGTCATACAATTAAGTGTTGCAGTCAAATGAGCAAGTTTCAACATAATGACTGAGACCACCCTTTCCTCAGTAGCATTTCTGGTCTCTTTAGACTGTAAAGGTACTGAGGTGGTGACATAAAAGTCAAACCCAAATAAGCCGTATCTCTTGAGTGAGCATCCTTAATATGAACCATGAAAAAAATAGAAGAAATAAATTTTTTGTTTCCCTATCATACCTCTTGTTTTTATAGAAGTACCTTGATCTAGGAGAGGTTTGAAGCATGCATTGATGTGCTCTCAGGCACCTAAGAATTACGTAGGGATGGCATAAAGAAGTTTTGCTGGAAACTTCTGGCAATTTTTTTGCATTAACTTTTTTTGCATAAACTTTAGTAGTTTACTGTCTAGGAGGCAAGCCTCTATGAAATTCAGACTAAGAGATCTGGCCATCTGGTCATTCTCTGTAGTGCATGGAGAAGCATACGTTGACTTTGATTGTTTGCTTGTTTAATCTTGCCATCAGGGTCAGCCCTGAGTAATTTAAAGTCTAATTGGACAAAGAAAAATTCAAAGATGGTAACAAAATTAATCTTAAAAAAACAAGTAGACTAAATCTTCTATGTCAAATTTTTTTAGATGAAAGGCAAGCAGGAATGAGTGCAGGAGTGGACCCTGGAGACGTGAATTGAAGGCTACCATGTTTTTAAGTGTTTTCTAAACAGGAATACTGGTGGTATTCATTTATAAGGAAAATTTCAAAATGTGGACTACAGAGAAACCTAATGCCACTCTTCTATTTTTTTTTTCACTAGTAAAGGGGTCTGTTCTTTCTTTCTGGTTGCTGCAGGTTAGGTGCAAAAAGGGATGTTGGTATTCCTGCTCAGAATATTGCAGTGCCTCAGCGGTTGGTGCCCTGCCTGCAGGAATGGAAATTTAAACCAAAGCTTAGCTTGGAGCTACTGCATACCTGGGGTGGTGGGAATACATAACTTGTCATTCCCAGTGGTACTATTTGAGGCATTATTTTCCCCTCCTGGATTTATCTCCATACTCTTTGGCAGTGTCTTAAGATAATAGGTACAAACCTTGGATTTTAAGGATAGCAAAAACTTGTCATCTTTTAGATCCATTTCTTAAACAAATAGGCAGAAAGTACCTCTTTTGCTGTGTTTTGTCACTTACATGGTAAATGTCGAAAATGAAATTATTATTAGGGTGGGCAAAAAAGTGTCTTACTACTACAAAATTAGTGAGACAGTATTGGTGGATGAGAGGGAGTAGTGAAATGGGATTTAGCTGAGAATGGCACATATTGGGTCAGGAGGAAGACAATAACAATTTGATGGCTCTGATTTTTTTTGTAGCTATGTTTTAAGAGAATTCAAAGGATGCCCAGAATAGTAGTAGTGAATCAATGCTGAAAATTATTCTTATTGTAAATGTAAAGAGCAAGTGAAGAAGGAGCACTGCTGTGAAGCCAGATGATTTTTTTTTGGGTGGATTTTATTTTTAACACTGTTTGGTTTAGGAAGGGGACTCTGTCAAGAAATGAAGGCATTTAACTTGCATTATGGCACTAAATTTTCAAGACAGGAAAAGAGTGAGATGGTGCAATGGGAAATTTTAGCAAAAGGGGTAAGAAACATAAATAGCTCTTTGTTTCTCAAACTTTTGTAATCTTTTCATGTTCTAGTACAAATGTAAGAGTCTATGCACACTTGTTTATGTATCAACAGAAGATATGTACCAGAAATGTATATGCTTAGTGCAGATTAATACTGTTTTCCTCTATGTTCTGTGTTTTGGCAAATATCCATCCGTCTTAGGATATTTGCTAATTTCAAAACTGACATGTGTTTCACAATATTCATGTGTTTATCCAATTTATCTCCAAGTAATTGAGGCAGATAGTCAGTAGCAGATATTTACAGTTTACATTTCATAGAACTAAACAAAGCTGCTCTATGTATATGCTTATATTATAAACTACAAAGACATGTTTATATTTGCAGTGCATAATTCTAAACTACAGTAGTCTTACTTACAGTGTCACTACAGTGAAAAATTTCCCAGCTTTTCCACAATTACAAAAATATTTCTTCTGTTTATTTCTTCTGTTTTGAGATGCCTCCGCCTGAGGTGGACATAGAGATGGTTAGTTCAGGCTAAAGTCTGCCACCTTATAGTTTTGGAAAAAGAAAAAAACCAGGTGAGGCATCATTGTTAATCAAAGAAATAAGAGCAGTTGCGTCTTTAGGGAGTTGGAAAGCTTTTTTTATTTTAATTTTTTGATCTAGAGTATGAGAATGAAGAGATCCAGACATTTCGTCCCTCAACATAAGATCATTGGTATTATGTATGTGTTCTATTTAGAAATGTCCTCTGCTATTGGAGGTATTTTGAAAAGAGAAACAACACTCAGTAATACTGACTGAACTGCCAGTGCTAAAACTGCAGTAGGATATGCCACTAAGACTGCATCTACAGCTGGCAGATGGTAAACTATAACTGAATGCTTGTGAGATTTTTCTTAAGTTTTTAATAAGCTTTCTTTTAAATCAAGGAAGGTCAAATTTCATTCCCTTGTTTTGTCACTGAAATTAAGGAACCTGTTTCAAGGGCGAGATAAGATGACCCATTCATACCTTACAAAAGAATTAGTAAAAATTCTTATACTCATTTTTTATTAAATGTATTTTGCAAAAACTAAAGGATAAATAAACTAGTTTCTTCTCCTTCAGAACTGACTTAAATCAATGGAAATCTCTACACTAATTTCTACACCATGCTTCAGCTGTGATGTTGGTGTTTAGAAAAGCCTGCTACAGGAATTTGTAGAATCATCATTAATTTGCTCATATGTTAATAATCACCTTGAAAGGTCCTGTCTGTCCTGAGAGAACTGCCTTAACCAGTCCCAATCAGTATGTACATATTTAAAGGAAATGATTGTACTTCCTGGAGATCAGAAGCTGAACGTTGATACAGAGATGTACTGTAGCCAGAAGTGTGGGAGATGGCAGAAAGCTTTCTTTCCACTCCTCTGTCCCCCAGTTAGAGTACTTCTATTGTCACCCTTTGTCTTGAGTGTTCCTGTATGTTTTGGGGTGGGTGTGAGTGAACGAATATGGGCTTGATTCTTTTTGTTTCTAGCTGAAGCTACAGAACCTGTTCTCTGGACTTTCTTCCCTTAATTAAGCAGGATCCATACAGCTCCCTGTTGCTTTATTGGCTCACATTAGCAGCTGATTTGAAAAGGGATTATAGTTGCTGAAAGCAATTGACAATCATAGAAAGAAGTGTTAAGAAAACCAGAAAAACCCAAAAACATTAGCCAACACTTACGGCTGAACTGGAAGTATTTGTAGTAAATGTATTTTAAATGTCTTTAAGGATTAAAAAAAAAGCCTAACAGCGTAGTGAGAATGTATTTACAGCAAACATTTCTTGGCCTGGTTCCTCAGCTGTCATAGTTATGACTGTGCAGTTATTGCTGCTGTGGGAACAGGCTGTGAGAGTGTTTTCTTTGCTCTGCTTCCAGTAGTCTCATCTCTTGTGCACATTACACAGGTATGCAAATGTCTCCTCTCCTTTGCATAAAACAAATGCAGAATATGCAACTGTTTTGCTGGATTTGTTGACTAGACAGGAAGAAATGGCAGAGAGTTCATGATGTCTCAAAATGGCTGTGCTGGGGTTAGATTTTTTTTTTACTCAAGGTTTTAAAGGAAAGTGTTCTGAGGTTTAAGATTTCTCTGCAGCAAAGTTCAGAACTTTGTGCCTAAATGGCATCCAGCATCATTCTTGGAAAGAGGTAGTGATTTAAGCATGATTTGAAGTGTTTGCTAAACAGGAATACTGGTGGTAAAGGAGCGAGGGAAAGAAGGCACTGCTTGTTTTCTTTCCTAAATGAAACTTCCATTATTTACGTAAACTTTTTCAAAAAAAATAGGAGACACCTAATGCTACTCTTCTACTTTCTTTGTTCTCCTCCGCTAGTAAGAGGGTTTGTTCTTTGTTTCTAGCTGTTGTAGGTTAGATGCAGAAAGGGACATGGGCTGTGCTGTGCTGTGCCGAAGAGGCTGGTGTCCAGCCTGCAGGAATGGAGAGTTAAACCAAAGCTTCGCCTGGAGCCACTGCATACCTGGAGAATACATCACTTGTCATTCTCTGTGTAGTGAGGGGTTACTTTGCCCTCCTGAAGGTACCTTCAGACTCTTCGGCAGTGCCTTAGAAGAATAGGTGATGTATCTTGGAGTGCTGAAGTTTAGAGCTTGGTGTGGAATAAGTGGAAATTAATGGTGTAAGTCAGTGGGAGTAGGTTTGCCAAGTGGAATTAAGTGGTGCTGAAGATGTTGAACGAGAGGGCTATAAGGAAAAGCCTGTGGGCTGTCTCACTTTCTGTATCTGTCCTGGATTTCAGCACCTAAATGTAACCTTATTAGACAGCTGTGTAGAGTGAAAATTTAAAGCCAAAACTGAGCATCTTCTGTTAAGCGCCAAGATCCTTCTTTCAGTTGAACTCCACGGGCTTATCCTCTGTTCATAATAAGAGCCTTGGAAGCCTGAACATGAGAGATGCAAGTTTGGTTACGTTACCAGTTTAGCATTTAGGGCTGTATTACCTGCTCACTCACCCAGGAGAGTGCCCTGCAATCACATACAGCAGTCATAACCCTCTGCTCTACAGCTAGAGATGCAAGATTCCTGAGGGCAGGACTAGACGCATGAAGGGGGAGCATGACCAGATCTGTGCAGGAAATTCAGTTAACCTGAAGCTTTAGCTTTCCAGGTGAATACCTCAGCTGGCCTTGTATAGGGTCATGGTAGTTTCTGTGGCCTTTGCATTCTTGCTTACATAGTTTTATCCAGGTAAATGCCACCTGCCTGGGAAATCAAAACTGACATCTTCCCATTCATAGATATGTTCTCTCATGTGTCTAACTGTGATATTAAGCAGTTGCTATTACAAGAGCAGAACCACAGGCTTTGAGATTTTGGTTTTGGTTTGATTCTTTTCTTTTTTAATGGTCACGTGTGCTCAGCTTTGTGTTGAGTTCAGTGTTTCCAGTGGCAGGTGCATTTAGAGAGTGCCTGCTAGATTGGGCTTGTAAGACTTGCTTTTTTTCCGCAAATGTGTGTGTAATTAATGGATCCCAAATGGGCTTCAGGTTGAAATTTTATGCTCGATGGAGATTTTTTATTTCCTTTCCTAAACAGTCGAGATCTTTGGTGGAATGTGTAGGTGGAGCTCAACAGAGCTGCTTTTTGAGCATGCTTTTTTTTCCCCATTTTTCAGCCTTTCTTTTTCATCTTTTTGATCGAAACAAAAGTGGAACCTTGCTACCTCTGAATATTGATTCTACTTTGACACACTGTTTAGCATTACACATTAATTTTACTTACTAAACAACTTTGAATGTAACTGTATAAACAGCTTTTAAAAATTAATATTGAATTAATATATGTTAAACTGATTGCACAGAGTTGTTTCTTTTCTTTTTAATAATCCAGCTTGCATTCTGTCTGTTGGAAGCTGACAGATTGATCCTTCACTCAAACCATCCTCCCATATCTCTTTTGCTCCCAGAAAATAACTGCAGGTATCCAAGAATAGCAGCAGGTTTTGTACTAGTATTCTTTGTAGAAAGTGATTATTTCTCACATCCCAAGTGATTGACACAAACATAAAGTAATTGTGCTTAAGGTACCAGAGATTAGTGTCATGTGGCTTTTTTTTCCCCTCCCCCTCCCTAACAATGAAGAAGCTGCTTTTTTGTACTGTTTATGAAGCTGTAGAAGATGTTTCACTTCTTAGCGTGTTTAGCTCTTTCAGTAGTATCTTTTAAAAGAAAAATTATGTTCTCCTAGAAGAATGCTGCCTTTGGAATATAGTTCCTACTATGCAACTAAAGTGGACATTTAAAATTCTTTTTCTGCTAGATTTTTTATTCTGTATAAAAACCATTAAATAAGAACTGAAGCTAAAGAAAAAGCTAGGAAGTGAATAAAAATATGAAGATTCTCCATTGCTTGATGGTAATCACTGGATGTCCCTGAAACTCACAGTATCAGCACCTTCAGCAAATTATTGTAATTAGGTTTAGAATACAAGGAACACTTTTATTGTTGTAGATTCCTAACTGAGGACACTGGTGAATGCAGAAGCATGGTTCTGTGGGCACAGCAATTATTTTGGCAATCTATAATTGGTTCTTTCACAGATTATCTGTTGTCTGATTGATAGTAAATGCTCTTAGTACTCTAGGGATATGACATTCAGCACATCTTTAAATTGTGGCTGTGGTACGTGTGTGACTGCAAAATGTGTATTGTTTTAAAATTTGCTTTCATTTTTACATCTCGTCTGTGTCTTTAATGTCTTTTCTGTGTTCTATTATTTGTAAGGACAATGTATATGCAATTTTTCTTGCTCCTTTCTGATGTAAAGGCAGTTTTTTTGACAGAGAACATATACCAACTTGCAATCGCAGTCCCATGGTCATGAATCTGCTCTGTTCACTCTCGCATGTACCCTTCCTTACATTCTTTTCTCACACTCTCTCATAATCTTCAGTCTTCCTGAAGAGTTGAAAGGTTCTATATTTTGTGCAGCCTTATTGTAACTCTTGTTGGAAGTATTGATTGTTTTGCTTTGAGATAATTAAAGCAGACTCTCCAACACTGGTTTTATTTGCAAGGGCTGAATTTTTTGAATTCTGTGACTGAGGAAGATATATTTGTGAATTTAAGTACAGAAATTTTGGAGGACAAATTTTAATCCATATTTGTGAAAAACAGGTTGTTTAAAAAAAAGAAAACCAGCATTTTATTATTTAAAATTCATGTTTCAACTCAAGGCTAGTTACTTTAAACTCTCACCAGACAGAAAATTATGTTCTTTATTGAGATTTACTGTCTTTTGGCCTCTGTTCAGCTGTCTACATCTAACTGATTCTATTTGAGTTTTTATGTTGCACTGTTTATGGTGATATTGGAGGGTTTTCTTCAGCAGAGTTTTAAGTGACTTGAATAACACCTATGATGTTACTTTCTTCTGTAATCCTTTTTTAGGTGGCTTTAGACTGGCCTCTGCAGAAGTTCCCTTTTCTGTACAAAAAAGCATTATACATTGTAGTTGAGAAAGAATTTTCTGACATTTTTAATCTAATGATTTTTAGTTTAAGTGCTGATTTAAGATCATTGTTTCAGTGGTGGTCATGAAGTGGTACCTATAATAGTCTGTCGGTACCTCAGTAAGGAATTTATAATTTTTTTTTCTTGTACCAGAAAATGAACTGAACATTAAGGAAGTTCAATAACTTACAAAGCAGTTTAGAAACATTCATTTCCATTGCACAACTTAAACATTCAGTCTTAAATTATATATCAGCTTTCAACATAATTACAGAATTGTAGGCTGAAATACATATGGGGAGTGGTCTTATTAAGCTTCTCCCTTTTGGTATTTGTTGCCAACACTTGTAATATTTCCTTCTATTGTTATTGTAGGGGAAATCTGGTTCAGACAGCTTATATAAATTTTATGAGCTTAAGTTGACTCCTGATAATACTGCCTTAAAAATGTGGTGTTGGCTTTGGATTTGATAGCTAGACAATGATTTTACCTTTGTGTATGAGTAAGGAGAACTCAGAATTTGTAGTTTAGGTGATGTGTTTAACGTAGCTGTATCAACGTGGTGATTAGTTTAATTAGAAGATGTGACACTAGCCCAGTTTCTTCTGATTTGTTTACCTTTATGTTACCTAACTTTTGTGCTTAGTTTTATTGCAGAAAGACATAGGAATAGACACTTGCTTATTCCATATTTATTTTCCTGATGTCATTATTCAGAAGCTGAACTACAGGCAGTTCTGTATTGTAGAACCTGGGAAAAAAAAAGATGGTGTATTTCTGAAGAAAAGTTTCTGCAAATTTTGTATTGCATAATTTGTGGTTCAAGGGTAGAGAGAGCAGCAGACCAATGATCAGTTTCAAGACTGCATAATAGAAGTTTGCTTTCCAGACTGTCATCCTTTAGGGAAAAAATCCCTGGGAAATGGGAATCCCAGCTCACAAAAGCTCTTTGTAGTAACAGCTTGAACCTGGAGGAAGAGCCTTTTATACATGGTAGTGCTGATAGTCTTCATCAGAATTACTCCTTTTCAGTCATCCGCAGAGATCATCTCCAGGCTCTTATGGACATTCCAGACTGCCCCACAGCTGGGTTCCATCTGCCATTCAAGCTGACACGATGTTGACTGGGCTTCCTGAAGAAGCTTGGTGTTGAGTGCCTTCCCTCCATCTCCTGGAACACCCCACAGAGAATAACCTCTTTATTGCTGCCTTCTGGAAAGTGTTTAGTTTTGTTGGTTGTACAAATGAAGGTCACAGAAACTTCAGGTTACTGTATTTGCCTTCAATTCTTAACATTATTAAAAGCCGTCAGGGAGGAAGAGGAGGAGGCCAGTTTCTGTTTTGGTTGTTGAATTGAACAGGACTCTGGCATTCTTCCTAGGCACTTATTTCTAAAAGTTACTCTTAACCTATATTGAGAAAGACTAGGAGAATTTCCTTTTCCTTGTGGGTGTCTTTGTAGCAAACTGTTTTTATGCTTCACCTCAATTTCTCTCTGAATTTGGCAGAACAGACTGCTCAGAAATACCTTAGAGGGAATTTGAAGTGTTGCAGTGCATCTGTTTTTCATGGTGTTACATTGCAAGGCTTTGAGATTGGTTAAGCATCAGAGGACAAGTTAAAGGGGCAGTTGTGTTTATTCAGAAAGTGTCGAGTTGTGTTAAGCACTGTGGCATATCCTGTTATGATATTAAATAGGAGAAAGTTTCCATAGGGGCTAAAAATCTTTCGGTTTATGTCTGGGGAATGTCTTCTTTCTTTATCAAATACTTCTGAAAATGCATTAAAAATTTTGATTAAAATGCTATGTTTCATTGTATTATTCCTAAGTTATCTGTTTTCGTACACTGTGAAACTACTTACTGGTTTTTAATGTCTGTGTGTGTCTAAACAGCATCTTGTAAGTAATTTTTCAATGAAGTATTATTTTGGTACATGTTTTATGTTAAAATACATGGTTTTTATTTTAAATGCATGTTTTATCTTAACACATAACTACATGTGAACAGGTATATAAATCTTCATTTAAGAACGTAATTTCTCACCTTTACTTTGTTCAGCTGCTTGCCTGGATTAAATCATTAATATACACACAAAGTACTTAGGAGAGGAGGATGAATCTGGCAGGAATAGACTTCTGCCTGCAGTGTAGCTCTTGCTGTTTTTCTGATCCTGGTGTTCAGAGTTTGGCTGGCTGCTGCCAAGTCTGCACCTGCATAATGCTTGATTGTAACTCTGCATGTATTCCTCTTAATAAGAACAAGTAAATAATATCTTCTGTTATTTACCAAACAACCAAACATGAGGATTACTTCAAAGTCATAAGTAGCAATCCCTCATCTGTTCTAATGCTCTATCATTTCTGCCTCATGCACAGAGGATGCTGAGGCTTCATTCCTCAGCAGAAATGTCATCTGTATCTATGTGTTCTACCTTGGGTTTAACTTGCTATTTAGAACCCATACTCAAAATTCGTATCTGGTATTTTGATTATGGATTGTCACATAAGCAGAATGATTGATTAAAGTAATTTACATAGAAGCATTCCTGGTGTTTCTGAGCAAGGGAAAATACACAGAAGCACATGGCACTTAATTACATTGCTTAACAATAAATGCCAAGTTAAGCCTTTTTTAAAAAGGATGAATACTGTGCTTAAGGAAAATGCAATTACATTTCTATGCTTTGAAATGTTTTACACACTGTATACATTAGAGGGGCAAAGACATTAACACCTCTGTACATGCAAAGGTGCTGACAGATTTCAGATGCTACAAGGCAGGCTTGTGTAGCTGCTGTCTGCCTATTGCTTGCAAAGGGAACTCTCTGAGCTCATTTTCTTGTGTGAAACCGCATTTGCATACAGACACACTTCTTGGAACTCATTGAGAACATGAGGACAGTGGTCCTGATTTGGTAAATTGTTGCATATAAACAGGATTTACATTCAAATTAGTGTGTTACATCAAAGCCTGATTATATGTTCAATTTTATTAATGTTGAATGAATGGCAGTAGTAGATTTCAACAAGCCACTCCTGATTTTATGTTCCAGTTCTAAATTTAATTAAAAATGTCTTTCCCCTCTTTCTTTCTGCTGTGTTGAAATTTAGTAACAGACCTGGAATTTCTTCTCCCATTAAATAAAGTGTACACTTCTATAACAAATTATCCAAATTACATTCAATAATGTGTTTAATAAAGGATTTTCATACTGCTGTACTCCTGTGGGATGGTAATGGAGGAGGAACTGAACGTCATCCAATCCTTGCAGAATAGAATCAAATAAGAGGACAGTGAGAAATGGGGTTACGTGCAGCATTCCCCAGCCCAAGTCTGAGCAAACCTATATAGTAGTCTAGACACTACTGCTCACTACTAGGCAAATACGCTAGCTCAGTTCTTTCCAGAAATTATGGCTATATCATTTTGGTGCAGCTCTCCCTTCTTGCCCTGAATTACAAATGAAGAAGAGGAAAATGAAATCGTGACGATAACTACCTGACTACATTCAAAATTAAAAGCAAGGTTGGTTTTAATTAGGAGTGGTTTTCCAATATGGTTTGCCACCTGACTTTCTTTTCACCAGTTCAGCACCACAGCAGTGGCATGACTCAAGAGAGGTTTGTGGAGGGTAGTTCCTTTATATATTCAGTACTTACAGACCTTGGCATCTTTGCTGTGGCTTTTTCTGAACTTGTGGGACAAAAGCCTGTCTTCCTCCTATTCTACACAGTGGTAAGATGTCCTCTCCACTGCTGCTGGGATGGTGTAGCTTTTCCGTTTTTCTGTGCTCATATTTGTAAGTATTATAACAGAGCACACTTAATTTGATAGACAGCGCATTTCTTTTTCTTTTCAATCTGTGAATTTGAAGAAAATTTGTGAAATAAGATGTTTACAGTACCCTAAATTAAATAAAGCGTTATAATTTAATTACACTATGTGTTAACAGAGTATTTTTCCTGTTGCCTAGCAATGAGATTTACCATGAGATTCACCATGTGCTTAAGATTCCTTTATTAGCTTCATTTTTTAAAGGTTTACAACTTTATTAAGAAATCATTAAAAATCATTATTTATAGGACCATCCAGAAAGTGCATGTTTGATGTTACGGGATCACTTACTCAGGAAGCTTGAGGCAGATTTCTGTACCCTTTTTTCCCTGCTACTATATGGGGTAAATTTCGACAGTAACTTCTTGAGCAAAAATTTGTGTATCCCCACAAATCTGAATGCCTAGGAAAGGCTTTGAGCCCCTGGCATTTGCAGTCGCCTCCAGCAGCGTTGCACAACTGTTATGCTTGGTATGTTGGACGATCACATGGAACTTGATGAAGGAGACTAGTGCTTGAAGAGGTTGGAGGAGCAAAACATCTGGTAAGGCTGAAAAGAAAAGCTCTAGGTCAAGCCCAGAAAGTCACTTTGGTACACAGGAGGAGCTAGCTTATAGTTAGCGCTGGCAACTATATGGAAAACCAGACAGTTTTTAGCTTGAGGAGAAAATATTTTTCATTCCAGTTACCGATAAGGGTGGGATTTGGGTTGTTTTGTACTACTCCATAAGGCAGTGGTGTACCTAGAAGGACTTGAATTTGAGCTCCTGGAGAAAACGGCTGAAAATCACTAAATATCCAAGGGTTTTTTCCAATAATATATCCAAGAACCAAGAGTTTTTGGCAGACAAAGTGATTAGAAACTGTATCAGAATGATAGTAGCGCTATGCCACTCATAGATGTGTTTCCAGACTGCATCTTGCTGCAAGGCAGAAAGCAAAAAAACAGTTTATTCATTCTATTCTGTAGAAGCATTTAAGGAAGGAGAATATTATTACTGGAATTGTATTATATGTAATTGTATTATATATAATATAATATAAATATATAATTGTACTATATATTATATATTATATATCATATATATATATGAACTTAACAAAAGATGCCAGAATCAGCCTTCATGAAGACTTGGGAGGGGGGAGATGTTTTGAATTAATCCATTAATCCTTTCTGAAAACTAAAACTGCCTATGCCTATCTAGCATTTCAGAATGGTTGTGATTATTATGAAAGATGCGGGTTTTGCATATTGAGATTTATACGTGTTACTTACGGAAGATCTCTGTGTTCAGTTGCAAATCTTCAAGGAATGTGGCTTTATTAATATTGTAAACTACTACATCTATATCATTTCAATCTGTCACTTTTATTACGGTTGATTTTTAATTAAGAAACATAGAAATTTGAAGTTCATGCCTTCATGTGAGCAAAGTAGTTTTTACTGGGCAAGGAGGCATTCATCAGCACTGGCATTTATCTGGTGAATAACTAAGCAAGATTAGTTAAGAAAACCAAACTAAAAACCAGACTTTTTTCCAGATAAAATGGCTTTCCTACCCATAATTGTTTCAGTATGTATTTTTTTGCACAGATACGTAGTTTTTCTTCGGGGTTATATAGTCTCAATATGATTATGAATGCTAACTGGTTTTAGAAATCTGCTAGATTTATGTCAATTTTGTTGACAAAATATAGATATTACAGATCATACAGATCAATATCAAATGTGAAAAAGTGCAGTGTTTTCTGTGGTTAACGTAAGTGGCATTTCTTGTTTAGCTAGACTGTCTTAGGCACCTTTTAGTGGTCCTGCAGCTTTTGTATAGAAAATGAGAAAAGGGAGGTGTGCTTGGAAGTCCCTAATTTAGACATGTAAAGTTAGAATTTTCAGCTAACTTTTACCACCGCTGTTCTCTCATAAGTGCTCTGAAGTCTTCCTTCTTCATTAGTCTGCCTTGGAAAGAGAAAAATTCCATTTCTCGCTGGAGTGCCTAGTGGATTAGTGATCTGGATTTCACATGGCATGTGCTTCCCTAGAAGGTCATCATCCACAGAAGAGCTGAATGAAAATGGATGAGTGTTCCCTTGACAGGGTCTAGTATGACAGTAACTAGGGGACTGGCAAAGTGTTGATTATTTTTTGCTGTTAAAATGACACTTGAGGAAATGTGTAAAATACAATGCTTTAGCTTGGCATTTTCCTGTTTTAAAGTGGCTCATACAGTTGTATCTTGTATATGTTGTATCAATCAGAAACATACCATATAATTCCAGTATATTTGTTGCGAAATGTTTAGATAAGGTATAGGTAGGCTGTCCATCATATAGAGTAGGCCTAGGATCATTTCTGTTCTCATTAAGAGAACATTTCTCTCTGTGCACCATGGTCTAGGGAGAGTTTTTGGCTTTCCTTGAAATCTGTCCTAGTAAAAAAGGGTAAGTAATCTCAGTGTTCTCATGTTGGAGTCTAATATCTTTAATGGTTGCTCTCATCTGATGTCTAGCAAAAGTTTAATATTTTTTTATTTTGTGATGTTAAGAATGTTGTAAGTCTGTATAATTATACCTGGTGATTTTAATTTAACAAATCTAGGGTGTTTTGTTTCTTTATTTTTCTTTTGTCCCAACACCTCTTTTTCATAGAGAAAAATCCAGGACTGATAGCTCTAACTTCATAACAACAAAACAGGGGAAAAAAAGCCTAAATTTGTATGTAGCAAATAAGCTAGTAAATAAACTGTGTAGTTTCACAAGTGGTAAGAAGGAAGCAAAAGTAGTCTTAAATTAATAGAAGCAACTCCTGAGTGATATTTGCTGCACAAACCCCTGATTTTTAGCCTGAGTTTTACCTAATATTTGCTTCTAAGCCATGATTAAGCAGCTGCAAAGTAAAAGTCTTAAGTTATTTCTAATTTTTGGGGGGAAATAATTAAATAAGAATTATGCCAGTTAAGTTCATGATAAAGTTGCACTCTTAGTTTGCAATAATCAGCAAAGATTGTGTCTCAGGAAAATAATGTCTTGATCCCATGCTGAAAGTGTGACTGAGAGGACATCTCAGTATCATTCTTTTAGGTGTCCTTGGTTCACTTGTTTGCATTATAAGAAACAAGGATTGCACTAAAACATGAAGGGCCTTAAATAGAAACACATAAATCTCCACATACATTTGTATTGTTGTCTTCTAGGTTGACTGGGGTCAACTGGACTATTTAGTAATTGACATGCCACCTGGGACTGGAGATGTACAGCTGTCAGTATCACAGAATATTCCAATTGCAGGTATGTGTATTTCTTGACTGTTTCAGAGATTTGAAGTTAATTAAGTTTGGTAGCTTTGGAAAAATCTTGTTTTAAAACACCAGTCCAAAATTATTTTAATTTTTTCCAGCATGCTAAGAAATTGCTTTATCAGTTATATGGGGCTGGAAACATTATCAGTGATTTTTAATATGTTAGCATTACAGTTGTGTTTTTCTTTTAATCTAAGTTTGGAAAAGATTGAGAAGTCAATTGTAACTCTTGAAGGAAATATAGTCTTGCCAAAAACTGCTAAGTTTTGTAGTAGAAAACAATTCTCTTGTCTGTACATAGTAAAGCTAATACAATAAAATAGTTTGATTTCATTGCTTTTTAGTTAGACAGTGAAAATGCTGTTAATTCACAACATTTATTTAGATAAAGTATTTGGCACGATCATATGCTAATGCATTCTTTTTCCTTTTGTGTTATCAATTTTACTTTTTGTAGTGGATTTAGCCTTTGATGAAACAATCTTGCCATATGCAGGCTGCCCTCTAATCTCATTGGTTTCAGCAAGACTTAGAAATTCCGCTTCTGAAGAATGCGCAAGCATCTCACGAGGTCTAAAAGGCTGTAATGATTTATTACCTGTCTGACATGCTTCAACAGAAGCAATTGTCAATAACCAACATAAAAAATGTTAGGAACTCAATGGTGAAAGAGCAAAAGCAATCCTTACAGTCCCAGGACCAATTTAATAATTGCTATGGCTCTTCACCAGGAGGGGAGTCCATGGGATCTCCATTCTTGGTAGTTGTCCAGATCGTACTAGATAAATCCCTACCTGGCCTTACCTAATGTTGCCAGCAGAAGACCTCCAGAGACCTTTTTTGACTAACAGTTTTGTGAGTCCAAGTTATGAAAGAGTCAGTAGGACTGCTTGCTCCAGTTTTAATGGGATCAGACAGGTATGTTGATACAAACCTGAAATGGTAGCATTTTGTGTTGCACTTGCTCTTTTCTGAGTGCAGACTGATTCATGTGCACAGGCCCTGGTTCCCTCCAGCACTCCTTTGTCTCTGCACTTCAGTGGCAGTCACACACTGAAGTGAATCTACTAAATATTAAATTCGTAGAACTGTTTCACTTACATGTAGAACTCTTACCAGACTGTCTGTAAGTTTAGTTAATAAAGAACTGTTTATCTCTAAGACTTCATAAGACAGGATTAAAGAGTTACCTTAAGATACAGGTAGGAGATGGGCCCCTCTATAAGAAGACAACAGCTAACGGATTTTGGGATACATCCTACTTTCATAGCAGAAACATTAGCAGGACAGTCATGACTATAGATTTGAAAGTAGCCCTTTAACAAAATCAGGCATTTTCTTTAATACAGTCATGTCTCAACTTCAATCAGATGAACATGATAATCACAGTTATATATAAATATATATATTTAGATATATATATTTAGTACACACATTTTTTGACAAATTAATGTCAAGTCTGTGTGAAGATCTCATAACCTTCAATGATGTCAAGTTCAGAAAAACTTAAAGGTTTTGACATATAAAACTTAAATGTTCAGAAACATGCTAACTCAGCCATAACATTATTGCCCCGAAATTATTAATAATCATGGGAGGTTCTTTCTGCTGCCTGTGATTGCGTTGAGTGATGGAAGAGAGCAAACCAACAGAGTTGTAATGAAAAATACAATGATTTTTTCCCAGAAGAAGTAAAAGAGGAGGCTTCTAGTGCCTCACCTTATCAATGACCTGGAGCACGTGATAAAAAGCAAACTGTTCATACTAATTTTCTTAGATACAGTGCTTAGTAGGTTGCATGTGTCTGTAGCAAAGCAGGAGGGCCTTTTACTCCCAGGGTTTTAAGCAATGACGTGAAACATGACCGTGGCACAGTTTTTTGTAAGGTCGGATAATTGAATCATGTACATCAGGGCAGTAAAATTATGCAATTAAAAAGCTGTGGCTTTATTAGGGGCTTTTTTAAGTACAATGGGTATTGATAATTTCTGTTTACTACAACGCACCTAAGTGTCCTGGTTTAACATAAGAAAGGTCCTTAGACTCTTGATTTTCAAGGGATTGTTGTGCCCTTTCCCCACAGAATGCTGCACTGCTTTCAGAAGTGTGAGTGGTTATGGTGGTGCACTGCGTCCTCTGGGACAGAGAGGTGATGGAAATTACTTTAATCCTGTATTTCTTCTAAATTTTGGTGATGTCTGATTTTTATTTGAATTCTGAAATGGCTTCATGTTGTTCCTACAGTTGTTGAGTTCAGCTTAGTTTTTCATCAATCCTAGCTTCATAAAATTAGGAGTGGTAGCATCACTTTACATTTGTCTTTCCCATTAGTTGGTTTTCTTGACCATGCTGAAGTTGACTCTTGCAGTTTAAAAAAATAATGTATTCTGCTTTTGATGAAGACAAACACAGCAGACAAGGAGTAATAAGATATGTAATTCCCTGTGTTCTTACTGACTTAATGAATTTGTGATTTAGGAAGAATTTTCTCTCCTGTTTATTGTGGCTATTTTTCACCCTCATTGTAAGGATGTATTTTTGTGTATTACAGCTTGAACTGTGCATGCTTCTTTTACTTGCTTTCTGTCTCTTTTCTCTAAGAGTCCATAGCATTATTTAGCATGCTTTTATTTTCTTCAGCTTGGTTCCTTTCAAGGGTGTGGAAGACAGTGTTACAGGTCTTGATGATCTTTGGAGCATTCTACAGAATTCTGTTGCTTTGGGGACTCCATCTTCATTTGCAATTTGTATTTCTAAGCCCTTCATTGTCTTTTACTTTGTTACAGAAAGTGTTGTGCCACTCTGTTCCCTCTCCAGTTTTCTTGTGCTTTCTTTCTTTATCCTTTGAAGATGCCTTGAACAGTCATGGTATTAGTGGAATAATTTCTCTGTTTTTCCTCAGAGACAGCATATATATCTTAGTAAATTTAGAAGTGCAATATCTAATTTGCATGAACGTTGTTCTTTGATTTGCGTGCATGCATATGTGAGATACAGTATTTGCATTATGGTTCCTTCATTATTAATCTGTGGCTTCCTCAGGATAAGCAGTGTAGAATATTTTTATTTTGCCTCTAAACAAATTTACAAAACCCGCACACATTATTGCTAGCCACTTACAGAATTTTCTGTGAGTGCGAGAAAGAGCACTGGTGTCAAGATGTTTTGTTTGTGGCGGGTTTGTCCAGATGGGGCATAAAAAACTGTAGCTTTGCAGCATCTGAGCATAAGAGAGACATTGATAGGATACGTGAAATGGTATTGGGTTTTAATTTTACAAGACTGGGTTTTTTTCCTGCATCACAGGTCCCATAGCTTTCTTGAGTCAAAAGAAGACTAGAAAAATACCTAATGGGTATAAAAGCAACACAACAAGATGTGTCTTACAGTTCCAGTAGTCATTAAAGAGATTATCAGCTTCACGCAATCTTGGCTGGAGCAGCAGTTTTGTGTGGGTACTTTTCCTTCTTTAAAAGAAGGTGGAAAAGGAAACTACTGTGACTTTTGGTTTTATTTTTATTAGTCTTAGTCACCTTACAGGGAGACACATCTTATTTAGCATATTATTCTTTAATCATCTGTAACTTTGCTTATGCTGCAGTCATTCTTCAACAAACTGGCAGATGAGGAATGTTCTAATAGCTTGAAAATGTGATACATATTTCTGCATAAACACTGCTGCTTTCCTCAGATGCAAGTTTGCTTTCCAAATAGAAATCCAGGGTCAGTCTGGAGAAAATGGCTTTGTTCATGTCCATTGTTAGTTAATTTGTGTTGAGTTCTACTTCTTTACTTCTGCTTTATTCTTCTGTTCCATCTTTTGCATGAGCAAAACTTCCGAAGTGGATTCTTTATCATGTATTGAACATGCGTGCTTGGAAAAGTTAGAAACATCCTTACCCATTTTGCAGCTTTTAAAACATTTTAAAAACAGGGGGTTTCAGATGTTATGTGTGAATTAATGATATTACGAAAAATAAGGCTTATGATTCCTTTGCATTACCTAGCTGCTAAATTGAGAAATCTGTGTATTTGTTTGATCATTTATCTAAAAGAGACATAAGTGTAATAAATATTATTGGAGATGGATAATTAGCCTCCCTAAAGACTGGGAAAGAACTTTATTATTCTCTCCCTTCAGAGTGCAAGGGCTGCGTGGGAAGCAGCAAGAGCCTCTCTGTTCAAGAGGCAGTCTCAGAGCCCTGCACAAATGTTTCTGCCTTGTGGACAAGCTGCATTGTGGGGGCTGACCATTAAATTAGGCTGTCTGCTGCCTCCTCATTAACATTAAAGTGAAGTCAGTGTTAGTGAAGTGTGACAGCTTGACAGCTCTAGAGACTGATGCTGTCTCAGCTAGCAGAACCAGCTCCAGGTTAATACTGGAATTGCTTCATTTGCTAAAGTGTGTCATATCACCCTTTTCTTTGGATATTAAGGTGCCATAGCAGTGAAAACCATTAGAAGTGTACATCTGCCCAGTGGGAAGCTGACTGGGACTAACAAATAGTTTCACATCTTACTGAGCAATCTTTTAGTAATTGCAGTAATGAGTATTGAACTGAACTGTGTTTGTAGAGGAGACCTAAATGTAGAAGGCTTCAGATTTTATTTCAGTGTTCTTAATTTTCCCACCTTCTGAAATAACTTTTTTCCCCATACAAAGCACATATTATTAAAATCTTTATAATAATAAGCTCTAAAAAGGTTGTTAATAGGAATCAGAAAGACAATTAGTCAAGATAAGCAAAGTGAAAGCAATGTGAATACTATTTTTTTTCTCTCAAGTTCTATAAAAGCAGAAGCATTGCTGTTGCTAGTCATACAGGAAATTACGTTCGTCACCTCTCAGATTTAAAATCAACATAACACAGAGTTCCTACAATATTTGTATTGCCTTATCCTATAAATGGTATAATTTTTCTGGATGTTTGCATCTTTCAGCAATATCTATGTCTTAATTATCTCCTGAATACCTTTTTCAGGTAAGGCTGAAATATTTATTAAAGGAATTTTTGTTAGTTCAAATATGAATTTTCAAAGAATTGTAATTAAAAGGATTTTTTTTGATAGCAGTGTTTTGATAGATGGTTTTAAATAAAACCAAAAACCATATTTTTGTCTCTGCTGGTTAAACATTAGAAGTCTTATTTCTATTCAATGTACATTGAACAGGAAAAAATAAAGGGATGCCACCAACTTGAAGACATTTGGAAGTTTTAAATTCTTTGTCATGTGACTCACCAAGCTTCCAAACCAAATTATTTACTCATATTTATGTCAGTGTCACACAGATCAGGGTGTAGCCTAGTGCACAGCTACATTATAGGTGTGTGTGGTACTGAAGAAAACCAGATCTTGGCTCAATTTATAGTAATACACAGGAACAGGGAGTTCCAGGGGGTGAGTAGACTGTCTCTTCAGAAATGAACATTAAAAACAGTAAGAGGAGAATTTCAAATCAGCATTAAAAAAAATACTGTTGATGTTTTATAAAACTATGCATGATTTAGCATGAAAAAGAATTGTGACTTTATAAGGGTGACTTTTTAAGTTACCTGAAATTGAAAGCTGAATAGGTATGGTGCTGTTCTCTTTTCTTTCCTGAAGAGAAATGATGAAAAAAAGCCCAGTGCTACATTACAAATTGTGTATAGCATACAGTTTAAGAAGCATATCTGTGTTCTGTCATTGCTCTTTGTGTAAGTGTTTGTTTGCCCCTTGTTGCACATCTCTGGTGCAAACTGCAGTTGGCAAGGCATCTGACCTTTCCTGTTAGTTTAATGGCAATATACAATGTTTTTCTCAATTTCTAAGAAAATTTGCTTGCTTCTTCTGTGGTGAAGGTACATAATTATTTTCTGCAGTAAAGTTTTGAAGCTGTTTTATGGGTGCTATTTGGGTAATAGTAAATTTTACTTGATATAATTTTGAATGGTGAATATTTTTAATATCAGATTTTGATGTAGATTTACTCTTCATTTCATGCTGTATTTTGATGTTTTAAATAGGTGCAGGAAAGGAAAGGCATGTGGGTTTAGGATAGATTGAAAAACAGAAAAAAACCCTAGTCACACCAGTGGGGATTTTAAAACAGTTCTTTGTATTCATCCAAATATGATTTGCATGCTGAAATGGTCTGCTTCTGTTGTCAAAATAAATTTAACTGACAAATGCAAATTATTGTCAGGGTTATCTTAGCTTTGGACACTCCTGGTGCTTCATTATGAACTGTCAGACTCAGTAGACTCTGTAAACTTAATTTAGAGACCAAAATATAGTATGAGTTTACACGTTAATATTTCACACTCTTTTGATATAAATTTAAATTTAATTCTTGGCTCATGGAGATTGAATTAACACACATTGCCTGTTGAAGCTGGTGTGATAGTTTATTCAGTGCAAGTTCTTCAAATTTTATTGTTTCTGAAAAATAGTTTCCAGGTATTCAGGAAAAAAAATTGTGAAGAATAGAGGCTTTGCAAACTGGGCCCTCTGAGGTCTGGCAACAGTGGCTAAGTGTATGCTAAGTACTAGATTAACTGCAATTGCCTTGTTGGTTTTTAGACCAGTTATTCTGAATAGGAAGAACAAACTACCCTAGCGTTCAGCTGACAGTTGCTGAAGGTGAGAGAAATTCATATGAATAATGGTACTGCATTTTCTCCTCTAGCAATTTCTTCTGAAAAAAGTAAATGTTCAAATCTGCTCCTTATCATCCCCATGTCCAGGGGATGACGGTAAAGAATAGAGTGGTTTGGGGAGCTGATTGAAGTAATCTCGTTGTTGTCTTCTTTTTCTGTAGTAAAATCACTCTTTTACCCAGTTCTCCTCTCTGGTTTAGGACCTCTCACTTAAAAAAAAGTCGTACTCATTTGTCAGAGAGACTGTTTGGGCTTTGCTCTTGCCTAGTACAATTCTCATAATAATCTGGACATGACTGGCAAATGTCCTTGAAAGCAGGAGGCGGAATGGGGTTGAGCAGAAAAATGCTAATTCAGATAGCTAAGAAAGAGTGCAAAGTGACAGTGTCTGTGACGGATTAGCTTTTTGTTCTAGGCCTGTACTTTGCAGATAGTGCAGATGTTATTTTTAATGTTTTCAGTGTTTTCACTTCACTAAATAAATACTCCATTGTAAATTGCATTAGTGTGACATACGAGTTCAGTTTGCCATGTCCAAAACCAAACATTTTACACAGTGAGAGTTGTCTTTCCACATCTTTCTCCATGTGATCTGGTGTGAAATGGATATTATAATACTTACTGATCAGTTTAGATGAGGGCAGTTTAGCTTTAGGGTGACAGCTTTATCCAGCTTGTGATATTCCTCTGCCCAGTTGTTTCACTGATAGTTCCACTGAGCAGGAGGAAGAATCTTGCTTTAAGATTTCTATTCTCTTTTTATGTGGGCTAGTCAATAGTGTCCTGATCTCTTATTACCTGCTAGTTCTTGGGCAGAAGAGGATGTTTGGCTGTTGGAAACATCCCCTGTCTGAGCAGTTGTTCAATGACTCCTCCAAAGAGAAGGCAGCAAGCAGGCTGGAGGTGTGACACAGCCAGGATCCAGCCTTTGGGACAGTTCTGAGCTATTTTATGAGTTTGAAGTGAGGATCCTATAATGGAAAGTCACACTAGTGGTTCTTTTAAGCTGCTGGTTGTAATGAGACACCACACACAAAAGCTAAAGGAACGTCTTTTTATGGTTTATCCAAGGAGATGAACCATCTTCTAGTGTTAGTTTATCTCCAATTACTGCCAGTTGAAATTACAGCAAAGACAGAAGTCTTCATTCTTGCAAGACCTTGTTCTGCATCTTCAAGTGCAAAGTGTATCTGTAATTGCAGGCACACTTTATCTATGAAGTGGCAAGAAATTTAACAGAAGATCAGAGGGGCTCTGAAGAAACCTGTGGCAGAGAGGAGTCAGGTTAACCAGGCTATTTATGAGTGGAAGATCTCACCTAGAAGTTTGAAATTAATGCAGTGGAAAAGGTAGCAAAAACTAGAAAAAGTGCATGAGTGCTGTAGTCAGGTCAGGCCATCTACAGCTGTACTGAGGCTTGAATATTGTTCCTTGCTAAGAGCGTTCAGTGCCTGTCAGCTAGCAGATACGATTATTCTGTCTCTTTATCCTCCAGAACTCAGTCGGTCTCCCTGGTCAGTTATACTTCACAGCTTTTGAGGTGGCACTGTTTGCGAAGAGGCTGATATAAGACATGGTCTAATACTGTTGTGTGGTGGGATCCTTAATCATCTGTCTTGGATGAGAGACACGTAGCCTGATTCTGAAATCTGTCTGTGAAGACACTGGAGGGAAAAAAAGAATATATTAGGGGGATCCTTTTCATCCTAAGGTAGACCTGCTATGCTGCTGCTGATCAGCTGTTTTTTAGACCTCTGTGTTCTTTGCTTGGGTACAAAGTGACTATAGCAGAGGTTTGGTGAGATTTCACCTTATGCTTTGTAACTCAAAATTGTAACACGCAAATTATAGGCTGTTCCAGCGCTTGTAATTTCCTGAACACCAGTCCACCAGAAGGGTACCAATGTGCATTGTAGGCACATCTTTCTTTTACTGAGGATTAAGGACCTGGGGTTGAAATAGAAAGGCAAACATCAGTGCTACAGGGTACTGTTAGTCCTGTCTCTTTATATAATGTGTCCTAAGGATTAAAAATACAGTTAACATAGTTTTTACTAATGCAATCTCAGCTGGAGTGCTGAGTCCAGTTCTGGATCCCTCAGCACAAAGGAGTCATGGAGCTCCTGTAGGTAGACCAGCAAAGGGCAAAGAAGAATAGGGGATGGCAGGATGTCACTTATGAGGGACCTGGGGCTGTTTAGCCTGGAGAAGACTGAGAGGGGATCTTATCAATGTATGTAAGTATTGGAAGGGAGGAGAAGAAGAAGAAGCTGGGCTCTTCTTGGTGGTGCTGAGCAGTAGGAAGAGAGGCAGTGGGCAGAAACTGATGTACAGGAAATTCCACCTGAACAAAAGTAGGAACTTCTTTAATGTGCAGGTGATTAAACACTGGAACGGGCTGCCCAGAGAGGTTGTGGAGTCTCCATCACTGAAGATACTCGAAAGTTACCTGGACAGAATCCTTAGTAACATGCTCTGTTGGACCCTGCTTGAGCAGGGAGATTGGTCTAGGTGACTTCCAGTGGTCCCTTCCAACCCAACCCATTCACAGATTCTGTGTGACTCAGTGAATGTGTATCAGCTTTTTGTCAACAGGAATACATTGAAATTAATTAAAAAAATCGAATGCATGAATAAGTAGATAAGTCAGTTAAACATAAATGTGCTCTACTTAGATATCTGTACTATGCTCAAGGCACAGAAACTTTTTCTGCACACAGCTGCAGACACAGAATTTTTAGTACGTTTCAGTGTGCAGTGTGATAGCATTATCAAGTTTCTGCAGCTTCTTCATTCAATTTGTCAGCCTCAGTTTGTCGTTCAGACACTTGTGTAAACATTGCACGTATTGCTTCAAGAGCATGAATTCCGTCATATTTCATTACTTTATTGATCAAAATAACTTTACTGTTTGATATTCCTGTTAATTGTGTAGAGTCAAGATAGCAAGGAAAGTGTAGGCTGCAATATTTCTTGCTTATCATTTGAATAATTTTCTGAATTAAACATATGTAAACTTATTCAGGGAGGAGAGCACTATGAAAAGTCTCATTTGCCATATTTGGTTGCTAGCAAAGGAAATAATGCTGCAAATAATTTGAATTCTTGAACTTCAGGTTGGGTTTGTTGGATTAGCAGATGTACCAAAGAAAGAGAGAAGATACTTTTTTTATAGGGTGTTGGTGTAAGTCAGTACAAGCTGGCTGTGAATAAATTTTGCCTGTAACTAGCTCAGAGTAAAAAGGAAAATAGGAGAGAAACAACTATTACACCCTCAACAGCAGCTTCTCAAGGATATTGGCTTTCATTCTGTGGAAGAAGCCATGGAAATTGTCCACAAGCGTAATTTTAACTCATCTATTTCAGGAGCCAGAAGTTTTTTGTACACAGGGTTGGTGCTTGTGGCAGCCCAAACTCTGTAATGTGCCATTGGGTCTTTTTGGCATTTTTAGTTTTTTTCATTTGGATGAGAATTTGTTAGTAAAAAGTACCTCTCTGTTAAGCTGCTTGTGGTTTTAGTGGGTGTTTTTGTTGTGCATAGTCTGTCCTTCATGCCATGCCAACTATTAGATTCTTAAAACAATTAATAGTGAACCAGAAAATGTAGACTTCAGTCTTGTTGACTTCATATTAGCTTCTGTGTGAAGATCCAGGGAATTCTGAGCCAGCATCTTCAGAGAAGAGTGTGAATAAAAGTGTGTATACACACAAGGCACATATTGCCAATTTTGTTTGGAAAGAAAGCAGTAATAAGCATTTTTTTCAAGTATTGAAAGATCTTTGTTTTACAAGTATGCAAAAGTCTCAAGGACACTGCATCAAAATTATTTTCTTGTGGCCTGTGCTTTTAGGGAAGGGTGCATTCATTTTGTGGAATTGACCCTACATTTCAGTGCTGCCTGTAAAGTGTAACCCTGCATTTGGTGAAATGAGGAGCTAAGGTGACTTCAGTGTAACTGAAAGGCTTACACATTATTCTTTGTGATGCCATTGGAAACAGGTTGGTTTGGGAATACCAGCAAATTATTTGGATGCCAGAGTTTTAGCAAATAGGGAAATTGCATTTGCTTGGTACATTATATGTGCCTTTCAGTTTTTGGACTTGTGTATAATACTGTGTAAGGCAGAGATCGGCAGCTTTTCAGGAGCGAGGTGCCAGATTGTATTTTTCTTTCACAAATTAGAGGTTAAGAATGCTGGCTGAAAACATTCAAACATGCTGTCAGGCGGTGTTTGGAAAATGCTGGCTGTCAGCCCGCAGTAGGTGGATGATGTAAGGGGCAGGGCTCACTGTCCCAGTGCTGCCAGAGCCAGGAGTGATCTCAGAATGCCAGGGCTTCTGGTGCTCTGGTCGCTGCCAGTGATGCCAGGGCTGTGTGCCTCTGGAAATCTACCCACCTCTTCTTTTGCCGTGTCCACCGAGGATTGAGAACTGCAGGCCCAGTAGGAAACTGTCCCAAGCATCTAGAATTGTCGGTTGTAATTGCTATTAGTGTGAAATTTGACATAAATTTCTTGTGCATGGTTGGTATAATGTGACTCTACAGAAATCTTTTTTTGTAACAGAGACTTTTGATACTAGAGGGTCAGTGTGAAACCAAAGCTAATCAATTGACCAGTAATGCTCCCTTGTACATTACATTTTTCTAAAATAGGGACAAGCATGAACAGTTTTTTGTTGCAAGTTTTGAGGAAATAATATTTGAAACCCCTGAGCATTTGGAAGAAGATGCTCTTTTTGATGTGGAATATTCTGATGTCTGTATTGGTTTTGCATTCTGTATTAATCAAGAAGTAATAACAGTATAGGATAGTAACCTGTAGGCTTACTTTACTTTAGAGTCTAACTTTGACAAAGAGCTCTAGCTGTTTTATATGCTTAATAACTCTCAGGAGTACTAATTATCAGGTAACCTGGAGCCATGTCTGAACAGTGAGCAACACTTTATTCAAACCTAGTGCAAGCATGCATGAGTTGGCCTCTTCCTTTGTGGTATCATTCATACAAATGCACTGGTGTCTAGTGTGACATGGTTCAAGAAAGCGCAGCAGGTCCTGAAAACAGCAGTCTGATTGCAAGCATCTGCCTCCTGATTTTAGAACAAGGCTTATTGTTAAATTAAAAGCTTTCAAATATAATTATGGCATGGGACTGTCACTGTGTAGATATTCCCAGAGTACCACCTCTGCAATCTGTCAGCATGTGGACCATTGTCTTCTCTCCATGGTTGTATGATACTAGATAATTTTTCGCATTTAGAAAGTATAAATGGTTTCTGCATAGAAAATTTATGATGAAAGTATCTAAATTATTTTTTCACTTCATATCATATCATATCTCAGTTATTTTGATCTTTATGTAATATAAAACCTGGCATCATTTTCTTCCTTAAAAGCATATAAGTGTGTGACTGCTTTGAATTTAGTAGCATGTACTAAATAATCAAAATATTTAGCAGAATAATTCATAATACACATTTAAATGGGATTTCATGTTATCTTTTCCCAGGAGCTGTGATCGTCTCCACTCCACAAGACGTGGCTTTATTGGATGCACGCAAAGGAGCTGAAATGTTTAGAAAAGTCCATGTACCTGTAAGACTCTCCATGAAAAATACCAGTAGATTTTTTTTTCCCCAAAGTGTAAAAAAAATTTCCATATGCAGCAATAGGTGAACATTCAGAAATCACTTGAATTTAATAAATTCTTCTTAAAAGGCTTAGAATCCATCTTATATCTGTATCAGGAACTTGAGTTAACTGAAAGGAGAGAATCTTCTCAGACTGAGGCCATAATAATAGGTGATTTGTTTTAAATCTGTTTGTTTAATCATGTGGAATGGATCAGCTTGCTAAACAGAATATCTTACAAAGTAATGCGTGCCTTTCAGTTATACTGTGTGTCCTCATTATATGTCCTCTTCAGCACTGTCTGTGTTGGGGCTTAAAATCTAAAATTTCATGAAATGTAAAAAAATAATTTATTGATACTTTTTAAGAAGCAAGCTTGAATTTTTGTGGAAATATGCATATATCTAGTTATTTTGCCATTTGAAGGGCTCCGTACCTATCACGACAAGTAGAAGGCTGTCTAATCACTGTTTTTCATTAGGTTTATAGCTTATATCTTAGCTTACTTGTTTGAGGAATGCAAAATTTAAGAATGTCCACAATTAGGAGAAAACATTAAACAGGCTAACATCCTTGGCTTGATATATTCTCTGTGTGCTAGAAGTTGCTAAGTAACCGAATATTATATCCTAGAGTATGTTTATGTAGAGATTAGTTTTTACTTTGAAATGGGCAGTTGATGAAAAAATATAAATTGAAATGCTTCCTTATCATAAACTGTAAGGAAAAAAAGATGTTTTCTTGCTTACCTGTGTGAAGGTTACTTTTACTCTTTCTTAAGAAAGGAAATTTCTTTCATAGCTAGTGCTTTGCTAATTAAAAAACTCAACAGAAAGATGAAGTGAATGCTTTCCCTTTTTTTAATTTACAGGATAGCTTAACAAAAATAAAACCAAAATACTTTGATGAATTCCTTATTACTATTCTTTAAGCATATTTGCATCAAAATGAAAGTATTGTAGCTTTTATAATTTGCTGCCAGAGGAAAACAAGAAGAATAACATATGGAACATTTTGTTTTGATTTTATGTTTGGGTTTGTTCAAATGATGTAAAATTATTTTCTTCAATTTAAGTTGTGTTTGAGTTAGTACTTCACTGAATTTTCCTTCTGTTTTAATGAGAAATTACCAAGATTTCTTTCTAAAACTGTTTTGTTCAATGTCCTTTGAAGAGAATGGCCTCCAAGAAAATCATGCGTTCTAGAATGGGCTTGGCTAATACTAGTTTGACTAGTGGAAGATAAGACATTAAGTATGATCTGTTTGGGTTCATTGGAATTATCAGATCTTGTCAAATAAAGTGAAAAGTCACAGTGAAGCTGTTACACCACATGTTGAGTTTGAATGCGCATGAACCATCAGGCCTTACCTTTTTCATGATGCTGCTTCATTTTATTCTACCCTGCTTCATTTTATTCTGCCCTCTATGTACCTGAGTACAAATGTGTCATTCACTTGAGTTTTAAAGCAGCACCTGCCCATGTACTGTATTTCTAAATGTCAACTAAATATGAGGATCTAAAGAAAGTGAAGTGACATAATTTTTTGTGGACAATTTCAGATCTGAGGTTTATGTCAAAGAGGTGGAATCTGCGGGTCTGTGCTAAAATTACATAACCTGATTACGTAATTAACTGATCTTTAAATTTCTAATCTCTGAAGTCTTTAATCTTTCAGAAAGTGCGTGGGAAGAGCTGACTTTTCAAAGGAGCGAAATCTATAGGTTGCTGAACTCTGAGTGCGCTTTTTTATATTTAATGAACTTCATTCTCTCCCATGTACATACAGGCCTACATATTCCATCTTCCCATCACCCCCACTGTTATTAGTTATCAAAGACTCAGATGACACATGTAGTGTTATTACGGTAAAGTCACAATTCTAAATGTTGTTTGTCCTTTATTGAAATTGAAGTAGAATGACTGAAGGAACTAATGAAAATCCGGCAAGGAGAGTCAGCATTAAAACCAGGATTACAGGGCAAAATTCATATTTTCAGTCTTAGGGCATAGTAGTTAAAAAAGGAGTGACATTTGTTGTGCAGTGAAGCACAGCTACACTTATAGAAGGAATTTGCAAAGTGAAGCTGACTTCCTATCACAACAAGTTTCAAGATTCATGTCTATTATGTGAGTTTGGTCAGTGTTTTCTTGCATTCCCAAGGGTGACTTGAAGTGAATAATTTTGAGTATTTAGGGAAAAAACCTGCCTATTTCCACCTGCTGAGGCTGAGTTCAGTTCATTATAGTTTATCTTATCAATCATATCCCTGAAAGAAAAGACAGGATTTTAGTTAAACCTGCAACTTTTCTGGAAGTTTCCTTGAATTGGAAGATTATGCTGTAGATTTTGCAGATTTCAAAAAACTGCTTAAACTCAGCTATGTGTTTCCTTCTGAGTTGTACCAAAATTGCTTATTTGGCTATGTTTTTAATGGTGTTTCTGAAGCATCCAGAAAAACCAGCTGAGATGATGGCATCATGTTGGGAGCAGATATTAAAGACAAAAATTGTTCATTATAAGATGAAAGGTAGGAATGCAGAAATATTGTGCATGTTTACCTGAAGCAATACAATGTGAAGTGACTGACTGATGGTTACACAGGAAGTTGATGACAGAGGAACTGTAACCCTGGTCAATTCACTCCCCATCAGATTGAAGTCAGACCTCAGCACCATCCATCCTCAAATACAGTGAATGACTGAAGTGGATTTCTCAGGAATTGTCTTGTAATGTAAATACAGAGAGCTTTCATTTCATCACTGTATTTTCTTTAACTTAAAAGGTTGTATGTTTGGATTTAGGCATGATTTGTTGTGTAACCAAAAGGTTAGTTGAGCAGAAGAAACATGTAAACATTCAGGAACTGTGCAGATAACTCATAATGAAAGGGTTCTTCATTTCCTGTTATTTCTTGCCAGATGTCTCTTTGCTGTTTAAAATAACGATTAGTCTAAATGGAATACAGCTCCATGCTGCTACCATGGGTTAGCTCCTGTAATGTGGTGCATACAAGTTTTCATGTCATTCCTGAGCCAAGTTTGCCAAGCTCACTAAGGACTAGAATAGTATTCACACACACTTAGGGGATAGCTTGTGTAGACAGTAACAGCTGCTTTGAAGCTATTACAACTCTATTATTTGAGCAGGGAAATGAGGGTTATTACTGACTTCATTAGCAAGACCTATTACTTTGTAGATTTAAAAGCTTACGACCTTTAAAAGAAGGTCATAAGGAGCTCCCTTCTGTAAATAGATGTGCAGAAATATGCATGGTAAAAATACAGTTCAGCAGTAATGTTCTGTGTTTGCAAAAATTCTGTATTATACTTAGTATTTTTAAGTGACATCTTCATTTTCCAGAAGAATAGATTATATATCATTAAATATGCACTACTCATTGGCTGACAAACAGGACCAACACTGAAAAATTAAAATTATCGTATAATGCTGAAATGTCATTTGCTTTTAGTAAGGTTTGTTGAAACGGAAACAAAAAAGGACAATGTATAAGGCCTCTAAAACTGATCTAGCATTGGAGATACAGCTGTATCTCAGCCTTTGCTTTTACATTGGCAGAAGTACTCCTTGTTATTAGATTATTGAAATATTAACAGAACAGCTGTAATAATTCACAAAACAGTATACTACATAACTTTTTCTTCGATGATAAATTTGCTGGATCATAGATGTTGTATAAGTACTTTGAAGAGGACAGAAAATGTGAACCCTGAGATACCTGAAAATGAATTAACTAAAGTGTAAATTTCGTTGTTTTTTTTTTTTTTTTCCCCTTGTACTGTCAAAAATGGCCTCCCTGTATCCTGGTGAAAATATTTTTGTTTTGTCAAGTAATACCTCTTCCAGTGTCCTCCAGTTTACCAACAGAGTAAAAACTTCATGACTTGACTTTAGGGGAGATCAGGATGAATAACTGCTTAGAGTTCATCTGTAGAGACTGTGGCCGTACAGATCCCTTTTGACCTCCCTGCACCTCATACCCTTGAACATGAAGTATTTCATGTCTCTCCTAATTTAAGAATTGGATGATAAAATTACCTGTAATAATGTGCCAGTAAATAGAAACTTGGTCCTCTTGCTTCTCTGGCAGTCTCTGGGAGAGAATAGAAAAGGCAGAAAGTCAGTTTGAGGTGTTAAATTGGAAATAGGTTAAATTTCTTTTAACATTACTATTTCTTAAAATGTTCCTTGCTTTAAACCATCTGAGAGTTTTACATAATTAAAGGAAGATGTAGCAAATATACTTTGTGGTGGTTTAGGAAAAAGCAGGTGACCATCTTTTGATAAATTTCAGTTTATAGCTAAGGAAACTTTTATTACGATATTGTAAATAACATACAAGTGCTAGAAGTTGTACATTCACTTTTAATTAAATAACTTTATATTAGTTGGTTGCATTGAACACTGCTATTTCCTCTTAGATATGCTTCATTAGCATAGTGGATATGTTTCTTCTCTAATAACTAGAGACTACCTTGTTCAAGCACAAAACTAGAAGGCTCGGGGAAATGTAGAAGTCCAAAATGCTACAAAGCAAATAACAATGTAAATTATATATTCATTTTTAAAACTCAGCTATAGTTTATGTGACATATCTCAGTAACATATAAATCTGAAAGTGAAATACATAACATGGAATCTCTTAAAGCAGGTGTTCTGTTTATTAGCAGGTGGATAGAAACTTCCACCTTGTAGCATTTGAACACTGTTTTTATCACTTCTGGAAATTTTGCTCTGCCTCAATGAAGAGTTTTGTTTACTATGTGAATAAAATGAGATCAATGCTATCATTAGCATTATTTCACATTGTGAAAGCAGATATTTTGTGTGAATGACTTGGCAAATTTTTATTTGACGTATTTGGTAAGGTACCCAGGATGTGTATATTAGATTTTTATGCTGTGGGTTTTGCCACTTAGTTTCACATAATTATTTCTCTTGTTTGGTCTTTAAAATGTACTTCTGCTCTTCAGAAGAATAGCAAATCTGGTTCTTTTTGAAAACATTTTCCTACAGGATAACTTATAAAAAATACCTTAAAAGCATGTCTGATTGTGTAATTCCTTGTAATGGTATGTTTTTATTTTGTCTTTCCTGAAACTGTGAAGTACAAAACTGTAAAACACAGCATGAAAATTCTTCCAGTATTCAGAGTCTGAAAATGAAATACTGGCAGGGAGAGTTCTTGGCAAGTTAGGTTTGTGCAAGAGGTACCTTTTGTTACAAATAAGGCTATTAGTCTTTGAGGTATAAATGTGAAAAAATTGAAATAATGCACAGATGATGGTGCCACTGAGGTGACTAGTAAGAGATGATAATGATAATAATGAGTCTGATTCCTATTTTAAATCACCACTCTGTGTTGATTCTTAGTCAATAATCTGTGTTGTCAGAGATGAATAATGGAAATACCAGTGCTTGGTTTGAACATCCTTTCCTTTCCTTTGACAGGTTTTAGGACTGGTTCAAAATATGAGTGTTTTCCAATGTCCCAAATGTAAGCATGAGACGCATATTTTTGGAGCCGATGGCGTAAGAGATCTGGCAAAAACTCTTGGATTAGATATTCTGGGTAAGAATATGGAAATGGTTTTATTTTTGAAGAAAAATTTATTGGTGTGCATGAAGCATTAACTGAACTATGGAACTGCATAATCTTAGATTGCTCTATAGTCAGACAGTTTTCAGATATAATAGAACTAATAAGTAGTATGCTCTGTTCCTTGTCAGTCTTGTAATGGTGATGTTGACTGCATATGAAAATTCTTGAATTGCATCTTAAATCTTTGTATTTACAAACAGTCCAGAACATGAATTGCTTTGATATCAGTGTGCCATATTACCTGAAATTCATTATATGATTGATTATACAGCAATTTTTACAAAAGACCAAGAATTCTATTTAGTCTTAGGACAGTCCTAAACTCTGTCCAGTAATATCAATAATTTTTTTCTCATTTATTTCATTTAAATGAAATGAGTTGTTACATACTGACTCAGTAGAGGCCTTAAAGCATCCTTCTGGTACCTGAAAGAAAGCTGGAGGCTTTTTACAAAGGCAGGCAATGAAAGAACAATGGAGAATTACTTTAAACTGAAGGAGGGTAGATTTAGATTAGATATTAGGAAGAAATTTTTTACTGTGAGGATGGTGAGGGTCGTCCAGAGTTATGAATGCTCCATCCTTGAAAATACTCAAGGGCGGGTTGGATGGGGCTCTGAGCCACCTGCTCTACTTGAAGGTGTCCCTGTCCATGAAAGGGGGGTTGGAACTAAATGATTTTTAAGGTCTCTTCCAACTTAAACCGTTCTATGATTAGCTATGATTAAGCTATCTGTCATGCCTGTAGGCTAAAATACACAAGGATCTTTAAAGTATACATTACTGATTTAAAAAGGCATGGTTCAACCTGTGCTGTAAGTAAAGAATGTAACACAGCGTAATTAAGTTGGTAAATGGGGTAATTGCATGTGCTAATGATGTGTTTCCATGTATTACTCTAATTATCTCAATGATTTTCCATAGCTAATTCATTAAAAAGAACCAGGAAGCTCACTTAGAAAGATCAACACAGAAACATCAAGGTCTGACATAGACTTAATATAGCAAGGCAACACATAATTAAAGACATGCTTTTGGGCTATCTTTTAGTTTTCTGAATATATAATGAGTTGTGATCAGAGCCCAAGGGGACTTCTACAGCCCTGAGTTACGTGGATGGATGCAAACGCTCTGCAAGCAGTTGAGTCAAACATGCGTTTAGATACACAGGCACAAATGATGTGCCATGGCATTGGTCCCATGGGTGGTTTTTGTTATTTCCTAGGAGTACAGAACTGATTGTGAGTGGATTTAATTAGGAGTGATGTGAGAGATATACAGATTTAGCAGGGGATAGATGAGATGTACAAAATACAGCAGAGTGAAGTTTAACTTCAAACTGTCAATGCAAAACCAGACTAAGATTACGAATAAAGCCACAAGGATTAAATTTAGAATTACAGTACTTGATCTGATTAGTACGCTCCTCCTTCCAGGGATGATCATTATATAATAACACCTTATGGTATTGTAAGAATTACTGCTTACAGATTTTAAGTTTATACATCCCAAATGGAAGTTTTATCTCAGTAATACTTGAATTCTGCCCAAAAACCTTGAGAACATCTTTTTACATATATATCTGTAAAATGCATATATTTAGAATTAGTAATTCTAAATTTATTTTGCCTATATTTTCCAACACCTATGGCTGTTCTGTTTGTTTAGATAGGGACCTAGTCCTCCTTGGAAACCCAACAAGTTAACATCTGACATCTAACAGATGTTACCCAACAAGGTAACATCTGATTGAAAACTATTGTCCTTCCGCTTGCTCAGAGTTGGCTGTCATTAGTTTTACTGAATACCTTATTTTTGTTTATGACAGAAGACAATTAACAGTTGCCAGGAGACTTTCAAGTGCAGTTCATTATTTCATATACTTCTGATTGTCTTGTATTTTTACTGTTCTCTAAAGGAAAGTGTGACAAGGTTTGTGAGAGAGACTTCATGCTGCTGATTTTTCTCTCCCTGTCTCTGAATTTTTTGTCCCTGAAGCTTGAGACTGGTAACCATGACCACAAAGCTATGCCATTGGTATACATGATACTGAGATAATAATTTCTGTATGTTCCATTCTGACCTTTGCAATTTCTGACTTTTTAAAGACTATCTGGTTCCTGACCATCAGCAATGACTGTCAGATTTTTAAAATTCTTTGGTTTTTCTTCCTACAATAAATTTAAATTATTCTCTTTCTTTGCAGTCAGCAGTAATTGTTAGTATCAGAAAAATGTCAAATGACAAGTTCCCATCACATTGGGTAGTGAAGGATAGTCCAAAAGTTTTATCTTCCTCAAACCCTTATCACCCAAACAGCTATGCAGGTGGTTCTAATGTGTTCTACTTAAATTATAGAGTTTTGATTTTATTTAAAATTAAGAATGCATTTTTCTTTATCTTCTGACTGCACTTCTGTTCGTACAAGTCCTGTTAGGCTCCTGTAGTACCAGCACACCTTTGTAAGTCTGAGGAGCAAAAGAAAGAGGCTGCCATTTTGTAATTATTGGAGATTGTTTTTAAGCTGATAGTGAAGGAGTATTTTTTCATTAGCAAAACATCCTTAGGAAAAAAGAGAAGATTAGTCTCTACATGAAATAAGAGTAGGAAGTGAATTTCAGGAAGATTTACAAAGTTACTTTTATTCCATTAAGAATGTTTATGGTTAGAAAACTTTCAGAGGACTCCCTGATTTTTTTTTTTTTTAATGAATACATAAACAGATTATTATGCCTAAATTTATTCATGACTGAAATAAATAAGAAAAAAATAAATTTGAAGTAAATGGACTATAATTATCATAAATAATAAGGTTATTCAAAGATTCAGCACACTAATCATGGAACCACAGCTTTTGTGTTTACTACTTGTTTGTTTTTGTTTGTATTCTGCTTGCTTTGGGTTCTGGTTTTTATCTCTCTTAAACTTTGTCAATTTTCATACAGTTTTTTTTAATGTTTCTTTTTCTGAATACACTGAATCTCAGTAATTGACACTGGCCTTGGTTTGAGTTAAATCAAGTTGCTAAAGTGTTTGAATTAAGCTGATACAGTTTCTCATATGTCAGGATTGAACTGCGGTAGGCTGTTCTGTCTGCATCAAACCATAATGTAAAATGTAGCTGTGTCTTCCAGTAAAAGAAAGTTGGTCTTCAGTTCACTTCAAAATTACTTGTGTAGCAGTGAACTAAACATAGGAATCTCCAAGTTTTTTGCAGTGGTGAAATCTGTGTTTCAGAAAGTATGTCTCAGAATAGAATAGGGCTGCTAATTGAGTCTTCTTTAGAATGTTCCTTTCCTCTCTGATAGTTCCCTGCTCATTATAAAAGCAGAATATAAAGATGATTTCTGTTGGAAAGAAGAATGAACTGAATAGTTGTCCACCTTTGAATTGGATCCAAGGCCTAATAAGGACAATAACAAATGCTATTATTTGGAAATTAGTATTCAAAGAAGTCTTTGAACAGTGATTAAAATCTTAAAACAGCACTGAAAAGAATTTACAATGAGGAGATAGGCTGAACAGTAAGTTGCATGATGAGCAGTTGCCTGACACTCAGGCAATTTATTTCATGTACACAAAATAATTTGTATCTCAGCCTGTATTTTTCTATGTGTTTGCGGCAAAAGGCCCTACCTTCTCTAGTAAATGACTGAAGCATGGTCCTTTCTTTTCAGCGAAAGAAAAATCCAAAATATGTTTGGCATTATTCATTATGGATGTAAGGAAACTATACTGCAGCCAATTTTCGTTTTAAATGCTGATTTTTGGGGATAAAGCAATTCAAAGAATATACTGAATGGGAATTTGATTTAAGTTGCTTTAACTGCTTTATATGGTTTATATGCTTTTTGTATGGTTATTTTAAGGAAACATTTTAGAAGTACTAGGTCTTCACATATGTGTATCTTGGTATTTTTGATGCAGGAGACATTCCACTGCATGTTAATATACGGGAGACGTGTGATTCAGGACAGCCTGTTGTGATCTCTCAGCCTCAAAGTGATGCTGTAAGTTTGGTGCACTGCACTTAAAACAACAGAAAGCTCTCCTTTGAAAAAAGTGAATGGAGAGTGCTGCTTCTTGCTGCTGTTTGGAAAGAAATGTGTATCTGAATGGAAGTAAGGAAATACAAAAGAAGGTAGTACCAGTAAGTAACTCAGGTCCTTGATTTTGAAATGCTGGTCATCTGTTCTGCTTCTGTGAGTTTGGTTTTGTTTAATTAGGCTGAATCATTCAGAATAGAGAAGATTTGATCCACGTCCTGGCATGCTAAGAGGAGGAAGGTCAGTGTCAAGCCTCATGAGACCTTGCAGCTAATGTAGGTCCTCTAAAACTGTCAGTTAAGCCTTTGGTAGCTGAGCCTGCAAAGTGTCAAAGGGTCCTATCGAAAGATGGTTGGAACAAAACTTCATATTGTCAGTACCTGGATTGTTTTCAGCAGGAAGTGGAGCAATTTACAAACAAGAGGAAATGGATTCTTGAGTGCATTTACCATAACATTTTATTGTCAGTGGAAAATGTGAGTTGATGAGATGGTGAGAGTCAAATATGCAACTCTGTAAAGAAAAGTAGTTGTACATATAGAATTTCGTTAATGCTGATAGAGTAAGATTTTCCTGTCTGCTGTTTTCTTTCTCCTTTGCTGGAGTTTGTCTGCCAGGCTCTGTAGGGCAGGGTGCTGTGCACAGTATATGGCATAATGCAGCCCCACTCTTGACTGCTGCTTAGATGTAAAGATGTATAGTGAAAAAAGTGATTAATGCTGATAACGGATGGTAGAATAAATTCACAATTAGGTAGACTGTACCTATGGAACATTCAAATATTGGTAGATTTTTTAATACCATGATTGCTAGGCACACGCTGAAATTAGTTTTTTCCTTCCCAGTATTTTAGACGGGAAAAAAAGGGAGGAGAGGATTAACATTGTTAATCCAGTGTTACTAACATACTGAACAGGATTCTGGAAGAACAGTGACAGTCTCAAAATTGTAATTTTGTTTTGAAAGAGAAGAGGCAGCACTATGGTGTGTTGACTTCTAATTGAATGCCATATTTTTGCTAGATTTGGGCAAGGCCCGTGGTATGGAATAATGTAGTGATCTTGAGTCCAGGTCTATTTGAAAAGGAATCCCTATAATCCATATGGTGGTTTCTCTCTGGGAAGTTTGATCAGCAGTGTGAAGGTTTGAGTGGATGCATGGCTTTGGTCAAAGTTGAAGTACAACAGCTGGGAAACTAAGATGGAAGTCTCACAGCTCACAGTATCTGAAATCTGTAATAAGCAAGAGTCTGTAGCCTGCTGGACTATTGACCTAAGAATTCAGACATGTAGGGGATAGTTCTGAAAATAAAAAAGGCAAAAAAGTCTGTTGTGTTCCCATCTGTTCCTCCTTGAACTATGTTCTTGATAGCAAAAAGATGGGTTATAATCACCATTTGTGGCAATTAAGTTAAATATGCAGAGGAATAAAGACTGACAAATATGTGTGACTCTGGGGAAAAATCTTAATATCCTTCTCTGCCATTGTGTCTGAGAGATAATCATTCTCCTTGGAGAATGTGGTTTTTTTAAATGTCACTAATCTCTACGGAATGAAAAAGAATTTCCTTTTATTCCTGGTTTGCTTCTCATTTTAAAGACAGAAAATCATTATTGTCTTATATTTTCAAAGAAAAATTAAATTCTTAGCACATAACTGATGGTGGGAGAGGTCATATAAGGTCAGATTCTAATCTTTAATACGTGACAGTCATCACCGTGTTTCTCAAATAAACTGAAATTGTGGCTATTCATGCATGACCAACTTTTGGGATAGAGAACAATGTCTGCTGAAATTCTCTGCTCTTGTTGCTAAAATGTGTGGGGGATTTTCATACAAAATTCTATGCTGATTTTGTTAGAACACACTTACAAATCAAGTACAGAATCATAGAAATAATACCTAGCAGATTCAAGCAGTAGGGAATAGGGTTAGTGATTGATTTCTTAGGAACCCAGCATGCTATCACACCTTCTGAGCTCTGTCAAGCCTAGAATAAAAGGGTGTTTCTAAAATATTGCTTACAGATCTGCCATGGGGTTCATCTTGCCTTGCAAATATCTAAAAGCATATCTCTGACTTCACACTAGAATTTCAAAATGTCTAAGCAAACTTGTCTAAATTTATTATTTTAAAGCTTAGATGTAGTTGGTGGAAAAGGGGTTTCCTTTTCACAAATGACAAGGAAATTACTAACAACTAAAAAAGAAAATTATTTGTAGAATGGTGCATGTGTGAACTTAGAAAGTTCTTCCTTAGTGAAGGCACAGAATACACATGACTAATCTGCTTATGGAAAGTACTGACAATATAGCTAAAGGATATGATGGTTTGATGGCTGGAGTTCTCTTCTGGTGAAGCTTGGAGGCAGTCCCCTGGGAGACATAAACAGTGCTGGTAAAATGATTCTGCTCTTGGTATAACATTGTCTACGTTAGTGTTTTCTGTCAGCTTAGTTGTTCAAATTGTGGCTTTTTTGTGGCATTTTCTTAATACTCTTCATTGACAAAACTTTCTGATGTAGAAATGGAGTATTGCTGTACTTGCATGTCAGCCTAATGCAGCAACTGGGAGTGACCCAAGATTCTATATAAGAAGCTAATAATTTCTTACTTTAATCAACAGTGAGGGCTTACCTTCTGGAGTGAGACCCTTCTGGAGATTAATTGAGCATTTTTCTTCTCTGTCACACTGTGGAGGTGGATTAGCTGACTAAGGCTCCATTTTTTTGCTCACTCAAACATATGCAAGAGTCACTGGACAGCAAAAGCTGGTAAACAAAAATCAGGAATGCTGCTAAAATGGTAGAATAGGGGAAAAAAAGTAGGGGAAAAGGTAGAATAGGGAAAACAAATGAGGAATCACTGAAACCAGGTGAAATTGATCATGCTCAGATGTACTGGAACTTCCTATGGACCACGGGAAAGGAGCCAGCAGCAAAACAGGTGTTTGGAAGAGGCATCCTGAAGCTTGCAGATAAGAAGACTAGAAGCACAGCAAGAGATACAGAACATGATTAATTGCAGTGGAGTTATTCTTCCACCAAATGAGCTGCTTAAATGCCCAGTGAACTCTCTGTCATACTGGGAGAAAAATAAGTAAAGGTTCCTAAGAGCTCTTTCGTCTGTGAGTGCAAAGCCCAGAGAGTTATGGAGCAGTTGGTGGTTATCTTGTGAGGAATTCCTGCTGGAAACTTCTGGTTATATCACAGCCTGGATGGCAGACTGGATTTTTTAATACCTTGGTAGAACAGACAGGTTATCTGTGACTATTGAACACCAAACTCCCACCTGTCTTAAGGTCAAAGAAGCAGCTCAAACAAGTACAAAATACATTTGCTATATCAGTGTGTCCATTCACATCCTGTATATACAGGTGAAGGATTTTGAGTCCAGTAAATTGCACACGGATCTATAAGGGAGGAGAAAAAGCCCAGTCAGGTGGAAAGCAGGGACACAAGGCATCAGCAGTCTGATAGAAGAGAGCAAAGTAAGTCTGGTTAATAATCCCTTTTAAATTAAACCAGAACATTACAAACCTTGCTGTGGTGTCATGCGAAGAGACATCTCAGATTTGTATTCAGAACCACTTTTTCTGTAGAATTCTTATGAAACGGTGATATTTAAGTAGGGTAAAAACATACAGTCTTTTAAAGATTGCAAGAAGTAGTTGGAGAAAAATAGAAGTACTGGTATCAAATAGTCATAGAATCCTATTTTGTGGTTTAGTTGTCGTCAATAATTCTGTTTAATGAGTGGTCAGTCCAGGGGTTGATATTTTTAAAAGAAAAGCAAACCCCAAAGAAGGCTGCATGGTATGATTTATAATACGCCTTTTTCATCAAGGCTTCCTTTGAATGATCACAGTAACATTTGGTACGTACAGGTTCAAATCCTTCATTCAGGGTGTAGATAGTACAGTGCATCATCAGATCCTCATTTATGGTTCTGTCTGCTGAAGAAAATGACGAGTGTAGGATAGTCTGTTTGAAGGATGTTACTATACTGCATTTGATTTTCACTGTTCTACTTACCCATGTTTTTTGGGCAGGATGTCTTTTTAGATGTCTGTAATGGCACCTTAGGGATAGCAGTATTACCCAGCTGGGGCTCCCTCCAAGAATGGCTGTTAAAACTGCTGAAATACAGGATTGATAGGAAATTTCCCATGAGCAGTAAGGAATTTTCTTTGAGATTTTAGTTTCATAAATCCAGCTTACTTACCCATCTCCCCCATTTCATGTTACAATGTATGGATTGACTTTTATTGGCTCATTAAGTTTCCCTTTCTGACCTGAGACTTCATTGTAATTTGGCAAGAGTTGCCAGTACATGCAAAGAAGACTCTTAGGGTAGAACTGCCCAGAGGAGGACAGAGTGAGATAGGCTCTGGACCTCTTGTAGCAGCCAAGAATTTCTCTGGTTTGACACGAAGCTTTTATCTGAAGTAGACTCAATTAAAGCTGCATTTATCATCACACTTTCTTCTGAGTTGACCACAGTAAAATACAGATACTGGAGCGCAGCTTCAGTCATGCACTGAAGGCTGGAGTTGTGTCAAAGTAACAAGCAATTTCCATGGAAATTAAAGCTATTTAAAAATCTGATAGAACTGGCAAATGGAATGTGGTTGCGCAGAGAGTGCTAAGAACAAAAGTTATCAGTGACTGGCTGGCTATGATTATGTTCATGTAGATGGTAGCTACATCTAGTATTTGTCCTTGTTATAGTCACTATTTGATCAGTTGCTCATGGTTGCTAGTTTCCTTCAGCAATTAATAAATTACAAGCCCTAACAGGTCAGCTGAGCACATTTAAATTCTTTTTCCTTCTTTACAGGTATATTAGCATCCACAGCATTTGATATTCCAGACAGTCTGGGCTTGCACAGATTCTCCTTTGGATTGCTGGACTGGATAAAGCATCTTAATAGTCTTGGAATCTTGTAATTACAAACAGACATTAGAAACCATATCAGTACTGGGATTTATATCCAATGGTGTATGAGGCCTACAACCGCGTGAGGGGATTAGTGTGCGTTTCTGAGTTGCTGGTCTGAAGTTGTTTGTATGCAGTGGTTTGGGTGAAGAAAGATGTGATGTCAGCTCCTACCTGCTTTGACTTTGTTGCTTGTAAGTTGTGTTCTTTGTGTGGCTGTTGCCCCAGATACTGGCAACCACTGTAGTGAGCTGTTGGCAGGCTAAGATCTGTGCTTCAGTGGAAAGCAAACCAGCAGGTCAGGCCAAACCAATCCAATCCACGAGAACAGGGCAGAGTTGGCCATGACCTGTACAGTCTGCAGTAATCTTAGCAATGATGCATGCTTCCCTCAAGGGTAAGATTTTTAGGGAGAATGAAATGCCGTAACTGAAGGCTCATATTTCCCTAGGATTCCTGTAGGGCTTAATTAGATCAGCTAGTAAAAAGTCTTGCAGTTTAAATCTACCCCACATCTATTAGCCCATGATAATACAAATTCATTACAGAGTAATGAATGTTCTGGTTATTTAGGCTAAGCAGGACTTTTCACTCCATTTCCTGGTGAACTTCATTACAGGTTCTCTGTTTCCTACTCCACCACATCCACTGTCATCAGTCACTTCATCATCAGCTGTGCCCTTGAGGTCTTAAGAACTGTGCCTTTCTGGCACTGTTTGTACCAGTGTTGGAGACGTGAGCAGTTTCTCATGTGGCTGTTTCCCAGCTTTTGTTTTGACTCTATGAACATCACCTTCAACTTCTACCTCTGCCTGTCCCAGTGCTGCTCTCAGACTCCATCTAGGCAGTGTTTGTAATAAACAAGTCTGGTCTGATTTTAGGGCATTCTGTCTTCCTGTGCACTTCATCCTCATGAAGTGGGGAGAATGAAAACTGATATGTAGTTGTTTTAAATATAAAGTAGTCCATCAACAAAAAACTGGTTTTCAGAAAGTCTATAAACCATTTGTTTAGAGCTTTCAAACATAAAGGGAATAACTGACCCGAGAAATTTGCTTTTATCCTATTAAAATGAAAAAGGATATGAGTGATGAATAAGAACTCATCCTTTACTCTTCCTCTGCTGGTTTTCCACCCAGAAAGGAAATAGTAAACCCTGTTGATTTTCAGTTGCAACCCAACTTCTTTTGCTTAGTAATGATGGATTAAACAGCTGAACTGAGCTGTGCTCTCTGTATACAGATGCCATATTGAGAAGATGATGATTACGAGACAGTATTCAATATGTGTAGGGTTGTTTTTATATAGTGCATATTGACAGTTACCAAGATTCCATTTAGACCTTTCAGGTATGTTGGCTGATAGGTCCTTGCTCATAGCTAAATGATTTGTTCAAAGATAGGAATCCAAGGCTCGAAACGGTTGGTTTTTGCCAAAGGCAGGTGACTGGTCGAGTTCTGTAAGGACATGTGGGAGATACTGCTCTGTTCAACAGACAAAGTAGTTGTCCAGGAAAACAAAAAACCCAAAGCTTAGCAGGCAAGACCAGTTGCTGAGAAAACTGTCTAGGTAATGCTGGCATGCTGGCTACAAAGAACTGCACCAGGAACTTCCTGTTGCAAAGTGGCAGATCAGCTTCGTGGCAAATGAGAGTCAGTGTACATTGGGAAACTGTTGCTCAGACCCTCATTAACAGCATTTTGCAGGAAAAAAAATCATAAGTTTATTGGGATCTTGACATAGGGTAACATTTATACAGTCAAGTCTGTTTATGGTGAATTTATAATTCTGTGTACAATTTGGTCAACTCTGGAGCAGTCAAACAGCCTGGACACTCTTTAGAAGGGGCCAGGTTTTGTATGCAGGTTGTTAATTGACTCATTAAAATGCATTAATTGATCTGTGCAAAGTGGGAGCTGCCTGTGGGACTGTTCAAGAGAGTTCGAAATTCCCACCTGGAGCGGTCCTACACCAATTAGTCAAATACTTGACTGCAAAGGCAGCTTGACTTCAGTCAATCGCTTTATTTCAAGTTAGTACATTATATTGTCTAGGCAAGTGGTTAGTTGGGGACCACGCAGGACATTAATGGCTGAGTGAAGTGAGTGTTGCACACAGGCTGTTACCCAAGTGCACTGCAACTGTAGCCATAGAAGTTTGAAATTCATGTTTGTGAGTTAAGTTCTAAATTCATTCTATCGTTCTTGCCACAAAGTCATGCATGTGAGAGGAAGCAGTTCGATCTTGGTGTCTGCATTCCTTACAAACTCAGAAAATTTTGTGGCTTTAGTTTTAAGGGGATGTGAGCACTGAGACTATGAGGTGTAGAGGGCGGGAGTGCCAGAAAATAAAACCCTACAAGTTGGGAGCAATCCCTAAAAAAGAGAAGACCTGAGCAGTGCGTGGCTCTGCAGAAGGCTGACACCTCTTTCAGACCAGTGACAGTGGGTGCTGGTGGCCCTGGTGTGACAGACCTTTTCTTCCTGCTGCTCAAGCTCCGGCCTCTGGCATGTGTCAGTTTGTTTGCTGTTTTAAAAGGCTCATCAGGGATACAAGGATTAATTAATTGTTAGAGCCATCGTGCAGGAGAGAGGAAAAATCGGTGCAGTAGGGATTATTGTGGGGGTTTGTTTGAGTAAAACAGGGAAGGTTGTCAATGTGGACTTTGTATGGAGACTTACTGGAGAAGATGGAGCAGGTTGGTTACGATCGAACAGAGTAGGAGCAGAGGAGCAAGCGCAGTTGGGGGACTTTGCTGTGTACTAGACAGACACAGAATGTGGTGCACCAGCTGGAAACTGAAATATGACAAATTCAAGTTACAGATAAGGTGTACATTTTTAACAATGGAAGTAATCAACGTCTGGAACAATGTGCAGTGTGTATATACATACACACAAAACCACTATTTTAATTAAACATTCTTATATCAATCTTTGAGATTTTTAAAAGATGTTCTATTTTGACGACAGGTTGTTGAACTTGGTACAGGAAAAATTTGGTTTAATTTTGTGGTTCGTTCTGTGTTGGACTTTATGCAGTGTTTTGATATAAGTCCCTTGACATTAGGTTTGTTAATACTTGATGTTGGACTGATCATGGTCCTAGCTGTGTCACGGTTTTTAGAGTTGTTAACATAAGTATGCTTACTTGGGTTGCTCTCCATAGTCCTGCAGTTCTGTGCTATTGTGCTCTCCAGCTCAAGGTGTCTGACCAGATGTCACAGTTTGGTGTGAAAGAGTTCACCTGTTGGATTCTAGTGTTGCAGAATTAGTTCTTTCCAATACCCATTTCAGTCTTTTGGAAAGATGTCTTTTTTTGAAAATACTTTAAAAATGTCTGAATAGGAAATTCCATAGTGATAGTCTAGTCTGTAACGCATTGTCTCAAAAAATTTTTTTTGGAATGCTGTTGTTTTCTCTGATTCTCTATCCTGTGCATGGAGCATCTCGGTTGTCAGGATGAGGGAAGTTTATAATTAATAATACCTGTGGGACTAAAGAGTCTATGTCCTCCTCATCACTTCTCCTCCGGAAAACTATTGACTCTGCTTGTTGTTAAAGACCAATTGTTCAGTCAAGTTCTATTCTTAAAGTAATACCCAAGTTAAATTTAACACACTCCCTCCCCACCAATATTTTATACAATGCTTGTGCTTATTGTGTGTATTAATGCATTATTTTTCCTGAATGCAGGCTAAATTGAACCCATTTATTTAAACATCTTTGGTTTTCTCTTTGTGTGTAAAAGAACAAATACCTAATAGATTGTGAAATATTCCTTTTTGTAGAAAATGGAAGGTGCTCAATATATGTTTCTGTTTTGCAGGCTAAAGCCTATCTAAAGATAGCTATGGAAATAGTAAGAAGACTACCAGTAGCTCCTGCTTGAAGCATTTGCCACTGAAACTTACCAAAAAAGTGATCTTTGATGCAGCCAATGCAGAAGAGTCCTGCTACCTAATTATGTGGAGGCAATATGTTAATTCTAAGAACTTCTTTAGGAATTAATTTACCAGAGGTTAAATTATGATTGTGATAATTACTGTTTTTCACATTATTGTTTGGCCATGTCCAAATGGATTCAAGTATACAAATGATGATAGACAGTATTTGACTGCTGAATTGTAACATCATCAAGCAAGAAGGGATGAAGTACATTTTTTTCATGTGCCCTATTTTAAAGTCAAGAATGAAAAACAGCTTCTCCATGCAAGGAGAACAATGAGAGGTATGCCAAGGCATAAATCCTGCTTGAAAAATTAAATTTTCAATAGTCTAATTACTTTCAATTTTTGTTTGGCTTTTTACATGGTTAACTATCAAACCGACTTTAAGTTCTGCAAGATTTTAAGAAGCAAAATCAGTTGTGTAACTGCTGTACTTTTGTGTGTCCACCTGAAAAGAAAATTTAAAAATTCCACATATGCTCTGAAGAGTTCTTGTGATGGATGATGAGCAAATTCATTCATTATCGGATAAAGTTCGATCGCAAGGCAATTCACAGTTTAGCGGAGAATGGATTACGTGACCCCAAGGCTTATTTCTCATCTGTTTTACATTATAATGAACTCAGACAGAAGACAAGGTAACAGACGTCTTCACTGAAAACCAGATGTTTTGCCTGCGCTCAGTTTGCCAGGGAATGCAAATGTTCAAGATAAATTAAATTTATGATTGCATATTCCTGCTACACTGCAGCAACTTGGAATTTGAATATAAAGATGTATTTTTGAAGTAAAGAAATATTTGGTCTTCAAACTGTGGCCGCCTGGTTTGTTTTTTCATTGCCTGTGATCTTTATTTTTGTGTTAGTGTGTGGAAGTGAAAGATTATGCCTTTAGGGAATGAGTTTTCATTTACAGTTAGATCTTTGAGTTGACATTTAGGCTTTTCCATCTACATAGTCAAGTATGGATATCTTAAACATACACTGTGAATACCATACAGTGAATTTAGACATCCTAGGGAGTTCTGCTCTTGACCTCTGAGGGACCAGGGTTTTCCCTGTATTCCAAGTACTTAATCAGAATTTTGGATGTAGTTTTTTCTTATTGAAGTGATACAACATAAAAAATTGGTATACATTTACATTAAAAATATTTAAATAATATGTACCCAGAGTTTACATGAAAAATCTAGACAAAAGTGATGATTTGAATTTCAAACTTAGGTGATTTTGTAAATATGTAAATTATATAGTCTGAAAATGTTGATTTTTTGCTTCATCAATCTCTGAACCTCCTTCCCTGCACCCTTCCCCATGAGATCTCATATCAGCGGTCAACTTTTTCAATAGTGCATTATTGTAGTCTGTAGAATTGACAAAATACTCACTTCCTTTCAGTTGTCTGATATATTTTACAAAAATTAAAGCTGGCTTAGTGTTCTGCCCTTTCATACTTCATTGGTAACTTTTTTTTTAAATTAAGTTTTGTCTCTGCATATTTATTAGCTTTGCTTTACATAGCAAAATTGTTGATATACATGTCTGTAAGTAATCCTGTGGTAGTTTTGGCACAGTATAATCTTACATTTCAGTAGAAAAACTGGGATTTCTGGCTGGTTTTTAGCAAAAGACAGTGATATAATCTGAATGTTAGTGTTTGTAATTTTCATTCTTTTAAAAAGTTTTTGAATGTCTGACATCCAGATCCTATTGAGACTGGGTGAACAGTCGGTATGCAGATAGACGGTTGTTTGTCTTCCCTTTTGTTTCATTATTTCTTGGGTTAGTTGAAGGATGAAATTTGCTTTCAAGTGTTCTTCTATTTTTGCTCCTTTTTACCTTTTCCCCCCCTTTTAATTAAGTACTGTGGTTTTGCTCTGTTGAATCTTTCAGCTGCAGAATTATTTTGATGCCTTTATCAAGAAACAATGTTATAATGGTTAAGCATAGTTTCTACACCAGTCTGAAAATTCATATTTAGTTAATAGTTTTGTGGTAGGATTACACAATGTACTTGATTTGATTGCAAATTGTCAGTCATTTTAAATATATATGTAATTGTATAGAATTGGCAGGACGTTTCTGTGTTTAAGGATACCAACAGTCAACCCAAATTTAAGCTGAGAACATATTTGCTTTATTTCCCTCATTCTTATGAGTGAAAAACTGTTTCCCAGACCTTCTGCAAAGTAAATGAAGGGCACTGACAGTGTTATTGCTTCTTAATGTTACTGAAACACGTATTAATATTTTTTTATTATACACTACACTGTTAAATACGTATTAATGAATTCTAGTCAACATACTACATTTGAAGTTGTATTCATAAAATCGTTATGTAAGTTGTTGGATGGGAGGGCTGGTTGGATCAGGTGGAGGTTTAGCAGGAGAAGGTGGTATTTAACTGTAGTTTATGAATATAGATTATAGGCTTGACACACAGTGCTGTTTGCTCTTTTCAGCTTCAGTATTTTACTTTAATCTCATTGATATTTCCTAGTGTACTAGTATGTTTTTGTTCTAAAAATGCTAATCCTAACAAGAGGGCCTGGCTTTCCCAAGCTGTACGAGTAGATGTTCTTTGCTCAGGAGCTAGGGAGGCTTACTGCAGAATTACTGTGCTCGTGGGTTACCAGAACAGAACTACCAAAGTTTGTAGCACTGTGAGTTCAGTTATGCACTGAAAAATCCCACAGAGGAGGAAAGAGAAAGAAAGAGGAGGGCTAGGGAGGCACAGGACCAAACAGGCAGGAATGGGGACAGAGGCAATTGTCAGTCCCAGTTTACCTCCTGTGTAGGTTAACAGCAAGACTCCCAAGATCCTTTTGCATTACTGTCAGATGTAGCTTTGCTTTCACAACATGACCCTTTGTATAGTGACTACAGTTCTTGTGTTTGCAGGTAATTCCTGCAGTTTCTTGTGTGAGGAGCCAATGGGCTGTGTCCTAACACAGTACATTCCTTGGCTTTCAGAAGTTTTTGATTTTAATGAAAATGAAACTGAAAGAAGGTATAGAATTGTTTATGCTAGTGAAGTATTTTGCTATGATCTTCTTACTGCTATGTTCAGCTAATGAATTGTTCAACCTTTGAGACTATGGCTTGTGCAATACTTAAGATGCTAAAGTCTTCACAACAAAAAAAATTGTTATTTGAAGTTATGAGAAAGAAGTAGTTTGCAGGTCAGTTTTTGCCTACTAATTCAATTAGAGTTCAAACTACAATCCATTTTAGTTGCTCTGATTGATGATCATGGTTATGAATTAATAGGAGACATGGCAGGAGCAGGTCATTTCAGTGTATTAACAAAACACCTCTTGTAAGTCTGAACTTACTTCAAACAGTTGGACTCACTTGGATCCAGTTCTGCAGGTGAAACCCCCTATAATATCTTTCCCATAGAAAGAGTGGGTTTCACCTTGACCAACTCAAACTCCCCTGTTGGGTTTTGCCTGCTTGTGGTGGATGCAGTGGGTGCTGATTAGAAAAGCTTTGATCTGAGGCAGCTGCTGTATGCTGCTTTGTTGGTAAACTGTGTTCAGGCTATTAATGGGCGCCCTAATGTAAACCAAAGGCTGCAATCAAGGGGGTGAAACAGGGAGTAAAGAAGGGGTGAATCTTATGCCAGTGGGAACATCTCCAGGTTCCAGAGAACCTGCCATCACAGGGCTTGCGGGTGCAGGAATGTACTTGGGAGAGGAGCAGCAAGAAAGAAAAACTTCTGTTGCTTAGGTGAAAGATTAAAGAGCTGTGAGAGGCTCTGTGGGCTACAGAATTGATTTGCAAAGGTTACAGCACTGAAGGTGCCATGTGACAATTTACATTTTGGTACTTATGTGCAAAGCTTCTTTCAGAGCATCCCCAGCCCTGAGACTGACACATGAGCTCAGTACCCAACTACTCAAGTCACAGGAACTGCTCCTGTCCTTCCAGATACTGGTGGGGGTAGGATGCTTATTTTTCTACATTGTTTGCAGTAGTTGTCCAAGGTGCAAGAAGCTTGTTCTACACCTGGCTTTGGTTAAGAAGATTCAAATCCATAGCTCCTAAACTTTGGAGAGGTCTTCAGTCACCTGGCACAGTCTTTGCTCAGGACCATCATGGAATGTTCATCACTCCTGATAAAGCTGTATCGCTTGTGAAAGAAATAAAGAACATAGACTTAATCACAGCTAATTTTTTTTTTTTTTTTTGCTTAATGGCTTGGACTGGGCTTTGCTTCTTGTTCCCACCCTTACTGATGGCATTTACCTGATGATGCTATGAATAAAATTATTAGGCTAATTCTTAGGCTAATGCCTGGCATTTTAGCTACTTACAGATTTGAGGTAAAGCTCTGGGGTTTTGTTTTTGGATTTTGATACCCGTGCGTCAGTTTATTTTCTCATGGCCACATCTGGGCCTATATTGTTGCTGTCATTTTTATTTAACAGAAATACTTCCTGGTAGAGATGGCTGGGGGAAAGCCTCCTGCTTAAGAGTAGTTGACCATAAGAAGAATCTGAATTGCTGATTTAGTTTCAGAATTGACTTATAATGGCAGGAGTTACAGTGATAATTATGTTTTACTCTGGCAGCATTTCAGCCAAGGCACTGGTATGTCAGCCACATATCACAACGTAGCAAAAGAAAAAATTAATTCCCAAAGTAGTTTTCAGCCTAAATTTAAGACTTGCCTTTTTATTTTTTTTTGCAGGCTCTGTTTTACATTATAAAGATATTAAAGTCTGAAGAAAAAGTATATTCAAAGGTCTGTATTTTTCCATTATCTTTGTGTATTCAGAGAGGATGGATGTTTTTCAGCAGTAAGAGGATGGGCACAGCCTGTCCTTCCTTACGCACCTATTTGTCTCAGTTTCTCCATTTGTATGAGTCTGGATCTGAATACCTACTTTAATCAATGCAAATAAAGGACTTTTCCTAGGGAGTGTGTGAGTCTTCGAACAAGCTGGGGGGGAAGGGGAGGGAGAACATCTTAACATTGTTTTGAGGGCTTACAGGTTTATTTGAAGTGTTTTCCCTCATACCACTGGGATTTTCTAAAATTTGTGTTTTCATTGAGAGAAAGGCAGGAGATTCCCCTCACTTGCCTAACCTATGTATGCTGCCTGTTCCTAAACAAGGTCTGTTTTAAAAATACAAACTTCTGGTTGCTTTTTCTGAAAAGTGTTAGCTTATGACTTTCTAATGATTCTTGTAAGTAATTTTTACTTTTAGGGACTATTTTTTTTCCCCCAAATGAATATGGAAGAAATGCTATAATGTATTTTTAAAGCCCAGTTTGACTGCTATTTAGGAGGAATAAACAGAGTGAGAAAGTATCTTATTTAGCCAAACCCACATTCTGTAGATGTAATTTTGGAGTGTTTGTTTGCTGTGTAAATGTTGCAAATATTTTTTTATCTGATTAAGGGAAAGTGCTAAGTGAAGTTCAGGAGCCTGAACTCTCTCCTGCTCAGCAGCAGGCATTTGAGGGTGATGTGAGTCGAGTCTGTAGCTGGTCAGACAGGCAAGGATGAGTTTCCACATTGGCTTACTTGCTGAATTGGGAAGTTTCTACATGTCTCTTTTTAGAGGAGGAATTTCCATATAAACGGGCTTTTGTCTGTGGTACCTTGAGGCCTGTAATTAATTACATTTCAGATAGAGTCAGGAGGTTTTGGGTTTGCACTCTGCGGTTCCCCCTGCAGGATAATGGGGCCCAATGGAGGAGTTAGTTTTTAAAACAAGTGTTAAAAGGCTGAGCAAATACACCTCATAAGCATCTAGGCTTTGAAACCAACCCCAGATTTGTTCATGATGCCAGCACTACTGGCATCTCTTTTGTATTGCCTTAATATCCTAAGCTTTTAGAAAGCCTGTGAGTTGTGGCTTGTTAGCACTTTTTTATAAATGCATTTCTTATTAACACACACAGTGCTACTTCACTTTTGGCTTAATTTCTTGACACTATAAATAAACCTCTTTTTGTAAAGCAGTTTTCCTTGCCTATTGGTAATGCATCCAAAAAGTTATTCCTCTAGAGAAAGAAACGACAGGGCTGTTTGATGCTGAATACCTTCTTCGCTGTAGGGTTAATATAGGAAATTGTAGTCACTCTCTCAGTGAATTGTTGATTTTGTTACCCTGATGGGCTATACATCTACATTAAAACAAAATGAAACTGCAGATGAAATGCCTGTTAATTATTTAGAGGTTGCAGCTCTTGAACACTGAAAACAGTACACCCTAGAGTAATTTATCTAAAATATTTCAATTTATAGATCTTTGAAATATGTTTTTCTAAGAAAGTAATAATATTTAAGATGTTTGAACAAGCTCTTTGCTGTTGATATGGATTGCTTTCCACTGCCTGAAAAGGTCTGCATTTTCACAAAGAATATGACTCAGAGAAGTTATGTATTATTCCCCATCAGTGCCTGTCTACAGAATCCGGAGTATGAATCTGCAGTAGCAGGTGACAGGAGGGAACAGAGATGACGTACCAATGTTTGCCTGGAATGACCTCATGCCAGGAAGCAATAGAAATTTGTTTGGCATAGCAAAAATACAAGCAGAGTTGCCTTTTTAGGGAAGGCAGATGGGTCAGGCAAAGCGGGGATTTTTTATAGCTGATAAATGTGACTGGCATATGAAAGGAAATAAAACATTATACTCTCAGAAATAAAATGGGAAATGCATCTTTCCCACTTCTGCCAGAAAAGTACAGCCATATGACCTGGGGTGCCTGTCACTCTGGGGATGTGTTGGTCCTGGTGCTTCAAAGAGGTGACAGGACTCAGCAGAGTATCAGGAGCCCTCATTTATGACACAATTTCTGCAATTTAGGGAAGCAACTGAAAAATGTATTTACAAGTGAATAGTTGAAAACAGCTGATACAGAATGTTCCTTGAGGAACGGGATGTCTCAGTTCTTGGTCAGTCTGTTTCACATCAGATAACATGCCATCCCAGGGTGGTCCTTTATCAAAGGTAGCATTTTAGCTGTCATTGACCACAGGAGCTGAAGTTAAATGCAATACAAAGATATATAATCTCTGCAAAGTGCTCCTCACACTTGGGCAATACCAAGTGTCAGGAAAATTTATTGAATTATGAAATTATTATACCTGAGCTTAATATGCAGTAACTTAAAGTTTCATTCTATTCCAGTCATTTTTTTTTCTATAAGAGAGGTTTCACATTTCCATTTCTAGCACTTTACTACTGTTGGTTCCTCAGATAAAGATAAAAAGATTTATGTACAAGGGCTCCTCGAGGGAATTTCATTCTTTGGCATAAGATTATATCATCTTCTTTAAAACAAAATGGTCAATGATAGGGTTGTTCTTTATTTTGTGTTTAGTTTTTAAGAACTACAGTTACCAGAAGGAAAGATGCCAATTGGACATAATTTTGGATAGTCAGATTGGAACTCTTCTAACAAGTTGCTCATCATACCTTGAGAATATAAACTCACAAGCAACATGAATCTCTTTTTCTGTGTGGGTATGAATTTCTTTATTTAACCTTACTGCCATTGGCATGGAAAAAATAAGGAACTATAGCAGATAAAACGCATTCCTTAAAATTGAAAACCACATGAGTTAGTGGTCATGGTTAAGGATCATGCAAATAGACCTGTTGAACCCAGGTTCTGGATGCAGCATGTTCTTGTGCTGGGCCTGGAAGAGTCAGCAGGATTCAAACAGCAGTTTTTGCCTCTTAAGTGAACTCCAAACTCATTCTGTGATTTGCTGTTGAGAAAAGTCACACCCTGAACTGTGTCAGCATTGAACCTTTAGACTGTAGGTTTGCATGTCCCTAACACAGGAAGTGACTCACTGAAGTGTTTGTTCTTCGCATTGCTGTCTACTCTCCCTGGGAAAACAGGGATCTATTTACTCCATAGTGTGTTGGTGCTTCTCATCAGACTGTACGATGTCCCTGCCAGGGCCGGCTCTGGTCAGTGTTTGTTATTTGCTGCTGTTCTGTTTGTAAAAGGACAGTTGCTCTGTGTAATACTTGGGAACTGTGTTCATGTTCTGCACCTGGAGCAGACCTTGCAGTTGTTACAGGCTCTGCTCTCTGCTCTGATTTGCTTTGCATTTGAGTAATGCTGCATTATTTGCAGGCAAAGCATGACCCTGTGATTGTAAAGTGTTACTGTTCCCAAGGTAAAATCCTGCACTGAGAATGACCTCTGGAAATGACACCTTAACCCTTGTGTCTCTACCGCTTTGGAAAGGAGCTCTGCATGGGTGCTGGGAGAGTGTGGCAGAGCTGTCCACTCTAATTAAGGACTTATTTGGGCCTGTTGGGACACAGAGATAGCTAAGGGTCAACAAAAAGGTATGAGGAAATAGCCTGCCATGTTATATTCGAACATGAAACAGGAGAGAAAATATGATGGAAGGCTTGTGACTCAGGAAAAGGACAGGGAGAGATCACTCACTGGTTACAGTAATGGGCAAAACAGACTCAGCCTGGGGAAATTAGTTTAATTTAGTATCAATCAAATCAGCATAGGATGATGAGAAATACACCCAGATCTTAAAACACTTTTCATTCATCCATCCCTTCCACCTGGGGTCAAACTTCCCTCCTGAATTCTTTACCTTATCCCCAGCAGCAGCACAGGATGACTGGGAATGGGAGCTCCAGTCAGTTCATCACGTTGTCTCTGTTGCTCTTTCCTCGTAAGGGGGAGGATTGCGCACACTCTTCACCTGCTCCAGCAGGAGATAGTAATCCACAAACTTCTCCAAAGTGAATCCTTCCCACAAGCTGCAACTTTCCATGAACTCCTCCAGTAGGGGTCCCTTCCATGTGGTGTAGTCCATCAGGAACAGACTGCTCCAGTGTGGGTCCTCCAGGGCACCACAGGTCCTGCCAGGAGCTTCCTCCAGCATGGGCTTCCCATAGGGTCACCTGCTCCTTCATGGGGTCCTCCATGGGTTGCAGGTGGCTCTCTGCTCCACCCTGGATGTCCATGGGCTGCTGGGGCACAGCTGCCTCACCACGGTCTTCACCATGGGCTGCAGGGGAAACTGCTGTGGTACCTGGAGCATCTCCTGCCCCTCCTTCTTCACTGACCTTGGTGTCTTCAGAGTTGTTCCTCTCACATATCCTCCTTTCTTCTCTGGCTGCAGTTTGCTTCCACCCAGTAACTCTTTTTTCCCCTTCTTAAATACATTATCCCAGAGATGCTACCACTGTTGCTGACAGCTTGGCAATGGCCAGAAGCAGGTCCATCTTGGAGTCAGTACCTCTGCTGATTTCCAGTGGGGTTCAACTGCAAAAATAGAAGGAGTACACATTTTATTGATGTCTGTTTAAGTAACTCTTAAGTTTTGAATAAACCTTTACTATTCTAATGTGCACTTGTCAAGCATGACTTGGAGCAAACTGTGAAGATGTTTCTAACACTTTTATTGGTCTTCAAGTTATTTTGAAAGTGTGTTGTTCATAATCTTTAAAAGAACTTTTAAAAAGTAGCAGTGCTTAATATGTTCAACTAAGAAAAAACTCAGAAAATAGTTTATGACACAGTTTTGTAGTTTCTGATGGGGCATATGAAATGCATATTTTCTATAACCTGTGCTCTCTTAGTTCCAGTAGGATGTGAAATAATATAGCCTGGCATCCATGGAGCAGAAAGGGTCAAATAATTGCAAAGAGGTAGATTTGTTGTTTGCATAGTAGCATAGACAAGGTAAATTGCCTGTATCTCAGACCCAAGCTCTGAGTAATGATCTCTCTTCAAATTAGAAATACAGTGATTACTAATCCCTAGTTGTAAAACAGAATTTCACTCCTGTGATGTGTTGGGGAGAACCAGATCACTCTATCTCTGTATAGGGCCAGTTAACAGCTTGACAAGACAGCAGCAGGGAAGTTTCCTAGCAATAAATGCCAAACTCTTCAAGAGGATTATTTCATTTTGATGAAGATCAATTTTTTATTATTACTGTACATAAACTATTTCATTCAGCCCTTGAAACTGCTGAATTTTAACCCACAGGAATTTTTTCCCACAAGACACCTAAGAATTTACTTTGGCACATGGTCCAAAAATCGTTGACTGACCTCCAGCCTGAGGTGCACAGCTCTGTGTGTACGTGGGGGAGGCATGCATTGCCCATCTTGCCCAGGAAACCTCTGCCTGGCTCACTTCAAGCCTTGCTTCCCCAAAGGGAGTTTTGAGCATTTGTGCTCTTTTAATGAGCTGCATTGGAAGATAGTCTTGTGAAGCAGAGGTTCCACAAGAGCAGAAATACTGTCAAAGCTTCTTCATCCAGGAGCTTGTATTAACTGCTCATTACCAGTGTTTGTCATTTTGTTTTTTTCAGCTGTTGGTTTGGTGTAAGCAATGTCAAGTGATCTGACAACAGCAGAAGATCACACTGCTTTCAGAGGGTCAGATGCAGTTGTAGTGTGTTTCTAGCAGTCAGCTATCATATGCAGCCTAGCATCTCTTTGTGGGGGACACCCCCTCTGCAGACCAGTCGGGATGCTGGCCCAGTTCCACCATTCCAGCTGCACGGTGCCCTTGGCTAGCTCCATGCAAAGTGCGTGTGGGCAGCGCTGCTCCGCCATGGGCCCCTGCTGGCTCCTCACAGCTGGGGGCAGGGATTGGTGTGGTCCTGCTAAAGGGTCATATGGACTGCAAGACATTGTGTGCATGTTGGTGTTTGTCATATACACCCTCGACCAACCCCTTTCCTTGCGTTACAGAGGCTCAAAACACAGAACTTCCTCTTGAAAGGGGAAAATCAGCCTCCTTAATTCACTGCGAGAGCTATAAAATGGAGGTGCTTTTCCTAGCATTTCATGGTTGAGAAGTTTTCCCACCCAAGTGACCCCCTGGGAAACATCAGACTCTGGGAATGGGGCACAGCCCTGGTGCTCAGTGGCAGGCTGAGCAAGGCTCATCTCCCAGAGCCCATGGTGAGGGCATGGCCCAGCCCTGCTGCTTCCAGATGAGTTTCATTACTTAATTCTCTGGAGGTTATAAATCAAATCCAGGTGTTACAGATCCCTTTGGTGTCCTGCCAAGCACTTCCTGCCCCTTCCTTGGAACTGGTGCAAGATGTATGTGTCAGGTAATGTCTGTTCGGGTGCCACACTTGATGGAAGGGGAAGGTGGTGACAATTTCAACAGGGAATGAAGTTCTGCATGCAAAGCTGAGTACTGGGAGTATGCAGAAATATAGAGATACACAAAAGTCTGTGTCTTTGCAAACTAACTGCAGGTTTTATTTAAAGAAAAATGTCCCAATAGCTGTGTGGTTTTTATTAGGAGGCAAGGAAGAGGGAAAGCAAGAGTGCAAAGTCGTGGTTGTACAGGGAAGCTCTCACACACGTAACTAGTGCAATAATTCTCTGAGTTAGAAATCTGACCTAGTTACTCCCTTTCAAAAAGAAACATGACTTTTTTTCTCACAGTGACTGTGAGAATCACCCTTCTTGACATAACTTCCCAAAACGAGACATTTCCTTTCATAACTTTAATCTCACTAGTCCATTAGGGGATGAAATAACAGCCTTTACTAAAATAAAAGATAGTAATTGGCTTGGGGGCAGGTTTTTTACTTGTAAGGTTCATTCTGCACTGGAAGCACCTTAGAAATCAGAGTTAAGAATCACCTTTTTAACAGAGTAAAGTCACAGTGCTAAGCTTTTCAGCACAAGCAGTTTTATGGAGGGGTGACTACTATTGCCTGGTTCTTCTGCTCCGTCAATGAGATTGTTTCTTTAAGTGGCTGTAACAGAATGAAGTAAAACAGCTGTTTATCACTTGATTATCTTTGGTAGGAATAGGATTTATAAAAATCAGATTATATTTTTTAGAAATTTGCTGGAGTGTTTTTTGTAGGTAACCACATAAAACGTGTAAACTGCATTCACAGAGAGGCAGATATATGCAACATGAACACTTGTATTTATTAAAAAATTGCCCCTCAAAAAGTCCGTGGCTTTCTTTGTATTGACTTTTCTTTTGCCTTTCATTATGTAAAGAAAAACCCCACCAAAACAGAAACAGCCAACAGAACCTCCCTGGTTCTTACTTTTTCTGCTTTCTTTAAATGACTCAGTTATTGAACAGAGAACATTGAGCTAGGTCTTAAGTTCTAAATAACAGGAGGCATTGGAGCTGGCAGCACCATTTGGGTGAAGACTTTCAGAGTGTACCAACCCAAGCAGTACAGTCATTTGAGGTAGATTCCATTAATTTAGTTCTTTACCAGAAAATACCTTTTTTTTTCTTGGCTTTATCTGCATGACAGATGCCAAGAAACTTATGTGCCTTGGTAATTTCATATTTATATGCCTACCCATACAGTATGTTAAAATAAGCTTTTTTCTAGACATTTGTGTTCTTTTAAAATATATATACATTTTCTTTACATTTTCAAAACAGAATTGGTAATAAGAAGGCTTTGATTTTCAAACTGGACTAAATTGCACCTTATTTTTTAAGGATTTTTATTCTAAATTTTGGTATATTGTATACCAGGCCATTGTTAAAATTATGTGCATTAATTTAAAATCCTATGACAAAAATAAATAGATGTGCGATTAACTCAGATCTTTTTCTAAGATATGGTATATATCCTATAATGACAGGATCTATACCATATACAGTTGCTTCTAAATCCAACTAATTGATTGTGACTATGTTTTTCTAACATTCTCTTCTACAAGCATGCAATTTACATTTCAGGAAATGCTACCATGTACATCTATAACATTATTTTGACCCAGCTTATATTAATAGTGTGATTTTGAAAAGGAGAAGAGAGTAATCCTCCCCTTCTGTAAAGTACACCTGGTGTGGCTTGGTAAGGTACTGACTAAAGATCTGCCTTGTTCTTTTTGTCCAGTTTGGAGATGGCTTGATCAGATGCTCCTGGGGTCTGCCTGCAAGATCTACAAAACAAATAAGTTTGTCACAAATGTTAGCAGCAGAGGCAAGGAAACTTCGGCCTCAGAAATCCTCTCTGTTATATTGCTAAAATGAAACACAAGGAGATGGTGCAGATCACGGCTTGGCTTAGGTAATTGTTATTCAGAGGAGAAGAATTGGGCTTTAGCCCAATTTTATAATGTTAAAAAAAAACAGTACATGAAAGGGCTGGATTTATCTTGGTCTCCAGTACAACTGCCTTGAATACAGTTTGTACAAAGATGTAATCTCCGTTTGCATCCTGAATACCTGATGCCTGCATATCTTGGAGGTATAGTGTTTCTACCGGAAATACCCATGTACTCAAATTTGGCGTACAAAAGAATCTCTGCTCCAGGGAACGAACAGGTCTGAACTAACTGAATGCCTGTGAAGAGATGTAAACCTGTCTGTAAGACGGGATGCAAACCGTGCTACCAAAACTGGAAGATTTTTCAGCCTAGATCTCTTCTGTGCCTGTAATTCCAGCATACATAGAGCATAAGGCGTTTGTGCAGCTGCTTTTGTGTAAGGACACAATACTAGGTAAATTCATTTATGTATGTGCCTAGTAATGCTCCACCTGCAGTCTCTGTGCTGTCATACTTACTTTGCATACAGGCCTGACTGTGCATCCCTGCGAACTGCCCACACGTGGGCATCGCTGGTGTCATTGCCTGCACCCCCGCATGTGGAACAAGTTTCTGCTGTCCCTCACCCCCCCCCTTGGCAACCCTGAGTTTGTCTTGGGGAACAAAATGTACTTCTAAAATAGCTGTAAGATCAGAGATGCCTTCTTCAGCTGAAATAACTAAATCAAGGCCAAAACGCACCACTTTTGAAGAGTTCTATTTTCCTATTCCTTTGGATTCTGTTCTTCTCGCCACCATTACAACAGCAAGCTCCTGTGGGTTGAATGCTCAGTTACTCTTTCTGATATGCAAGAGATAGTAAAAGAAGAACTAAGTTTGTGATTTAATATTGTTTTCATAGAACAATTAAGATACTCTATCAAAATGATATTGTTGATATTGATTCAGCTATCTAGGTATAAGTCATAATTTTTGTAGAATAGGGGGCTGTCGAGAAATGGTTTGGAAACTGGGGAGTGGAAATCACTTCTAACGAGGAAAGGTCACCATAAGTGTGTATGAACAAATACTGCCAGATGTTCTTTAAGAACAATAGGGAACAATCCATCACTTCTATTTCAAAGTTGCTTAGTATGCTCTTATTTTAGTATTTATCTCGTGCAAACAATCATCTAAAAATTCTTCTGCTTGTCTCATTGACATAAACACCTTCAACAACACACTGAAGGTGACTTCTACATCTGCTTACCTTGTAATTTATTAATAAGCACATACTGTTTAATACATAATTAAAAAAAAATAAGAATTTATGTTTGAGTTTTTTTTTTTTTCTTTTCAGACGAGGGAGAAAATACCTTTGAGTTTGACTTTTTTTTCCCTTTCTATCTGCTGTAGATATGTATATTTTCTGTCAAGATACCAGGTAGTGAACAAAACTTTGCAAAGGTCAGGGAAAGTATCTTTACAATACAATGAGACAGTGAAATACTGAACAGGGAATCCAGTCCTGGAAGGTCACCATTGACTGTGAATAATTTAAAGAGTCAAAACCAGTACCCAGATTTGCTTTATGATTTTGCAATAGAATGATGGCCTTAGCCTGCAGTCATCCAGATTTTTCTGATGTCTGTTACCAATTTTTTTTCTTTTCCAGGCTGAGATGTGATTTCTTAGAGCTTACATTTTTACCTCCTGGATTTGTGTTTCACAGTTACTTCTTTGTGACTTGGAGCTTTGATGAGAAAATTACAGCCTCTCTGTTTCCAATATGCTTTTATGCATGTTATACCTCCTTATATGCATGGCATCTCTACTAAAGAAATTATAATTATCAGGTTGGCACAGTCTGTGTATGGCCTCTCAGGACACCTGGACATTTGCTGAGTGTTGATTCTTCTGCACAATGTGAATTAATGGAAAATTTTAAATCCTGAAATCTCTTACCTGCTGCTTTACACAGCATTGCAGAGGGAGCATTATCAAAATAAGGATTTGAGTGAGTGTCAAAGGAACTGACCATGTGAGTTCTTGGTGTATTTGCACATTTTGGGATAATTAAAGCTAAGCAGGAATAGAGAAATGACTGTGAAGTGCAAAAACTTTCATACATCTTGAAAACAGGTGCCTTCAGACACCATAAGGTTCCTCTCCTGTGACACCTTTCAAACAGCTCTCATAGACTTCAGCTGGCACCAGCTGATGCTATAAAGAGAGCATTCAGTCATTGCTGGCCTTTTCTGGCTTCATTTCTAGGGGAGAAAGAGGTCAGAGTGGCTAAAATGCAGCCAGTATGTGTCTCAAAAAGGTGAATATTTTAAAACACGTATTTCTTAATGTGACTACCTCTCTAAGCAAATGAAAATGAAGGTGAGAGCAAAAAATCAAGAGCTAATATTGACTCAGAGTGATCTTCAGTTCAGTACTGCCAAAGCTGAATTGCAAACCATCAGGTTGCATAAAACTCATGCTCTGCTTAAGGAGAACTGGAAAACTGGTAAGGCAGACAACCAACCAAACAAAACCCCCTTTTTATTTGCCTATTGTTTTTGAGACTCTATTTAAAACTGTGTTTACAGGTTTCTGCAACTGTGATAACTGGAACTGTACTAGTTTGTTTTAGTGGAAGTCAACATGATAAACTCACAGAGCTGCAGTATAAAGGTAAAAAAATAGTATTTTAATAGGAGTATTTTATTAAAATTAATGAAAGTTGGCAAAATTGCAAGTTGTGGAGATACAGGGCAAAACCCTATTACTGTTAAATTATTGCTTAGGAACTTAAAGAAAGGATTAGTTTTCTGTAGCCCCATTTTAATGCAGCTGCTGTGGCCATTGGATGAATAAAGTTGTAGATAGGGCTAATCAAGGAAAGGAAATCCTGTGGCAGACAGTGGGTGCAATGTGACCAACTATAACTAGTAACTGAATGAGGGTCTCAGACAGAATGCCTCTTTGGAGGGGCTCACTTAGCTCCTGCATTAGATGGACCAGAGGGAAAGGTATGAGTGACTTTGCTGGATGCAAATGTCCTCGTGCCCTCTGTCATTAGACAAACACAGAAAATTGCCCTCCTGGGATACCACCCCCTACTGCAAGTATTTCCTCTTTCAGGAGGCCCAAGCCTGCCTTGGTGGGGTGGGTGGTAGGAGTCCCAGGCAGGGGCAGGGTGGGTGATGGTTCTCAGCACTGCACCTGACTTCCTACATAAATGAAAGGCCTGGCAAGAGCTCCGTGCAAGAACATAATTGCTCTGATTGCTTCTCTTTTGTACCAAGCAGGTCAGTACATACAATACTGAGACTGAAATAAGCTGTATCCCTGATGCACCAGGTCAGCTGCTTGGGGAACTTCTGGAAAATAGTGTTTCATCAATAAGTGGTGACTGAATGAACCCAAGTGTTCATATATTAATTTCTGTTTCTCCTCCTCCTCTCTCTAGGTCCTGTTCTCCCCTCCTTCCTACCTTGTTATCCCTTTTGTTCTGCCAGTGGTCAATGCTGCAATCTTCCCATGCCTATAGCAGGTCTTAGTCCTAGTTGTGCTTCTTGACAGACTGGCATCAGGTGTTCAGGGATCCACGAAGTAAAACCTACCTGGAGATGAAGGATTTCTTTTACATGGCTTACACGCAACCTCTGCCTGCGTTTTTTTTTTTACTCTTTGTCTAATTAATTTTTTAAATTGAGAATATATACAAACAGGCTTTCTGCCTTTGTTTCTCCAGTCCTGGGCTCTGCTTCTGCTAGGCTTGTAAATATTTTAAATTTTTTAAAAATTAAGTTTTACTGTATATATTCATAATTTCTGCTGAGCTTCTTATGTTGTCTTAGAATCCTTCATCATGACAGTGTGCCTGACTTTTCACACAGACTAGGAAAGCAGCAGTTTTCCAAATCTCCAGCAGGTTTCCATTTGACTTTCATGCACCTGGTTCTAACCTTACTTGTTACATTTCACCAGCTGCTGGCTGCTCCTTAGTCACAGCATCCCCAGGGTTTCTGGAGATTTTGTAACTATTTAATAAAGTGTGAGATAATGGATATTTGAAATTAATCAGATCAGTAAGTAAAAGTTGTTTTGGGAGCTCAGAGAATGACTTGCTCTGTGCCTGTGAGGAGCAGTGCTGCTCCTCTCCTCAGCTCCCTCCCAGGTTGCATCTGGAAAAATAGCCTGCAGTGCTTTCCAACAGCTCCACAGCTGCCAAAGCAGTGACCCAGAGCTGCACAGGGTGAGGAGAAAGAAGGCACCAGTGTCATGACTTTGGGGCTGAAGTGGGTGTTGTGAGACTGGGTCATAATGCTCGCAGTGGTGGTGGAAAGAGAAGCAATGATAGAGAGAATAATCTCTGCACTCCAGTGTCTTTTACTAAGCCACAATCCACTTTGGAAGCTTATTTCTGTATGCTAATAAAATGGAATTGCCTTTCTGAAAAGTGTCAGTGTCAGCACAGTACGCAGACTTGTATACAGACTTTCACAGCAAAAAAAGAGTTCATAACCTCTTTTACTCTAGTAATTGCTGTTCTTAATTAATAAGTCTTTGTTATCTCCAAATTGAAGTAATACTGTGAGCTACTCGTGCTTCCTGCTTAGCTTTACTTAATTGTGCAGACATTGGAGTCAGCACTGACTAACCTGGATGCCAAGTCCATATGCTAATACATTCCCCTGCTCTGAGGGGACTGTTAGTTAGCAAGCTGCCCATGTAATGCTGAACACGTGGGAATGGCTGTGTGCTGTGAATATGCTGGCCCAGCACACTTGTTCCAGTGCCAAAATGCCTCACAATCAGACATAATTTTTCAGTGTTACATTCACTTTCAGGGAACTCTCCTGACACAGGCTTTTGTTTTCTTCTTTCTGAACAACCATGAGGTGCTCAGAGATTGGGAAGTAAAACCTGCTGTGAGACTTGGGAGGGCTTTGTACAGTTTGCCCACTTCCTCCCTTCCCTGCCAATGCCAAGGTAGCAGTGGCCATTGAAGCAGTTATTTTCCCACTTTCCTCCTCTTCTCTTTAGCTTCACAATGTCCTCTGAACCTGTATTTTGGAGGATTATACTAGGAGACATAGGACTGAAATATAGATTAAATTTAGCTGAAAAAGAAATGCAAAACCCCCAAATTCTTTACTTCAGGCAGATGGTGTAATTTGGCATGCCAACAGTGCAATGCCATGAATGTGACATCCTCACACAAAATCCAGCCCCTTGCCCTGTGACCTGTAATTCACAGTGGGGTGTAACCGAGGGGTTTAACTGGGCCTGAGTGGGTACCAACCTGCACATCTAAGCTGTCTCAGACTGTGAGTGATGGCAGCGCAACATGAGGCTGCCTCTGCTTGAGACTGTACTTTGTTGCAGTTGTGGCAGACCAACGATATAAGCAATGTGAAGTTTGCAGGTGGAGGGAATATCTCAGGGTATCAGCTGGGAGAGCTGGAAAAACTGATCAAGAAACAGAAAGCCATTCAAGAAACAGAAGCTCAAGTATAAACTCAGCATTCTGATGTTGTTGTAGTAATGAAGAAACCCAAAAGCTTGTCCGGCCTTTCCAGCTTTACCAGTTGCTCTAACAAGAGATGGTACCTCTACCTTTAAACTTTACAGGCATTGCATTTTCCCTGCTAGGAGCTGCACACCTAGAGGTTGTGGGCAAAGTTTACTGAACAGAATGGTACTTCCTAGCATCACTGGTTCACTGGCACAATGGACTTGATCTGGTCTGTCATGTTTCTCAAACCCCCTCTGGTGGGAGGACAGAAGCAGCTGTATCTTCCCACCAAGGTGTCAGAGAAGGTCAGCATAGCAGAAAGACCAAATTGATGTATTTTCTGTGCACTTACCTGGTCTCTCTTCCCTCTCAGCACAGCTCACTCTTCTGGCTGCAGTGGGCAGTTCTAGGATAACAGCAGACTCCCCAGGGTCCTTGGTTATTGTTGCGTAAATTCAGCTCTAGACCTGTATAAAAAGCAGTGAACAAATGTGAAATAAAAAAATGAAAGGTGAGAATACTTACTTCTTGTGTTGTGTTGAATCACACCACTGATCATCACTTTTGCTCTCTTTTGTCTACTCTGTTTTTGTGGACAGAATTTTAATTCTGTCTCAGTGTTCCTGTAACATTGTACTCACCCACAGTTTTCTTACCTTAGTGTGGGGTTTTACCATGGTGAAGCTTGCAGGAGCTGTCCTTCCCTTTGGAATTCATACCCATCTTTATTTTGTTCCCCATTGTGAGTATGGAGCAGCATCCACTGCTGGTGCTGTGCTCTGGTTAGGCAGAATGAGATCTGTCAAAAAAGAAAAAGGAAAAAAGAAAAGGGTGGGAGCATTTCTTTCCTTACTGGGGGGCTCGGCAACATTTTGAGGCTTGGGCTTCATTAGAGCGGTGAATGGGACTTGGTATTTTAAAACTAAGCAGAGTCCATAGTCCTTTCACAGTCATGGATGATTGCACATTGTGCTCTTAGCAGTTTATTAGTCTAATGTTTCACTTGCTTTCACATTTTTGAATGGCGATTTCTGCATCCCCAATAGGCTGGGGAAGTCCTGGAAACAGGCTTAGTATTGCATATGGTTGGAAACTTGTGGGCAGACGTTTTTCTTTGGAAAAATGCTTGTTCATTGAAACTGAGTGGTGCTGGGGACATGGATTTTGATTTTTTTTTGCACTTATATTTTGCTGTAGATGTTGCTATTATATAACTGTGATTTTAGTTGGTACAAAATAAGAGGCAGAATAATGAAGAAGGGTGAAAACAAGAATGAAATGTTTTGATTTACTGGATTTTTAATGCTCTTTTGTGGGAAGTTTCAATTTTTCAGTCCGCTCTGGAATGAAGCCATTTTTGCAACTTCAGTAGTTCACATGAGAGACATTTTGAAATTGGCCAGCACTGTGTGCTGGTCTGCACTGCTTGTCCACCTCTTTCCAGCTGGCTGTGCTGTGCAGCTTTTGCTGTGGTCAGTGGTGTGACCTGTCAGGAAGAACTAGAAAGGTTGTCTAAGTATCAGTCTGGAGAAAAGACTGTGGCAGCAGTGAGCAACTTCTGCTGAAGCCAGGCAGAAAGGATGTGTGGATAGTGGAACAAAGATGGAGGAGCCTCGCTAGCTGCAGTCCTGGCTTTGGAAAGTCTGAGGGGAGAGTTTCAATAACTTTATTTATCATTTGCATGGCAGTGTCCTCTGCAAAAAGGACAGGAAACAATGAGAGTCCTAGGAAAAGAAAGCAGAAGAGGGAAAAGAAAAAAGAAGGAAAAGTTGATGGAGTTTTCACGTAAAAAAAAATAGTATCTAAATTACTGAAAAGTTTGTTAGAGGAAGAAAAGGGGAAAAAAGTGAACGTAATGGAGCAAGAGTTGACTCCATGTGTCTTAAACATGCTGAGAGAAAAGACAGGATGGCTGTGACTGGGAAGCTACAGAAACTGAAATTATGGACAAAAGTAGGGAGAAAAAGGAAAATCAAGTAAGGAAAAAACCAAAGAACATGGTGAGGTTCTCTTCCTTGTAATTTTGTGGAAACAAACAGTGGCTCTGGGGATGAGGTGCTGTTTTCTGTGTATTGAGGGAATGATAAACACCCTGACTTTTGGTACATTTTCCCATCTACTTCAATGTCTTTAGAGGCATGATACTGCACTGAAGTCTGGTAACAGGAACAGGTTAGGCTGTGAAGTTCTATCGCTTTTAATTTATCTGGCCACCATGCATGTCGCAAGGAAGGAGTATCTTGCAATTACTCTTTAATTATATGATTAGTTAATAGGGTTTCCTATTAAACACCATGTAACTATGTGAAGATTACCATGTAATTACCTTTAGTAGATCCAAAACTAATTAGCATATAACCTGTATTCTTGCCTTGTGGTTGGGAAGGCTATAATCTTGTAATGATATGGTGCTCACTGTGTTGTCAGCCTGCCACTACACGCCAATTTCCATGTAGTTAAACGCACAGTAGTTTTCACACAAGTAGTATTTGTGTTCTGTTACCAATTGTGCCATAAACTTGTGCCCCTGTTGGCATTGACGATGACTTAAACCAATTACATTTTCAAATTGCCTATGTGAAAGTCTTTTGTTGTACCCTTTGCTTGCTGCTGCGCTGTAAACTCAGCTGGATGTGAACAGTAAAAGCAATCTTGAGGCAGGAGACTTGATTAGCTTCCTTCATTTGCTTCACCAAATCTAGTGCAAAATGCACATGTCCAAGTTACTAATGTTTACTGTTCTTTTGTGGGAAGCAGTGGCTTCTGGGTAGTAAATGCTGCAGGTAAAGCACCAGTTCAATGATCATAATAAAATAATGTGTACTTTAAAGATAAGCGTTCCTGCACAAGTTTAAGTGGACGTAAATTCTTTCTATGTTGTTTCACTTCTAAAATTCAGCTGAACTATTGGTGAGCAAAGCTCACTTGCTGGATAAACAGAAGATAGGTTTTGTTTTACCAGATGAATAAAAATATTTTTAAAATAATGGCTTTATGATTTTTCGTATGTAAGAGCAAATAAACTGTTTATTTGCAGTGTATTCTTTGCTATTCAGTTTCTAATGAAGAGTTCCATCATACCTCTTGGCTGGGATAGAACAGGAAAAGTGACCACTATAAATACAGTTTGGTTGATTTTTCCATTTTCTTTTTCTTTTCCCATCTCTTTTCTCTACGTTTACCTTTCTGAAATGGATTCTGAATGTTTTATAGTTTTCTTTGAACCTAGAGTAACCTCAAACACATAAATCCACTCTGTTTTTCCCCCATTCCTCCCCAACTTTTTCTCAGAGGACCTTGTTAAACCCTTCAAGGCAGACCTTGAAGACACTGGCATTTGAAGTGATGGCTAAGACATACTAGCAAGGTGGGCTGGTTGTGGTTTGGGTCTGTTAAATTCTGTTGCCCAAACCGTTTGTGCCCTCTTAGAGTTCTGTCACCTGTGGGTGCAATAAATTCACATTCCCATGTTCAGGCTGCCCAGGAAATTATTCAGCAGGAGCAGACCCAAGGTGAGACCAGATTGTTGCAGATCTCACTACCCAGTCTCTCTATCCTTCACTTTGTCAGTGACATTCTGCTGGGTTTGAATGTGTAGGTTTTTTCCCAACTAGTTCTGTACCCATCTTCCGATAGTTTCATGTAGACTGTATTTCCCTAGCCTACTTGTGCTAGGGAAAGTCATGAGAGACAGTGTCAAAAGCCTTAATAAGTCAAGATATATAATGTGCACTTATTCTTTTCTATTGCCACATCTGCTTCTTTGACAAAGAAGGAAATTACAATACCTTGACATGACTTGTTCTTGGCAAATCCATTATTGGCTTTTACTCATCTCTCTCTCTCCCTCTTCTTCTAAGGTCTTTGAAGTAGTTTGTTTATTTGCTACTTTTCCTGACTGCTTTAAAAAGGTTTTTACTCCTGAAACCATCTCTGAGGTTTTTTTTAGATATTACGTCATTTATCTTTATAGAATTCATTATGTCTCCATATCAACCCTTTCTGCTGTGTATCTCTACACTGTCTAAGCTACGAAACTCTGCTGCTGCTCAGTATTTACACAGATTTGTCAGAAATTCCCTAGCCCCCCATTCACCTCTTCTAAATAAGAGCATGATATTGCTCTTTTTGCCTATTCCTAGACCTCATGCTTTGATATTTATGAGCTCTGAGAGAGAACTGCTAATGCTCATGACACTGTTTCACCTACCCCTTCAAGTATCCCATGATGAAATCAGCCGGACCAGCTGAACTGAAAACATCCAGCTACTCTCTAATGTCTTTTTTGCTCTTCCAGGCAGCTATATTAACCCATCTGTTGTTGGTACTACTAGTGTTAGCAAACTGATTACATGAATTCAATTATTTGGCCTCTTACATATCTACTGACAGCTTTCTTCCCTATGAGCAGCAAAGCAACTCTTCTCTTGGTCTTCCTTTTACTAAATACCTCTTTATAGAAATATACTCTCCTTGCCTGGGGCGTTTCTTCCTAATTGTATCTCATCCAGCCCTGTAGCGGTGCAAGCAGCTGCAAGCAGCTGCAGCTATTCTTTCTCCTGAAAAGAACTCAGACAACCGGTTCTGGTGGTTAGTGACCCAAGTTTAGCACGTAACTTCAGTCATGGTGAGAACCCATGATTCCCCTGTTTTGTCTTTTGCATGTTTTCCCCTGATTGGTTAATATTTTGTCTTCTTGTTTTATGTATGAAGTTATAGATATTCATTTTCCTTCTTTAATATGTATTAGTACTAGAACGTTCTTTGTTCCTCGACGCCCCATTGGATCCTTCCCTGAGTCCCTCCTATGTGTTGTTCCCATTGGTTCCCTTCCTGTCAATCCCACCTGCTTGTCTCTATCCCACTGGCTGAGATCCCTTTCCCCACCTATTCTGTACCCAGTATAAGATCCCTGGACCCTGCTGCCAGTTGGCCTGTTTGTCCCTGTTTTTTCACAAGGATAAACCTGCGTGGAACACATACAGAGAGTCCCCTGTCTTTGCTTCTTTGCCTTCGCCTGCGTGCCTGCCTGACAGAGACAGGAAGGTACAGCCCCTTTTGGGTGAGGAGCTCTGCCCCGTTTTCATTGTGTGCTGGGCACTGAGTGCCGCCTTCCAGAGGGGTTTCAGCGTTGACCTCCGGGCTTCTTTGTGTCGGCACATGAGGGGTAAAACCCCCTTCTGCCAGCTCCCAGTGGCAGAAACCCCTCCACAACCCTTCTCTGGTTTTTCCCCACTTCTATTTTAGATCCATTCTTCTGTGCCCTAGCTTTACACTTTAGAGTATGTTTTCTTCGTGTCTTGAGCACAATGAAGAGTTTACGATACAGAGAGATGAAGAGATAAGCACCACTTTATACTTAAGTATTCTGAATAAATATATGAGATCACAGGTATGTGAGATGCATGAGTGTACGGCTACGCAGGAATTCAGATGCACAAGTGGACACTGGTTCAGCAGAACCAGAGTTAGAGAAAATTTTCCTGAGTTACATGTAACCGCTACAGTGTAGTGGTCTTTTTTTGTGCAGCAGTTAAGGTCCAGCTTTGCTGCATGTTGTTTCTCGGGACTGATGATGTGATTTATAATTTCAAAAGAGATTTCTAGGAACTGAGATCAGGCAGCAACACTACAGAACAGAAAACTCACTGTGCAGGAAAGCTGCAGGATAAACTTGGAGGCATCTTTTATCTTCCAGATTGTTTGCATCGGTCTTCATTTCTCTCTGTCATTCTTCTCTTTCTCACATTTCACTTTTCTTCTCTGTCTTGAGATGTCAGAAAACTGTGAAGATTCACGTGGAAGCTGGGAAAGCCCAGCATGTCACAGGCAAATGTAGAAAGTGTCCGGAAGGCAGCAGGTGCTCTCAGCTGCAGTGTCTTTTGGTAGGCTGAGAGTGAGCCACTGCCTATGAGGTTATTGTGGTGGAACTGGAATCATTGGTGGCACTGGAATTCTTATTACCAGAGGGCTGGAAGCTGCCTCAGTGATGAGGTTTGCTGTGAGGTCCTCCTTGGCATTTTGTGTGATATCAGGAGCACAGCAGGACTATCATGTAGTGCCTGAATGTTGTATGCCTATACTGATTTTAGGGACACAAATGAGGAGAGGAGCTTTGGCAGCTCAGTTGCTTCTGTTTACTTGAAATCTCTGAAGGTGACAAACCTGTGGTCTCTTTACCAACACTGCGAAAAGAATCAGTTTCTTTACCTGTGGATATACTAATGCTACTTTGAAATAAATGATCTGTAATGAAGCTGGTTTCACCTGGGATGCCTGAAATCTGGTGTTTGATGAGTACAGCATTGTCCGTCTTTGTCTGTTCTCTGATCTGTGGTGTACTAAATAACTTTGGGCACATGTTGTGCAGCTTGTGCTGGCTCTGAACCAGGAGCAGCTTTGTGTGTTAGCTAATGAGATCAATGCCATTGGGGGCAGACTCCATGCTCACTCTCAAATTTAGTGCGTGATGTTTTGTGCTATCTAGCAGTAAAAGATTTCTGCAGTACTCAACGTCTGACTGCCTGGAACCCGGAACCTTTTTTTTTTATATATATTTTTTTTTATTGTTAATTCCTCTCCCCTGTTAGGGAAAAATCCATGTGATTTAAGATGATACTGTTCTGGGTGGTGAGTATATACATAATTGCCTGGACTCTTAAATGCAGGAGAGGGACAAATCTGTGTGATATGTTAAGTTCAGATCTGGGAACAGGTGCAGGCTCTTTCTGAGGTAGTAATGCAGATATTAAAAGAATAATATCCTAAAATGACAGAAGTTTAGTAACTAACAGTAAGAACAGGTGAAGTTCACTTTTAGGAAGAATATGAAATGTATCGGTGGCATTCAACGTTTGATTCCTTTAAACTTTCTGTCCTCACAAGAGCTCTGGTACTTTTTCCTGTTCTGAATGGAGCTGGAGAGAACATCCTGAAAGAGTCATAGCACTGGTATTTTACTGAGGTCTTAAATAGAGCTGTGCAGTGCCCTATTGACCCTGCACTGGTGCCGAGCGGAAGGACTCTCCTGGGTCTCGTTTCTCCTTCCCTACCTAAGGCAGAGTCCTTTGGCTGTGTGACTCACAGACTGCTTCATGTGATGACAGATACATGGAGGGTACACTCTGTAGTTAAAACTTCTATTAGTACTGCTCCCGGATCTCAGACTTCCATATGGGACTGGGTACCTTGGCTTACCTCCTTCTGAATGGGGTGCTGTGGTCTGGATAACACAGCAATGGTGCATTTTGAAAATTGTTTTTGGATTGTCCCAGTGAAAAAGTTATTTAACACATTTTAATTTAATTTGGATTTGTTTAGTCATCTATAGTAACCTTTTTCTCCTCTCTTTTGTACAATGTGGCTTTTAAGAGTACATTTTTTCCATACATGTTTCTGAGTTTCAGTTGAGAGCAAAATACAGTTAACCCATCAGCAGCTGTGCATGAAGAAGTTTTCTGAGGAGCCAGTCTGCTGTTCTCCAGACATTTTATTTTCTTTCTCTTGCAGAGAGACTCGGTAGACACAAAATCGCCCCAAACACTGTGGTGTGCTTAAACTGTATGGTTATCTTTCCACAGTTGGAATAAACAAACATAATTTGTTTAGAAACTTCTATTACCCTCTACTGTTCTCTACAGTAACTCACTTGAAATATTCACCCTGCAGATGTTAAAAATGTAGGTGTCAAAATCATCTTCTGCTTGTGCTCCAGCCCTGTTATGGAAGTGTTACTAAATTGTGTCATTCTATTTACAAAGCTACATGATTTAAGTGAAAATGAGTCTTTCAACTGTAAATATTTTACCTTTCAAAATACTACTGAAATAACTTCTGGGGGAAAAAAAAAAAAAAAAGGTGAATCCTAACAAAAAAGAAAGGCTAAATAAATTTCAGATACATAAGACGGTATTTGTTCTTTTCAAACCAAAACTGACAGGAGACTGTTATGAAACGTACTCTGACCATCACATAGCTATTCATGGACAGTGTAAGACTTGGCAATGGAAAAGGCACTACTTGTGTACGAGTCGCGTTTTATATTCACATGGCATTACCTCAGTCTGCTGTTGTACAAAGCTATGCTCAAACAAATAATCACCAGAACCATTATTACATTTTGACATATCTGGCACAATGTTTGAAGGTGTACAGACATGATATAATGTATTTTTCTAATCTGTAATGGGATGAACGTGTGTCTTACCAGCCTTTGTCACAGACATTTCACAGACTGAGTATCCCAAACCCATTACTCAGATACTGAGACAATTGTTTCTCTTTTTAGAGCAAAAGAAATTGAAGTCTTCATTCAACTTGCTGGTTCCACGAAGTTGCTTGAGTACCATAATTTCTATCTCTAGGTTTTTGCTTTTAAATCTTCCAAGGGTGCTGTCCTTAGGCTAAGCTCGTGGTCATAAAAAATTTGATGAGTTTGTTCCTCAATAAATTTGAATTAATTTCTGAGTCTTTGCTGTTTCTATAATGTGCATTTGATAGAAACAAAGATAGTGCCCTACTGCCCTTATTAGAGATTCAATTTCAAGAGGACACCTGGACTATTTCCACTTCTGAGTCTGCTACATTATGCAGCAAGGCAGGACAAATGTGCTCTGGATAGATGATATCCTTGCATAACAAAAGTAAGAAAACTGGCCGAAATTGTTTTCGTGCTATCCTGAAGACCACTAGATAGAAAGCACATTCACAAGAGAGCACAGATGAAACGGGAAAAAGTGGCAAAATAACAGATGGAAACAAATACTTTTTCACCAAAGTGCGATATGGTTTTGGGACTCTTAACCAAAATAATTTCCAAGTGCAGAATTAGGCAAAAAAAATTTAAGAAGGGGATTAAACATATAAATGAATTTCAAGCGGAATATAGTGCTTGAATACAAGGCTGATTGACAGAGCATTATGGTAACAGAGCATTATATATAAACCCAAATGTTTGTGTTCCTGTATTTGACCAGAGTTTTAACAGCTTGAATGAAAATCATGTCCTTTTTCTTTACCTCTCAAAAAGCTGTGTATTTAATCTGAGCTAATCTTCTAAACATTGTGTGTGGTGTCAGGGGAGAAGGAGAGACAAGGAGCTATTTCCTTAGCATTTTAAAGCTTTGGTTTGGCAATGAGCTCTCTATCTGCACCAGACAGATACTTCATCAGGTCTGGACAGCAGGAGCTCTGCTGCTCATGCAGAGCTTGGGTAGCTAACACTGCCTGTGAGTGAGGATGTTGCCTTTGGACTGTGGGCCAGGGCAGGGACAGAATGAAACCATGCAGAGCTCCTTCAGGACTGGGACATGAGTGTGATCTATAGTGATTACTCTTCTAGTATCATCTGTGTCTAGACAGATGAGTATGCTCTTGTTAGCTGATGAGTTGTGTTAATGGCATTGGTAGCAATGTGTCTTCAGACAACCATTTACTTCCTCTGAGAGCTGCATTTATGATGTTCCACGAAGACTGCACACAATTCAATAGATGTCGAAGAGCCTCTGAATGTTTTTTTCAGTCTTGATGTTTTATTTTAAATAGCATGTCATTTACAAGACTCCCAAAGACAGATAGCTTTCCCTGCTAGCTTGCAGTCACTCTGCAATTATATGGAACAGACGTTGAAATGATGATGGTGGCGTCTCACTGCTACATTTTGCTGCTGCTGTGATCTAATGTATTTCAGCAACAAGCTATTCCCCCTGCATTTTGTATTCATCAGATGTCGACATTAACACACTGTCACTTCTGCCAGCTATACTCACTTTTTTTTCAAACTTGTAAAATGTTTTCTAATCTAGAAAAAGTGTCACCATACAGCTGTAATTGTAAAGGTGGAAGTTGTCCAATGCAAAAGTAGAATGATGTCTTACCTTTTAAAATCTTATTCTGAGTCTTAAGATACGTGTAGTGGCCTTTATGGAGTTAAGTTTACTGTGTCAAATTTCTCATGCTGTAAGCTTAACTTACATTGTTCTCTTTAAGCATCTGCTTTTGACAAAAACACTGATGTGATGTGCACACTGACATTTGTAGCTATCGTTTTAGTTTGGTTTCGTGATGATGATCTAAAAAACACCTGTCGAGGTTCTGTCCATCCTTGATCAAAAGACAAAAAGCAGAAGAAAAAAAGATTATGTACGCCAGATTTTGCTCACAGATAGCATCACACTCATGCTACTGAAAAATTCTCTGTGAGGTTCCAGCCTTTCATAAGTATACTGCACCTCCCTGGGGGATGTGTGCTTGTTTACTTCACAGAGGTATCACCTATCTTTACAGAAGTTCACAGTTCACAAAGTACATTCTGTATCTCGTTTTTTATCTCTGTGATATAAAAGTTTGTCAGGTTGGTTTTTATAATGGAACAAACCTGGGCGTTCTAGAAAACAAAGGAAAAGTATTTGTTTGGTTTTCATCCCCATGGCTGTAAGTCAAGAGATCAAAGAAGTATTGAAAGCACAGAATGCCGAAACAGTGAGTAGAGAAAATTTCCTCAGTGTGAGTTGGATATTAATACATGTGGAAGAGTCTGAAAAAAAATGAACGTTTTTCTTTACCTCTTATCTATTTTTCTCTCTACATATTTGGTTTACAAACATATTGCAATGAAAGTTCTTTTCACATATCCTGCTGGTTGAAGATTTAATTTCTTGTACATATCTAAAAATACATAGATAAAAAAAAAAGTCTGCATGCAGCAACTTACCACCATGTGAAGACTTCCTCTGCATATGCTCAGTGTTTTAAAACTGCATCAGCAACAAAAAAACTGCTCACACAGCCTTTATTACTGACCTGCACTAACTCTTCACTCACCAGGCAAAACTACCCTCTGCTAGTTTGTACCAAGGCTGCACCTTTGTGCACTGTACACAGCTGAAGACTCTTCAGGATCAAAGCCTCATGCCTGAGCATAATCTTGTTCCTGACATGTCATGCCAGGCCCTTTTCACTGTGGGTGCTTTGATGCAGCAACAGGAAAAATAACAAACCAAGAACAAACTGAGAGAGGAAGGAGGCAATGCAACGTGTTCTCATGGCTCTAGGCTTCTGCATTAAAGCTAACATGTGCAAACCCCCTGGTTTGGATAGGTTTCTCTTCACTACTATTGTTTTTCTCAGTTTCTGTTTCCACTGTCATGTCTGGAGTCTTCATTCTCACGTTCTTGTAAGGTGAAAACATAAAGGATTCAGGACAAGAGAAGAGACTATTTCCAGCCATTCCCAGTGTAGAAGGAATAGCGCACGGCCCTTGGTTCACCCAAACCTGGCCATCAGTAAATGGAAATGTAGTGCATCATATTATGCAGTATCACCAACCTGGGAGGTTTGCAAGAACCTTGAAAATTTTATGTTTCCCTTCTATGGGGCCCTTCTTTGCCCAGGAGTGGCTGTTCTCAGTGGCTGATGCTCAGTTCTGAGTCACCTAAGGGACCCTCAACATATTTTGTTCTGCCAGAAGAGGCCAGGGTACAGGGCTGATAGTGGACATCAGAGATGTGGCAACTGAGGAGAACCTCTAGGACTTCTGAAATGATAAGCAAGGTTCCCAAACAGAAAGTTAGTACATGCACAGAGGAAAAAAACCCCTTTGTGAACACTATTTGAATACTACAAAATTTCAGTAATGCCTGGAAAGGGGGGAAAAAGGACCACCTTGGAAGCTGATGAGAAGCAATACAGAAAAGTACAATGCTGGTATAATTAGTATTTCAAACACAACTTCTGGAGGGAGCCAGAAAAAAAGCTTTCTTCTTTTTTCCTCCTGGTAGAATAGGACTGCTACCACCCTGGCTAGCAGTTACACTGCAATACCATGTTCCTGCTGACACTGTCTTTTCACCTGAAGAAGATGGCAGTTCTATGCAGGAAGTCTCTTTGGTTTCCTCTCTGTAGAGAGGGAAGACAAAAACAGTTGCAAAAAGAAGAAGGTGTTTCACTCGAGTCAGGGCATGGTCCTTCAGGTCACTTCTGGGAATCTGTTTGTGCAGCTGCAGCCAGAGCACCTCAGAAGGTACCCCAATACAGCAGAAGCCAACTGCCCAGTTTCATGGTAGTTCTGCAGCTTCTGCCCCTGGGCCCAGCTGCACCCTGAGGTGTTGTGAGATGTGTGTTGGCAGGGTTTGAGCTGCAGACACCTGAACCCCAAGGAGCAGTACAGGAGTTTTGTGTCTGTGGCATGTCAAGCACATTTCTTTATCCAGCTTCTGCAGGTGTATGGGCATTCAATTAAAGCCAGAAGAATAATGGCTTGATATTAAGCAGATATATGATCTCTTTGTGCTTTCAGCCTTTACCTAGGGGAAAGTCCTATTAAATTCAGTAAAAATTTGCATAAGCTGGGATTTTAGGAATGAATAAGAGTATGGATTAAAATTGCTTTTCTGTGATTATTTATGGCAGCACTTTTTATATACTAGACAAGTTACAAACCCGTAGAGATGATAGTGAGAAGTTCACTTGATGAAAACAAACACTGGATTGCATTTAGAGAGACATTCAATAACCTAAACAACTACTCCACTTCAAAGTTGTCATCTGTACTTGCTTCTCCTGGCCTGTCCGTAAGGATCTGCCAACCCATAATCAGCAAGCTCAGAGCCAGTAGGGAATACAGAGATTTTCTTCCTCATGGGGATCGATGCTTTCTTTACCTTATCATGAATTACTGTCAATAGCTGATTCTACTGAGTTTGCCAAGGCTCACAACTGTTGTATGTTCTTACAGCTTCCCTTATATCTTGTATTTCTTTAGGTTGGTATCTGTGATTACTTAAACTATCTGCTTTTGATTAGCTGTCTATGAGCAGATGTTTTAAGGTGCCTATGAGTATATTTCACTTATTCTTGGTTTTTGCATAATCAAAGAACTAGTGTGTGACAGGGGTTGTTTCTCTGGTACAGTTGCACTACTTCCACTTTACTACCATCTCCAATTTTATCAGTAAAAATCCTTTTGATTATTCCTGTGCTGGATAAGCAGAAAAATCCCCTTCTGAGCCACAGATGATATTAATGGGTATGGGCAATGCCAAGCTTCCACTTTTGCTTTCATTATTTTAATAAGAGATTTTCCTTTGTCATATCAACAGGAATAAGTGTTGATACCAGATAAATAGAGTGTGGGTTAAGTTCCACAAGTGACGTTAATGTTTGTACTTTTACAAATGTTGCCTGTAGTAATTACAGTTAAACTCCCTATCTGCTTTCCACCTCCAATCATTAGGTGATGTCACCTGGGTTGTAAGACTGGAATTCACTAAAATAATACGACACGTATCCAAATGGCCTTCATCTATTGTTCTTTCATCTGAAATTTCTCTCCCCTTGGACACACCAATTCTTCAAACACTCTCCCAGTAGCAGGGCTTAGTATCTGCATCAGCAATTAGAAAAAAACCACAAAACCTGAAGCAAACAACCCCATAATGTGCTGCCATTGGAAGATCTAAATGAGAAAGCTGCTACACACACTGTATTCTTTATGAGATGTTTGTGTCATGTGATTTTTAAAGCATTATATTTGCAGTGTTAACCATTAGTTGGTCACTGGAAAAAGTTGGCCTCCTTCAAGATGTCAATTATCCTAGTGGATATCCTATCTTAAAAAGCCTATGGGTATATACTTCTGACTGGAAAACATGCTAATGGATTGATTCAAGCCAAGCAAATCAGTCTATTTCAAACTCTCGGAGACTTCTGAGTAAAGATCTACCACCCACGCAGTATAGATCATCCTCAAAAGTCTTCATTCTGTGCCATGAAAGTTCAGGGAAGTTTTCTCTACTGTCTTTCATGGAAACAGGCTCAAACATGTTATCCTGCCCCCAGTGACGTCAGCATCAAAGCTGGCAGACTTTATGTTCATTGCAAGAACATAATTGTCAACCATTTGATATCTGGGGAAGCTGAGCAGAGAATGTTCTCCATTGTCATAAATAATAAAAAGTATTAAACAGAAATTATTTTTTCATAGATTTTGAATAAAAAATTTTAAAACCTTTTAATTCAGGAGAAACACAGATATACTTTGACTAAAGATTAGAAATGCATAGTATAAATACATTTTTAAAGGTCAATACATTTGCCCAATATATATTCTCATAATTGTTTTTCTAACTTGAGGCAGGCGTAACTTGTATAAATGTGAAATGATTTGTGAAATGAACACAAGACTGTTTTCCTACAGACAATGATTGTAGATACCACTGAATAGGAAAGACTCTAATGGTTTTTCTTTGTAGATATCAACCTGTTTATACAAATATTTACATTCTGGTTTAAACTTTGTGTTTTATAATAATATGTAATGAGAGAACGGTATATAATAATGAAGTAGTCACAGAGCTAACAGAGACTTTTCTTAATCATCTTCAGAACCATCTCCTAGATAAAACCTTATCTTTAAGTTAAGGGCAAAGATAACAAAGTTAAAGCCAAACCTCTAGTGCAGATTGCCTCTGGAGCAATGCTTTACATGCCCTTTTTTCTTTTTGCATTCTTGTACTGCTTATAGCAGGCAAGGGAAAGAACAATGTGAAATATTACAGCCTGTGACTGGTAAATGTGTGCACATGGCCTGTGTCCGGTCATATTTCAATTATAACAGGGATGCAACAGCCTTGGTGCCAAAGCATTGACTGCACACATCACAGCAAGGTTGTGTTAACTTGATTGATCTGATTTGGTGAGCTGCATTAATAGTACAAGCTTCTGGACCTCATTTGCGTTAGATGTAACAGGGAGAGCAAAAAGTCACAGTAAGAAACATTTTTCACTATGAGGGAATGAGGATGTGAGCACACAAATCAGTAGGGTCACTGGGAACTGCCTTTCTGGAGAATTTTGGCCAACTACTTCAGAAATGATCAGAGTTAAATAAATAACAAAAGTGATGAGGCACAAAGGCTGTGTGCAAATAGTATCAATTTCCCTAATGAATTGCCCACTATCAGTCCTGGAATGTGTTAACTGCACAAGCTGTAATAGAAACAAGAGAAACTTCTTTTCTCAGTGATGTGCGGAGCTGCCAAACTTATTATCATATCACAGACATTCCCCACGAGTTGTGTATATCCCGCATGCTTGTGCTTTCTTATCACTGAACATTAGAGTCTGTATTGCACTACATATTGCTCAGCTGCTTCCCTTTCATGGAGGCTCATTTATCATGTATTTTGGCTTGTGCAAGGATGAGATTAACGGCCTTCTAGTTGCTGCCTGATTCACTCCTACTTTTCATAACTTCTCAGTATAGTCAGCTGTGTTTGTTCTTAATGGGTATATTAATTATACTTAATCACCTTGTTTACCTGGGAGAAACAAGATTCCCTGACCGTACATCTTTGATCACTGTTCTCCATGAAAGCCAAGCAATTTCAGAAAAGGATCCCCACTCCCCATCTGCGATGATACTTCCATCCCATCCTTGCCCAAAGCTGTATATCTTTAAATTTTCCTTAGTGTGTTTTCTGTAGGCAGTTGGGTTTTGGTCACTGCCTCAGGCACAGACCTTTCTCTAAGCTTCATCTTCTGTCCTTCCTTTGTTTTCCTGATGGAGCCCAAGTAATTCAGCCAATAGTTATTTGACCCACAGCTGCAAGCGGTGGTAATACTGAAGTAGGAATGAACATATGGGGTATATTCACTCTATTGCACATTTTAAATCCACCTAAGCAAAATGTAGAACACTGTTTGTTCCTATAATATGTTGATGAGGGACAGTAAACTCAGCCAAGAGGGGTAAAATTTCTCTGAAATTGTTACTTTGTCCAGAGGTTTTCCTTTTCTCAATGGATTTAAATACTGCACCACGGTTATGTTGTTGCCAAATATAAGACTTTGTATCAAAGCTGAAGGAGAAATATTCCAAGGTGGAATCCAAGTTTCTCCTTCCTATGCATGTATGTTTTTTTATCTATTGCTACTTCTCTGAAGGAGCAGCCAGGGGATAAAATGAAGAGCATGTTCCTTCAGTGGTGCAAAAAGCCTGTATTTCAGCAATAGAGGTCTGTCTCCTGGCAGGTGTTGCCTAGAGCTTTACTCTTCGGGTGCACTTTGTTTTGCTTTCTATTCTTACACTCTATGATTCCCTGGAACCAGTGCCTCAAGACACTTCCCTTCTGGACACTGCTTCTGCCCTCCCCCACACTAACTGCACGTTGAACTCTGCCAGTTCCTGTTTTAAGAATGCAATGTTCTTGAGAGCTGACAAAAATATAATTTGCAGTGGCATTTCATTGAGTTACCCGGCTTTCCGAGGGTCAGGGTAACAGCCTGCAACAATGTGGCCTGCAAAAAAAAGTAAGTTGCTTTTCAAAATCAGTAATGCACAAATAGCAAGTCACGCTCCTCTGCCTTGCTTCTGCTCTCTCTAAAACTTTGAGTTCCCATCTGTCAGTATTTTCTCTGGGACATCTTGTGTCTCAGTGTAATCTTCTGTGCCATCTTCTTTGACAACATTCACCAGAAGCGTCTTCAGCAATTAAGGCTACTTGAGGTGAACAAGATCTCCTCTATTTTATTCACACTCCATGTTCTTGAAGAAATCTCTAGTTGTCTCTTTTCATAAGAAAAAACATATGCAGCAAACAGCAGATAGCCATAAGCCTACTTCAGTCATGTCCATATGTTGCCTGGATGTCGGATAATTAGTTTAATAAAGCCCAAGATGTTAGGTTCAATACAATTGAAATGCCTAAACCCAATATGTTTCTTTTAAAAGCCTAACCTTCAGTTGTAATATATTTTAACCTTGTAGGCTAATTAAAAACCTGGATAAGGGTCTTTAAAAGACATTGATCTGGAACACCTAAAGACATTATTATGTCCATAGGTGTGGGATTAGGGCTGTGGCATACTGAGCTTTTTAACGCCCTGCATCCATTCCCATCATCCTTTGAAACACACTGTCTGAGCAATATATGGTTAAAAGAACAATCCCAGCCAGGGCCACGCTTCTGTTTCAAAATCTTCAGGGTATATTGAATAGACTGCAGTTACCTCATTGCTGTGTCCTTGAACTCTCAGCTACTGGTTCCTGGCCTTCAGCTGAGGAGCATTTTGGGTTGACTGGGTTAGTCCTCCTGGCCCCTTCCAATGCCAAATCAGACAGATTAGGTTAAGTCATTTTGGTAGTGGTTAAACTTTGTAGTGAAGTATATTAAAGTGTTTTCCTGCATTCATCTTCTGCTTCTCATCACTTTGAACACCAGGAATTTACTGTCTGGAGCAGCTGTGACATATTTTCTTCTTGAACTGCTACAGCTGTTTCCCAAGCAAACTGAGGAGCTTGGCACTGACACCCCTGTACTTTTCCATTCCTACTGCCTTTGAAGAGAAGGTCAGATTCTCTTAAAAAGGGCCTCTAGCCCTCTGAGGGCTAAGAGACTTCCTTAGCCGTTGGAGAAAAGGCATCCTGGCGTAGCTGCATGGCTGAACAACAGGTGTAGTGTTGTGAGAATCTGGTCTCAGTCCCAGGTCCTAAATACCGATGTGCAGGCCAGAGTTACTTCTGGCTTTACTCACTTGACATTAACTCTTCTTGCCCTATCACTGTGATAAAATTCAAGCAGCTTGTTTGGTAAAACCATCTCTGAGAAATAGTCACAGTCTGTGCAAGCACCAGGAAAATTATGGAACTGGCCCCCAGAACAACTGTGACCATTGCTGTACCTGACGGATTGCTGCCGTAACCTTGCAGAGGTCTGCTCATAAACCAATGGGGTGGTTGGGAGTGAGTGTACATCACTAGGAACTTATACCTGGGATCTGTACTCAGCATCGTTTGCACAGGAGATTTTTGCCAGTAGCTCACTGAAAACTCTACTGGAAAGTGCTCAGGAAATGGGGCAGTACAACCATAGCCAGGAGGACATGGGTAACATTGGCACAACAGCCCTGGATGCACTACAGAGGAATATCTGAGTCTGCTGCAGCCTTTGCATGTGAATAATTGATTCTGTCTGTCACCTCTTCTAACCCAGGAGAAGCAAAAAAATCCAGAGGAGACTGCTATTACTGAGCATTTTTCAAAAATAAAAGATGGTGGCTAATAATTACTTCAGTCTCATCTTAAGAGTAAAATAACAGTAATCAAATGAGCTGGGGACAGAACTAACCCCTGTGCCTAAAAAACAAAAATCTGAAAAGAGTAACAGAGGCTTTATACCATCATCATAATGAATGAAGTTGAGTGAATGCACATTAGCCATCACATTGATGTTAATAAGAAGTGAATTCTTTTTTTCTGGATGTAGATTAATGAGTGAACCCTATGCATTAGTAGTAGTGGAAATACTTTGTCTAAACCAAAGAAAATCAGAAACTGTTGTTTTCTAGCACCCTTCCTATGAAGAAACTCAGCTGCAAAGATTTTTCAGCCAGCATGAGGCAAGGCTGCACGTAGGGCAGATCCCAGCATTATCCAGCCCTCTAGCAGCATTTGCAGACCAACACAGCAGCCAGCTGCCCATCCAGCTCTCCCAAGGCTTGGCAAGACTTACAAAAAAAGCCGGTCACTTGGAAAGTGTGGGTTACAGTAGCAGGGGATGGTAGAGCTCTGCAAGAGAAGTTACGAGTATTTTATCCCACAGGGGTGTAAATCTCTGTCCTCAGTGGCTGCTCTAACTGCTTTGGGAGAGCAGCCAGCTGGATATTGCATAGCTGCACTCCTGTCAGGGCCTGGGTGCTAGGCCTCTTTCCAAAGCCTGGCAATTAAACCAGGAAAACATTCAGTTGAGGGTTAGTTTAAAGCCTTAACTGTAGTACTAACCAGAACAGGAAATTCCATCATTTAGCAAGACGGGTAATAGTTCTTTGCTCTATGACGACGGGAGAAGCATGGAACAAAATCTAACACTGTGAATATATCTTTGCCCCTCTGGTGAATCAAGATTCACCTTTGCACATATTTTACTGGATAATTTCAAGCTAGTCATAAAGAAAGAGTAACAAAGAAGCCTTTCCTCTCCCTCCACCAAGGAAAGGGTTGCTCATCTGGTGAGCACTGTGGGCTCTCACTGAGCTCTTCTGCAGGATGCTGCTCACCATCACTCAGGGTATGACACTCCCCTGCTAGCTGAGCAAGGCACTGTGCTGCTTAGAGCAAGGACTGTGAGAACAAGGATGTCCCTGGAAAACAACCTCTGTCATGACAGGACAGTCTGTGGGTGCCGTTGGGGTGAACTGTTCTCACTGCAGGGAAAAGCTCCAAAGGGATTGCTGATGGATACTGTACATCTCTGACAGGGTTTCAGTATAATCTTTTTGCACGTGGAAAACTTGAAGATGTTGCTTAATCTGTTCATTAATTTTTGTGGTTTCTTTTGGCTTGTGAAGAGGCATGGAGTGAGTGTAAATTGTCCGTATGTCTGTAGTCCAAGACAGACCTGTTGAACTTTCCTTTGAACATTGCTTTTCTACATAAAAATATCCCTATTGGAGGAGAAACTGAAGCATATTTTTTCCCAGGATGTGTCTTTACTAAGGCTATTTTTTTAAGCTCTTTGTGTCACTGAATATTTAAGTGCTTTATCCAGACTGTTTCATTCAATCTCTTCTAGCAGCAGGAAACAGGTTTGCTAAACAGCCGGGGAAGGCTTTGAGAAGGAAGAAGGTAGTTAGTGTAGGTAGTAGCAAAAGTAGGTGGAAGCTACTCCTACTTTATATTTTTTTTTTTTCCCCATCTGCTCTTTGTTCCCTTCTCAGTCTACTGTTTGGGCAGAGCTTGATATGAAGAGTGTGTGGTGGAAGGAAGATGGAAAAGCAAGGGAGAGCCCTTGCCCTTGCCCTGGTTGCTCCTTCTGGATTGCTGACTGCTCACCTGAGCTCAGCCACGCTGTGAAATATCACAAGGCCTGACCAGTTTTATGCTGTGTTGCAAGACAGAGTGATGTGACATGGATGCTGATGTCTAGAAGAGGATCTAAATGTGAGTTTTTATGGCGGCTTAGAAAGTCCATGAGCACTCAAGGTCTCAAGCTCCAGCCTTTGCAGTGTTTCTTGCTGGAAAGCTGAGGTTGTTGCTTGGACTGTTAGCTGATGTCTGTGAACCCTACTTTTTAGCACTTATTTCTCTCTATGAAACATGAAACAGTGGCCTTAGGACCAGGACCCACTAGGCAGCAGGATGGTTAAGATGTTGAAACCAATTCACCTTTAGAAATTAAGTGCCTTTTTATTTCCTCTGTATGGTACAGTTCGCAATCTGGCAAGTGCAATTAGCTCTTGTCTCAGTCTCTATAGATACATAATGCTTTTTGTTTGCTTAAATCCTTCTACAAGGGCTCGTGTGTTTGAGGACTCATCAATAAATCTGGCAGGGTGACTGCTGTATGTTTCTAATCCTTTAACCATTTATTTACAAACAACAGTTGGTTGTCTATGCTGTGCAAATTAGTCAAAAGGAGGAGAATGTAACAAAAGGCAAATGAAGGAGGATTCAATTTTAACTATTTGTTTTTCAATTTCTAAGAAAATACACATAAATACCCATTTTTGTGGAATTTACATACTTCAGAATTTATTACCAAGTTCTTAATTTTCCTTTTTGAGATACTTGCTTTGTGTAGCTGTCAGAGTCCAAGTCTAAAGGTGGGGCGAGACAAAAATACCTATTCCATACTTGGGGATATCTTGAGTGAAAAAACTTCACTAATTCAATTTAACATCACGAATACAATTCTAGTTCTAAAGTACTTCATTTCTATGGAAGGTTTTAATCTGTATACTCTCATTCATGCACCTTAGTGAGCATGCCTACTTAAACTTCACCCCATTTTGCATGGGAAATGGGAGCACAGATCTGAGTGCCTTCTTCTGTACAGCAGGCACACCTGCAAATCTATACAAAGTCAGGACCCCCACCATCTAACAGATATTGGACTACCCTGTTCAGTGTTACTGGTGTATATATTGTTCTTAAATTAAATTCAATTAAAATATCATCCATATACAAGCTCTTCTGTCATATCTTAGAGGTAGCTATCAATTTATTATTAAAATTAAATACAAAAGTACATAAAAATAATCTTATCCTGAAGAAAAAACAATACTAGAAGCAATTGATTTTCACAAATGGCTTGATTTTGGTTGATACCAGTTTGGGGTGCCAGGCTTTAATGGATATTAGCATGGACTCTATGAAAAGATGCTTCAGTATATTTCAAAAGGTGCAGGTTTTAGAAAGCTCAAACAGTAGTAACTTGAAAATAATAGCCTATAATATTCTGTAGTAGAATTCTGTAATTGCTACATGCTTTTGGGCTACTGTTTCCAGAATGCTGTAGTGTTTTTATAAGATTGTTTAGACAGATGTTCTTCCTTTTTTGTATAAGAGCTATTTGCTCTTCTGGGGCTCAGAGATGTTCCTTCTGATGTTGAACTGACATCTGGTCTCTCTGTGGCAGGATGTCTGCAGGTAGAATTGCTGTAGAAATACATCTGTTAGATAATTTAGGTGCACTAAGTTTTAGAGTTGTGGCAGACAACAAGATTTGTAAGCTCACAAATCCTGACTGGTATTAAAGGTACTTCCTACCGGGTATGAGAATTTAGGGACTTCGCAGGTCAGATTTTTCTCTTAGATGTTTCTGCTGCATCTTGAAAGTACAAGGACAGATTAATCCAATCATTAACTTAACATTTAGTTCTTGAGAATCTAAACAGTTTTCTAGGAGACTCAAGTCAAAGACAAAATGGATAACTCCTGAGCCAGAGGGAGCAGTATTAGAGATGCTTAAAATTGCCTGGCTGTGAGACTACTCACTCCAGGGTTGTTGGTGAGTTTGTAGGGATGGATGAGCATGGGAAAGGTCACAACAGGGCTTATCCTCACTGCTCTGTCCTACTAGGATGACACAGTGAGATAATGGGATGAGCTTCCATTAGTTCAGAGAATACTTTTGTGTTTGAATCAGAGAGTATCAACCAATACCGAACTGGTTATCTTTGGTATCTGCTGACCATTGGAATATTTTCAATTTTCCAGATACTACAAGTTTCACCCTACAGAATATGCCTCTTTCCAAAATGAGGGGCCCTCATATTTCTGTCCAGGATTCCAACAAGGAAACTTTTGTGAGCGTACACTATGTCATTCGTGTGTCATAAATCCAGCTTCTGGATATGTCACACTTACTGTGCGTACATTTAGAGTCATTTAGAGTCAACCTGATCATGTTTAGTTCTTATCTGCTCCAACCAGCATATCCAGAAAAATAACCTAAGTCCTCCTCTTACATCCAAGCATGTCCAGAGTAACTCAGACATACCACAGCCAGACAGGAGTTAGACTGTGGCTCGCTCTGTGAAAGAAACAATGTGGTTTCCTCATGCTTTTTGAACCTTTTTACGTGGACTTCCTGTAGTCAGAGATGAGAAATAATGCCATGTTTTTCCTGTATGGACTGAGGCTGCTACCCTTCCAAAGCAAACAGGGCCACGGTATCCCACATTCCAGCAAAAGAAGGAATCTCCTTTTGTGTGGAAGGGCTTTCTCCTCTGTAGTCTCAGTCCTCTGGGTCATGCATTCCCATTCCAGCCAGGCCAGGTGTGACACTGCCTCAGTCCCTTTCAGATGGTTGTTTGCTCAAAACATGAAGCCTGTTGCAATCATTCGTCCTTCCCTTTTGCAACTATGAGTTTCTGTTCAAGCTGTGTCATTTTAGGAGAAAGTAAAAAAGATGGGAATGAGGTCTAGCTGCTGGTAGAAAAGGAGAAAGAAAATACAACATTGAATTATCCAATGTGTAGTGGGAAGTGCTGTTGGAAAAATAAGGTGCATGTCTGTCACAACCTAAGAATCCGCCTCATCCAGAGTAGGATGTTTGATAAGCAGCTCTCTGTTCACAGTTCTGCTGTCACAGCCAAATTACCTATTCATGCTGCTGGGACTACCTTCAATGGAGCTCCCTGCAGAATTGATGTGCTTACTAGGTTTGCTGGTGTTTGTATTCTAAAGTTGCATGTACAACTGGGTAGAAAGCTGTCTTCCTACCTCAAAACACTGAATGCTAATTAAATATAAAGCTACTTGCAAATGAGTTCTGTAGTCACTGGCCAGTTTTCACTGTGGTACCTCATTATTTCAAGCTATATAATTGTCTTCTAATAGGAATTCTCATACTGGATCTTATTTCCTTCATGTGAATTTCCACAGGTGCACCATTTCATACTTCAGCTGCAAGACATTGCAAATGACATAGTGCTATTTAAAGCCAGTGCTTCTCAAGGACAGAAAATCCTTTATTTTGAATCATCCCTAGTCAATCAGCTAAAAGCATCAGACTTGTCCTAATCCAGTAGTGGCTCCAAAGAGTTAAATACATTCCTCTGAAGCAATGCCACTGAGACAAATTAGATATTCCAAGCAGAACCAGGTTCATTGTATAGTTTGCACATGTGAGACAGTGCTATTCATGGAGTTTTTATCAAGAAAAGATACTGAACTTGTCAGAAAATAGTATGTATTGGCCTAAATTGTGCAATTCTCATTCATGCTTGTGAACATTTGTACAAATAGACCCATTGACTTCATGAGGAAAGTGTTTCATTATGATCATTCCTATTTCAGTGATTTTTATGTGATTTGAAATAATAAAGCACCACAGGCCCATTGACTTCAGTGATAGTACTTGTTCCACCAACATGAGTTGGTGTGTTGTGCAATGTAGTTAAAAGGATCTTAATAACAGAACCTCTGTTACCAAGCTAAATATAACCCCCACCACAACCCTGCCACAGAGTAGGCACAAAACTGCATGGACACAAGCTCCCCCATCCCCGCACATACACACACATCCCCCTCCAGTTTTTCTTTCAGAACAAAACCAGCTGTAACTAGAGTCTGAGTTTTACAAATTGAAAGGAGCTTGTAGCAAAAAGAACAAAAGTGCTAGTGTGCAGAAGCCACCCTGCAAAGAATGTTGGCAGGAGAGGAAGCCAGGCCCTTCCACTGCTGTAACCTTAAACTATCATTTGTTGATGTTGATGTATTTCTAATAAGAGAGGAAACGAGAACACAAGAAAAGGGAGATGGAGAACTTGAGACCTTTTGGAGACTAGGCTTTTGACATTTTTGTGTAGCCTGGTAAGGCAGAAGGAACTCTGTTGAGTGATAATAGCATACACTGCACAATTTACCCGTACGCTAATGTGAACGGGATAGTGCCATAATCTTCAGGCTTTTCGTTTTACAGGAGTGAAACCAGTAAAGAAAAAATGCTTTGTTGCTCAAGTCTGAAGTGCAGACAGATATGGGATTGTGGCTCCAGTTTCAGAGAGAGCTGATGTTTCTCCACTGAGCAAGCTATTTAGCTATCACATCAAGTGGTGTGATCTAGAGCACAGCAGTGCATTGCTCTAGTGTGAAGTTTAGTCTCTTCATGCACACTGGGAAGGAGTCTTGCTTAAAAAAAAGCACCATTTTCGTAGCAGTGCTGCTGCTTAGGGAGCTGCAAAGCCTGATGCATGGATTAATCTGTAGTTTTGGACTAAAGGGCTGTTTTTACTTGCAAAACAAAAAAATCTCTTTAGGTGTCTTCTATTATATGAAGAAAACAAACTAATGTCCATAAGCAGTCACCTTCCACCTGAGGATCTCTAAGCACCTCAGAAATAGGCAGTGCTCTTATACCCATTTGACAAAGAAATTGTGACCAACAGAAGTTGTGGCAAAGCCATGCCCAGCACCCACATTTGCCAGCTCACTCTCTCTGACCGCAGAACATACCAGTAAAAGGAGTTTTCTATGTCAGTTTTACAGCTGCCTTCGACTTTGAGTGGTTGAGGTTGAAATCACAGATGCAGAGAAGTCAACAGCAATTGGGTCCCTCAGTGCATTGTCCCAGTTAAGTAGTAGATATTGTAATAAAAATATTTCACAGGCATCAACCCTATATGAATTATCAGCAGCTGTCAGTTTTTATACTGAAAAATATAGGCCAATAAAAGACATGGTACCTTTTTAAGTTATAATGCTGTAAGAATGAAAAATTCAGTCTATTCCAAGGGTTAAACCCAAGCTTCTGCTCTAAAGTTTCTATGGCAACTAGATGCAATCTATAGTGATATTGTAGCTAATGAAATGTTTCTTCCAGACCAACAGGGCAACATGTAGCATTCAGTAATGAGGAATGTCTGTGGGGAAAGAAGAGTGGCATAAAAGATGCCTTCTAGCAAACTATATTGGATGATAAAAGCCTGCAGTAAAGTGTGTCCTGAAGTCCAAATTCCCTTCTGTTTATTCACAGTGCTTCCTTCATATCTGCTCTGATAATGAGAAATACTGGTAATAAGAACAGTACTTGAGAAGGAAGAGAGTAAGGAAAGAAAATATATTTTATCACTTCTTTAATTGAATCATAAAAAAGAAAAAGAAAAGCTTGTAAAGAATATCTTTTGTGTGTTTGAAAGAGGTTTACTTTTCTTTATGAATGGAATAGCTAAATGTTGACATTTGGTGTCAGCATGCTATATCATATCTGTATGTGCTCGTGTATGAATCGTGTGGATACAGATTAAATCTCTCTCTTCCTCTTGACTTCTCAGAAGCTGAAATCTATATTAGCCTCAATGCAAACCCCAACATTTTCCAGTTGTACTCAACCCATCTCATAAAAGACAGATTAAAGACGTGAAAGCCATGCCGTGTGTATCTGAGAGCTGGAAGCAGCAACTTGGACACAACACTGCACCTGAGCGGTGACACAAAACTCCCCTCGTGCCCTCTGGTCCCTTTCAGCAGGGGTTGGCCATGCTGCCAAGACCCTCTGCTTCTGGAAAGCAGCTCCTTTCCTGTGCACAGGGGCAGAGCTCCTCCTCTGCTGAAAAGGGAAGAAAGGCAGGTCAGAGCAGGGTGCAGGAGCTGTCTTGTGGCTTTGTGGTCTGCATGGGAAGGCCTCTTCCCTTTTCTGCTCTGCAGTGAGGCTGCTTAGCCACTTGTGCAGCTTTGTCCTTGCAGGCCCTCCAAACTTGCAAGAAATCTTAACAAACCTGTAAGTAAATATGACCACACATACCTGATATTAGATGTTCAGGTTTCTGAGTTTCTAGAATTACTTTGCTCCACACAGGCCTTGAAGAACTGTATTAATATTATTATTGAATTTAATTGAGTATATTGAATATAATTAATATTATTGGGAGGTATCTAGACCTAATGGATACCTAATGGACTGCCTCCTTTCCATGCAGTTAGTTGTTCTGTGTGTGTGCTATGTTTATGTTGTACATGATATATCTGCTCTGCTGTAGTAATGCTGCTGTTATAGCTATGGCAGGCTAAGAGCATAAAGAAAGCAAACAGGGCCTCCAACACAGAAATCCTTCTTCAGGGTTTGGAAAAATGTTTAGATGCTAAACTGCTTTCTGCTTCTTCCGGTGCTGTAAATGGATTCGGTAAGGAGAAGCATACTTTTTCTTTCCACTTGCCTGGCCTTGCTTCAGACACATACAAACGAGAAGAGAATAAAATGGGTTACATGCAACACAAATTCTTACCCTGGACAGAGAAATGGTGGCTTATTTTAGCAGGGGAGTTTCAGAAATGCACTGAATATGGAAGTGAGAAGCGCTTGTGCTCAACACCAGCACATTGGCTGAGGGGCTGTGGTGCCATAGTTTCTTAGCCACAAGGTAGATGCTCTGTTAGGCCCTGGGTTTTTGTGGGGGTTTTTTTTGCAGAGCACTGCTGAATAGTGAGAAGGCTATGTCCTTTTAGCTGGACCTGTCAAGGATTTTCATGTTCATGTGACATTCAGTGTTTTCATTTAGATATCTGCATTTGAAGAGTTTTAGCAAATCTAGTTTTAAATGTATAGACTGGCTTTAAAAAACCCTCACAGCTGTATCCTTGCCTGTGTACTATTGAAGTACAGTAGAAAAGACTGAACTCATCTCTAGTGGTGTGCTGGATAAGAAACAGTGTTTCCTTAGGCAAAATTACCAGGAATTTTTTTTTTTTTACTCTCTGGTTCTTGAAGTGGCATTTACAGCCACAGGAAATAAAGAACAAGGTACCTTAAAACACCCTTGTAAACTTTATACAGTCATTTAAAGTGAAGCACAGTAGTAATTTACTTCCAAAAGGCTGAACTTCGTAAAAATTTTTGTCACTCAGAGAAGCTTTCCCTTCCTTAGCCAGGTTACATTAAAATGTATAATGCCTCTTCTCTGAAAGGCCTTGTGCCCTCTGTCTCTCCTCTTTTCTCCACTCATACCAAATACTTTCATGGTTGAAGTACTGATAGTTAAAGCAGTGTTAGGTCCAGAAACCTTATCTTCATGTACAGGGATATTTGCCATTGTTTTAGCAGCTGCCTAAAGAAAGTCCTACAGTATTAAACAGAAGCACTCTGTTGGCAGCTTTCTCCTTATTTTGGAAACTGTTTGGATCACTAAAATGAAAACAAAACTGCAGGCAGGAATTTATATGCCTGAGAGAAGGATTCTAAAGCCTCATTTTTACAGCCTTCAGTTTTGTGAAATAACATCTTACTACAGATCCTTTGCTATTATCTGAGGTTCAGAATAGAATTTCTGTTTTAGATTTCACCTCTGTGCAAAAAAAACACCCAACACAGTCCATCAGGATCACAATAAAATCTTGTGTCATCAAAATTCAATGAACCGTTCACAGGCAGTGAGAGCGCTTTAGTAGGACAGACAGTCATTTTGGTGGTCAGGGTATTGCACGTGTCAGCATGGCAGCTGCTGTGCTATGAAAAGATCACTGTGCATAGAGCTGAGGCACAAATAAAGTTGGCTGGGAAACATGTTAAGTTTGCTATGGCCAAAGAAATTAGATTCTTCTGCAAAAGTAAGTCAACTTTGTGATGAGTATACATTTTGCATTTTTATTAATTTGGTGCAAGCTTCGTTAGACAACTAGCTCATAAATACACTCACTTTTTGATAACAGTCTCAGAATAATTAATGTGTATGAGCACTGATCAGTTATCTGATGAACTGTGTATTGTAACAAGTGAGAAAAATTTCTTTGAGATGGATTATGACTTTGCCTTACAAAGTTAGGAAACTGAAGATACTGAATAAGCCCATCCAGAACATCTCAGGCAATAGACTGAACCTGCTGAGACCCTGTCCTCACTTCTGACCCTGTGTTTGCCCTGGTGCTCATGTGGTTGCAGAACAAATTGTTCCAGAGAAGTGATGAAAACTCATCCTACAGGAAAAGGCATTAGTTCATGGTTAGATCAGCTTTCTGGTCAAGCAAGGCTAGGAACACACAAACAGGAACAAGGGGGAAAGACTTAGGTGGCTTTAAGTTGTCCTTGAGGCATTCTCTGGGGTTGCTTTTGCATTCCATTGGTAAAATTGCTGAGTAGGGTGTTGGAGGACCAAACCTGTTGGTGTATATTCAGTGAAATTTGTTGCTTTCAAGAGGAAGGGACCTGGAAAGCCCTGATATGAGGAGGCTTCTTCACCTTTGCCCACTGGATAGGTCTAGGTAAGCAGATCTGCATGTGTAGCTTTCGCTTGCCTTGCTCACAGTAATTTGGTTGGTATAGAGCTACAAACAATTCCCATGGCGAGTGGATTTAATTCCTTCTTGGATTTCTACAGTGTGAAAGGTAGAAAACAGAAAACTCCTTGCTGAATGTCTGCCCTTCCCAGTTTCTCACGAGTCATTTTTGTTCCATACCTAAAGAAAATGTGGTCTCACACTACTGAACCAGTACAAAACAGTAGACACAGGATCCCTGCTCCTTCTACGCCACGGCAAAAGCACTGCATCCTGGCTGCAGTTTGTGAAGTCCCACACTGCTGTTACAAGTGACCTGTCCTTGCTCTTTCATTATTGATGTGCTTCCTCACTGCACTGAAAGATTCTTGACTCAGAGAGGTTTTCAGCACACGACTCTCATCCCCGTGAATCAAACACTGTAATATAGAGCTCATCATTTATCAAGCAGGCGCGGGGCTGAATTCAGATCCGGTGTAATGGCTATATAAAGATTACTGTACGTGTGGTTTTTCTGGGTCACTCTGATTGTTTTGTGGCAGTATAATGTGTCGTATGAGCTGGGCTGATTGTGGCTGGTGTGACAGCTCTAGCAATGTGAGATATTAGTGTATGCTGTTTTACCACCACACCTACAAACTCAGTGTGCAGCAGCTTTGGTGAATGTGATGGTATAAATCATGAGATGTCTATAAAAGCATTGCAAGCATTACAACTGGGAAGGGTTTTCCCCAAAGCAGTGGCAGGGGAGTATGTACAGGAAACCAGATTTGGATGCTGAACTTGTTCCCTAACTGAGAAGAGCTTGTGTGAGTTTTACACAGAGAACATATTGGGTCTTTTAGCAAGAGCACTGCACTTTTGGAGTCGGAGGTGCAGGACAGGAACACCAAACATAATGATGCTTCTCAAACACAGAGAAGGTTGTCATGATAAAAGACCAGTTGAATAAGGAGGCAAAGGTTAATAAAGAGAATACATTGCATTTTGGGAGCAGGCCTCCTCTTCTTTACACACTGCTCAGTCATCGTAGATATGAAGGTCAAGGCTCATCAGTATTCCCCTGTCTGGAGTCAGTGTCACAGCTAACAGTTTGTTGTTCTTTATGATGAAGTCTTTGCTTCCCCAAATAAATAAAACTGTCCATACCACGTTGTCTATTGGAAATAAGATGTGCAGATTTGCACAGCTCCTGGCTCCACAGGAAGCTCTAAAGCTGAGAATGGAGCTGGCTGAAAACCTGGGGAGTGAGGCGGCGTGACAGAACCAAGGGTACTGTTACTGCTGTCTCCATGTCTGCTCACAGTTTGGCTCGTTCCTCTCACCAGGTGAAGCAGCTGGGGCAGTACAAAGGGATTTCGAGGCTCTGATAGGGCCCAGATCCCCTGCGTGTGCAGTGGGGTGAGGGCTCACGTCCCCCTGCCCTGCCGTCAGTGGGGTGCCGCGTATCCAGCAGCAGGGGCCCGGGCAGCTGGCGGCAGAAAGCTGCTGGGAGCGAGAGACCCTCCCGGAGTGCCCCGGGCCACCGCAGCCCCAGGGCAGCGAGCCCCGCCCGGCTGCGCCTGGAGCGGAGCCGCGCCCGGAGCGGAGCCGCGCCCGTAAGCACGGCACCCCTCGCTGCGCTCCCGCTCTGCAGCCAAGCGCTGTGCCCCTCCTGTCATTTCACGGCACGAACCTCCACTACTCGGTGTGCACCAGTATAAACTTTTTTTTCTTGAATATTCTTCCAGCACCGGTAATGTCACTAGGTGACCTAAATCCTTCATTCACTCACATTTATTTTTAGTGAATGTCAGATAAAATAAGAGCATCACTGTGCAGAGAAGAAAAAACCGACTGTGTGAACTTTTTTCCTAGAGGTGAACGATCTGTGGGAAAATTGTCAATTTTTAATCACAACATCACAATAATATTTGACTGCCACTAAAGTCTTTGCATTTCAAATGCAGGGGAAGAGCTAGAGTCTTAAATGCATGAAGTAAATAAGTACAAAGGTATACAAAACTACTTTTGAAATGTGTAATTTAAGTGTAAGATAGCTGAAAACAAAGCTGCTATTCACTTATAGATGAGAAAAGAGACCTTAATTCATATAATTAGGCAGTTAATTGTCATAAATGTTATTTAAAGGTTCTAATCATAATCATGCATATCTAAGTAAAAACTTGGAGACTATTTAGCATTTGTAAACTTATTTATTCTAATATATTTATATATTCTAATACATATACATTATATGAGAATATAAATATATATAGCTCTATACACACAGCACATCCATTAACATAGAGTAATCTATTGCAGCTTTGCATGTATTGCAGATTGTTCTGTAAGTCTCCTTTTCTTTCCCTTTCATATGTACCAGGTGTGGTAGTAGGCCTCACTGCAAATGAAAGCTAACATTGTTGTTTAAAAATAAAATTCCATTCAGTCATTTTACGTGTAAAACAAAAGTTATATATGTGTATGTAGACATACATATTTACGATTGCAGTATTCATAATGGTAGTATGGAAAGGCTGAACATCTGCCTGAATGTAGGAGAAAAAGCTCTGCTGAAGTGATAAGTGAAAGCTGGCCTCAAGTACTACCTGTATGCAAACTTTTTGCAGGCAGAAGTTAATCAGTGTAAACATTTTTTCATTTTGAATGGAGCAGAAAGAAGAAGGGTCACTAATAATAGGTAATGAAGTAGAAAGATAAAGTACTTGAAATGAAATAATGGATTAGGAAATGGACTAAAATAGATATTTTTTATCTATCAGGAATCTCACCATTAATTCCAGGCAACAACATTCACTGTGTCAGTTCCAGGTTTCCTGTAAGTTCATGTCTGCAGCAATCACCGTTTAATCAGTGACGCAACAAACAGGCTTTCTAGATGTTAGAGGCTAGGCTTTGCTTTACACAGGGAACTGCCTCTGTGCTCCAGTTTAACAGTGTGTCTGGGACCCTGGCTCTGTGAACCTGCTTCCCCAGAGCCTTGCAGAGTTCACATCCAGGCCTGAACTCCATGGCATTGGTCTGTCAGCTGGGGCAGAGCTTTTACTGTACACATAACAACCTCTGATTCCCCTTACTGTGTTTGCTACACATGTTCCAGTGAAACGAGACACAGGATTTGTCAGGGAGAGCAGATTAGCCTCACTGAGGCTGAAGTAGGAGCAGTGTATATGGTGAAATCAATTTACAGACACCTTTTATTTCTGGGGGGAACGGTATTTTGTGAATTGGATTAGTAGTAGAAAAATGTTTTAATTTACCTAATAGATTTTTGGGGGCATTATGTAGAATTTCCTGTGCAACACTTAGCATTGCTCATGGGGAAAACAAAGTCATGCCTGAAAGAGAGCCATGCATAAAAATGATCTTAAGAGTACTTGTTTGTTAAAGCCTGCTTGGACTCCATTAACTGTAGCAACTGCTGCCTCCTGTCGCTTACCATCTGCTGGTCCTCAGTTAGACCATCCCCCGGGAACTGAGCTGCGCGGCTCCGCCCCGGCTGGCGCGTGCTTATTCCCATGGCTGGTCCTTACCGCTCCCATGAAAGTGCTCGATGCTGCACGAGCTGCCCAGTCCAGCTCTTAGTGGCTCTCCAGAGGGACCAAGTAGATGGACTGTGTTCAAAGTGTTTGGCAGGAACCATTCCCTCAGTGGAGGCAGCACCTGTGCCAGGGACCCTCTGGGACAGAGCAGAGAGGCTGGATGTCCATGTGCCAGTAGGTCGGACAGGAGCTGGGGCAGAACTGCATACTCTGTTACTCTTCACTAATTTCCACTCTAATGGCTTTTATGCCAGTGTTACATGTCAGAGAAGCTTCTTTGTGACTTTATTGCCACAGTCTCATAAACCTAAATCAAGGACATTGTCTTAATAGCTTCATCTGCTGCTCAGCTGAGTGGAATTTGGACAAAAAGAATAACTGAAACTTTTCCTTTATGAGAAAACATTATTCTAAAGCACTGCTAGAAATATTGTCTAGAAATATTCCTTTGGAAAACCTCTCAGTGCCTGTCCAGTTCAAGAAGTGCCTTTGCAGGTTGAGAAATGGAAATGTTGCCATTAGAGGAGTGCTGTCCTGCTGTAATTTGGTTTGGCTTCATCCTTCAAATGTTGCTTTTTAAAACCAGACTATCACTGCAGCAGCCTACTAGAGACTCCTCATGCTGGAACAATTTCTTAAGCAATAATTTGCAGCTAAAGTAACTAGGCAAAGTTTAAAGACATGATCCTGAATTTTAGGAAGATGAATGAAGTTTTCTTGCTTTTTGGAATAGCAGTGTAGTTTATTATTGCCTGTAGTCCTTATGATGAGGATAACATGGCCATGCTCATAGGAAGTAACTGAGGAAGTGACCATTTATGCTGTTGCTGCCCAAAAGTCTACAGCATGTGGTTATTTATTTATCCACTGCAACAATTGCTCTATAAACACACAGTACATTCTTGGAGAGAAACAAGTCAGGATCTCTCAGCAGGGAAGAGGGAGCCCACTTGTGTGTCCCACCCAGCAGAGGCAGCCAGCCATTGTTCAGGGCTGTGCTCAGTTATTGCACAGGGGATCTCAGCCTGGGCTAAACACAGCCCTGGAAGCCATTCCTGTGCCAAAAATCAGTGTCCTCCCAGTCCAGATGAGAAATTTGAACTGAAACAGGTGAAGTTGCCCACAAGGAAGCATCCCATTTTCGTACTGCTGTCCATGTTAAATAAAAAGTGTGAGAAATTAAGCATAGAAAATGATACTAAAGTAAAATGGTTACTGAAAGGATACAAATTCCATTAAGCACCAGCAGCACTGAGTTCAGTAAATAGAAAGGTCATCTTTCTGTCTCTGCCTCATTCCCAATTGCAGCATGACTCAGAAGAACAATCGAATAGGTTTTGTTAGATGCTTGCATGCGTTCTGGGGTTTTTATTACTTGAAATTTCATTCTGTTCCCTGTTGATTGTACCACAATCAACAAAGTAAATACTTAAAAAATTAGTTGTAAACCAAATAATTTTTTGCATATGTTTAACAATCAAGTGTCCTGATTTCAGAAAGATTTCAGCTGATTTTATTACATGTCCCTGCTTTGGTGGAATTGTAGAAATTGAAGACAAAAAGGGAAGGGAGAAGTGAGAAGAAAAGCCATCCTCGACCTGTCGAGAGGTTGAAAGTGCATACACAGCAGGTGTGCATGTGCTTTACAGCTAACCATAGCAGTGGTAATGGTTGTCATAATCTGAAGAGGAATAAAAGGAGAGCTGGATACCACCAAGACTTCACTTAAACCATCAGATTTGGGATGCCTCTCTCTGCAGGGCAGACTTCTTTCCAAATACTTTGTGCCCTCTAGGACAGGCAGAAAAATCTAATCCTTGTGACCTTTTTTTAAAAAAAAACCATAAGTAAAGTTTGCAGCATGGTATTTGTATGCAGAGATTAGCTCTTGATTTCTTTGCTTGGTACCTTAGGGTATATTTTTAAAGTACTACACAGAATTTTGGTCTCACTTGTCAACTTCTATTGACTTTAAACCTCATGAGTCACTTTGACAATATATCCCAGAGGGTTCTATCTTACATCGGCTTTAATTTAAATTCCCCTGCTTTTAGGGGGGTTATTTCTGAATTTAGAGTTAGTTTGCACGGGAAGTTGGCTTTCAGGAGAATTTTCCTGTCTTAGAGATATTCTGCTTCCAGGTTTTCACAGTATTATTTTATGTTCTGGTTTTCTTTGGGGGGGGGGGGGGGGGGGGAAAAAGACATTTTTGTTAGTATCTGCAATTTCTTTTACTTATTAGGTTTATTCATGCTGGCAATGGTTGCATTACTCAATGTCAGTATGCATGGCCCCCTTGTGAGTGCTATTGTAACTCATGTGTAACTGTAAAAGTATGTACTTGGTAAGACTCGTAGTACAACAAAAGCGAAACTCTGTAAGTAAAACCTAGCCAAGCATTTATGCATTATTTTCTTTGCAGAAGGGCTATGTTCTTCTCTCTTAAGAAGAAAATCCCAGCTGATTTTCCGTATCAAAAATTCCAGTGAGTCATGTGATGTCATAAATCCCTACGGGAGTGATATGCTGCTCCATGGCAGCTGGATGCACATCAAGTCCTCTGCCTGGTAATGTGTTAAGGTGCCCAGACTGGTGGATTGGTCATTATTTGTGGCTCTCACATAGAAGTTATGTCAAACAGATATATACAAGGGTGAGAGTGACATTTTGCTAGTCCCCAGAAGGGTTTTCTCACAGTTCACTCCATTACTCCTCCAAAATGGTAAATAAATAAATGACATTTAGAAAGGGAGCTCAGTGAGAGACAGGTCTGTGTTCTGCTAAATGTGGATGGCAGCCCGAGTTATCCGTAACTCCCCTCGTTGACTGGCAGCACCAGGGGGGCTAAAAGGCATGGCAAAGAGCCAGCTTCCTCAGCTGGAGAAATCCTGGGCATGGTAACCACCTTTGCCAGGCTGTGCCATCATGTACCTCTGGGTAGAGCATCAAACAAGTGTGCTAACAAAAGGGTAAGTATTTCCCCTGAAGTGTTTGACAGAAAATAAACAGCTGGAGCAACTGGCAGTAAATTCTAGTTTCCTCAACAGCATTCTGGTAACAATGGGAAAAGGAAGGAGAAGTCAAATCAACAGTACCTCTGTTATAATTGGCACAATAGTCTGGTTTCTCCTCTTTTGTCTTATGTGATCATATACAAATATGCAAACAGCAACAAATACTGCCTTAGCTAAAGACAACTGCTCTCTGTCTAGGAATTCAGGTAGCAAGATGGTGAAAATTCAGGCTGAGCATTGCTTTCAACATAATTTTCTACTTTGCCATGAAATATGAGCTGATCTTCCATTTTCTCAGTATCTTTCTCATCTAAGGGACAAAACATTGCTCCAGGATTGGTAAGCATATTGAAAACATTAAACAATATAAATGAAATTCTTACTATTGGGCAGAGAAAATAAACTCTCAGTCTTTCCTTAGTTCTTGCCAGGATAATAACTATGGCATACATGACATTGCTACACATCATTATCAGCAGTACTAGTTTCATTAAAAGAAACATTTTCTCTAGCACCACTAGCCATTTCTCATTTGATTTTTTGATTCAAATGCTTTACTGACCTCTAATCAGCATAGGTGTACTGCACTACCTTTGGCTGGAGAGTTGGTTATCTTGGAAAAGGAAGATAAGATTTTGTTAGTATTTAGCTATTAAGTAAGCTCATGTTATATTCCATTCCATTTTCATTGCACCTTCAGGTCTTATTGTCTTCCCCTTCAAAACTCTTTCTACGGCTTTGCATTTTGTTTGGATCAGTCTAATGGGCCTGCCATGGTCCCAGCCGCTCCTTTTTCTTCTTCCTTTCTTTCTTCTTCTACTTCATATGCACCTATCACAGACATAATTTTCTGGTTACTTAGTAGCATTCAATTGAATAAATTTATTCCTAATATTTGGTATCAGATCTGGAATTTTCTGTGTCCCTCCTTTTGAGATTCAGTTAAAGAGATGATCGAGCCCTTCACATGTGGACATTGGCTTCCAAGACAAGTTCCATACCCTTTTTCTAACCTGTCCTTGCTTAATTTTAGGAATGTACCTATGTGTCCTTTAATAAGTCTCCCTTCATGTATAATGAGCTTAATGTTATCTTTCCCTGCTTTTCAGTTTTATGACTAAAGGGCATTGTTTTAATTTCCTGTGAGTATTGAATATATTGACTTTATTCTTACACCTCCTGACTAGCAAAATGTTTGTTTCTTGGCTGACTGTTGGTGTTTTTTCGTGATTTCCTTATCTTCAGTAATGTTTTTGAGACTCTTCCTACAAACCTCTGCCTTAGTGTATAAATTCCAGATAAGATTGGCACCTTTGACTTAATGACATTCCCGCCTTCCTGAAGACAGAGGTGTTTTGCCTGGCTGACTTCACTAGTCCCCTCACTTCCTTAAAGTTTGTCCTTCTAAGTCTGGAGCTTTCACTATTATGAGTATTGCAACCCTTGCAGTAATAAAAGTGTAGTGTAAACATCCGTGGCAGCTTTGATTTAGGTTACTCATGCACTGCTCTAACTGCAGCAGTTAGTTTTGCTTAGACTAACTTACTCAATTTCTTAGGTAGGTTTTGCAGCCTGCCCTGAGCTCCAGGCTGCTTTATTTCAACCTCTGCTAATGCCCCAGTTTATTACAGTTTACTGAGTTACAGCTTCTGTTTGTTCTTCCATTCCATTTAAATGGCATCAGCTTCAGACTATTCAATTCACGTGTTCCTGTGACCAAATTCTGTTATTAATGTTCTCACTACTAACAAAACCAAGCTTCAAATAGAATTCTGTCCAGTTGTTTTAAGAGTTATTTGGTAAAAATATCAGTTGGTTATTGTACTGGGGAATAGCAGGCCTCTGAATTATTAGTGGCATTTCTCGCAGTCATTTTGCTTGGGAAGCTAATGTCACTTACAATTTGTCTCCTTCCAAAGCCACAAATTTCTCTTTATGTACACAGAATTTCCTCTAAGTAATTCTTGGTCAGAGGAAAAGTGGTTTTGACTAGACCTCATTTTGTCACTTGTTCCTTAGCAATAGTCTCTGTTTTAGCTGCCGTTTTTTCTACTATCTGAATAATTGGGTATGTTTGCTCTTAAATATCTTCATTCTTCTGTGGTGGAAGTTACATCATTTGTTCTAGATCCAAAAGAAAACAATAGATGGCAATTTCTTTGGTGGACTTTCTGCTGCAGTTTGGCATCCTACCATTATCTCTTTGTGTAGCATCAACCCTGACCCTAATGAGCAAATTTACTTTTGTATCCTCCTATGTGGCAACAAGTCTTTGCAACACTTCTCTGTATATCTGGCAGAGATACTGGCTGTAGCAGCATCTGCAGGCAAGTGAGGAGCAATTGTTATTGAGTTGTAGTAGAGACGCATTTCAGGGATGTGCTCTTAAGTATTGCTGAGTTGAAGTGTAGGAAAGAAAGTCAGGGAGAATTCTCTCAAGGTCGCAGAGTAAACCACATTCTTGTTCCTATGCACTGTTTCTCTACTGACATCCCGTCAATGAAAATCTGATAAAAAAATGAGTAACTTGAGGAAGTCATGCTTTATTTATGGAATTTGGTTTGCTATTTATTTATTTATTTTGTATTCTCAAAATTTCTGCTGAAAGGGTGGAAAATTGGTGCCTGGAAGCAAAACTGGAGAAAATTCAAAGCACAAACATAGAAATTCTCCTTGCATATTCATGTAGAATAAATATTCCACATTTTATTACTCTATTTAGGAGTGACTGTGCCTAAATTCACAGACAGTCCGCGGGTAAGTTTTAGAAAAGATAGTGGATCTCCTGTCATTCTGTTTAAAAAAACTTCATAATATTAAAAGTAACTGAGTATATTAACTGTAAAACACAACAATTTATGTTCATACTAATTTCACTTCAATACCTATGAGAATTTTAGTACTTTTTATTACTCTTTCTGAAAGAAGCTAAAAATTACAGTTCAACATTCACCCTAATGCATTTTCATTTTAAATCAAGATTTGATTACAAATGCCAATGGAAAAATATCATTCAGAAAATCTAAATCTCCATAAAACTGTTTCTTTTTGAGCAGTGTCCTTCAAAGTTAATACAAGCTATTTACATGCGTGCTTGGGCATTTACCTACATATCCATATTTTTTATTCCTTTTTTCTCTTCATGTGTATACAGGGAAAGGCAAAAGAAAAGAAGGAGAAAAGGGAGACAGAAAGTTTAGAAATCTCTGCTTTGATTGCTGATAAAATATTTTCTACAGAAGTCACAAGTGTTCAAGGAGCTTGTAGAGAGGTTTAACCACTACCATCAATAAAATATTTCAATGGTTTATAATCTCAAAGAGTGAGATCCTTTCAAATTTGTTGCCTCTTTCTGTTACGAAATCTGCAGCTGGCTCTTCAGTGTGCTTTGCCTGATATATTATGTTAATCAGCTCCCTTATTTTTGCTAGGCAGCAACCACTCCTTCAAAAACCCCACCTAATTGAGTGCACTATTTTGGGGTGTTTTGTCTTGCAGCTGGGAAGCCACATTTTTTGCCAGTAATTTGTAGTCTCTACTTATGAATGAAACATCTTTGTAGCTTCCTCAAGCTGAGTTTTTGGAAGCTATTTGTCAAAGCATTTTTCATAGTTCAAGGCAGAAGCCTCCACTGCGGAAGTAATGAGAAACATTTGGCAACTAGCGGAATTTGTTGATACTATTTTTTCTGGTTTTAATCATAGAGGTGGTCTCCTGCTGGGAGTTTCCCCTGTTATATAAATCTTCTGTAGAGAAGACATTTCATGTCTCTCTCCTGTAAGACAGTTTGGATTCTTCAGATTCTTCCTCTAAAGTATCTTTCTTCTCCTGTGGCTTGGTTTTTAAATTTATTTATTTTCTTTTCCTATGAAAACTGTACATATTCAATAGTACTTTAAAAAGTTTTAAATATTCTCTCTTGGTTTTTTGTCTCCTTGAAGACTTTAATTCCTTTGGAATTTAACAATCCCTGTGTTATTAAAGTTTAGTTCTTAGATTTACCTGCACTTTCACCTTTATAAGAGCAGTCTTCTGGTTCCTAGTGTTTCACAGTGCTGGAGAGATTGCAAAAATATTGACATGCTCTTTTCTGTCTCTGAAAAACTGCCCGAAACAGATTTTTCTCAAGCCTGTTCCATTTCCAATTTAGTCAAGCCACTAGGCTGCACCAGTAACTCTTCCTCTGTTAAGATTGTTTAAAGCAAATACTGTATTTTCCTATTAAAGAATCTCCCTGTTTCCCTCTAGAGATGCACTGCTGCTAGAGGCTGCAGGGCTGCCTGCTCAGTATTGTGAGGTATCAATTTTTCCCTCACCAGCCATGAATAACTCTATTCACAGCCTTCAATCTGATTATGACTTTTCAGATGAAGGTTGTCTGAGGGTGGTGGAACTGTATAAAACACGGGTATTTGTGCTCACAGACACTGATGGCAGTGGGTAGTGTAGCCTTTTTCTCTAAGGAATAACCATTTCAAGTCTTTTGTTGGCACTCTCTACTGCTTTGGCAGATGGGCACAGGGTGGGCAGGCATTCTCCTGCTTGAGGGATGGGGTCAGAATCCCCAGGGGATCATCTCAACTGCAGGAGACGTCCTTTGTAAAAGCTCTGCCACAAAGTGCCAAAGGCAGGAAGCAGGATGCAATAGCCAACACAACTGCCAAATGTAGCAGGACGGGATTTGGTACAAACTGAATTGTTAAGAGTTCTGTAGGCTGACATCTGGAAGTGGTAGAGCTCTAACCAAGGGCAGCAAAGTCTAATTATTTTCTCTTTATCTTCTCCCAGTGTCTTCCATGTATCTTATCAAAGTGTGAAATTTTCAAGGGAGATACTGACCTCTTCCCACTTCGAGAGCATGGTCCTTGCTAGAGTGCTGGGGCCACAGAAGGCAGGAGTTACCTACTGAGTTGCCTTCTATTTAGATCTTTGCTTACCTCCTACCAATAAATAATAATCTAAGTTACACTAGTGGTATTTACAGCCTCTTCTGTAGAACTGAAAGGCATCTTTTCTATTAAAAAGTGAATGTAGAGCGTTTCCAAAGGCTCTTGACTTTGGTAAAGAGACCCTTTACCCAGGAGACAGCCTAATCTTTTAAACTTCCTTCCCAATGAGCCTGTTTTTTGGATAATCCATCTTTGCCTGCTAGCATGCTACCCTTGATAATGAGCCTGTCATGACATCAGGTTAAAATGTATCACTACAATTAATTTCTGTAAAATATATTGTTCAGAGGATAATGAGAAATAAGTCCTATTTTAAAGCTGATCAGGCGGTGCAAGACAAGAATCTCATTCTTTTAATGAAAACCTACAGACTTTTACTTCAAAACCAACTATACTTGATTAAAACTGTGATAAAAGCCTGCAAAGTAGAGCTAAAATGTTGCAGCTGGGATTTCTTCAAAGTAAGAGAAGAGCTCTTATATTGTTTCAGTATGACGTAATGTGCATGTGATGGATTAACTCTATTTCCAGCTACATTTGCACCTGAAGTTTTGATTTTCTTCCTTCCTGTTCATATAATTAAAGGAATTTGGAGCCAGACCCAAGAAAGGACTTCTAGGCACTTCAGGTGGAATTTAGATGCCTATATCCAACATTTTAGTGCTTAAAACCTTCGCTTGATTTGCCAGCTGATCTTGAAGATACCAGAATTCTTATCTTTTGATCTAAAGCTTTCCAGGCATTTTTTTTTGTACAAGCTCCAAGCTGTCTCAGTTCTGTGATCAGATGTAATCAAAATCACCAACTGGAGAGTAGACACTTTCCTTCTCAAGGGCTTGAGGCTGTAGGTATTTCTAGAATGCACTTAATACTACTGACCCCTCTAAAAATAAATTAGTGGTAGCCACTGTCTTCTTGTAAGGCATAAGAGGAAGCACATGCCATTTCTTCTAGCTTGGGGCCCTGAGGTACCCTAGGAGAACCCAGATCGGTCCCTTCCTTTTGATCACATGAGGAAATTAGATAGTGTTCTCAATGTATGGCATATTCTGCATGGGGGGAACCAAAGAAGAATGGAAAAGAGATTAAATATTTCACTGAGGAGGAAGAACACTGAAGGTGATATAATTTTGTGACTAGGAGGTTAAGGTAAACCTCACAGATGCTAGGGAGGTAAATTCTACTTCCACATTTTTTTCAATGTTCAGTGTAAAGCATTATTTTATATAATCCAGTATTTTTTTCCCAAATAAACTGATTTAAGGCAAAATGATTTTTAATTTGGTACTATTGCATAATGGTGCTGGCTTCTGATAGAATGCTGGGGTTTTTTGATGCTTGTTTGTTTCTTAAGTAATTTAATTGCAAAGGGTGCAATAAAAATACAAACCGATATAGGAAGGGTAAAACAAGTACAGAATGATGTGCTGTATTTCTTATTCCTCACATGTTTGTAGCTTGCAGCTTGCAGCAGTATTTTGCCAGTCAAACTCTTTACAAAAAATAATGGTATTAGAAATAGGTTGATCTCATCTGTATGTCATGGAAATAACTTGTGATTCAGATGACAGCTGAAACCCACTATCCTTACTACAAATAAGCAGTTCAAACACACTGAACTTCTAAGGATAAAATTTTTAGACATAAACTTAGAGTATGATTTCTTAGTGTTTAAAATAACAAAATTAAAAATTCTTCGTGAGTAATAATTTCCTTTATGTAAGAGTAACCATCCTAAGAGACATCATTGGCAGCCTGGCTGTGTATGTCATTACAAGCTCTGGGTGGACACTCAGCATATGACATTATGGAAAAAGGTGGGTTGCTAACAGTTCCATACGTAATTATGGTGATACTCCTATCAACTCATATGGTGAAAACAACTAATCAGACATGGAGGACATCTCTACAGAGGAAGATATTACAACTGGGAAGCAAGATGATGTTATGTGGCTTTTCTTCACCAGAAATGCAGATGCTGTGGTGATGAGGAGAACTTGGATGCTGGATGCCAAAACAGGCTGCTAAGAGACATCTAAGCACAGAATTGCAGTGCCACAGGAGAATACTTTGAAACATTTGCTGGGTTATCTGTGAAAACAACACAACAATGCAAAGAGAATTTAATTAAATTTAGAAAAGGGCTTGAGAGCAAAACAAAAATATTATTATAGCACATTGTGGACCTGTAATATTCCCACATCTTGATTATTGCTTTAAGTTTGGTGATTTAATCTCTAAATGAATACAGAAGAATTAGAAAAGAAGAACTGAACAGGACTATAAAACCATGTATTCTGCATACCTTCTGAGTGAGGCTAGAGCGGGACAAATTTTGGGAGAGGATAGACGCCCACAATTTCATCGATGAAATGGGAGAAGAAAATGGGAAATACTTAGTGAATATGTGAGTCAGTATAAAGGGGATCCTGATGAAATAAGGTTTTAAAACAAACCAGCGGAAGTTGTTCAATTGTGCAAGTTCAGCTATAGAAGTGAAGGTATTGTCTTATCCAGAAAAAGGTTGGAATAATCTATGAAAAATAAGGAATCTTCTTAACATCTAGCATAGGAACTCCTTCTATTCGTGACCTAGGTAAAGGTCATTCAGCTTGACTTTACTCTGACCTGATATGGATTTCTCAGGTGGAGAGAAGGCTGGCAACATGAAAATTGTAGTTGCTGAAAGAACCATGCTAACAGTGTTCATGAGCATAAAATATTGCTCAAAATGGCTTAGAGAAAACTGTGAAAATTAAAATAGAGACCATCTACAATCTTTCTCACCAGCCCAATTGAAATGTGTGAAAACTTTTTAAGTCCTAAATGTAAAAAAGAGCAGAACTCTCCATTTCCAGAGATGCTATCTGTAGCTGGTGTAAAGTTACTTATGATTGCAAAGCCTGCTACAACACTTTAGGAGTGCTGTGACACAGCCTGCTAACTAAGTAGTGGTGAGCATTTTGTAGAAAAAGAGTAAAGAAGTTATGGGGTGAGGAGCTTCCTTACTGATCCACAGTGAGAACTTTGATAACGTCTTTTCTACCTAATTGTAAAGGCAGAAAGTTTTTTGTACAGTATTGAGAACAAGTGTTGATTTGCAGAAATAAATTTGTTCCTTACAGTATTTTTTTTATGTACTGCAAAACATAGAAACCATTGGAAATACCACTCCCAGTGCTACAACGTGTCTGTTTCCCCCTAGTACAAGCATTTTTGTACAGGCCTAATCAGGATTTGAGCATTCTCTGAGGCTATGACTTTAATGATTGGTTTGTGAAAAGATATTAAAAATCATTGAAAATATTACTGAGTTCATTGCCTGATCTGCCAGTAGGCAGGATCTGAACAAAAGTGTTATTTCCCTGTCTGAATCATGAGCACTATTGATTGTCTTTCCAGTAAATGTGTAGAGCTATAGAAAGAATATTATAACTTGTCCCTGTAAGTCATATTCTGAGTGAATGAGCTTTTAGAAATGGAAGTTCTGGTGATTTATATTTACAGCAGCTGAGTTTGAATTTCAGGAGGATGCTTGGTAAAATTGAATGAGGACAGAGGCTGGATGGCTTAGCTTGTGCTCAAGGAGTCACAGGATGTAAAACAATTATTATTATGGTTGCTGCTAATAATGAATAGAACTTCTCTGCCTCTCTTTGTGTAGATCCTTGTGGCTGAAAACATGCAACTTGCCTCACATACTGTGTGAGAAGAAATAAGCATGTATATTTACTGGTAAGAAATATATATTTGTACTGGTAAGAAATTTTCTCTTATTTAATGAAAGCCCAGTGCTGCAACCTGCTAAGCATTCTTGATATACATTTAAGGCAGATGCTCATATTTTTTATTATTCAGTTGGCATACTTGAGTTCTTTAAAATCTTTTGAGCTTTTAGTAATCCCAAAGTGGTGCCAATGTACAAGACTTACCTTGTCTTTCATGAAATTTTAGCAGGAATTTTTGGAAAACATGCTGAATCACTGACCTGCTATATAATATCTATTATTATTTATAAGAACTTACCTGTTGCCTTTAGTGACATAGGAAATTATTTCAGATGAAACACTAATCATATCACTATAAAATTCACCTTAATTACTCTGCCTTATTTTTGGAATTGCTTATTTGGAATGACCACTGCACAAATCCATCACCATGCTCAGCTGGGTATTTTCAGCTCACTTACATCTATATATATAATAATACAATGTAGAAAATAAGCAGAATGCTATCCTGGGGAGCATTCAAGGTCAGCTTGGATGGGGTTCTGAGCAACCTGACCTAGCTGAAGACCTCTCTGCTCTTTACAGAGGGGTGGGTCTAGCTGATCTTTAAGCTCCCTTCCAACCCAAAACATTCTATGATTCTGATGAAGCTGTATCATTGCTATCTCAATGATCAGGAAAAGCACAATTATGTGGTTGGTAAGTGTAAGAAAGTGGGTGGACTAATATACCTGATAGGACACAGCCAATATTTTGGGTTAACCTGACCTCTCCCTCTACAGACACTTTCTTAAGAACAGAGAGGTATGATAACAATGCTGCTTTTTAAAATATCCACGTTGAATTATTCATTGTATTTTAATAGAGAATAATCACATGCAACAGGTGTTTTTCCTCTGGCTTGTTGAATTTCAGGGTAATTAGCCTCCAGTTATTGGCCTCAGGGAAAGAAGCAGTAGAACAAATCAGCCTTATTTTAAAATAATTACTGCAATCCTACAGTGCCTGTCAGTTGTTGTTTTCCTATTTTATGTCAATGTACAGTACATGTACAAATAGGACTCTGAAACTGGGAGAAGAAAAATGCAACCTATTAAATAAAATTGAGAAAATAACTGGTGGATTTAGTAAATATGTTTTTAGTAGAAGTGAAGGGCCCTTTCTGTATGTTGTATTAAAATCCTTTTGAGCAAAGCAATAATAAATTGCTAGCATGATGATAAAAGGAATAAGGATTATTATAATTTTTCTCCAAGTAATTGCTATGATATAAAAATGCATTTGGGGGCTCCTTTTGTGGCTTTTACATCAGCATTTAAACATGATTAATTTAATTTAAGGAGGATTAAGTAAAATTTCAAAAGGGATAGAAAGTATGTTTCACTAGTCTGATTCTTTTACATTTCAAAAATACAGTGGCTGTTAATAAGATATTAGGGAGAACTGCATACCTATTTAATTTGACTGATGCAGCAAGGCCTTCTGATGGATCCTGGGTACTCATGAAGGGAAAATCCAGCTCATTCCCTATTCCCACACTTCTGCATTTAAAACACTGCACGAAGTCTACAGGTCAAGGAAGAGGTTGGAAATAAAATAATCTCTGAATCTGGGCCTCTCTTAAATCTGCAGAAAACTCATGTACTGGATGGATATTTTGGAAGAGGGCATAGTGATCAGAGGCATGCATCTGCATGTCCACCTCTTCACCTGATGGTTCTTCCTGTTAGAGCTCTTCTCCCACATGCTGGTCAGACCCCAGCTCTGAATGATCTCTGCCTGATGCCTGTTAAGGAAGATTCTCCTTCCTGTGACAGGACACAGATTCTGCACTGCTCTTAAGTGCATCTGCAGGTGTAGATGCACTTAGTGGGTATAGGTTTTGGTGTCAAGGAATGACCCTCCTGAAGGCGAGCCACCCACACCTAACAGCAACATCTGGCAGCCTTTGAACAACGCAGCGCCGCTCTTTGCATGGGGTTAGCTCAGGGACTTAAAAGGTGGGGGCTTTCCAGAGGTGGTAAATTACTCAGAGAAGGCTTAGGATACACACAACTGAACAGTTGCTGTATTTCTCATAATTTTTTTCAGTCTCTCCCAGGCTAACATATCAGCAGGACTGGGAGAGACTTTTGATGGACTGCAATGCACTGCAGCAAGATGCTACTCAAGCATGCAGCCTTCATGGAGCTGGTGCAGTGTGAGGTGGAGTTCTTCCTTGTAGCAGGCTCAGAATTTGAAAAATTTATTTCACTGTCATCAGATCTACCTATTGGAATGTAAAGACAAGTGAAGAAGTAGTTTAAATTGGAAGTTATTAAACTTATGTAAATGGATAGACTGCTAAGAGGACTTTCCCAACCATAAAAAGAATATAAATGTTTTTATTATGCTTTATTCTTGTAAGTTGATAATTTTTTAATAACTATATCTCAGTGCTAGAAGACTCTTGTGCTTCTGAATGAGGCAGGGAAGATTTTGTTTCTATTTTAGCAATTAAAGATCCTCTCACAGCACAAATATGGACATAAATTCTTTATAATTTTCACCTTGTCCCTTTACAGCAAATTATGTTCAGAACATAAAGTGTTACCCAAAAATTGAAAGATGAGATAAAAGAGATATTTTCAGATTTGGAGAATAATATGAATAAGATCATATTTGTTGGAAAATAGACTAAAAGAATTGATGCTTTGTGCCACAAAGGCTAGGTGGGAATAGTAGTCATCACAGCTCTTTTCACAGTCTGCATCATCACCAGTAGTGTTTCATAGTATGAAGACTGGACAGTAGACCAGCACACAGGTAAATGATAACTAATACAACACATTTCTCCTATGTGTTTTTAATTAATGTAATTTGTTATTTTGGTACTTTTTAAATAGTAAAAATCTTTTAATAATTTTTTTTTAAGTAATAAAAGCATTCCTGTTAGCTTTTTACAATGAGAACATTAAAATAAGAAAAAACATAGTCCTATATTTATTCAGAAATAATAAAAATTATGCATTTAAAATGTTAATGAAAGCTGGTGAGTAATTAAATGTAATAATTTTGTACATTTATTCTTCAAATTCTTCACTAGCCTGTATTAGTGAAATACACAGATAATGAAAATTAGAAAATGGACTTCACCACTCAATTAAAGATAAAACAGGAGACACTTTAAATGTTTTCCTTTCTATTCTATTTCTATCTTGTGCTTCTCTGTCTCAGTTTCAGAGGGAAGCAGAAACTCAAGGAGTTGCTGCACTAACAAAAAGACACTTACACAGGTGCATTCCCATTTCTCCCTCTTAGTGCCATGCAAACATTTATTTCCCTTCCCTTCAGCCAGGAAGGAGACACATTCTGTGTCAGATTCTCAATCCAGAGGAACTCTCCATGCCCTTCAGTGAAGTTATTGTGAACTTACTTTTACCTAATTGAATCGTCACTAAAATCAGAATCCAGCTCTACATCTCTGACAAGAGATGGAACAGCTGAACAAGAGTAGGCATAGAAGAAACACTCAGCTTTTCTTTGTATTTTCCTCCTTTGGCATCTTCACAATTCCTTCTGAAAGCTGGAGACACAGGAGCTGGGAATCCTGCTTTTACTCCAAACTGAGGTTCAACAGGGAAAAACAACTATTTTGCAACAAATTTGAGAGACACGCAGCTTAGATCTTGATGTCTTATTTCTTCTGAGTTGTATTAATAAAGGCCCCTATTTTTTTCCTACCGAGGAAGAGATGGAGCAAGATTATGTAAAAATTATAGAAGAGATTTGAGTTATTTTAATACTATTTTCTTTTGAAACAGGAGGAAAGTATGAAATGTTTCTTACCTTTTAAGTAATTTTTCTTATGTCATTTATTGTTCTAGTGATGAATGGTTAAAACTTACTTCGATAAAATATCAGGCTAAGTGAAGTTAGCTATGATGAATCTTTCATTTGTAGATCAAGATTTGTTGCAACTAGCCTACATTTTCTTTATACACTTTAAAAGACATCATCAGTTCCAGAATTCCTTCATCTAAGAATGCACACATGTACAGACTAACACATCTTCTTTGGAGGGCTTCTTCTCTGTTAGAAATTATATACTTGTGGTCCTTTTGGAAGCCTGGACCCTAGTGGAACACTTTAAAATGCTCAACAGATGTAGATAGTTAAAAGCTCAGTAGAGGGGCCTTCATGCATCTTCAGTTATGTTTAAACTTTTTTTAAATATCTGAGAGCTGGAAATTCAGCTCTGAGTCAATTTTCAGATGTTTTCATAAAGTTTTACTCTGCGGCCATTTTTCATGGTTTTGATGTTTAGCTTCTATCAGTTAGAAACTAATTTAATGAATGCATCAATACATAAATTAGTCTAAATATGTCAGAATATAAGCCTTATGTCCCACAAACACTCGTTCTTGTATCATCTGTACATGGGTTTTATTCTTGTCTTTTACAAGGTGCAGTAGAAGGAACAAGCACACAAAATGTACAGTTATTCAGACAGAGTACCTCAACTGTGTGCATCACTAGACAGGAAGTCATTTGGGAGTGTGTCTGTCACCATTGTCACCTGCTGTAATTAACAGCATGCTAAGAGCTATAAGCAACCCGAGAAACTTGATTGCATCACACGTTGAGGAAAGGACAGCTAAAAGTTTTTCTAAATAAAAACCAAAAAAATAACTTCAGATATGGTTCTCTGTTCTGTAGGTTCAATAAAAATCCTGCATAAGTAGGGAAGGTGATTTGACAAGAAGAGCCATTATAAGAGACAAATAAAATAAAATAAATCAAGTGAATTACTGATAAGATGAATTTCAACTTAGATGGTTTGATTTGATCATGCTCAGTGTTTCTGGTTCATTGTGATTATAGGGTCTGATTTCCCAGCTTTATACTCTTGATTTATGCCAAAGAATGAGATATACCATTGATTTCAGACTTCCTGTTTTAATGCAATGCTAAATTATGGGTTGCATCTCATTACATTTCTGATTCCCAAAATTAAAAGTGTGTTTGAGAAGAGACTGCGAAGGAGAGAGAAGACAGGAGTGCGATGAACTGCCCAGCTGTCTCTAGCAGGAGCTCTATCTAATGCTGGGAAGCAACACAGAACAGCAGTGTTCCTACGTCTCTTTTTCATTTGTGAATGTTTGCCAGAGATTACAATCACACCACTTCTCATCAGAGCTGGAGTTCTAGTTTATCAAAGTGTCAGTATGAAGACTAACACTAGGGAAAATTTGCTGCAATATGGCTGGAATATGAGCCCTAGTCTGACAGCTACAACATAGAATCAAACCCATCTCTGTAGCCGAAAGGTTTTGTAAACATTATTGGGCAGGAAGGGACAGCTTTTACAGGTACTTAAGGCTTAAATAGTTTATTGTGGAGTGTGCCATTATAGTTTTTAAAGCATTTGCATGTCTGGTACTGTTATTTTACTGGGAAGCAGGCATAAAGGCATTTTGTAAAACCGTAGTGACTTTTGTTTCCAATGCTACTGCACACCTAACACTACAAAGTATATCCAATTTCTCCCTGGTGGGGGTTTCACACAACAGGAGGTGCCACACCTCTCAGGAGGCTCCAAACTTTGTCCTTAGAGCCTACACTCACAGTCATAAGGGAAGTGCCATCTGGGCTTATGATAGTGCCCCACCCCGTTCTGTTTTTCAATGGTTCTAATCATCAAGGAATTACTCACAAATATTGCAGATTTAAAAATTATGATGCATATAGCAAATATGAGTGTGCATAGTCACTCTTTTTAGAAATGGAACTCATTTAACAATGTAGTCTGCACCAATAAACTTTGGGTATTCCTTACCCCAGTCTTAATTATATTTGAACTTTAAAAAGCTCTCAGACTATTTGCAATCTTTTATATGTTTAGTGTATTCATGATACAGAAATGCAAAGCTCATGGCTCAAAAAGAGTAGGGGACAAAAGGGAGGCAGTAAGATGAGGGCTCGAAATACCAAAGAACTGACATTCATCATTGTATCAATGGTAGCACATAGCTGTATGGACACCTGCAGGGAACTGTTTGGCAGCCTAACTCCAAACCAGGACAGCAGAAGGCTGTCACAGAAAGAGTCTGCAATGCTTTCTTACAGACCCCAAGATTCATTATGCAGTTCTGAATCACAGTATCATTTCCACTCACATCACCTGGCCTTGCAGAATAAAGCTGAAGAGGTTGGGATTGTAATTCCCAAAAGCACACTAATGCACTCATGCACTTTTCCTGGGATCAAATCTCCCCCAAAGTCATAAACCCTTGCTGCATGCTCTGGTGACTAACTAAAACTTTAACTATGCCTATAAATTGATCCTTTATGTCAGCAAAGTTTTTACTAGACACAATTTTTCTTCAAGATGTGTTTGGTTAGTGGAACTAGAGTAAATATTTCATAGGATGATAGTAGTAAAACTGAATGGCAAGCAAATACCTTTATTGATCTTGGACTTGCTGACTAGACATCATAATGAAAGACACACTGGGAACTCGTGAATGGATGACTGGTCACTGTTCACTGTGAAGCATTATACTGGTACTCAAATCCTGGGCCTGAAGTGCTTATGCAGAGAAAACATTGTCCGCTGGAAATCTGTGGGAGATTTGCCCAAGTAAAAGTTGATGGAAGGGTCCCAAAGAGCAGTCATCTACAGGGGAACTCATGGATTAAGGTCACCTCTGTCTTTCTATGGGAGATGAGTCAAGGACCTTCTGCCAGGAGTGCTTTCCTGGGTCTAGCCTGGCTCAGGCTCTGCTGTTGTTGACAATCTTAGTGGGTAGCCTCTGTGGTGAAAAATTACCAGGACATCTTTGAAGGGGTGTAATTTTTGGGATCTAAAGATTTCTTTGTTCAGAAATAAAAGGCAAACCATACCTGTTTAAGAGAGTTTCTTTATCCTGCCAGTGAAGGGATATAAACACGAATTGAATGTTTTTGTTTGTTTTTCTATGGCTCTGGAGCTTGTATCAAATCTCTATGGTTACTTATTTGTATTTTGTTTTAGAAGTATCTTAAAATATTCAGTGTTCATGGAATATTTTCTCCAGAACAAAGACTGCTCTGAAGGATAGCATCAAATGCTAAAAGGTTGCATGATCCAAATTTGTCGGTTTTAGAAGAGAGGCACTTCCTCCTTTTTTTTGAAATCTTCTGAATTATTATGAGCTCCTTTCTGTAACAACTCTTTGCTTCTACAAGAAATATTCTGAATAACCAAAAGGTAGAAAAAAAAGTAGCTACAGAACAACCTTCTACCAGGTCTATTTTTAAAATGGAACTTTGCTTTCTTCTCCAGGGCTGTGACCAGACATTTATTGCTAAACTGAGGTGTTTCATCAAAGCTCTGAGTAATATGGTGGGATACATGTGACCCAAAAGTGTGTATTGGGGATTGAAAGCTTACCTATTTAATCGAGGACCCTGAGACAGGAGCACCTTGCACTATGAGTGCTATGTGTAGGTGCTGCCATGTTGAAAGAAACTGTACTCATACAGGCCATTTATTGCTGTTTTTTGTTATTCCTTTTAAAATTGATTCACAGACATTAGAATCAGGCAAAAATATGATTTGTATAAATAAATATATGCAAATTCACTGGTTCACTCTCTAGGTTGCAAGAGATTGTGAAAACTTCAGCTTAGTTGGAAGATGCTGTTTACCAGATTATTTATTAGGTCTCCTTCAGCTTTGTCCAAGGGTGAGAATTTAGCTTTAAATACACTTCATTTATTTAATGCAAGCCTCCATTGAATTATTCTGATTCTGCTTTTATTGCTGTGTAAATACATTTCTGTTATTTTTCAACCTAATAGCTTTTCTAAAGTTCTGCTATTTCACTTCTGGCTTCTGGTCATTTTGAACTTAGAGGATTTTGTTTTTGGGGGGATGAGGTTTTGTAGAACTGTGATTTGAAAACATGATGTGTGCAATTTGCTACTGGCCCCCTTCAGTGTGCAGCACGGCTGCCTGCTACGCACCATGTGCTTCACCTACAGTCAGGTGCTAGAAACAACAGTCCTGTTTTGTCCCTCTGCCCCATATGTTTCCACTCCATCCTTCATATGAAATCTAGGCTGAAAATTGACTTAATTCAATTCACTGGTTTGCCAGTACTTTTGTAGTTTTGTGCTTGGCTCTTGCTTTAGTTGAGTCAGACATCTGCTAAAGCAGTGAGCTGGCCCAACTCACCCTACAGCCACTGAGCTAGTAGGCTGAATGTAAGTAATGAGGGACAGACCACACAGATAAGGTGTGACACAAAATGAGTAGTCTCAGTGACTGTTCTTTACTCCTGATATTAGCTATGTCTGAGCCAAAGTCCACTGCTCCATGGTGCTTGTGCCAGCTGCGTCTACACTGCCTGTAGCAGCAGGAGTGCGTTGCACTGGTTTTGAGCTTGGAATCTTCCCCACCCGTGCCTGAGTCGTCCCTCTTGGCAAGCCAGGATGGGAGCAGTAACAGAGCTTTGGCTTAATCCTGTGTGATGATATTGTCATAGTCTGAACTCCAGAATCTGCAGCCATTTTGTGAGGCCAGACTGCCCAGCTGTAGCACCACACCACAAGGGGCCTGCCAGCACAGGTGGCAGAGCTCAGCGCTGTCACGCAGCCTGTGGTGGGTAACCCTTGGCAGCAAGGGAGGGAGCATCCTTCTCACCAGAGAGCCAAGCTCTGGGCATCTGTCCTGTCTACAATGTGGTGACAGAAACAAACTGTTCTAGTTTGTGTTTTCTTTCTGTGAAAGAAAATGTGTAAAATAGGACTGAAGAGATACATACAATCTTTCACAGACCTTTATTTTAACTGAGGAATTTAATCCAATGTAAATAGATTGCATTTGAGTAAAACAATGCAAATATGTATATTAATGTAATTAGAAGACACTTATCTGCCTGAAGGACCTTTTAATGATTTTATTTTTATGGGTTTTTTTCCCCTGGAATGAAGAAAAGTTCATTTTTATAGAATCCTCTGAAGTCTCTGGGATATGTATTCTATGTATCTTCTGCATGTAAATTTACATATATGTAAATACAGTGGCACTCTATATAGGGGGGGCATTAGAATCTAATAACAACTCCAATCTCCAATAACAAAAAGTGTTCATATGAATAAAAGAATTGTTGTGGTTATACAGTAAAGAGACTAAAAATGTATATGAAATTAGGGAACTGGAAAAACACATAATTTTTATCATCACTAGAAAAATATCTGGTAGAAGTCAGTGGAGGTACTTGGTTACCATTGTCATTAGTCTGAGTATTACCCAAAGAGAGAGGTAACTAGAAATAAAATACGAAAAATATTTTTAGAAGAGAAAAGCAAATCACTGCGCAGTTGCTTCTTTATCATTCAGAGCATGAGATGCATATTAGTCATAATAAGTGTTGTGCTGGGGGAGTAGATGCTTTAAAAGCTTTCTTCCTCTTCTGGAAACATCTTGAATGAAGAGCTTAGGAAGAAATCCCTAGAAGAGAATAAACTATCATGTTTATTAAGAACATCCTATTGATGGATTATTTGGAATGGTACTAAAAATTTCCCAAGGGAAATATCTATGACTTTTACAATCAACACTTGAAACAATTTTTTTTATAATGTCATAGAAATCCATTTAAATTGAAAATACTTTGTATTAAACTTTCTAATATGACGAAAGATTTAAATCCAACCAGTAACAGTGAACATAATGATAAAATTAAGCATGTGGTAGAGAAAAAATATCCTGTAACAGACAGTATGGCCCTAAGTTCAATGTTGCTTTAATATTTAAATTTGTGAGAGTTTATTTCAGTAGAAAAGAATCAAATGCCATATCTGAAAAACAAAATGCTTTCCTTAGAAGAACAAAAATTAATGCCCCAAATCTACAACACACTGTCCAAAGGGTTGGTCTCTCCTCTGCATTTCATTTTCAGGCTGCCTTGTATTACAACAAAAGTACTGCAAAGGCAATCAGAATGATGTTACTAAGGAAAAGTCTGCAAGCAGAAGCTAAGGGGGTTTCTGTCTTTGCAACAGAAAACATGAGAAAACTCAAGAGCTTTTCAGGGAAAATGTAGGAATCAAGCAGAGAAGCAGGTCAGTGAATCCAGCATTTAACTTTTCTGACGAATTCCTGCACCAACCATTGCTCATCTTTTATTTAGTTTCTGATCTCTAGCCCCTCTCTGAACCCTCTCTATCTGTCAAATTTTTTTCTCCCTGATACAGCCAACTTCAAGGAAATGTCAAGATCATCTTCAGGAGTTTACTGTGTCAATTGCCAGCTATTTAGAGCTAGCCTACAAAAAGTACTACTTAACACTGTTAAAAATATGTTACCTGATTATAACTGTATCTGAAGAACCAACTCCCCCAACCATAACTGTTACAGGAATGTCATACAGCTGAGCCATATCAGTCTTTGGAATGTCCAGAAAATTATTCATATCCTTTTTTTAAAAAATGTTGGTGAAAATGAATAATGACGAACTTGAAAAATACATAATTTTGTTCCATACTTCTCTTAACTTCAAAGCCATACTTGTAAGACATGTTACAAGTTTGTTTCCAGTATCTTTACAGTGACCATATCTTACACACATATTATGAGCTCACAAGCCTGAAAAGCAAACTTCAGTTGTAAATTCAGTATGCTCTACCTGTCTGCTAGTGAATAAATATAAAAGAATACTCAATTCAGCAATACATTAAACATATCCTCTGTACTCATCCCAGGGAGGTTATATACAATATAAAAGATTTATATGGATTAGTTTCACATAATACCATGATTTCCTTGGTCTTGTGTTTTTGTTACCTTGTATATATAGCACCAGCAGAGACTAGAAATTTGTTTTTATCTGGAGCTCTGCTACAGCTCTGCCTATCATGTAGACAAGAAATTAACATGGCTTTCTTCAAACAAAATACAATTATTCTGAAGGTCTTTCTGGTTCCAGTTGTGACGGAACATTCTGCTACAGGTTCCCGTGTTATTTCACTTCAAGCTAACATTTCATTACCTTTGCCAGTTCTTTCTGGCAAATACAAATCATTCCCATGACGAGGAATGAGAGTGGAAAAGGAAAATAATCTGTCCTTTCTCAGCATCAGACGTGCTCTCTTCCCACTGTCCAGCTGGCATCCAGAACCTAAAGCGCAGTTTGAACAGGTATCAGCAGGCATACGGCAAGAGATAGACAAGTCTGACCTGAAGTTTGTGGTCAGACTTTTTTTGCAATCATGGTGCTACATGTTTAGCAGAAATATTTTTTTCATTTTTCCAAATGACCTCAGTGATGTTCCTTGTATGCTTCCTCTCTAGACTCTTCACCATCTTTGTACCCCTCATTTAGATGCTCTTTAATATCCTTCTTATCCTATCCTAGCTGATGTCCTTCTTATACTGCGGCACCCAAAACTGGACACAATATTCAAGGTGAGGCCGCCCCAGTGCAGAGCAGAGTGGAACAATCCCCCCTCACCTGGCTGGCAATGCTGTGCCTGATGCCTCCTGGGACACGCTTGGCCCTCCTGGCTGCCGGGGCACTGCTGACTCATGTTCAACTTGCCATTGACCAGGACCCTCCAGATACCTTTCCACGGAGCCTCTCATTTCCCAGTCTGTGTGTACTTCCAGGATTGCCCCATCCCAGGTGCAGAATCCAGCATTTGCCCTTGTTAAATTTCATATGGTGGGTGATTTCCCAGCCCTCTGATTTGTTTAGATCTCACTGCAGAGACCCCCTGCCTCTGAGGTAGTCAACAGCTCCTCCTAACTTTGTGTCATCAGCAAACTTAGCATACTTTTGAGTCCTGTGTCCAGTTAGTTTATGAAGACAGTGTTGGAAGGCCTTTATTTCTCAAGTTACATAGACCTTCCCAGGCATCTGCAAGTGACTTGTACACACAGCCTTCCTTCCCCTTTCTATACCAGCCTAGATTAGCTGCCATGGCAGCATGTTCAAGTTGTTCTACACAACTGCTGAAAGCAAACACACCACTCAGATTGGTAAACAATTACCTGGCAGGACTCTGTTATGATTACATGGCGTGATCTGGTTCTGATGAGGCCCTCCCCACCCTAAGTAGACAATCTCTCAGGCACCTCCCCCTTCTTCTGGCTTTGGCTCGACTCATGGGCTTGTTGAGGCACAAGTCAGTATCATTCCCCCTGAGGATTTTCTACTCATGATCTTTGTCGCATCCTGGTCACTTCTCCTCTGCACTGACAGCTTGATAGTTAAACAAGGTATGGCTCAGAGCAATGAAGGAAGGAAAAAGGGTTTTCCTGCCACCCATTGGGAAAGCAGGACAAATTGGCAACTGCTGCATTCTTTCTGTGGAATGGATCTTAGGCAAAGGGACAACAGTAGGGTTATGTGCCAGGCTTAGATAAGGGCTATGTCCCACCCACTTGTCTCCTAGCTCCTCGAGCTGCCAGGTCCTTGGTAAAGCACTCCATTAGTACACAAATATGTATCCTCTGAGAATAAGGAAGCTTGGGAAGGCAGTGTAGTTGGTAACTTGGTGTGTGGACCCTGACTGACTAGTTAGGGTGATATGGTCCATAGTCCAAGAATTGTTCTATCTGCAGGGCAAGCAGGTAACTTGCAATCAGGAATGTCTCTCTGCTGTCATGAAAGGAGTGTTACCTTATGTGTGGTGAAAAGGAGCAGAATACCTGGACAGGAGAAGGTGAACTTGATTAGTATAGCTGCTCATGGCACTTGAGCCACTTGAAAGTGAGAAAACACTGAAGCACCCTGGGCAGATATCCTATACTGGCTTGCTAACTTGTAGGTGTACCTTTTAAAGTGGTAAAATGTAAAGTATGTTCCTCAGTTTTTCTGCAGAGACAAAATTTAACCCTTGTCCAGGCTCAGCACTAGCTAAAAAAGACTTCTGGCTCTGGCAAGGCTGGAGTGCTGTGTGGTTGGTGCTATCTTTTTTTGTTCATGCCTGGCCCTCTGCAAAGGTGAGACTATTTTGGTCTATACCTAAAGCCTGGTATACAGAGAGGCAGGTCTGCTCTTCTCCTGTGTGTGGGTATGGATCTGGTAGGGCATGCTAGATCCCTCCCCTTTGCCTAGACATCTGATGGAGATGGAGAATGGCCCTAAAGTGGGTTTGCTGCCCCCCAGTTTCAGGATGGAGCCTGAAGGACAGCAAAAGAAGAGATCTAGATTATATAAAGCACACTGGGGTGATCGCAGGAGATATCTGTCAGGAAAATACCAAATAACAAAGTTTGGCAAGAAGGAGTGCACGTGTTGGCTATAGTTTGCCAGGGACAAACTGTCTGCACACCTTAGGAGGAGGAACACTGAAGGAGCTTGGTGTGCCACTCTGAAAGAGGCATGAAATAAAGGGTGGATCAGCATGGAGGTGTTGCAGTCATACTCTGTTTAAAACAATGCAGATAATGGGATCAAAGGAATGACCAAGACCTGAACTTTGCTTCAATAACACAGAAATACATGTTACTTTTCATGCCCTGCATATGCTAATGAAGTAAAAACTTGCACATGCTTTTTATGTGCTACTAAATCACTAAAATTCCACCTAAACATGAAATGACATCAATTGTAACTTTATGTTTTCTCCTCCCTCAAAGGAAACAATATAAATATAGCTTCAGTGGGGAAGGGGATCAGAGGGGGCTCCACCTTTGTATCCTGGGACAGTCGATGGGCTGTAGTTATCTCCTTTCCCATAAGGACTCCTATGGCTATTGGCTAGGACCTGAACACTTGGCTGTGCCAAGTGCTTCTTCAGGAAATTCAGAAAGCAAGCTTGTGTTTGTGGTTAAACTTGCAGTGCTATATAGTCATCTTGCAATTTAATGTATTTTTCACTGGCTGTATTATTTGTATTTCATGTATTCATGCCCACTTCTGAGGACAGTATATCACCACAACAAGTAAGAACTTGCATTTCTGTTTCTCAATAAACGACACTATTTTGCACCTGACCATGAGAGATATTGAATGTGACTGGACTTTTAGTCTGGCTGTGAGAGTTCTTTGGGCGCAACCAGGCTTAGAGTGGATCGCATTATTTGTGAATCCATAATCATGGTAGTTCTTATTGAACATTGTTGGGGTCCCTCCCCTGCCATGTAGCCCTGGGAGAGGGGCCCTGAGGGCACAGACACGGGGTTTCCCTGTCCCTGCTCAGCCTCGTTCCCATTGGTTGGTTTGTGTTCCCTGCGCGGGCAGAAGGACCCTTGGTCCCGTGACTGGAACAGTTCCTCAGCAGAGCCCCGGCCATGCGGCTGGAGAAATAAACATCTCTCTGAAACAGCTAGCAAGAATCTGTCTGTCCATATATATTTCCTTTCCACGGGACTCCTGGTTTGATATATGCGTGTTGCAGGATCCCCACTGCAACAAATGGTGGAGATTTGTGAGCAGAACGATCCCCGATCCCTAAGCGACTGATTTGTGTGAGTAAACCCTGGAAACTTTGGATTCCTCTTCTTGGTTTTGCTTTGCTATTCCATATCTAAACTATGGAGGAACCGTGGGAAGACTCTTGGCTCTCAGAGCCGCATATGGACATTTATCTTAAACTTAAAATGATTCTTGAACAACGATTTGTAAATTTTAGCTTGATTCAAGCTCAAAAAGAACTGAAACACTTCCTGGCATGGTTGTTTAAGAACTTTTTCTATGTTTCTTGGGATTTAATTCTTACGAAGGGCTTTTGGAAAACCGTTTGGACACAGTTAATACTGGAGTCAAAATATATGCCGATGGAAGAATATTTTCGTGAATATTATTTAGTTACCGAGACTGTTGAGCAGTGTCAGCTGTGTCCTGGCGAAGGGAAGCGTGGCGCAGGGACCGTGCGGCCCAGGCCACGTGCACCGAGCGCTCTGCGAGCAGCAGCGAGGCAGTTCCCGCGCGCGGGCGGAGCCACGCGAGCCGCAGTGTCGGTGGCGGAGCGAGGCGCGGCGGGACCCGGCGGTGCCCGCCCGGTCCTGTGCAGTGCGTGGTGGAGCGAGCCCCGGGAACGCCCGGCCGAGAGGGGCGGCACGCGGGCGGCGGCTGGCGGCGGTGGCGGTGGAACGGAGCCGCGCCCAGCCGAGACGCGCGCTGGAGCGGGGCGCGGGGGAGTCATCGCCCGGGGACCCGGCCGAGACGTGGGTGCAGCGCCCGGCAGCGGCAGCGAAGCTGCGACCAGAGGAGGCGACGCACGGAGAACTGAGCGGCACGGCCCGGCCCGGCCCGCGCAGCCCCGAACGCGACCCCGGGAAGAGCGCGCAGGCACCAGCAGCCCCGAGAATTCCAACACGGGAGCGACCGAAGGAGAGAGCAAAGACGCAGCGAGACAGAAAACAGCAGCCACTCGGAAAAAGGAAAAGATCATAGCAACTAAGACCTTAGGGATAGTAAAATGGTATAATGTTAAGCAAAATTATGGTTTTATAACAAGGTGTGACAACCAGCAAGACATATTTGTGCATAGAACTGCTATTAAAAAGAATAACCCTGAAAAATGCATCCCAAGCTTGGGAGATGGAGAGGTGGTGGAATTTAATATTGTACTAGGGAGAAAAGGGTTACAAGCATCGCAGGTCACTGGGCCTGATGGTGTTCCTGTAAAAGGCAGTATATATGCAAAAAATCGTAGTCATGTTAGACAGTATCTCCATTGTAAGCCCCCCCTACAGTTTCCCTTTCCTAATCCCACCTTTCCCTTTTACCCTATGTCCTATTACCCCCAGTGTATTCCCAATCCGTTTTTTCATCCATGGTTTCCCTCACAAAACCATGCTTTTGCCAATTGTTTCCCCAAAAATCCCTTTCCAATGCCGAGTGGGGGATGAAAAGGGGGAGGGAAGAAGTTAAACCCTCTCCTGCCTCAGTATCCCCACAAAGCATGCTCAGAGAATTCTGTCTCCCTTCTGTCAGCCCTAAGATGTTCCAGAGAATCTGTTTGGACATTTAAAGACTCAGGAGAGTGGCTTGTTTTGTCTTGAAACGGTTCTTGTTATGTTTATCCAGTTGTTTTCATTCTCCTTTTATTAAAATAAAACGGGTGAGGTGTTGGGGTCCCTCCCCTGCCATGTAGCCCTGGGAGAGGGGCCGTGAGGGCACAGACACGGGGTTTCCCTGTCCCTGCTCAGCCTCGTTCCCATTGGTTGGTTTGTGTTCCCTGCGCGGGCAGAAGGACCCTTGGTCCCGTGACTGGAACAGTTCCTGGGCAGAGCTCCGGCCATGCGGCTGGAGAAATAAACATCTCTCTGAAACAGCTATCAAGAATCTGTCTGTCCATATATATTTCCTTTCCACGGGACTCCTGGTTTGATATATGCGTGTTGCAGGATCCCCACTGCAACAGAACATGACCAGACTTACAGCGCCACGCTGGCTCTGCATTTCTGTTGCTTAGTGTTGAATTGGCTGTCACTCAGAATCTAAGCCCAGTGACCCCCAGCCACCTGACATCTGAGGACCAGCTGGAATGCAAGGAGGTTTATTTTCTGTCAGATCTTCCTCTTAACGCAAAAGAAACATTATCCTTACTCTTAACACAAAAATGTCTGTGGCAGCAGAGTTTACTGAATCTTGCACAGTATAAAAGCTGGTGTTTGGAGATTGCAAAGACCTGTGGGATAGTTCACAGTGCTCCTTCCAAAGCATGAGATGGACATCATTATGGCATTTGCCAAGGCCAGGGCACTGGACTGGGTCTGGCAAATGATTTGTGCATCTGTGTGCTGTTAAAAGAGATAGAATGGGCATAGCCAGAGTAATCAGTTTAATTAACTTCTTTGTATCTATAATTAGTCTGATTTTAGAGTATATTAAAATCGAAATTAAACTTCCAATACATTATTACAGGAACATATTATCTTTCCTTTATGTCCCATTATAGCTGTAATTAATATATTCAAAAGTATACATTACACTGTCACAATAATGAACAAAGCTAAATGAATATAAATATCTGCAGTAAAATACAGTGAAGTCCTGTGGTGCAATGGTAATGTTAGTCATTTTTGCATGAATAAATTGAAGTAGAGTGTGAAATTCCATAACTCTGCTGTGAAGCAAAGTCTCCAGCTGGCATGGACTGTCAAGTCTTTGCAGGACTAGTCTGTTGTAAATATTCATTATTACTAATTTAACGCTTAGTCACAAAATAAACCTCTTATTCTTCTGTGTGATTTCCTATCTGCACTGTGTTCCATTTTCATTCTTTTCTGGAAATGAAAGCTTGAGATATGATTCTGACAGTGTGAACTTTGGAAGTAAAAATCAACAGAGAAACACTTGCTCTAGTCTTGTACAACAACTGATTCAGCACTTGTGGCTGATTACTGAGAATCTTTAGATATTGAATTGTATTGGCCGAATTCATTGATTTTTTTAAGATCAGAGAACAGTATTATTTAGTTTCAGCTCCTTTCATAGCACAGACACCACATCAAATGAATTTATTATTAAAATAAAAACATCAGCAACCTATAATCACTATTCCCTTGATTACTTGAGAATTCTCTTAATTACTAAACTAAGGGGTCCTTTACTATGCAAGTCTTCTCCGTTGCAAACAAATAGAGAGCATAAACAAGACAGCTCTTATTCTGATGGAGAAATAAAAAGTATAGGGCAAAACAGGCTTTTCAAACTTTTGTCCAAGCTTGCAATGCATTTCCAAAGTCTTTCTGATTTAAAATGCAAATTCTGAACAGGTATATAGATTTTCTAGTACTTTCATTACAAACATGAGTTCAGATGTGCTAGCAATGTTATTATACTGATGTGTATTTGTAAAATTGGAGTATCATGTAGTTTGGAAGGGATGTCTAGACCTTGTCTGGAACAATGTCCTGCTTAAAGCAGGGTCACCTAGAGTGGATAATTGAGGGTAATTCCCAGCCTGTACAAAGATTACTTTAAACAGTGCACTGGAACTTGTATTCAGACATTATTTGCCATGAACCTTGATCCTTTTTCTAAGTCACCTCTTGACAGGTAAGGAAGTCCTGACTTAAAGAAGAACGGTTTAGATCTGTTGACCTTTTGGATGCAATCTCCACATCTTCCTGACAGATTCTCAGTGCATGTTAAAACGGCATAAAATATCTCCAATGCATTTCTAAATGTGCTGTTAAGGGTACCCTTGGCATGAAGGAATCCTGAGGTACCCCAAAGGCAACTTTGTACTTCTCTTTGCTACCCTTGCCAGGGTGACTTGTCAAGATTACTTTGGGGATGGAAGAGTAAACCAGGAGTGTCATTCACTCCATGATCAGTTGCAAGATCTGTAGTTTTTCCTGCTTTTGTGGAAGAATTCTAGCTTGTGTTGGGGCCTGCTTTGACCTCAGGTAGTTTCAGGAAGAAGGGGAAGCCATTGGTTGCTGCCTTCCAGAGAGTGGTTGCTGCCTTCCAGGGAGTGCCTGGAACAAGGCCAGAAAGTCTCCTTAGCCTAGTCAATTGTGTGCCTTGAGATCCCCTTCAATCCAGGCTTAGTAGGCTGAAGAATTCAATATGACAAATATTGCTGTGACAGTAGGTCATGGACAGAGCCCTACTGCCAGGCTACGGGGCTGCATGAAGAAATTCTTTGAACTTAAAAATACCCAGTTACCTAAATCCCAGGTGAAATGCTCTCTAAAGCAGCAACTGAGCATTTTGTACTGCTAGTAGGCTTTAACAATTCTTGGATAAAAACCATAAGTAGGGGCAAAAAAGGTCACATTTCTATATCATGGCTGAAAAGCCCTCATACAAAAGGAATATGCACATTCTTCTAGGAATCTGAAGACAGTAGAAAATGTTTCTTACTATTTACCTGGCAGATTATCAGGAGGAGATAGTAAGTTCCTGTGCTAACCACGTTTTTGACACATAAAAGGACATTGTCCTACTTAGAGTTCAAAGAAGGTTTCAGTTAAGTGTTTTACTCTTTCCTGTGTACTTCTGTGCTGCTGTCTTCAGCAGGTTATGCTTGAGCCAGTTTTTTTTTTTTTTTTTCCTTTTTTGAGACATTCACTATTTCTATTTTTGAAAACAAAGTTGTGGAAACTATGTCAATGTCAAATACTGGGTAAAACCTGCTAGAAGTGATGGTATCAGAATGTGGTTTTACAGGCTTGTATAATTTTTGGACGTGATAAAATAAAAATTCCTTTTGTGATATGTTAATTCTTTATAAATATGGGTTTTCTTTGTTCAGCATAGACCCTTGAAGGACTTCAGCAGTCCCACTGGAAACCTGATTTTATTAGTGTTTTAGAAGAAGTACTTGTTGAAAAATCTTTAAAAATTTGTTTGGAGAACTTTGGAACATAGCCTTACTTTACCCATCTACAGTAATGTCTGATCTTCTAAAATGAAATGTTAATTTTGTTCAAATTGAGTAAATGTTATGACAGGGATGGTCTCATGGTCATTTACAAGCTGATGTCTGATGGCACTGTTAAAATACTTTAGTAGCTTTAAGTCATTGCTCCTTTGTAATATATGGATTTATCCATGAATTTAATATTTCTGGTCCTAAGACCTGGATTACAATCAGAGGGTTTTGGTCTATGTTGTGATCAGTGCAGCTACTGTATTCATTTTCAGGAAAACGGAAGTTTAATTTACAGCAAAAGCAGGTTTCTTTACATTACTTTGTGCTGACTTTCCCTAGTACAACTTCTGCAATTTCTGCTGACTCTGCCAACATATTAAAGGGCAAGAGTGGCAAGCAGTCAGAGGACCCTGAGTGTATGGGGATGAACTGAGGAAACCTTTACAGTCAAGCAGTTCTTCAGGATTATATTTCTCTTACCTGTCCATTAATTTAATTCTAAAATGTACCATATAAAAAGACCCCTTATTATTTTCAAGGTATATAGAAAGTGACATCAACTCACTTAAAAATCTTAATTGTGGGGAGAAGCAAGAGATTTTGAACAGCTAAACTACCTCACTTTAAAAATCCCAGCAACAAGAAATAGTCTTATAAATTAATGCCTTGCCTTATCTCTGAATAATTTACAGTGTTACTTGTGCCACTATCAGAATGGCTTACTGATCAGAGTTATGTACTGTTTCAAGTCCTGAGAAAGTGCTAGTGAGTTTTTGCAGCAATTCCCAGGCTGGCTGTGTCTAGATCTGGGCTTACACCTTTTAATGCCAGGCCTGGACCTAATTCTTCAATCTCAGGAAGTATGTATTGGAGAATTTTAATCAGAAAATAGGGAAGAGAGTTAAAAAGCTTGTGTTTCAAAGAAATAAAATGAAAATTGGATATCTGTACCAAGGTAGTGCTCTATTTGTAGTATGAAGAGTCAAGGAATCTGAATGAGAAGAAACAGAGTGAAAATGCTCAGTTAGATCATAGCATAAAAATAAACAATTAGTCTGAACTGAATTAAATTACAGATATTTAGATCAAAATGTAAAAGACTATAAGAACAGTATATGCATTACTGAAACGCCCTAAGATCATTGTGCTTCAAAACACACCACAGATTTACATTATGCTGGAAGATTTATTAAAAATGCAATTTTAAAAGAAGAATTAAGAAGATGACTATGGTATTTTTGGAAACTAACAAGAACCAAGGAGAAACCTTGCCTGACACAGGAGAACATCCAGCAAACACTTCACAGAATCACAGAATATGCTGAGTAGGAAGGGAGCCACAATGATCATCAAGTCCAACTCTTATCCCTGCACAGGACACCCCAAGAGTCATTCCATGTGCGTGAGAACATTGTCCAAATGCTTCTTGAACTCTGTCAGGCTGGTGCTGTGACCACTGCCCTGGGGCACCTGTTCAAGTGCCCAAACATCCTTTGGGTGAAGAACCTTTCCCTAATATCCAACCTAAACCTGAACCTGGCACAGCTTCAGGCCATTCCCTTGGGTCCTGTCACTGGTCCCCACAGAGAAGAGATCAGTGCCTGCCCCTCCTCTTCCCCACAAGGAAGTTGTAAATGCAGTGAGGTCTCCCCTCAGCCTCCTCTTCTCCAGGCTGAACAGACCAAGTGACCTCAGCTGCTCCTCCTATGGCTTCCCCTCCAGGCCCTTCACCATCTTCACTGCCCTCCTTTGGATGCTCTCTAACAGCTCAGTGTCTTTCTCATATTGCAGTGACCAAAATTGCCCACAATATTCAAGGTGAGGCTGCACCAGTGCAGAGCAGAGAGGAACAATTACCTCCTTTGACTGGCTTGACAGATTACATTTATTTAAATGATGGATAAACTAGAATATTACTGACTTAACGTCTCAAGTTACTGTTGAATCTTGTAACTTCGGAAATTAAAATAATTTGTGGTGATTTTCTTATTGATTTACTCAGAAGCATGATTGCTATATTAGACACACAATTTTTCTAAGATTTCTGAAAATTGCAATATTAATTATAAGAGCAAACAAAAGGAAATATAGAAACCACTCAAACAAACAAACAAACAAACAAAACCACACAAAAAACCAAGCAACCAAAAAAACCCCACCAACAACCAAAAAGAATACTAACCAATGGTAAATCTATATGCCGGGGAATAAATTTTCCTATAATCCCCCAAAGACAAGCATTTATAAATTTCATAGAATCATATCATAATGCAGGTTGGAAGGGACCTTTGAAGGTGTTCTAGTCCAAAACCACACAATAAGGAGGGCCATTTTTAACTAGACCAGGTTGCTTGGAGTCCCATTCAACCTGATCTTGAAGGTTTCCAGGGATGAGACATCCAATACCACTCTGGGCACCCTGTTCCAGTGTTTCACCACCCTAATTGTAAATATTTCTTCCTTGTATCTACTCTGAATCTATCTTCTTTTGGTTTAAAACCATTAACCCTTGTCCTACCAGACAGACCCTGCTAAAAAGTATGTCCTCAATTATTTGAAAACTACTGCAAATTATTTTAGAGCAAATTCATTAGTAGCTTTTCTTTATTCAGGTTGTCCATTTCAAATTGTTAAATAAATTCACTATGCAATCTATAGTTCATAGCTACCAAATTGAAATTAGGTCACATCACAAGATAGGTATCTTCCTTCGTTAGAAAATGGAACCAGAAAGTACAACTTGTTGTATTTTAGGGGCCTCTATGTATTGTTTACTATAGACTTCATGTACAAACAGAAACCTAAAACATTCTTCTACATATGGCATATCCTAATAAAGTCACATTCTCTACCTACTAAATCAGTAAGTGTCTACCTGGAATTAAAGTGCATGTCAGAAAAATAAAAGCTCAGAAAAATAATGACGGATGTTGTTTCTTTTAGTGTCATTTTCTCTTATTCATCACATGGGGACAAACTGTGGCCCTGTAGTCACTGAAATATATGCTCCAAATGTTCAAACTTTGCATATTGAACTTGGCTCAAAAGACTAACTGACATGTAGAAAGTTAACATATAGGGATGTTCAGACCCATTATCTTACAGAAAAACAATGACAGCAAGAGTACTATGCATTTTTCTGGTGGTTCCTAGGCCTTTTACAGATCTGAAATTATGAAGCCTAACAATAACCTGAGAGATTGCATTACAATTTGTTTGTGGATCTGAGCAGAAAATCTGAGCTGTAAAAATGAAGAAGTATTTATAGTGAAAGGCAGAAGTACCTATAAATTAGGTGTACAACTTGTAAGTATAAGGCACCTGGTGCTAAGAATGGGATTCAAAACCAGGCTAGATGCTCAGGCTCTCCTTAGCAATTCATGGCACCTTTGCTATTCAAAGCACCATCTGGTGAATGGAAAGGGATGTAAAGATGCCCAAAGGAAGTTTGGGAAGCCACCTTGGAGGTGACTGTGCCTCTTAGTTCGAAGACCTGAGTGCTGTGGAAAGTCACCTAGGAAAACAGAGAAGTGGATGTGTTCAATGTGGTCTTTACCTTTTCTCTTCAGATGGTGAAAATTCAAACTTCTCTAATTACCATGGAAAGACCAAACCATAGACAGGAGGAAAATATTTCCATTGAAGCTGTGCCACTGGGCAGAATGGAAGGAAAGATTCACATGATTACTAAGAGTTAAGAAGAGCCTGACACTGTAGGTGGAACACTAGCTGTATTGGAGGATGCTGAAACACTGTCCTCCTATCCATCCTATGTTAGACAGTTGCTAGAGAAAAATATAAGGACTGAAATAGTTTACAGCACTGAAGCAGTGGGCCAGGATTCCTTACTCCTAAGGAAATTCCCTGGCCAATACAACACAGAGTGATCTGACAACAGTCGGTTGGGAAGGGTTTTCTGCATGTGTTTGTGTCCTGCTTTGTATATGTCCTCATATTTTTTGAATCTGGCCCTAAGCAATTGTTGATTCCACATAGCAATTTAACAGCAAAACTAATACATGCTTCCATTCCATGACCAGAAACTGTAACTCCTGCAGAGCACTTTTGAAAGGAATTTTAAAAGCCTGAGGCAGACTCAGCAATTTGTGTGATGTACAAATGTGCAAATACCAGAGAATCTGGTTACCTCTCCTGGCAGAGAATGGGTTTTTGACAGCAGAAAAAGAGTCATTTTTTTTCCTTTGTTGGCCACAATGGGTTGCACACCCTAATGTAAGGTGGGGAAACCTTGTAAGTACCTGGGAAAGAGTTCTTCCTCTATTTGTATTCTAGATGTAGGTTTGGCTTAGCTCTGCTGGGGATTATTTGCCACACACTGCTTGCATCTTATTATACTAATGAATCATATACAGGCATCATGGGAGAAATTTGGATCCTAGTGGAGATGTTGGCAAACATCCCACTGACTAAACAGCAGACTTAGATGAACCCAGTGAAGACTAAGGACACTAATGGATTCCTGTAGGGTGTTTCTCAGCAAAAATGGCCTGCCCTGCTGCTGCTAAGCTTCTGAAACAAGCCAACCATTAGCTGTCCCACCAACTCTTCAGGTTGTCCTTCAGGTAATGCATTTAACTTGAAATAGAAATGAACTGTTACTTTTATTTTTCAGACAAAGCTAAAATGATACTTCTAGAAAGGTGAGACTAAATGTTCTTTTTTAAAGCAAAGAGCAAAACCAACGAGTCAGTTTTCTGAATGCAATCTGTGTGATTAATGTGTCTCGAAATACAGACATTTCTATAAAATATTAATCACTTCACTTCTGGACTGTATTAAATTACATTTAGCAGTTTTGAAATTCCTTCCATATACTTTTATAAGCAAATAATATTTATTAAGATTCTTGATCCTGTAAACCACTTCTTGCATGATTTTACTCTTTTTGTTAAAAAATCTGATTTGTTTGCCAGGCAAAATAGAAGTTCAAGGAGCTTCCTAGGAGAAGAGATGACTTTTGTGAGCAGGAATTCAAGGAATGTACTTTTTTCCTTATAGCTACAGTGCACAAAATTTCAGACACGTGAATGTTGAAGAGTAACTGATTTTTTAAAAAACATTTTGCTTTTTTAACAGGATATCGTCATCATAGCTTCTCTAATTAAAATTATTTACATAGGTAAGTCTATATTAAAGTTATGAATACAGTTTAAATTCTTGATGTATCTTATAGTACCCAGAATGATTGAAATGTGTTTCTGTTTTACTAAAAAGAAAAATTCCCCTAATTGCAAAAGTAATGTGGTTCCATATTGGTTGTTTGATGAATTAAGGTGTAAAGTTCACAAATGTATCTATTAGTTGACATGATTATTTTCATTTCAGTCTTATTAAGGTGAAACTTGGTAATGAAGGATTAGATTATAAGAAAACAAAATGGCAATAATGATACCTAGTGTTTAATAAACACCGCATTTTCTCTTATTGGTGTCTTCAGAGATAGAGAAGAGTGCCACACCTCTTTCATGAGCACAACAGATTCACTGTCAGACAAGGAAGGAGTTGGCAGGCTCATGAATACACTAAAGGAGGAGAGCAGCTGTTTAGCAACAAAACCTTCCTAGCAGAGCCTTTCAGCCAGTTGCTGGACCATTTGATGTGGTGCTTGTGAGAGCGTGCGCACGTGTACGTAACTGGAAAGGCAGGAATGCAGGAAAAAAGCTTACAGTGGATGCACTGATTGTCATGTTAACTAGGTAAATATGTAACTTTTATAAGTGGGAGGTATTTTAAGGTTTTACATATGAAAGAACCACTTTCATGCTTTTCAGACACCAAATGAGAAAAATGTCTATGTTGTTGTTTATTGGGACAGTTCCCATAAATGTATATGCACTCAAGTTGTTTCTAGTCCATAGAGTACTTCTCTTGACTGCAGTCTGTAAAATCTACGATGAAGAATGGGAAGAATAGGCCTGTTATCCTGAATTGATACCAAAAACGGGCAAAAGGAGAGAACTGCATATCTATTCAAGGCAATTATCATCCATTATGAAGACATGGCTGTTCTGCATTCTTCACACAGGCTAAAGAGCCACATACACTTTTGATGAAAAAATAGAACACGTGTGCAGAACAATAGGTTTCTAGAGGATATATTCCATAGTTGTATTTCTTTGCTGTTGTCCAGGACTCCAAAGCACATTCTCCACACCAAGGACCTAAATCCAAAGGTTTTGCATTTTTTTCTTCAAAAGTTGGGCAGAAATTATCTTAAAAAAAGAGATGTGTGTACCATAATGTCAAAAATCCTATTACATGAATAAATTTTGATTTGCATTTAAATGTGTTCATATGAATCCATTAACTCATCTTACAATGACAACAAAAGATCTTTTTTCCTGTTTATTTTAGGTGGATAATAACTTGGGCTTTTATTTGGCATCACGTCTTAAGACATGTTTGCTCATCTGACTATTTTCATGCATATATGTTTTAATGCATGATGTAAAGTATTTATCATAGGCATGTAGACCCCATTTCAGAGTCATAGCTTAGAATCCAAGTTTTAGAAGTAAATGTTTACTGTTTTATTAACTTACTATGAGCTCAGTCTGAACTCTCCTAATGTAGTCTCACCTGACTAAATACTGGATTTATAACACTGAGCAAAAGAATAGAGATCTGTTTCTGTTGAAGGCAATTAGGACCTATGAGGAAAATAATGGCTGTTCTGTGTTCTTCACATTGGGGAAAAAAAAATAAAAAAAGAGCCACATACAATTTTGGTGAAAAAACCAGAGCACAAATGCACAAACAGTAGATTTCCAGAAGAGGTATTTGTTTGCCTTTGTCCAGGATTCTGATAGATATACAAAAGAAAAGCCTATTCTGTCCCTCCAACCTTTAAGGCAAGATTCAGCTACTCTTCCCAGCACACTTTTTTCCCAGCTCTGCCTTTATATCTGGGGAGGGAAGACACAAGAACATACAGTCCTATAATTGTAATTTGTCTTGAAAATATTCCAGCTTGGTAGTTGGTGAATATTCTTTATGTGTATTAGATTAGCTATTTAAGATAATTTCTATATAAGTAAAGTACCTTCACAAGGATAGTTGCAATAGTAGAAGTCAGCATGATCACTGGTGTGATCACTTTGTAATAGTAATCTGTTGCTAAAATGAATGTCTTTCCTGCTCCTTCCCTTGGCATTTGTTGCCTTTAAATCTCCTGCAATGTTTGCAATTTGGAGGAATCTTCTCTTCCTGTGATATTAAAAAACCTACAGTCTCTGACAACATTTTATTAGAGAAGGAAAGGTGCTTGCCCTATAAGAAAGACTGCTTTAAAGCACAATGCTTAGTACTTTTTCTTTAGAAATGCAGTATTTTAGCATATTTTTCTCGTAACACCTAAACTGTTACTATCTGATAGCACAATAACTTGGTTATTGAAATCACCTTGTTATGTTCAGAATTTGACCAGAAATATTGTAGTCAAATGAAGCAATGTATTATTCATGCTTAGTTAGGTCAGCTGAACACATTTCAGCCTCACCGTGTTTGCAATCATCTTGACTAGTGTCATAATATTTTCCATCACCTCTCCCGCGGCACATTTATCACCTTTTTTTTCCCCCTTTTTAGAAAAAGAAATTCTCAATTATAGCTGTAAAAAAAACAGGCAACTGAAACCCACCCATTTCCTAAAGCTCTATTATCCCTGAGGCATCTGAAACAAAAACATATCAATACCAATTACTTAGCAGAAAGCAATCAAGAAAACCTTCTCACTTTCAAATCTCTCTTCTCCCTGTACTCCTATAACCAATGTGCCTCTAAAAGAAAAGCCTGAGCTGTCTGAAAGCACACAGGGAGACATGGTGATAGCGAAAGCAAGCCTCCTTTATGACCTTGACCCCATGAGTCTTTTGTGGTATCTTCTTCTCACAGCCCTCTCCTGGTTCACCTGTGATAAGTGTAATCTCTTCTCAGCAGCTCCCAGTGCTTCAACTCACTGATTTCAACAAGCAAGCAAGCAACAGAAGAGGTGTTGTTCATACAAATCTATCCTCTCCCTTCATCAGGCCGATGCCTGTACTGAAATGAGCTATCATCAGTAAGTCATAAGAACTGGCACCCAGCCTCACAGCAGTATCCTCTGTGGGCTGGAGAGGATGCTGCGGGCAGGCCTGTTGGGAGGCTCCAGCAAAGGCTGCAGGGTGCTGTGGGTGGCTCGGTGCTCTGCTGTGGCCAAGGCTTCTGTAAGGCTGGGCTAGAGCAGCCAGGGGCTTGGGACAGGAGTTAAAAGTGGCTCATTATAAGTGAAATAACAAACTGAAACAATCCTCTATTTCCTTCTCTATGTTCTCTGCGTTGAGCTAGGCAATCACTCCTCAGTATTTAGGTTTCATTAGTATAGATATAGATACAGATATAGATATAGATATAGATATAGATATAGATATATATAGTAAGTGGTAAACGTACTCTGGAAGGTTTGGGGTTTTTTTTCCCTTTTTCTGAACTAATTAATACATGTACGGTGTCTGGCTAGTTTTCTTTTCCAGTTAATTTTTAAAAGGATTATGGATTCCATAATTTTTCTCAGTCTCCCTCTCATGCTCTGTTAGATCTTTCTGCACTCATTTGGGATTTTCCAGTCCCTGGGAGTCATGGGGTTCATACCAGCAGAGTAGAACATAGCAAGGCTTAGAAAAAGGCACGGCTTCATAACACAAAATGCTGAATGTGTGAATTATGTGAATGCTTGATTTTGCATAAGCCAGGTTCACTGCAATCACTGGTCATACTCTTGATGTTTCTTTTGAAATGGTAGATGATCAAAATTATCAAAAATGGTGATCAATGTAGTATTTAATTTAAAAAAATGAATAAAATATTTGTTTACAAAAACACAACCCCAAAACCTGAATCCCCAAGGGTGGAGTAGGAGAAAGGTAAAGTTTACTACCTGCTCTTTGTTTCATCAGGTGTACTGATGATCAGAAAACCAATAATGTTGGTGAGCTTTCCCCTCAATGCCATGGGATTATGCAGTGATGTGGGTCTCTTGGCAAGTAAGTGCATTTATCTAAATTATTCCTATTAGAAACCAAAAAGTCTTCAATAATTTGATATGATGGTGTAAGTATTTATGCTTCTATTTTGCCGTCTCTTCCTGTATACAAATGTTTTTACATGGAGCGCAATGAATTAACGTGAGCATAAATAGCAGAACAATTTCAAAGTATGTGAAGATTTTCTCACAAAGAAGGTGTTGTAACATTGATTCTTAAACTTTATGCAAAACAGTGCCTTTCCCTTGAAGTGAGACAGACCTGGGAGTTCTCCTGTTTAGTTAGGGATGTTGGGGAAGAGGTCTGAAAGGCAGCTTGTAGTAAAATCATATGTGCAGATTTCATGTCCTGCAACCACCAACAGCACATTGATTTTTAGTTCAGTACACTGGTAAGATTGCTTGTTTTGCACTTCCAAGTGCTGCAATGAAAGCAGTGATGGAGGAGCGAGGGCAATTAAGAAAATGCTGTATCCATGAGAAGTACGTGCACTGCTCATCTGATTTGTGGTTTGAAATCCACCAATTCCAGAAGCATGGGGAGATATGCACTTGCCTCTCATTTGGCTTCAGATCACCAGAATCAGATGAAATTGATATTCAGGCTTCTAGAGATATACCAAGTGCTTACTTTGTGTTTATAATCAGCCCTTGAACTATGAGGATATTTCTAAGGGGAAATCTGCTACAGGAAAAGGCTCAAGTAACAATAGTCATTATAAATAACAAATGTTGCAAATCATTAATGTAATGACTTTCTTCTGAGTTTCTCAAGGTTTACTAAGATGTTTCTTTGAAGTGCCTTTCTGTATAATTTACAAAACACTAACCTACTTAAATTATTAATCAGCTTTCATTATTATAGTTTATTTTTATGCCTTCTCTGAGTTACTGTGCTCCCTGTATTCTACTCAGTCATTGAAAAGGCTTTTTGAAAGATTTCTTCTGACAAACATTCACAAATATTTCCGATCTATTTTAATAAAATTTTATATGAAAATGCCTTGACAGAGTTGCTTTCATTTATCTTACTTCATTAGTGACATAAAATCTTAAAGTAGCCCTAGAAATCTAAATATTTTGCTCTCATAAGGGCATAAAACTACCTGTTCTCTCATGGATTTGCAGTTTTCTCACCACTTTCCCTTTGAAACTTTATAAACCTTGCATGTCTTTTTAATATGCATCTGAAACAGTCCATGGATATATCCCTATCCAATAGTTAACATTAAACGGCAAAGTTATAAATTTCATAGAGTCTAGGAAAAACACTGTGTCACAGGTCTGCTTAGAACCCTCCTTGTTGGTTCATTGGACATAATTATTGACTTTTTGTAGCTTTATGCAAAATCAAGGGGTTTAATATGTTGTGCAATACCATAGCAAGCTGCCTACTGCAGCCTGACAGAAGTTTTGCATGCTTCCTGGAAGGCCACAAGCAAAGTTTCTGCACATCAGTTTCCTCTGATTCTGGTGATCTGATGTGAGGAAATCTATATGAAAATCAATTTTCTGGCTTTACAGTCTTCCTGTGTTACATTAATTTTTGGACGACTATTTAGGATCAGAGGAAGAAGAATTAGCTGATCTAATTCTGCCTGAAAACCTGTTTTGTTTTCTTTCAACAAGGAGTGCTTTTGGAGCTGATGGTGTCTCTTACCAGGGTAACATCACAGGAAACTACTGGTGCCTGTTGCCTTTTGTCTGGCTGCTGTGCATTCTTGTGAAGAGGGTACCTCCACACTCCCTGCAGCCAATGGTGCTGCCAACTGTTTCCAGCTGAGGCACTCCTTGCTGGCCTTGCACGCTTCAGGTTTGAGCTTGCTGGGAAAAACTTCCTGCTATTCCCAAGCCTATTTATCTTACTGAGTTTTTTTTAAACTAAAATCAGGATCAAAGTAATTTATACAATCAATTCCTACATGAGAGATCTTATATGTGATGGACCTTTATGAAAATTCTCTAATATTAACGCTTATGGTAATTAATAACTAAGCAGACTTTCAGAAGGATAAAGATACAAATTTAATTTAAAGATTCCTTTAAGTTTGTGTTAAGCTAAGAAATCTCAAAAGATTTTTATCATATGAATACAAGCTTTTAATTCTGCTAATGCAAAATGGGACTTTAATACTCCAAGGTATTTATTTTCAACTCCCCCCCCCAAAAAAAAACAACCTCAAAATCAGGCAATTCAAATTAAAATTCAGTTCTGGTTATATGCTTGTTTAGCTTGCCTTTTGGTCCTTTTTTTTTTTTTTTTTTTTTTTTTTAAACTGGGATGTGACTGCAAAAACTCTTGCGCAAATGCTGTGATTACAATGCCAAATAATTAAATAATTTTACATTTCTTTAATGTGGACCTACCTAAGGTAAGTATTTCTGGAAATATTCTCGTATAAGGCAGTGTCCATACTAGGTTGTTCAGCCAAATATAACACAAACAGTTTTAGCTAGTTAGAATTTTCTCAAAAATTCAAGTTTACAGGCAATGTGTCTTTAGAAAAGATCTAATTTTGTAAAACTTTTAATTTCCTAATTTTCAGATGTAATATTTAAGATGTTGTCTTGGGGTGACATATGCACAGATGTGCACGCAGTATGTAAAATTGCACAGAATGAACCATATTGTTATTAAATATTATGATTACAAATATAACACTCAAAACTTGGACTGTGCCAAGAATGAGGTTGCTAGCAAAATATTAATTTGTTCCTTTGTATGCATACATATAAACTATTTTTAGTAATAAATCATGCACAGAATATGCATTTCTGTGTGCACAGAAATAAGGTGTATGTGCATGATGACTAGAGATGTCCTGTTCCCTAAGGTGGATAGAATAGATTAGCACCTACTTACTAGCTCTTTTATATGTGCCATGCCTCACCTGCCACTGCTTGAGGAAACCCAGCCCCAGGGGCAGGAGCACAAAACTCCTCAACTCTATCCCTGTGGGTTTACGTACAACCCTGGAGGGCTCTGAGAGTGGGAGGGGGATTTCATCTCCTGCAAGCCATGTGGGGACCCCTCCGAGTGCCTGTGCTGCCTTGGGTTGCTTTAACCCGACTTCCAGGCTGTCCAGTGCCTGGTAGGCCCTGCGAAGGAATGTCCTACAGTGATTGCCAAGCTATCCAGGGCCTGGTATCCCCTGTGAAGGAATGTCCTGCGCCTTGTCCCACAAAGGCGGGTGTCACACCTGCCGGCTGCGAGAGGCCCCACTGCAGTGCTCTTTCTCTTTTTAATGACTGACAAACCAAAGAAGTACTCTGTTACACCGGCTAAATCTAGGAAATGTTGTGAAATTTACAGGTGGCCAGGCAGGAGAGGACCTGGGGGCACAGGATTGACCAATACAGCATTTTGGCATCTTTTAATTTCATCCCAGTCATCCGCCAGTTTCTTCCCCGGGAGGCAGCGCTGCTGGCTGTAGGTTTAGGGTAGGCCCCAGCTTAGGCTGGCCCCCACCCGCCAGAGCCGGTGGCCCGGGATCAAGCCCGTGGCCACCTGCACACCTCGGAGCCACTCTCGCGAAGGGGCGTCGCGGCGTCCCGGCGTCCCGGCCTGCGCCGCTGCCCGAGGCGGGACTCGAACTCCAGGCCCTGCGACTCCCGACGCCCCGCGCTAACCGTGCGGCCACCAGAGCACGAGCGGGTGCGCGCCGCGCGCGCCCCCGCACGGGCCGGGGAGGGGGCGGGAGGCGGGGCGGCGCGCGTGCGCGCGCAGCTGGGTGCCGGCCGCGCGCGCCCTCCCAGGCTTCCCAGGGAATCCAGCGGCAGCAGGAAGAGGCTCTTTCCCGCGCACGCGCAGCTGTCCGGGCGGGCGCGCGCTGAGCCGCGGCGGCGGGAGGGAGGGGGGAGGGGAGGGAAGCTGCTGAGGTAAAGTTAGGGGGAGAGAGAGACTCCGTCAGCGAAGCGAGAGCCGGGGAGGCTCGGCGGCCGCCATTACTGAGCGCCGGGGAGAGAGCGGAGAGGCGGGACGGGGCTGCGGCGGCCGGGAGCGCTCGGGAGCTGCGGGCCGGAGAGCGGAGAGAGCCCCGCGGGGAGGAGAAGCCGCCGGGGGCGCCGGCGTGGAGAGAGCGTCCCGGGAATGCTGCCGCTCCCGCCGCCGCCGAGGAGCCGGATCCCGACGGCGCGAGGTGAGGGGAGGAATGCGGTCCCGTGGGAACCAGCCCGGCCTGGAGCGGGGCGGCCGGCCCGGCAGGCGGAAGGGGAGCGGGGGGAGGAGGCGGCTGCAGCCCGGCGAGCCGGCGCGGCGGCCGCTGGCTGTAACCAGTTCGGAGGGCTGGGGCCGCGTGGGGAGCGGGCACCGGCCCCGCGCCCCCCGCCCGGCCCCCTCGGCCCCTCCGCGCCACGGAGGGCGGGCGGGAAGGGCAGGGAGCGGAGTGCCTGGTCCCAGACAGGTGATGAAGGCCTGAGCAATGGGAGGGTCTGAGCCTGCTCTGCGAGGCTGCCAGCTGGTCACGGCTCTCTAGGGAGGGAGGAAGGCAGGAAGGGGAGCTTCCCTGCTCCTCTCTTCTTCCTTCCTCATTCCCTTCTTCTGCCTACTCCTTTAGCTTCCTCCCTTCTTCCATTCCCACTGCCTTTCCTGCCTTTTCTCCTTTCTCTGTACTTATTTTCCTCCTCATTACCCGCTAATACTCATTCACGCCTTCTCTGTTCTTTTCCTCCTCTACTAAATTTGAACAGTTGTCCATTCCCCTCCTCCTTCCTTTCACCTTCAAATATTGCTCGATATTAAATTTCAGAAAACTTCACTCTCCTAATGATGTGTGTGCATTTCTGTTTTTCCACCAGGTGGATTTTAAGGCTTTGGAATAGGGTAGCCAGTTGCAGTGTTGCAGCTTTGAAGCATTTTGAATCCCTCCAAGCAGCATAACCTTTAGACTTTCTCCACCCAAGGGAATCACCAGAGACATACAGATGTAATGCCATGGTGTTGTAGCTATAAGACATAAGGAATATGAAACACTGCTTTAATTAAAAAAAGAAGCAGGACTGTGTAGTTATAAAAGGAAGACATACTTGTCACCTTCTCCCCATTATACACCCCACCCCTCTGTATCCCCCTCTTTTGCTCTCTCCAGTATCGCTTTTGATATCAGCGTGGAATATTTCCTTAATAAGTAGCAGGGGAACGTTTTTAATCTAGACCAAAATAGGCCTGTGGGAGTATGTGTATTCTTTAGTTTCGTGTCATGCAGATAAACTGGAGGATTTTTTTTCTTAATAAAATCCTTGACAGAAATTTGAAAACTCTACACTGCAGAGTAAAAGCAGTAGAGAGAGAACAGCGTTTGCTGGTCAATTGGACGTCCATTTTAAACCTGTGCATTGAAGCCAGTTGCAGCACTGATGCCTGTATACTTATTTCATCAAGAATGAGGAGTCAATAGGTGGCTTTTTTGTCAGTTGTGCTGTCTTACCTTCTGAAGGGTCTTCTGCATGACAGTTGTTTTCAGCAGTGACATCAGTGACCAGAGTTGGCTGCCTTCTGATAAAACCCGTACTTATTTATAGTACAAATCTAAAGTAAGGGTATTACAAATATTCATCCAGGTGCATTTTTGTAAGGGTTTACTATAATTTTTGTGTTGCTTTGGAAACTATTTTTAAGAAGTGCTAAAAATCTTAAAATTATATTTATAGTACTCTACTAAAACTCAGTATTACTAGATCTTAAGAAGTATGATGCAAATGTAGGGGTTTTTTTAAAGTCTATAGTACTTAAAGTATGGGAAGTTGTTGAAGCATTTGTTATCACTGACTTGTTTTAGTGTAAGTTGCTTTAGGCATGGAACATACTGAACTGAAATTGCATTTTTTTCTAAAGTATCGCTATCTAAAGCAGCTGCCATTGTTGTAAAATTGTAAATAATTGCAACCAAATGCCTACCACTCCCTGGTATTGGACTTTACTTTAGCTAAGGTGTTGCATGTGTAACATAATCTGATTAAATACTTTAGGGTCAGACTAAATTGTTTTAAAATGCTATATTTAGCACTAACAGAACCAAATGCTCCACATGTTTTTCGAGCTATGTGCTTTCCTAAAGCTGTAGGTGTTCTTTCCGTGTGCAGACTTTGTAGAAAAGAAAAGCACTGATTATAATAATAGATTGTTCTGTGTAAGTTTCCCTGTTGGGACTTGTTATTTGAGGAGATGGTGGAAAAATAATTCCTTTATGTTTAATAAAGATATTAAAAGGATGCTGACGCTATCTTTAGGCTTCCAAAAGTACTTTCTTGACACAAGATAAATCCCATGTACTGGCATCCTTCAGGAGTATGTCGCATAAAACTTCACAAAGCACTGCACATCACTCCGTGTAGTAGACTGCTCCGCGGTGTGTCCTTAGGATTCTGTGCAGAGGGCGTTCTTGGGGGGTGACACTCCCTGACCTCCGAGAGAGTGGCACTTTGGAAGGCAGATACCCACGGCTGAGTTCTGCTGGCACGGTTACGTCGGGCGGACTGAAAACAGCCCGATTCGTGGCCATGACGTAGCTGTGCGAGCGAGCCCGTGGTGCATTCCTGCTCGGTGATAAGGAAGGAATGCTTTCCAGAGGGGCCTGCGTCCCGCGGCCAGGGAGGGCTCGCGCCGCCAGAGGGCTTTGTGCGCGCGGCGCTGGCGGGCGCGGGGCTGTCCGGCGCGGTGCCCGCGCCCCCGCTGCCCTCAAGGCCCCCGCAGGGCCCGGCGGGGAGCTCAGCGCAGTTTAGGGGGGTCGCGGTCACACTGGGAGGTCAGGACTAGCGCTCCCGGGGCTTTTTCCTCCCCTGTATCTGTGTTACGTCTCTCCTAATGGGCACACAAAATACTTAATCGCTCTTTAATCACTCTTTGTTTGGTTGTTTGGTTCTTTTTCACTCTTGAGAATTTTTAGCCTAAAGGTCAGTGTAAGTGAGCTGGAAGAGTATTGCATTTTACAGATTATTGTTTGAACTATCTCATCACTTCCTTATGTTTATAGATTTGGTGAAATATTTAAAGAAAAGCAAGTTCATAGTTCCTCTCAAGAAAATCTGAAACAATTGTGAAGTTATTTTGAATTTGCATGTTAACTGTGTCTTTCTAGTCACTAACATCTATTGGAAAACAAAATAATTAATCTTTGGCTAGTTCTGCCCATTACATTTTGTGGTAAATAAAGAGGTTTTTTGGCTTTGAGTTAAAATTCCCACACATTTTTGCAGTTCTGCATCAGTTGACATTCAAACATGACAGAAGAATGTTTGCATTTAAAAAAGCAAAACCAATACCTGCATGCGCAGTTTTTGGAAAAGTGTATATTGTTGCATTTTGGCATTTATTAAAGTTGGCTAATTTTTATGCAGAATATTATTTGCTGCTTATATATGCCATTTCTGTTTCTCGTTTCGTAATTTTAAGAAGGGGATAACCAGTGTTGTTTTACACAGGTAGATATGACATATATTGCTTGTACAAGGTCAAACAACAAACTAAGCTTTATGGTGTCGAGTCCTGGATTCTATACTGCAATTGCTCATGAAGCAAAATAATCTGAAACGATCCAGATCTGGGGATCAGTGAAATTAGCTGTAGTTGCTGATACAGGATGTAAATGTTCTTGTTTTTTTCTTCCAGGCAATGCATTTTACCTCTTTTTCTGTCCTTACTTTGATCCTTCCTTCTTTGTCTGCTTCTTTTTCTTTCTTCTATTTTTATAAGTTTTTTGATGGATCCCCTTTGTCTGATTTCTCCGTTAGTTCTTTTGTGTTCTTCCTGAGTACCTCTGTAAATAAGCCTGATTGGAGACTTGCCCTGAGAAACTTCTCTGACCACTCTCCATGTTTTCGGTTGGAGCTTATCCTATGCATAAAGAATTAAGAATTTATTATTTCTGTAAACTTGCACTTTCCTTCCCTGTGGAAGTACAGGCTTTAAAACTATACTGAATGCTTTCAGATTTTCAAAAATCTGAAGATAAGTAACTTGAGAGGCCTAAGTTCAGAATACTGCAGTGCTGGTAATTTGAACCTTTGCAATTTACCTGTTTATTGTACCTTGGTTTAATTTATTTAGGTTGGTTTGGTTTTTCTCTTGTTTGTTTGGTTTTTTTTTTTTGTGGAGAGCAATGATGATAATAGGTGCCCTGGGACTGCTAGATTCCACCTGAAAAATGATGTTCTGTTTAGAATTCAGAAATAATATTTAGGCTCTGATTTAATTTGGGTAATACACAATCTTCAGTGTATTATTATTAATAGAAGACATTTATTGAACTTAGCAGGAACGAAGAGCTTTGAACTTCTGTTTTTAAACACAGTTTTTCATTGCTTTGTAATATGAAGTTGTCTTTTTTTTTTTTTTTTTTTTTTAAATACATTGGTTACTTTGCTTTTGTATGGAAAGAATAATCTAGGCTACAGAACTACTGTAGGGATGGTAGTTGGCCATCATACTAACCAAATCTGAAATGAACGGTGATTGTAGTCACCCATTCTCATCCTTCATTTCCCTGGCATGATTAATCAGCATACCAGTTACACCATATTCCTTTTCAGCCAGAGGATCACTCTTGAGGGCATTGCAAGATATTGTCCTTTACAGTCTGGATGTTGCTTGATTGAGCTTACTTTGTGATAATGTCTGGATAGTGTTTTTTCTCATGTTGGCTGATACTTGGGTAATTGTTGTATTTATCATTATTTATAAGTAAGATTTCAAGTGTGATTAATTAAGGTTACCAGCACTTGTGCAGGCAAGAATATTGGTATGGTTGTGAAGTGGACAGGACACATTAAGTGTTAGGACCTCCACAGACTTAGGTCATTTGAAATTGTTGATAAGGTGACATCAGTATACTCTGGTTTCATTTCTAAAAAGGATTTTCACTTGAAGGGAAGATTTCTTATGCTTGCTTGAGTGAAAAAGGTAACTCCTGGTAAATACTGAACAAGAAATGACAACATTACATTAGGGTACATCAACTTTTTTTTTTTACTGGTTGTAGAAGGGAACACAGTTGAATTCTTACTCTGTTTTGAGTAGGGCTATAGTTATTCTTGTGCTGATAGATCTTGGGCATTGGGTACTGTAGTAAATGTTTTCCAATGCCAAGTTTTGGTTCTCAAAAAGTATCAAGTGAGGAATGACTCAGTATAAAAACTTGGTGTCAGTAGTAACTTGAATCTGGAGCTGTAACTTTCTTGGAATCATGGTCAGTGATATTTTGAGTGCGCAACACTTTCAAACTCATCCTCCAGACCATTTCAGTGATACCTACTGTGTTTGAATATACTTCTGCTGTAGAGGTTACAGTAAGTTTCTGTTGGTGTATTCGTGTACCTGGTAAAGCAGACTAGGCTGTTCACGTATGCTTTTCTTTGCTTCTCCAGGTGATTTACAAACAGAGTTGCAAGACTATGCTAATTGAAACTAACCCCAGAAAATACTAATCCATAAACGATTGGGTCTATACAACACTACAGAATGAGTAAAGGACTTGGGGAAAAAACTCTTTATTTTTCCCATTGGCAGCTGCTTAAATAGTTGACAGTCATAAGCAATTCTGTAGACTCTTTCAGACAACATTATTACTTCAGCCATGTTAGGTCTAAAACATTTTTAGGTTCAGAAAACAGGAGGGTATTGAGAAATACTCAGGAGTATTTATCTGTAAGTGATTTTCTTGACTGTGAACTCATCTACAAGTTCCTGTGCAGCCACAATTACTAAATAATGATAGGTGATTAACTCTTCAAGTATTTATTACTTGCTAATAATATGTCATTCTACTCTAGTGTTTAGAATTCAGCTCAGAAGATTTTGGGAAACATTTATTTGTAAATAGAGATTTCTCTGGCCTCGTAACGTTTCTGACTGATGTTGTGGGGGCCTGTTTTTGAGCTTTCTCTTGTGGCCGTGTCCGTCAAACCTCAGATGCCATCTTGCAAGCAGAGACACTTTTCTCTCAGCTCTTCCACATACTCCTGAGTTCTTCAGAGTCCCATTGTCTTTTTCCTCATGAGCAACTATCTGCTCTGCTCAGGTAGCTGTGGATGTAGAGGAGTGCCACAGCTTGGAGATAAGGGCAGGGAACAGCACTTACCGCCTGTCTTCTTGTTCAAGTGATAGAATTTAGCACTGAAGCTCAGCCAGGCTTAATGCAGGACTGATAGACTGCTGCCTATTAATTCAGGTGTTGTTTGGTACCACCAGATTAGTTACTGTTGTGATATTGGTATATTGTTTATCAGTATAGCCAAACCGTTTTTGTCCAAAAGAAAATTTTGCTGAAGCTTAGACTCTTTCAGTTACCTGCATTATTCCCAATGCCGAGTGAAATTACTAAGAATATAATTGTAAGTGGCAAAACAAGAAAAAGCTCTGCTGTTTTGATATAGTATTTAGCATATATAGTGTGGTGCTGCATCTTGCTTAACAATGACACCTTTCCTTAGTTCAGAATGGCTTACATAATATTCCAGTGCAGGTGACTCAAGTTCCTTTCCTTTTCTGCATCATAATGTATGGATCACTGGCCTGGCAAAGTCTGGGTTTTGTGTGAATGCAAAGGGAAGAACAGTGGAAGAGAGTTCAGTTTTTTGTTACTTTATAGTAGCATCCCTGCAGTGAGATCAGCACTTAAGAGGGTTATATTAATAACTTGTACCCGAGTTGAGAATTCAAAATCTTCAAATATAATTATACTTTCAATTTCTAATTTGTCACAGTTCAGGAGGCCTTTTAATTTAGAAGTGGTGTATTACAAGTAAAAAGGTTTTGAGGTAGACTGTACTTTTTTTCCTAGTAATAAAATATATGTACATAGACATACATTTGTTTCATATATTTTGTACTTATGACTATACCAACTTCATCTGACAAAGCTGTGTTCTAAATACTTTAGAATTCCAAATTACTCTACAAGTGATTAGTGATTTTTGTAGCTCACATTTTATATGTTATCTGAGAAACTACATTAATTTTTTTCAGAACAGGCTTCTGCAAACTAGGTATTGTTGAAATATCAAGTTGAAATTCAAATCACAGTCATGTAAGAACTCTCCCCTTTAACAGGTGTACTTACAGGATTTAAAACTTCTAAACTTAGATAAATACCAGCTTGAGATCTTGAGTTTTGTTTATGGGTTTAAAATAAGGAAAACAATCCTCATGCATAGCTGAAGTGTTGTACCTTCTCTGATTGCTGCTTCTTCCTTCATAAACTTGAAAGTTTTAATGGTTCTTATTTTTTGTTTTCAGATCCCTCAGGGAAGGACTTACTGAAGGGCACTGTTTAAATGTGTGACATTACTGCAGGAAGATCACAGCAGGATAGTCATCTTGCTTTGCACCTCGTTTTCCTAAGGGTAAGTTTGGGCTTTAGGCCTTTATTATGTTTAAGGGGGAAGGTGGGTAAATAAGTACAAGATGCTACCTTAATTTCTTTATAACTACACTTGGAAATCTAAAAATCTGTAGAGACAAGGTCCTACAGTGCATCTGTAGATGGTCAGAGATTATTCCTGTAGTGATGTCAGACACTTTGTATCTTCTGAGTGCCTCAGAATTTTCTGTATATCATAGATGTATTATTTTCAATCCTAAGATTGAAATTAATTGGGGAAATCAAACAACCCCTTGTTTGAATCTGTAACAAAGGTGGGGGGGAGGGTTGGGTGAATCGTAGTATTTACAATTTGTTATAATTGAATTAGGCAGATTGAACTAAGATAATGGAACTAATTTACAATTAATTTCCAGTGTACGTGCTTTAAAACAGTACAAAACTATAAAAGTATCTTTACATTAGTGGTATAGTGAAATGAAAAATCTTCCATTTGGAGAGCAATTTAATGATGATTACATATTAAATGTGAAGCCATTATAATGTCAGATTTTTACCAGTCGTATTACTTAATTACAATAGATTTCATTTTGTGACTTTGTACAATCAGTGCAAAGTAGGAACTGTATTTAAAAAAAAACCAAACCCACACTGATTTTAAATCTCTTTAGTGATTCAGCTTCTGCTATGGTTAAAATCTTCCATGTCAGAACTTTAATGATAGACTGATGTGTTTGTTCTCCCTTTGTCAGTGTCCCCTTTCATCTTACTCCTTGTACTTACTTGCTTAAAAATGTATCAATTTAACAAAACATTTCATAGATGGAGGAGGAACAACCTTTGTTACTGAGGATGTAGAGTATCTGAAAGTATTAATTGTTTCTTATAAACTAATTGCAAATTGACAGTGTCTTCCTGATGAAATGAAGTAATCCTGTGGATGAAGATTTTTGTGTTCTAGTTTAGTCCACATGAAATCTGTATTGTGCTGTGGCAAACAGAAAACATTTTATAGTGAAAGTGCTGACTAAATTTCTCATTCTAACAGTTTGAATGATGCTACTATGATAAGCTTTGCTTTAGAAAGAAAACACTGGGTTTATTTGTAGTAATATAAATACTGCTTGTAAAGGATGTTACTTTTGCTAAGTATTTTTATTCCTGGAGCCATTTTCTGTTAGCTCCAAATTCTGTGTTTTAAGAATATAATAAACACAGTGGAAACAGTGAAAAGCAAAATTCCAAATACAAGTTGTCTTTCTGAATGTGTCTTTGAGTAATCTGATTTAAACAAAAAATAATTCTAAAATCTGGCATAAAAGTTTCAGTTTTTGCAATAGAAGAGCTCTCAAGTATGAAAATTAGGTGTTCCTCTTCATTTTGTAATGAAGTTGATACTTTTTTCCTAAAAAAAGTACTTTCCTTTTTCTGTAATTTCTATAACTAATAGCTGGTTTTATGTATGTAGTTTGTATTTTATATTTTGGTTAGTTAATTGATGCTAAGAAGGGCAAAGTATGTAACACTAAAATTTCAGTACCTATGCTTGTTATATTTGTGTTCTTATAAGGGCTATTTGCAGGTTTGTTTTAAGTACCTTTATGTTGTTACTTTGTACTCTACAAATATAAAAGCATTTACAAATATGTTAAGTACCGTGGTATCTACCTTTCATTTACAGTGCCATGTAATAGTTGTCTTCTTACCAAGAAAATGAGAAGTATTTTAATCAAAATATTTTCACAGAGTATAGAACAGTCACCTAGGGCAGATTTCCCAGGTCTGTGTCCAGGTGTCTTTTGAATATCTTTGGTGCAGGAGCCTTTGCAACCTCTCTGGGCAAACCAGACCAGTGCTCAGTCACCCTCACAATAAAAAAAGTATTTTCTGATGTTCATTTGGCATCTTGTGTATTTTAGTCTGTGCCCATTGCCTCCTGTCCTCTTCCGGGGCACAACTGAAAAGAGTCTGGCTCTGCCTTCCTTGCACCTTTCCTCCCAATACTTGTACACATTGATGTTCCCCTGAGATCTTCCCTGAGTCTTCTCTTTGCCAGGTTAAACAGTCCTAGCCCTCCTAGCCTTTCCTTGAATGAGAGATGCTGTGGTGCTTTAACCCCCTGCTGCATTCTCCAATAGTTCTGTATCTCTCCTGTGCTGTAGAACTGGGCGCAGTGCATCAGGTGTGGCCTTACCAGTGCTGCAAAGAGGGGAAGGTTCACCTGCCTTGACCTGCTGGCAGTAAATTGTCTAGTGCTGCCCAGGGGACTCTTAGCCTTGTTTGTCACAAGTGCACACCGCTGGGGTTCACGTCCACTGGGATCCCCAGGTCCCCTTCTGTACAGCTGCTCTTCAGGCAGGTGGCTCCCAGCATATACTGGTACATGGAGTTATTCCTCCCTGCATGCAGGCCTGTATCACCCGCGCCTCCTAATTTTGTCATCAGCAAACTTGCTGAGGATACATTCTCCCCTGTCATCCAGGTAATTAATGAAGATACTGAACAGTGTTGGACCCAGTACTGGCCTATGGAGTGCACTTCTAGTTACTGGCCCCCAACTAGATTTCATGCCACTTGTCACAATCTACTGGGACCAGTTATTTGGGTATTCAGTTTTTTCTTTCTTCCTCATAATGTAATTGATTCAAAACCAACAAATACATTTCCATTTGCAGTATGCATGCAAGCAAAGTCTTCTGATTAATAATTGAGACGTAGTCTTAATTGTTATACTTGATGACAGCTTCAATAAGGCCACTGGAACCTTGTAGTAATTCTGTTAACATCTGAATGTAGATATAGTAGTTTTTTTGTTTCCAGTTAATAAAAGTCTGGGTTTTTTTAATAGAAACAGAAGGAATGACAACACTGTATTCTTAAAATCTATACATAAGTCCTACTCTTAGTATTTTTATGATATTTGTGTTTTCCTGTAGTATTCAGGTTTGAAACATCACCTTAAAAGCAGTTTGCTGTTAGTGTACAAATAAAGTAGTCTACTTTGGCAGATAGGTAGCAGCTGAGCCATGCGGCCAACTGCCTGCTTTTACAACTACTTATTTTGAAGTTTTCTTTACTGCAACCTAAGCTCAAAACTACAAATGCACATAAAAGTAGTGTTATTCATCCAGATGAGCATACCTAGTGAAAATGTGAGTGTGAATAGAAGTACATGAATATTGGGTTGGGTTTAGAGGTTTTATGTTGTATTTTTGCTTTTTAGTGCCCAGTATTCATAAGTTAAGGAGGAAAAGAGTCATTTGGGGATTTGGGTGTGGGTTTTCTTTTTTTAGAAGTAATGCTTATCAGCTATCAAAACGGCTGACAAACTACTACTAAACTGTGCCTAAAATCTGTTTATTTTTAAATTTGTCGTATAAATAGCATTAACTATAGTTCATACTGAACTGTGAATTTAAAACCTTGTTCAAAGAAGTTGAAGAATTTTCATATACACAGAAAATCAGGGTGATCAAGTAAAAGTGCTTCTTAAAATCTCCTTTTTTAATGAATATTTTAAAGAAATACCTGCAATCTTGAACAATCTTTTTTTCTCTGTATTTTTTAGGAAGATGATCCTCCTTGTCATGGTTGTCTGAGTTTCTCTTAATCACAAGCTGAAGCAGGAATGACTGAAAGCGATTTTTGGAACCTTGGATATACAATTTAAATTTGTAGGAACCTTTTCCAGAATGAAAACCGCATACAGTTACCTTGATAATTGCAAAAGGATGAGAGGAAAGTTATGATGGCAAAAAACAAAGAGCCACGCCCCCCATCTTATGCTGTTAGTGTTGTTGGACTGTCTGGAACTGAAAAGGATAAAGGTAATTGTGGAGTCGGAAAGTCATGTTTGTGCAATAGATTCGTTCGATCAAAAGCAGATGAATATTATCCTGAGCATACCTCTGTGCTTAGCACAATTGACTTTGGAGGAAGAGTTGTTAACAATGATCACTTTTTGTACTGGGGTGACGTAACACAAAGTGGTGAGGATGGAATTGAGTGCAGAATTCATGTAATTGAACAGACTGAGTTCATTGATGATCAGACTTTCTTGCCTCATCGGAGTACAAATTTACAACCGTACATAAAACGTGCAGCTGCCTCCAAACTGCAGTCCGCAGAAAAACTAATGTACATTTGCACAGATCAGCTAGGCTTGGAGCAAGACTTTGAGCAAAAACAAATGCCTGAAGGGAAATTAAACATAGATGGGTTTTTATTGTGCATTGATGTAAGCCAAGGATGCAATAGGAAGTTTGATGATCAACTTAAATTTGTGAATAATCTTTATATCCAGCTCTCAAAGTCTAAAAAACCCATAATAATAGCAGCAACAAAATGTGATGAATGTGTGGATCATTATCTGCGAGAGGTTCAGGCCTTTGCTTCAAATAAGAAGAACCTTGTGGTCGTGGAAACATCGGCAAGATTCAATGTCAATGTTGAAACATGTTTTACTGCACTGGTACAAATGATGGATAAAACTCGTGGTAAACCTAAAATAATCCCCTATCTGGATGCCTATAAAACTCAAAGACAGTTAGTTGTTACGGCAACAGATAAGTTTGAAAAACTTGTCCAAACTGTGAGAGACTATCATGCAACTTGGAAAACCGTTAGTAACAAGCTGAAAAACCACCCTGATTATGAAGAGTACATAAATTTGGAAGGAACAAAAAAGGCCAAAAACACATTTTCAAAACACATAGAGCAACTTAAACAGGAACATATTAGGAAGAGAAAAGAGGAGTACATTAATGCATTGCCAAGAGCTCTTAATACTCTTCTGTCAAATCTAGATGAGATTGAACTTTTGAGCTGGTCAGAAGCCTTGAAGGTAATGGAGAAAAGGCCTGACTTCCAGTCCTGTTTTGTAGTGCTTGAAAAAACACCCTGGGATGAAACTGACCACATAGATAAAGTGAATGACAGAAGGATTCCATTTGACCTTCTCACTACCCTAGAGGCAGAAAAAGTTTATCAAAACCATGTGCAGCATCTTATATCCGAAAAAAGGAGGGTTGAAATGAAAGAGAAATTCAAAAAAACTCTTGAGAAAATCCAATTCATTTCACCCGGGCAGCCGTGGGAAGAAGTTATATGTTTTGTGGTGGATGATGAAGCATTCAAATACATCACTGATGCAGATAGTAAGGAAGTGTATGGTAGGCATCAGAGGGAGATTGTTGAAAAAGCCAAAGAGGAGTTTCAGGAAATGCTTTTTGAACATTCAGAGCTATTTTATGATCTGGATCTTAATGCAACACCAAGTACAGATAAAATGAGTGAAATTCATGCAGTTCTGAGTGAAGAACCTAGATACAAAGCTTTACAGAAACTTGCACCTGATAGAGAATCTCTTCTGCTCAAACACATAGGATTTGTATATCACCCAACTAAAGAAACTTGTCTTAGTGGCCAAAACTGCATGGACATAAAAGTAGAAGAGTTGCTTGCCAACAGTCTTCTGCAACTAGACCATGGACGCTCAAATTTATACCATGATAGTGCCAACATTGATAAAATTAATCTTTTCATTTTGGGCAAAGATGGCCTTGCACAAGAATTGGCAAATGAAATTCGGACACAATCCACTGATGATGAATATGCATTAGATGGAAAAATATATGAACTAGATCTTAGGCCTGTTGATGCCAAATCCCCATACCTGCTGACTCAGTTGTGGACCTCAGCCTTCAAACCACATGGTTGTTTCTGCGTGTTTAACTCTATTGAATCACTGACTTTTATTGGGGAGTGCATTGCAAAAATAAGGGCTGAAGCATCTCAGATAAGGAGAGACAAGTATATGGCTAATCTTTCATTTACATTAATATTGGCTAACCAGAGGGACAGTGTTAGCAAGAATCTACCTATTCTGAGACATCAGGGACAGCAATTGGCTAACAAGTTACAGTGTCCTTTTGTAGATGTGCCTGCTGGTACATACCCACGCAAATTTAATGAGGCCCAAATAAAACAAGCTCTAAGGGGAGTACTGGAAGCAGTTAAACACAATTTTGATGTTGTAAGTCCAGTTCCCACTATTAAAGATCTGTCAGAAGCTGACTTAAGGATTGTCATGTGTGCCATGTGTGGTGATCCATTCAGTGTGGATCTTATTCTTTCACCTTTCCTTGATTCTCACTCCTGTAGTGCTGCTCAGGCTGGCCAGAATAATTCTTTGATGCTTGATAAAATAATAGGTGAAAAGAGACGTCGAATACAGATAACTATATTATCATACCATTCTTCAATTGGTGTAAGGAAAGATGAACTTGTTCATGGATATATACTGGTCTATTCTGCGAAGCGAAAGGCATCCATGGGAATGCTTCGGGCATTTCTTTCTGAAGTTCAGGATACGATTCCTGTCCAGTTGGTGGCTGTTACTGATAGCCAGGCGGACTTCTTTGAGAATGAAGCAATCAAGGAACTCATGACTGAAGGAGAACACATAGCAACAGAAATTACTGCGAAGTTTACAGCTTTATATTCATTATCTCAATATCATCGTCAAACTGAGGTTTTCACATTGTTCTTCAGTGATGTATTAGAGAAGAAAAACATGATTGAAAGTTCCTACATGTCAGACAGCACAAGGGAATCAACGCATACAAGTGAAGATGTTTTTCCAAGATCGCCGAGAGGAAGTTCCCTTGACTATAATTACCCAGATTCAGAGGATGATGCCGAAGGACCACCGCCTTACAGTCCGATTGGTGATGATGTAAGGTTACTCCCAGCACCTAGTGATCGTTCGAAGTACCGACTGGATTTGGAAGGAAATGAGTATCCTATTCACAGTACGCCAATCAATTGTCATGACCATGAACGCAACCATAAAGTGCCTCCTCCGATAAAACCGAAACCACTTGTTCCAAGAACAAATGTGAAAAAACTGGATCCTAACCTCCTGAAAACAATTGAGGCAGGTATTGGCAAAAACCCCAGGAAACAGCCTTCTCGAGTGCCTGCAGCACCACCAGAAGATACAGACCAATCTGACAACTATGCTGAACCTATTGACATGGTTTACAAACACAAAGGCTTTGCAGATGATATCTATGCGGTTCCAGAGGATAGTCAGAATCGTATTATTAAAGTTCGAAACTCAATTGTTATAAATACCCAAGGTGAGGAAGAAAATGGGTTTTCTGATAGAGTAGCCAAAAGTCATGGGGAAAGAAGGCCTTCAAAATACAAATACAGGTCTAAGACACTGTTCAGCAAAGCCAAGTCTTACTATAGGAGAACACATTCAGATGCAAGTGATGATGAGGCTTTTACCACCTCTAAACCTAAAAGAAAAGGAAGACATCGTGGAAGCGAAGAAGACCCACTTCTTTCACCTGTTGAAACATGGAAGGGTGGCATAGATAATCCTGCTATTACATCGGATCAAGAATTGGATGATAAAAAAATGAAAAAGAAACCCCACAAAGTAAAAGAAGATAAAAAGGTAAGTCAGTTAATTTAAATTTTATTTACAACTTCTGGTGCGTTGTAAAAAGGGAAGACACAAAATATGAAAGAGTTGCACCCTGTTTTGAAACAGGTGCTTTAAAATTTCCAATCAATATTTGTTAGATTTTTTTTGTCTTAAGTTCCTGTTAAGTTGCTTGGAACTAGCAAACCTTAGGGAATGAGATGGTTTGTCACCTTATCAGCTGTTTAATAAATTTCAGTTGTTTTCATCTCTGTACTTACATGTGGAGGCTTCCTTTCTTTTAAGTGAGGTGGTGGGGGTTTTTTTAAGGAAAAAGATGCTTTATGACTTCTTGAGTAGAACCAGTTCTTTCAATTCTTGCAGTTTTTGCTGTTGGAATGAGGTTTAGGGCTGGTGAATGAAAGGAGTGATTTCTTTTTAAGTCTTGGTTGTTTACCTGGAACTCTAGAACAAGTGCATGAAAAGGAAACTTTGTATAGTAGTTCTACTGACTGCTGCATTTTCCTAGTGTGGGCAAACAGCTGATCAAGTTGAAAGTTATACCACTTATAAGGTTCTCTATTCAAGCAGAGTAAAAGGAACAAAATAGGGAAATAAAAGGAAAATAACAATGTTGCAGTTTACTTGAAAAATGTTTCATTTTCATCTTTATGCCTGAGAGTTACTTATTTTTTGACTTACTGTCTGAGAAGTTTTATCATCCAAGGTAGTGTTGTGGTGTGGGTTCTATATGTACATTCTTTATAGTTTGGATTTTAATTTTAGGCCAGCAGTCATTGTGTTGGGTATAGTTTTGACATGAAATCAAGACTGTTCCTGATCAGTTAGATACTTTCTGTCTTGTCTAAAAATAATCTGACCTTTTTAATATTATCTTTTGTAGCATTTTCAAAATGTCACTTTTTTAGCTTAAATCTGATGGTACTTGAAAACCAGGTAGAAATAAGTTTTGTTAAAGTAGAGCATAGTTACATTTTACTAGTAGATAAAATTTTTCCTGGTGTGCAGCTGTGATTTGAATTACACATGACTGATTTAAAGGGCACTAAATTTTCTTAGGGCTTACTCATAAGAATGGATAATGATGTCTTGTGGGCATAAAATCATATGGTTAAAAATACCTTGAAGTTATCCTTGTGGCGAAACTTCGATTTAAAAAAACCCCAATAATTTATATACTTTTCATAGGATCGTTGAATATCCTGAGTTGGAAGGAACCCACAAAGATAATCAAGTCCAACTTCTGGACTCCTTTTGCTTGAAATAATCTTGTTACATAGAAATTGAAATGTAGTTTCATAATCTTCCTGCTGTCCCAGCTGTGTTGAGTTGACACAGAGTTATTCTGTGTTGAGTATTTGTTTTAAACTGAGTAGATCTAGTAGAGTGGGGTCTTCTCTTCCTATAATTGTGTCAGGAAACCTGCTGATGCCTCTACCAAAGCCTCCACTTTTGGCTTTAGCCTGTTGAGAAGAAGCCTGAGTTGCAAGTTTCAGGCTGTTTTAATTTTTGTAGTGGATAAGTTTCTTGAAGAGTAGAATTGTTTTAAGTTTTGGATGGTTGGTTTTGCTTTGGTTTGTGATTTGTTGGTTATCTGGGGGTTTTTTTTGGGAAGGGGTTGTATGTGTTTTGTTTTTTTTTTTTACTCGCAAGTAGCAAAGCTGCTACTATTAGAGAAAACTTTTAATAATCGTGGAAATTATTGTAATGATTGAGAAAACAAATTTAACTTGATAGCTCAAATGTTTGCAAGTTTTTAAAGTATCTTGAGTGCTATTTTGAGTGCTCAGTGCTTTTGATAAGTAGTGACTTCTGTGTTGACTTGAATGAAGTTGAAGTGAGAGCAGTTCCAGTTCAAGTGAGTCATTCTAGTTCATTATCTGTTCCTTTGGGTTTTTTAATGCTTAATTTTATTTCAGAAGAGATGCAGTTTTATTAATTTTGGAACTTTTTCCACATGTTTTCCTGTGTTGTTTTGGATGAGCAACTAGCAGTCTTTTATTACAGAAACAAAAAATTATTCAAATTATATTTTCCTTGTCAAGTGTTCTTTGGTCCATGTGAGAGAAGTTAGTGCACCACTATTTACAGATTACTTGCCGAGTTTTTTTGAGAATTTTGACCGCTTGAATGTGAAAGAGATAAATAGAACTTGTGTACTTTCTTTCTGACTATTTCTTAAATCTCTTGCTGATACTTTTTCTGAATTGTTCAGCTCTTTGTAAAGGGAACATAGGATACATGTGTAACTATTCTTGCTTTAATTACAGTGGTTCTGAAATACAGAAATCCTATGAACAAAATTAATTTGTTTGGAAAAACTTGAACTTTGAAGTCTGAAGTCCTAGTTGTCTTTTTCAGAGATTGATTGTTTTATTTTAAGCCTGAATAGGGTGTAACACTCTTGATACTCCTTGCATTTTTGTTTGAGATGTGATGTGTTTCTGGGTGGGTTTCTTGTAAGGTGTCTCAGGAGAGACATAACTGTGCTGCAGGATGCTCATTCTGCCCTGATGCTTTCAGGACCCCGGTCTCCCAACTCACAAGATAAAATCACGTAAAAATATGGGCACTAGGACATTTATAGGGAGGCAGAAAATGGATGTAGAGTGATTGTAGGGTTCAGGTAAAAAAACTGAAGGCAAAAAGGCAAGAGTTGGGTGGGTAGGAAGGAGGAGTCAAGATCTGACGAACAGTAGAGTGGGAAAATGAACAGCTGTAGTTTGGCTAACACTTACGTATCAAACTTTGAAAATCTATTGTGAACACGTTATTAAAGGCAGAAGTAAATAGTCAGAATTGTGCTACTTGTTGCTATTTGGAAGCATAAATTAAAATGTTTTACTGTGGAAAGTAATAGCAATGACAAATCTGTGGAAAGCAGGTAACATTACTTGCAAGGTCATCTAACGTTTTTTACTACTAAAAGAAACAATTTAAAATTCAGGCCAGTTAAGCAAGTGTGCTTTGGTCTGAATTATTTGCCCATTATTTTTGTCCATAACACTGTGCTAGTGTTCTTAGGTCTTCTTTCAGTATACTGGTAGTCAGAACTGGAAGAGAATTGTCCTTGAGCTCTTCTTTAAATTATCACAGCAATATAATTCCTCTGAAAACTTTTATCCCCTCATTACTCATTTACTCTGAAAAACTCATCCAGAGCTTCTGTTTCCTCTGTATTGGTGAGCAATCTTGCAGTTCCTAGTTTTCACCTTTCCATGTGGTAACCTCTCTCCTGGAATGTTTTTTTCTCTGTCTGGTCACCTCCAAACTGGTAAAGAAAAAATGGCTGCTTCTTGACCTGAGTTTTAGAAGATTTAAAGAGAAATTGGAATTGTCCTCTGAACCTGTGTTTTTGAATGAGGGTGACTGAAACTGTGCATAGTATTGCAAGGAATGTCATAACAGTGCATCATATAATCTTAATGTTTGCTGATGTCTACTAGAAATTACTACCCGACACAGTTGTGTGATTGTACCCAACCTTTGCTTAGCTGCAGTTGCTGTCACTTTAGGTACCTTTGGCCTGCTCTTGTCCTTGATAATTTCCAGGTAATGACTTCACACTGTATAGTACAGGTGGTTTATTGTACATACACACCTGTATAGTATATACACACAGTATCCGTACATTAGAGCACGTGCTACAGACACATAACAGCGCATAACTGTTACTAGTTGCGCATTCCAGTGCATGATTTTTCCATTACTCTACGACTTTGTCCTTTTTGTTGTTGAGTATCATCTTTTTTCTGCTCCTCCAGTTGTCACTGTAGTTTCCTATATGCCATCACCAAGTGCCTTACTAAAGTTCAGATTGGTACGACCAACAAAGAGATGGTAGTTCTATCTTTGCCTCTAGAAAAGTGGAAAAGGTTGAATCAGTATAGTCTAATCTGTGATACACCCACCTTTATCCTATTTTATTTTATTAGCATGTGTCTAAATGTTCTGAAAAATCCATTATATGGCCTTGCATGTGCTATTAACAAGTTGACCATTGAACTTTTTCTGGTGGGGATAAATATGAAGAGAAGTGAGGAGGTGGTGAAGAAAGCAAGCAGACTGGCTTCAATCACAGGACTTTTTAGCCACGTTCATGTGGAGTTGTGTGTGCACACTGAGCTTGAAATACTTCAAGTGCATGTTGTTCAATATTTGAAGTGCATGCTGTGTGCTAGTATTTGTTAAGCTGAAGTGGCCTGTTTCTTCACCTACAGAACTTCTTCTGTAAAGTTTCTCTTATGAGAAAAGCATCTTGTCCTTTCTGTTGTTGCTAAACAAAATAGCAAAAAAATGCATTTTGTGGAGTAAATTCTCCTCTATATTGTCATGCTTTCTATGTTTGATTGTTTATTTCCATCATGGTGTTCACAAACTTTAAAGGATCTAAGCACAGACTAAAATGTTAAAATGTAGCTTTGTGCTGTTTCTTCTTTGCCAAGTTAGACCTCTCCAGCTGTGATGTGTGCTCACTCATCTCCATGTCTTTATCAGAAACTGGAAGTGGGAATTACAAGTAGATGCTCATCTCAATTAGAATTTTTAACATTAAGGTCTAGTATAAACATTATTGGTGTTGGTACACATGAAAAGCAGCAGCCTTGCAAGCTGTATCATAAACTGAAGACAAAAATAGTTTAACTTAATTACTTTGGAGATACAAAACAACAAACTACAGAAAATTTCAGGTCATGAAAGGGCATGAACATTCCTAGAGGAAAAGGATCTTGCTGAAGGAAGCCTTCTAATATCTTAGGAAGAACTGTTTCATGTGTGTGCAATAACCTTAAAGCTGCAACTGATGCATTTTATGCATTAATAGAAAGCCCAAACCACAGTAGTCCTTGCCTTTCCATTCTCACTGTGTAAACAAGCCCAGTGTAAATATTTAAAAAACTAGTCATCAATTATTATCAATGATTTTTTTTTTATTATTATTATTACTATGAAATAATAGCCAGTTGTTTTTGATCCTTGTCTTAATTTAGTAATTCCCTCTTCAGCAGGAAGCCTGCCTGATGTGGAAACCGGTAGCTATTCCATATAGTGACAACTAATAACCTTGTTATTTGTTTTTACAATGGAATTGATGTGTATTAAAACTTTACCCACCTGCTTTAGAGCTCTTATCTTTGTGAACACTTTGAGATATGTTCAGTGTCTAATTTAGGCTGTTTTTTTTCTCCTCTTATAGATTATGGTTGTTTAGGTTTTTTGTCCTCCACAACATATAAAGAACAGCAAATATCCTGACTAAATTTTTGCAAAGGGAAAGGAAAAGCCTTATCTTGAATTTTTTATGTACTTCTGAAAAGAAATCCTAACAAATCCACCCACCACAGAGACTAGAGAGATCTTGTAAACAACACAATCTATTACCTGTTCGGTGATAATTCTTTGGCATGTCATTGTTGAAATCTGAAAAAGTTCCACTATATGTTCTTTGACCAATGGTCAGTAGTTTGGTTATTCAATGTCTGATGGGTTTTTTTTTTTTGGTGAATGGAGTTTCCATCTGTATTGCTAAATCTGAGAAACAGTGTTTTAAAACATTGCTTTGTAATCCTGTTTGCAAACAACGCTGGTTGCTTCCAGAGAAGTTTGTGAATTACTTCTTTCCATTTTCATTTATACCAAGATGATTGATTGTAAGATGCTTTTTACTTTAAATGAATCTGAACACTTTCCTCAGTTATTTCAGCAAGAAAAATCCACTAGCATCTTGATGAAGTCTCACATATTTTACTTTTGACTTTTTAGAACATGATATAAGCAGTACGTTTCTCATCTATTTTTCTATGCTTAAACTTGCTTGCTGCCATTATAATTTCAAAACTATATGAAATTTTGTGTTAAAACTATTACAGAAATAGTGTGAGGAACTGTAGAGCCCATGTGTGTTGATCTCAGTTTTAATAAGACTATGGTAAACATGTGAGCAATGGCAGATCAACTTACATTTTTATTCAGCTGTTCTTGTGTAAATTCAGTGGTTAATTTAGCAAAATACTGTACTTCAGACTGGAATGTGCAGTGAATTTTTTTTTGTTCTGAGGAATATAGGAAATATTAGAATCTGTACTTTCAGGTTTCATCTGTTCAAATTTAACACTCTTAATATGCATATTTAGAGCCATATGCCTTCTTGAGCCACTGTAGTTTAAAACAGTGTAACAAGCTGGAATTCTAAAAATGGCAGAAGGCATGAAGTGAAGAAAGAGCATGTTAGGGACAGTGATCTGCATTATTCATATATCATATAATTTCTGAAGAGCTGGCTGTGAATTAGAGATTACAAATACTTTATTAAGTATATTTATTCACTATAAAGTGAATGCTGTTCATGGTGTGTGGTTTTATGAAGTCCTGAAAATACAGACTTTGCCCTCCATGACCCTAGGGCTGAGTGCAAATGATGCAGGCAGAAAATTTCCTTTGCATCAAAAGTAGTAGTGAAGTCTTTTGGAGGTAGAGAAGTGGTTGAATTTCTTATTTAATAAATAAATTATTGATGGTAGTTCTGGTGGGATGGCAGTGAGAGGAAAAAAAAGCCTGTCTTGAACAGAGGGCTTGCTAGAGTAAGCAGCCCATCCATAAAGGGACTTGATAGGATTTTGGCAGTTTTTAGTTTTCTAGGTTAATTTTAAAAGGTTGTATTTAAGTGCATTATACCCTCAAGGCTCACAACTGGCTAAAGTCTTAGCCTAGTTTCTCTCTAGATGATGAGTGTTACTTAGCTGGTTCCCTAGTACCTGCAGTCGAGAGGTTAAGCTTGGGTATTCTTTACATCTATATTTTCAAAGTTAATGTTCTTCGTAATAATATTTCTTTGAAATCAAGAATTGGATACTGTGCCATGCTAGACTATGTTTTTGTGTTTACCTTGTCTTATGTCAAGAGGACTTTAGCTAATCTTTTGCAACATGTATCTTGGTGATTGAAGTACTGCAAAATAAAGCAATATTGCAAGTAAATGCAATGCAAGGCAAGTTTGGAATTATCAGAGTTATAATGCTTTCTTGCCAAAATATATAAGGATCAGTTGAAAGTTTGGCATTAATCTGTTAGGGTATGACGAGAAGTTGTCTTTGGCAAGAAGCAAGTGGTGAAACCCATGCTGAAAGCTCAACGTAAGTGCAGCAATCAATTATACAAAGCCCCACAGATCTGTACGAAAACAAAGGATTTCAACTTCATGGTCTTGGGCCTGTATTTTAATTACTAGCAGGAAAACAGTGGTATGTGAAACAATGAGCTTTTTGCTAGGCTTAAGTCACAAAACTTTTGTGCTGGTTCTTGTCTTCTTTAACTTGGTGCCTATTAGTTATTTTTTTATGATGATGTAGGAGAAGCATACAAAATTGGTTTTGGCTGTGCCTAGATTAGTACTTGCTGCATGCAGTATTACGTGACTGCTGCATTGTCGGGCGTAGGTGTTTTGGGAGGATGATTGAACTAAAAATACCTGGGGCAAAATCATAATCTCTTTGCCAAAATCTAGGAATTATGGTTCACCTTACTCAGGTGCTGTTTAACTAAATGAATAATTTAATGTTTAACAGTTTCTGTTTATTGTTTCATTAGAGATATTTTAAAAGAATTTTTTCTGCGTAAAATTAAATGGTAGTTACTATCTTGACTAGAAAATCTGAAAGTTCCATTCTATGTCTGATAGATCAGAAAAAAAAGGTGTTTTCTCAGAGTGGGGAACAGGGGTTAAAGAAAAGCTTTCACTAAGACTTAATTTTGTTAGAAATAAGACCCATATTTTTTTCCCTGAAGCCAGTTGGTCTTTTGGCAAAGATTAGGTCTTTTGCACAGTACACCTTTTTGTTCAGAACAAGTTCTCCACTTAAGAAATCTAGACCAACAACTTCAGGAAGGTGTGGAAGTCTAAAATCAGGAAGTAGCATGTTGGTTTTTCTTAATGCCTTAAAGTTTTGTTTTTAATTTACAGAAGTATTTTTTGTAAAGATCATGTAGATAGTGTTATTTGCAGGAGGATTTGATTTATGCTGTCAGTGGAGAGTTTATGCACTCATATACCCCAAAAGAAAGGAAAATAATGAGGGAGATATTTTAATAAATACTGGCCAGGAGAGGTACAAAATACATAATGAGAAACAGCTGATAAACTTATTGTTGTAGCGGCCTTGTGAAATTGTAATTTCATGTTTATGGAATAGTCTTGCAGTGATCATATCTTGTACTCTGCCTTTAGACCAGTTTGCAAAAGGACTTCAGGGTTCTCTCCTTTTTCTCTTTATTGTTTTATTCTTTATGCTTCATTAAGTTCTTTAGACAAATTTTCACTTTCCAAACTGGGGATTAAACTGTTTTCAAGTAAAGAGTTCATCTAAGAAACCTTTTTGCATTTGTGTGTGCATAATGTCAAACGTCATATTACAGTCCCTTGCAACCTTTCTTCTAAAAGCAGGACAATTATTGGAAAAGAGCACTATTTACTCCGATTTTGTAGCTGTGTCTGGTATTTCATACTATGTCCAGGTATTCTACACAGATAATATTCATAATTTTCATAAAATTTCTGTGGAGTCCTAGTTTATTATTCCATTTGCCTGACTGCTTTCCAAGAGACACACAGAGTCTTTTTCTATCTTGTTGATCTTAAATACACAGTCTTGAGTGTTGCTTCATTTATTCTGTGATGGTGAAGATGTGCAGTGAACACCCTGGGAAAAAAAATTGAGTTGTTTCTCCTTTCTTTACCGCCTTAATGTACATATCTAAAATGATCTTTCGTTTAACATTTGACAAAAATGTTTTCAGTGAGTTTTATACATTGTTTAGCTTCAGCTTGGCCCTTTCAGCTGTTGCTCATCTGAGCTGGATGCTGCCTAAATAAATATTTTTGATGTACTTTATATTTTCATCAATATTCAGAGATGCATTATGGTATCTGATACAATATAACTCTTATAATCATCCAAGGCTGGTTTATCAGTTCCACTGATAGAAGTCCTTCTCAGTGGAAAAAAAAAAAAACCAGGAAAATTCCGTATGAAACTCTCCATCTTAGATTTGATTGTGTGCAAACCTCCTTTTGGCTAAAATCCTATGCCTGTAACAAAGCATCCATGCATAATAGGAATGCCTGCAACTTTAACTTCAAGACTGATTGTTAGTCATTCTCCATTGTCATGTTTCTTGTATAGTTGCAATATAAAGATTGTTTAGTATCTTTAAATATATGCAGAAGACACCAGCCTTGTTTTGGTGATATGACACCGGAGTTTTATCCTGACAATTTATAAGGAGGTGTGGTTTGGATGTGATTCCTGTGAGCTGTGCTGAAAGACTTGTCACAGCACTCTAAACAAGTGGTGTCTTTACTTCTGTTCCTGTGGTCTTTCAGTTACTGATATATTGGGTCATCCTGTTCCTAGTGTAATACAAAACGGATCAAAACTTTTAGAAGTTGAGTGCTTTGTATCTAATGTATTATTACTTTATAATTAAGTATTTATAAATTTATCATTTTAAAAGTGCATTTAATTTTTATTCATTCAGTTTGCTGTAGAGGAATTTTAATGTCTGATAGATATATGATCTGGTTGTGTTTACTGAATGATTGAAATATGAGTTGGTTAAAATGTTACTTGAATATTACTTAAATAACTCTGTTTTGTTGTAGCCGAAAAAGAAAACTAAGACATTCAATCCTCCAATCCGTAGAAACTGGGAAAGTAATTACTTTGGGATGCCCCTACAGGATTTGGTTACACCCGAGAAACCAATACCTCTGTTTGTTGAAAAATGTGTGCAATTCATTGAAGATACAGGTAAGATAGGAGGACTGTTAGAGGAAAGACTTGCCCATTTTGCATAACAAGTAAAGCCTCTCGTTTTCTGTTATAAAGTACTTACAGAATTTTTTACTATAAATAAATACATGGGGTTAGGCACATTTAGAAAGAATGTTTTCTAAATTGTGTGCTTAATATGTGATTTTTTTTTGACTTAATTTATACGAATACTTAATTACTTTTTGACAAATGTCTGAAGTTTAACATGTTCCCTGTAATTTAAAAAACTTGTATCACTGTCTAATGCCAAATGACGTTTAACCCAATGGCAGTCCAGTCTTACATGTCTTACTATTGCCACTGCATTTTCTTTCATATATTTAAAAGCTCTGAAATCCGCCTTTTCCAATTATAGAAAACAGGGACTTGAAATGGCTTCTGACTTGGTTTGATTAGTCAGCTTGCTTTCTTGATTTTGAAGGTGAACCTAGTTTTGCATTCTAACTTGTCACAGAGACAGAAACATTTATTTTCTAAACACTGTGTAATTCTCCATGAAAAATGTTAATCTATTTAAGATGTAATTTCACAGTATGGTTTTCTCTCTCTCCTTTTTCCCTGGCTTCCTGGTTGTGTGTTTGTCCCTGCTTTCAGCCTATTTACTGTGTGACCATGAGGCAAGTAGGATGATTTTGCTGGTCCAACAGAAGACTACAGTTAGGAGTGGGGATTTGTTTTGAAGTTTGGGAATGACCTGTGGTTGGGTTTTGTTTGGGGTTTTGGGGGGATTTTTTTTGGTTTGTTTGTTTTTGTGAGCACTGTTTTTCAGTTAGTGTGTAGATCCTGCTTGCTCTAAAGTTTTATAAATGCTATATTGCTGTATTTAAAGTAGATGACAGTGTGACAACTGAAACATGCAGGACCATCTTTTGATGTGTGGCTGCAATTGGATGTTGTTTAGTGTAAAGTAAAACAGCATCTTTTTTCTAATTTGCTTAGATCTCTAATACAATTTTGGCTGTAAGATGACAGTAGCAGTTTTAGCAAGAGTAAAGCTGAAAGGTTTTTTTTCTTATAATAAAATTCAGTTTTACTGCCATCTGTAAGAATAGTGTTTCCAAAAGAATTACCACAGCTGGTAAGCCTAATAGCTGTTTTTAAAGACTTACGTACTGCATTATTGCAATAAAAAAATTAGGTGACCTAAACCTCAGGCACTTCAGAGTCAGAGATACTTGTATAGGTCTGTCTTTAACCTTTACTTTCTATGGATTAAAGGTAAGAGCTGTATTTTCTTCCCTCTTGGTTTTTGCTTTTTTTTTTTCACCCAGTTAAAAATGGGAAAGGAGGAAGAAGGGCAAGGAGTAGTAGAGTAGCATAGGCAGTTTAACATATATATATATGTTGTGTTTGCTGTTTTCTGTAGCAAAAAAAACCCCCAACCCAAAACAAACCAGCATAAATTATGGGTGAGTCACTGTTGGAATTGGTGTTCTTTAAAAGTGGGTACATACAGCTACTATGTGTAGCTATATGAAACAGGTATTAACAGGTATTGAAGACCAATTTCAAGAGTTTGTAGAATCTAGCAATAACTTAATCTGAGCATGTTTCACTTTTTAAGAATACTTTCAAACAACAAAATTACAAATCCAGTTCTAAGAGTTTTATTTGCTTAAAAATATTGTTGTCTTTGTGGTAAACTTTCTAAAAAAAGGTATTTCTCCTGAAGAATTTTCACCAGCTTGTGGGGTGAGAGAGAGAACTATAAGAGTGTGGAAACATTATTTGTTGTCTTTTTTTTTTCTTCATGATTGTCAAACTGTGCGACCAGCTGAAAGATTCAGGACATCTTTTCTGGTGGTCTGTCTTGGGAAAATGTTTGGTTTAGCTGCTGTGTGTTCAAAATGTAGGGTCTCCTCAAAAGTGGTGTCTCAGAAGGCACAACTTCACTGTTAGGTGCATATATGTTAGTTCATCCTGGGATGCTGCTATACAGCTGGAGAATTTTAATTCTGGCCATAAATGTAAGCTGGACAAACATTGTGCCATCTGCATACTTAGTGACTGTGAAGACAGTAGTTGTCTTGCTAGTTTTGTTTAAGCACTTAGAACAAAACCTCTACTTTTGATCTATATTACAGTTTTCTTTCTCTTACTCTGGATTCTGTGTAAGTAGTTTTGGTGTTGTTTTCAGCTTCCATAGTTGGCTGTGGGAGTTTTATTTTTGGTGTGTATTATTTTTATACTGAATTAATATGCTGTAGGCATTTGAGGTTCAAGCAGGGTTCTGATAGAATGTATTTGTTACCTTTGAGAGAGGAGAATGTTCACTTGCATTGCCTTCAAATCCTGTACTGAGATAGATTCACATCATTGACTTTGTGACTGTGAGAAAATTCCACAAATACAGTTTTGAAGATTTATCAGTCTGCACAAGACAAGTCAGGACCTACTGTCTCCAGGCTGGAGTTCAGAATGGTACCGTTCCTTTATGATAAAGCTGCTTGGCCCTGGGGAGTTATTCAGTACTCCTCTGTCTATTAGCAAGTCAGCCTGCTGTCAATTTGAACTGCACTGAATTACCAGTGTTTATTATCATGGTCTTTTTAATCAAGGAGTGCAGTCTTTTCCAGTTTGGCTAATCTGTATCTTTCTCTTACAGAGGATATAATTGTTTAGCATTTCCTTTTCAGGTACTTTCATGGAGTTCAGCTTCTTCCTATGTAATTTGGATTGTGGCTGAATTTGTGAAGCTGTGATTAATCTCTGTTTGAAGGGCTTATCTTAATTTTTAATGTTCCCTCTTTCTGTCTCATGAAATTATGCAAGGCAATGCTTTGTACCGAGACTAAATTTTGGCCGAGGCTAGAAAGTACACAGTGTGAAAAAGTTTTCTGTATTTCAGATGCCTAGATGAGACAATAGCACCTTAAAGTGTCTTTGAAGATTCTTGCTCCACCATAAACCTTAAAGAATCGAGCACATGCAGAAAATACTATCAGATTTTTGTTTTACCATAATATTCTGGAATAGCCTCACAAAAAAAAAGTGTTTGTCAGTAGAAGAGGGACAGTTTGGAAAAACTAAAGTAAATTCAGGAACTTAAAAGTTCTAGCCTTTTGTAAATAAACAGATTTTCTTCTTCTGAAGAAGCCGTATTGTTCCTGTCAATGTAAAGGGTGATCTGGTAAAGATCAGGGATCCTAAGTCTGTGCCTGCAGGTGAAGGTTATTGTCTCTGTGTTCCTCTTTAGTGTGTTTCAACAAAAAGCTTTCTTCTAAATTGGTTTAGCTTTATGGAGCCGACCAGTTAGTTTTTGAAATATAATACAGAGTTTGAATCCCCTTGTAATCTTCTGATAGTACTGGAAGCAGAAACTGGGGGGCAAAGTGGTTAATACCTGAGTAGATCTAAAGCTGGTAAGCTGTAAATACATGTCAGAACCTCCATTTCAGAACAGTCGGCACTGTCACTGGTACTGGGGGTATGAAGCAGCAATAGCACATAATACTTGGTCTTGTTGGAATCTATTGATTAAAAAAAAAAAATAGCACAATATCATGTGTGAACATCTTAAATTTTATACCACTGGCACTTCTGGATAAGAAGGAAGGAAAAATTTGCTAAGTATTGTAAACAAACTTTGCTTCTGTGTTTCTGCATTGTCCATGATTACAGGAAAACCTTTTTTCTATCCAAGCCTTTAATTTTTGAATTCATTGTAATTATAGCAGGATGAGTAATATTTTGTTTGGTTGTCAGAGCTCTTTCTTGGTTCACTGAAGATGATCAAAAGATTTTTTTTTTTCAGGTAAGTGACTTGCCAATGGTGAATTACAAAGTTTTCCACTAAACATCTTGGTATAAATGTATAATGTTTTCAGGAAAACTGATTTTTTTGTAAAGATCCTGTGATCTTATCTGTAACCTTTTACAGACTATATGAACACTTCTCTGTCACTAGTGACATGTATGATATTTGTATGCTTTTACCTCTGTCACAGCCTTTGCAAATCAGTTTGTAACTTGCCTATGAGGGCAGCTATTTCAATTGACTCTTTGTCATTGGTAGCCATTTTTGATTATGGGCTTCCAAAAGAGTATTTTGATGATACAGTTGTTCTGGTCTGTTTTTTGCTTTCTCCTGATGGACTCAAGAGAACTTAATTTTGTTGCATCATTTGAAATGAACTTCTAAAGTGTATTAGTTTTCTGCAAACTAGGTTTATGAAAATGTATTTAGCAGGGAAACTAGAGTTTTAATTTTTAAGAAAATTGTAGTGGCTGTTTTTGTGTAGAAGTAATGGTGCTATGCTAAGACATACTAGAAAAAAGATTACCTGCTCTTTAAAAAAAAAAAAAGTCCAATGTAGACCATTACCTTTTTTAGGGCAATTCATTTTTTTGAAATATAGGCAGCAGAATTGAGATACTTTTTGAAACTAAACTGTTTAGCTGTATGAATTGCATGAATTCTGTGTTTCTCTAATAATTATCATGGAGAGAATAAGGTAGATATTCTGATACGCTGATAATTTTTTTTGAGAGAGAGGAACAGGTTTCTGAAGGCTAATTCAATGTCTTCAACAAAATGTTAATATGGTTTGAATTTTGTGTTGCAGTGTAATGGAAAAATATTTACTGTGTTCGATTGTAAGTGTAAAGAGTGTACATGTTTATGCCAACTTTGTAGCTTGAGTGTTTTGTTAGTAACATTTTTATGCTGTTATACACACCCTGAATTTAGTGATGAACTGTTCCATGTACTGTTTGTGTACTGTTCAGCACCTACTGTTGTTGATTTTTAACTTTTCCCAAACTTAAAATAATTCAGGCAAGATGACTTATGCTAACTGATACTATTAGCATATGAGGGGTTTTCTAATATTTCAGTATTTTTTTGGGTTTACTTTTTGTATTTGTTCAGGCATTGGTGGAAAGTTTGGTATAGATCACATTTCATTCTGTTTACCAAGGAAGGAGACAGCAAATTAACATTACAAATACTAGCAGTTTTGCCATTTAGTACATATAGCTCTTGAAGATATTCAACTTTAGTATCAGTATTTTAAAGTTTTTTTCTCTGAGCTTTCGAATGTTTTAAATTTTTTTGTAGAATATTGCTATCCATGTACTTCATTGAGCAGATTATAAATTTTAGATTCCGTACTTCATAGAAAACTGATAATATTAATAGATTGTTAATTGTACATGAAATAATTTAGCAAAGAGAGGCTTACTAGAATAATTTGTGGTTTAATAATTTAGTTACTCAATTAATATGAGACAAGGAATGGAATAAAGATGGAAGAAGGAATTTGACAGAGTTAAATGTCAATATCTCACATGGTTCCTATGGAGAGCTATAAGAGAAATTAAAAATTGTGTACTTGGTATATGTAAAATAATTACTGCTTTTGATATTGAGACCATTTTTGTAATGCTGCTAAATTCAGTTTTGGAGGTAATTCAAGTAAAAAAATATTGCCTTCTGTGATTCCTTCAAACCTAGGTTACACCAAGGTCTTTTATGCTGTGTCTGCAGTGAGGCCAGATTTTTACACTGACAGTATAGATAAGGCAAAGTTTGTCTCCAGAGAATGAGGTTTGATAGAAATAGGTGAAGAAAATGAATCAGCAGTGCTGCTTGTGGTAAAAATGTCAGGTAAATCATTGAAATATATTCCTAGTGGCTGGAAAATCCAGAAATCCAAGGTTGTTTACCTTACCTTTTATTCAAGGGGCTTGGGAGAGCTAGAGGGTTTTAGGAGCTTGGTGTTTTGGACAGAGAGAACAGAACTGGACATCCCCCTGGCCTGGTGTATGAGAGCTGGCATTCTCAGCGTAATTTCATAAGAAATAGTATAATAGCCAGAAAGATTCTCTCCTGCTGTATGCTTCTGCCACTTTTTACTTTGGGTACTTGTCAGATGTCTCTGAATCAGTGGCGTTCGCTGTTTTGAAAAGCTGTATCAGCAAAAATGATTAAAGTCCTGCTGTGTAGTATTACAGCTGGTAAGTTAAGGGTCAAATATGTGCCAAAACAAGTGCAAGGCAGGGAGCAGGAGCAAGGGAAGGACAGAAACAGTGATTGATGAGGCAGGGAGTTAGACCATCTTTTTCAGTCGTATTGTTCAGTTAAGTTGACCCAACTGCCCATGAAGCTTTATGTTTAGCAAAAAACGCACATGGGCCATGCCTCTGCTACTTTTGTTTCTGGATAGGTACAGTAACAATAGATTTAAATAGTTATACAACACATTTTGTACCCTCATCAAGTTGGCAAGTGATTCTAGAGTGGGTGGTGTGGTTAATGCATTTAAGACCAGGGCTTCTGCTCAAGGGAACATATACCAGCTGGAGGAATGGGATAGTAGGAACCTGAAGGAATTCATTGAGGACAAATGCCTTCAACTAGAATTGCAAGGACTAAACACCTGCAATAGTACACGCTGAGGACTTGACTGGCGCCGTATCAGTGCTAATGAAAAGAATCTTGCAGTCATGGTGGATAATAGGCTGATCATGCCTTCTGTATTGGACTGTCCCAGTAGAAGGGCAGGCACTACAGAGCAGAAGTGGTTACTAAGCTTTGCTCTGCACTTGTTGGACATCATCTGAAATACTGCAAGAAAGGCGTTGACAAACTTGAGTCTGGCAAAAAGAGGTCAGGGGCTGGAGTTCCTAATATGTGGGTTTATTCAGGTTGGAGAGAGAGGCTGAGGAGGCCCCCAGAAGCGGCTTCCCATACCTATGAGGAGGTTACTGACAAGGTGCAGCCAGGCGAAAGAACTGAAGAACAGTGTCACTAATATAGGAGGTTCTGATTAAAAAGAAAGGCAGTACTTTTGCTCTGAAGGTTATTAAAGCACTGGTTCAGGTTAACCAGAGAGGTTGTGGGGTATCTTGGAGACATTCAAGGGAAGTTTAGACAAGCATCCGAATCTAAATTCTATGTTGACTGTTGTTTGAGCAAGAGGTTGCACTAGATGATCTCCTGAGAATTCCTTCTGTGATCACTTCAAAACTGGCATAGAATTGGTTTCAGTAGTTAGGAGACTGTACACCGGTTTGTGTTTTGTAACTTTGAAATTAATCAACAGGGAGGAAACAAACTCAAGAGGGTAAAACAGGCATCAGTCATTTCTCCTAATGGAAGACTGACTACCAAACAGGGGAGGAGCAGATGCATTAAGTTAGTAGTGTAGAGAAATAGTAGTAGTAGAGAGAATCACTGAAAACTGTAAACAAATATGTTTTGAAATACTCATAAAACACATGTTGTGCACTTGGGTTGTATGGCTAATGAGTTATCTCTTCAAAGGAAACATCATGGGAGTTATAAAAAGAATTCCTAAACAATGCAGGTAGGACCAAGATGCCAGGGTATGTACGATAGTTACGCTGCTCCACTTACTCCATCTGCATTCTCCAGACCCAAAGTGACTAAACAGCTGTACTATATGCCTGGAAAACTACAATGCTTCAGTTGTCACCCATTTTTAATGAAGCAAAGAATGCACCTACCTTTTCCTAGGCATGTTTGTAATGTCGTATTAATTGTAGTCTCTTGTTCTTTTTTTCAAAATGAACAGGCCATAAAATATGGGCTTGAGGGGCACTTCATAAATGATTGAGGCCTTGTTTAATAATCAGTTAGTGTAAATTGTAGAAATGTTAATTCAGCTTTGGAGAGCTTCCTATTATAAGAGTCTTTCTAAAAGTACTGCTTACTTCCTTACACTGCTTATTGTTTATTGAACATTTCAATATGCTATAAATTATTTTATTTCAAGAAGCAGTTAGAAACTTATTTGTGGTTCTGGTTTTCAGTGTGTGAATTGAATATCATATGTCTTTAAATGTCAGTGTTGAAAAGGACACATTAAGTGTGTTTTATGTAAGTAAAGTTAGTGCTAGATTCTTACTTAGAGTTTGACTTTTTTGCTTGGTAATTACATGCATTCTAGGTGTACATAGAAATTAATGTTTTGGATCAGTAAATTGGTGGTTCCTTTAGTCTTGTGTTGTAGCATAGGGGTTGAAAAGAGGTACAGCAGATCCATGGAATCAATCCATGGAATAAAATTAGAGAAATATATAGATCACCAAATTTATAAAGATAAGTGTGGGAATGATAGTCTTAGCTATTGTAGTGAAGAATGAGTCCTTAAAGTACCATTGGCCACTGTAGAGGAAGGAATTGAACTGGGGAGAGACAGGCTTGCTGTGATTGTGGCATGTATTCAGAAACACAGACAGAACATAGCAGAATCTGGCTGTGGATGTTCTTAGCAGACACTCCATGACTTTCCAGCAGTCTAAATGTTAGTATAGCTGTTGTCACTTTGGAAAAGGCTTTGGAAATCATCACAGACAGCTCTCTGAAAACTTAAACTCTCCGTACTTGCTATCAAGCAAGCAAAAACCAAAAAAAATAGAGTGTTATGGAGGAAGAAAAATCATGCTATTACATAATGCCATGTATACATACAATTTGGATACTGGTTGCAATTTGGTTCAGCCTTTCTCAGAATAGAAAAGAATTGGAAAAGATAATACATATGGCAGTAAAAGTAATTCTTGGATAAAGATGAACTGAATGGATTAGCTTAGAACATTTCTGAGGAAGAGAAATTACATAAATTTAAAAAACGTGCTGGGAAAATGTAGAGAAGTTAGTACTTCTTGTTAAGAATAAAAACTATGCAAACGTCAAATACTGAGCATAAACTCAGTGTGCTTTCATAATGTACATTCTGGAATGACAAAGCTGCGTTCACCATGATGTAAAGACCACAAGACTTGAAGGGGTTTGGGTGAATTAGTGATGGATAAATCCCCAGGTGGCTATTACAACGCCTTATGCAAAAGCCTGTGTAAGCCACCATCTGCAGGAAGCTGACAGGATATACCACAGAAAGATTGCTGGTAGGTTTTGGTTTTTTTCCTCTCCTGTCCTTTCTACGTCTCTCCTCAAGCACCTACTACTTAGTGTAGTATATGGGATGGAAAGTAGATATTGTACCAGGTTGACTTCGGTCTTCTCTTGTGCTGTAGTTAATTCATTCTATGGAGGAACCAAGAATTGTGAAAATATATTGAAGCCTAAGAATGGAAGTGTCCTACAAACTGATTATGCATATAGGTGCAGATCCACCTTGCTCATTTTCTCTGAAATGCTTTGAGCCCCATGTGGCGAAATTCCAGTTAGATGGGATGGAGCCCTGGTCACAACTGGCAGCACAAAAGAAGTTTATTAGGCTCTAGAAAACTTTGAGAAAGAGTAGTCTAGGCAAAGGGGATATGATTGTTAAATATATATAGGTTATTGTGATGTGAAGTAAGGAGAATCTAAGTTTTTAAACCTAGTGGTGTTGTAAAGCTAGCAGGACAGAGAAGCAAATAAATCATACGATTCTGATGTATAATATTACTGTAGCAGTTGTGTTCAGTAAGGATATATTGAAAATTACGACTGGACCAGAATGCAGGCAGGGTAAGAACATAGAAAAAAATTCTGAAAAACCAAGAGGCTTGCAGATGAAGGAACCGAATTTTTAAAAGGGTGCCAGAAAAAAGAAATGTTGAGTGCTCTCTGTCTCTCCCTCTTTTATTATAGATATACATTATAGATATACAAGAAGTTTAAAAGCTAAAAGTTGTGAACTAGAGTGTCTGATACTTGCTGAAGGTCCTGATGTAAGAAGTGTTGGAGAGACCTGGTTGCATGATAGAAAGCAACAGAGAATTGGAGCAGTACTTAAAGAATACTTTCAGACTTCTAGCTGTGTGTATACTCACAAACAGCTTAAACTTAGAAAAAGTGTAATGGCAATTGACCAACTGTTTCATGAAGTGTGACTTTCTAGAATATACACAAGCAAGAAAAAGTTTTTCCTTGAGGAAGAAGACAAATTTAGTTAGCTTAATCCAGAATTGCAGCACTTCACTATTTTTGGAAGATGCCTAAATTCACTAAGCATCTCCGTGTTTAACCTGAAAATTTTCTGAAGTACTATAAGTTGTTTTTCTATGTTTCTTAGAGCTGTAGCCCAGATACCACACTAGAGCCATTTATGTCCAGAGCCAGTTGAAGTATTCAGGGTCTATACACTAAACAGTGGCTGGGTCAGAAACTGCTATTTGCAGCACATTCAGGTTTTTTTTTTTTTGCAGAAAGAAATTGAATTGTAATTGGATAAGACAAAGAATATCCTGGGGCTGTAGGGTCTCCAATTGAGAATTCTCCCATACTAGACAAAGAGAATCTTGATCATAGCTTGTTCTTATCTACCAGTGGTCTTTTGTGTTTATTTACAGCTTCTGGAAGAAGAATGCAAAGTGTTTCTGGCTTTGATCACATATAGCACATTTGGGGCATTCTTTTGAAGGCAGGTTTGAAAACCCTTTCAGATGGATTGAGTCATTGAAACCACTTTTTGCCCTGTGCCACCAGATTATACCTTCTGGTGGTGTTCAAGGATATCAGTGAACAAGGCTCAGGTTTTTTGAAAGGACTGTTCTGGTGTCTGGCTACAATAGGAAAACTCCTGGCTATGAAATTGGAAAGCTAAAAGGTAGACATGAAAGTTTATTGAAGAATTGCTTACTAAAATAGCCTTGATGCAGCCAGTAAAGAGACACATGAGTTGTTGAGGCATTAAGAAGGAAATGAGTTAGAAGAGTCATATGAAATCATTAAAAATTTCCCAGCTGTATGAACCAGTCAAGTGCTTCTTGTACTTTGAACATTGTAATAGGGTTCTTAATTGTTGTTGGTAACTTAAAAGGAACACTTGGTGGATTGTGGTGTGTCAGAGCAGTTAAGTATTGATCTGATGATCTAAAATGCATTCAGTTTTTGACCTGTGAATGGCAAAAGGCCAAGAGATTCCATAAAGCTGTGAAACCTGTGAATTTTTTAATAAAACTATGTAGTGTTATGGAGATCTAGCATACAGAGAATTTTGCACCCATACAGGTAACTTGCAGAGTTATGGACCTATAAGTTGTTTAAATTCCCTAATAGTTTCTAAATTAGAAAAATACCTCGGGTAATGGTGTGAATATCAGGATGGACTCTTTCATTCAGTGAGTAGCTGTGGGCAAAAAAGATAACGATATGATAGGAAGCATAATCACTGGAGTGGAGTGTGCAAGTGTGTGTGTGCATAATTAAGGTGTACTGTTCAATGTTTACCATGAAAGGCTGATGGAATTATGATGACTCTGTAATGTGTGGTAAAACAAAGTAATAATGAGAAGCTTGGGGAACCTCTGCTTCCTAAGTCCTTTCCTCTTTTTCCCTTTTTCCCCACCCCTTAAAGAAAGACTTGTAAGTGATGTGGTAATTTACCTTAGATAAGAAGTGAGGGGAAATGGATTCAAAGTTTATAAAATATAAATGTTAAAAGGGAAAGAATGTTGGAAGATTAAGTTCTTATCATATACAGGAGTGTGTTACACCATGAAATTAAAAGATCAGGATTCAGTTACAAAGGCTTAATTTTTATTTATTTTTTTTTTTTTCTCCCTGCAGAGTATTTTTAGTGTGTTGTTGCTTACCACAGTAAGTTGTTAAGCCTAAACTGTGAAGACAGTTTTTAAAACCATAAATGTTGTGGGTACCACAGAATTTAGGTTTTTGATTATTATTTAAAAAACTGTATAAATAACAACAGTCTAATAGAGATCAGTGAGAGAATAATTTTGGGTACATTATTGAACAAATATCTGCCATCAGAGTTTTGTTATCCTACAATGTCATTTCCTCTGATTCATATTAAATGGAATAGTGGACTCTAGACAACTGACATTTTGTGTTTTGGTAGTCCTGTATCCCTGTAACGGTTAATGTGTTAACTTTTTAGGCACTTAAGAATTGTATTCCTACTTTTGGTTTCTGAATTAGTAGTTATAACTGGTTCTGCTTTGCTCTATAGTATATAAACTTGCTTTTAATTATTTATTTTTCTTCCTCTTCTAAGGATTGTGTACTGAAGGCCTGTACCGTGTTAGTGGGAATAAAACAGATCAAGACAACATTCAAAAACAGTTTGATCAAGGTAATCAGAGATTTTATTATTTAAAGCTAAAACAGAACATGAATTCTCCATGGATTTATCACAGTGCAATATGAAAGGATTGCACTTTCAAATCAACTTCCATAGCACTGAGTACTTAATGCTCTGGTGGGTTGTATTGGTATAGTCCAGGTATTACCAGTGAAACTCCAAGGATGGGAAGGGAATCTTGTTGCAGCTGGATTAAGTGCTATTAAAATATTATCTAAGTGGTATTTGAAGGTTTTAAAGAGTTTAAGTGCAGTCGTAGCTGCTCCTTGTGTTAGCAGTTCATCAGTCCTAAGGCATTAAGGCATTCACTTCTGCTTCTTATGCCCCAAAGATAGTAATTCTTGATATTTACTGGAGTGAAAGGTCTCTTGAATAATACACATTAACAATTAAGTCTGGATAATTTCTAACACAGCCTTTGTCACTGTAGAATATAGTGAAATGTGATTGGTGGATTAGGCTGTTCACTTTGGTGTATTTGTTTTTTAAAATGATAACTCTTATTAAAAATTCTTGGATGTTAATAATGAAGTTGAGCCTGTGAAAAATAGTAAAATATCTCCTAGATGTTAAAGAAAATAAATGTACTATTTCTTTATGCCTTGCTTTGCTGTTTAGCAGCATTTGGGAAATAGAATTTATAACTCCTTACTGGGCAAAATTGATTAATCGGAAGCCAGTTAAATGACAAATACAGAATCATTCAAGTCTTCATTGAGAATTAGACAACTTTATTTTTCTGATCTTCTACTGTTTTGTAATACTGTCAGAGTTTGTCATATTTGATTCCTTGTTGGTCGGTGTGATAGCAACTTATCAATATATTTGCCTTTTCATGCCTTATTTAATAACCATTTGGCAAAATTTTAGTTTTCAGTGTTTTGAATAAATTCTTGTTTTCATAAAGTATTATAAGGAATGATAACAGTAGGTTTTACTTACACTGCTATTTAATTTTTCAAATTTTGTTTTGCAGATCATAATATCAGTCTAGAATCAATGGGAGTAACAGTGAATGCCGTGGCTGGGGCTCTTAAAGCTTTTTTTGCAGATCTGCCAGATCCATTAGTTCCTTACTCTTTGCATCAAGAGTTGTTAGAAACATCAAGTAAGTACTGAACAGCCTTTTCTTTATTTGTGTTATTTCCATTGCCCTTATTGCTATTTTTACTTCATTGTAAGTTGAAAGGACTATCTGCACTGAATATTTTTTAAATTGCTTAGATATGTGCATTTTTTAATATTTTTTAAACTTAGAAGAACTATATGATGAGATGAATGTAATACATTTTTTCTTCAGAATGAATTTGGCTTATTTCTCCTTTTCCTAGAAAATTTAATTGGGAGAAATCTACTTTTTTCCGTTTTTTGTTAAGTGATGAAAATGATGAAAGCTCTTGGAGCGGCTTTGCAGTTCTTAACAGGAAAAACCTCTTGAATTCATGAAGTCCTACATTCAAAGTAGGCTTTAAAAATCAGACACATCTGTGGGATATTATGGTAATTCTCTAATTCTCTTAGATTTTTTTCAAATTCTTTTTTGAGCTCTTATAAAAGATGCTTAGTTTTGTTTGCCTTGCAAACATTTTTCAGACATTTCGTAGTATTCCTATCTTTGAAGTTAATGTCTTGTGTTGGCAGCAGGCTGTTCCACAACATGACCACCACACTTTCTACAGAATACAACTGTGACATACAGTATTCCAAAGTATTTTTTGTTCAAAACATGGAAACACTAGTATAAGCCTAAGGCTGGGGCCTGGGCTTGAGTCATATATAGCCCATTAGAAATTTTGTATTTTTTGATGATATCTGTAGATACCTGTTTCTGGTGTTTTTACTGTACATTTCAGGCATATTGCTTGTTTAATGTAATTACCTTAGTTTTATTTTTTCTTAAAAGTATAGCAGTTAAATTCCAGTCAAAGCATAAGGTAGCTTAGAATATATGTGGAATTACTGTTTTAAAATCCCATTAATACTGCTTTAAATTTATATTTGGGATATACTGGACCGTATTTAACATTTTTTCTATGACATTAGGATAGATCAAATTTCTTTTTAGCAATGCGACCTTGTATTCCTTTTTATGATATGAATCATCATTGATGAGAAGTGTATTCTGCAGAATGTATGGATCCACAGCATTAGTTGCTGGGTTTTTAAAAATAAAATTGTTACTTTATTTCATATTCCTTTCCTACATGTTGGTTATTTCCTGTTTGAAGCATGAATAATGTCCTTTGGTCCTGTGAAAAATCTCTGCTCTTCTTTAAACAGTATATTTAAAATAGCTGCACTAGCCCTATTAGTAATTATTTTCTTATTTGAGTAACTGTGAAGTTTAAGATACTCTAAGCTCATGTGAATGTCTTTCTGTCATAATGTTTTGCAAGCAGAGGGAACTCTTAACAAGAAATGACCCTGTCACATTGTTATTCTACAGGCCAGCAGTAAGCTAGTCAAGTTCAGTTACTTGCTGAACACATAAATAATTCTGCTTAAATTCAGAAAAATATTTTTGTGCTTAGTTAAACTCTATCATAAAAAAGTTACTCTGTGGAAATAGGAACTTTATTAAATATTTTCTCACTTGATATTTCTCTGTGGGTATGTTATCTGTACTGTTATACTAGGGAAAAGACTTAGCAACACTTTATTCAGTATGTCTTTCTAGATGTGTCAGAAAATGTCACTTATTTCTATAGAAATCATGGATAAGACAGAACGGCTACACGAGTTAAAAGAAATTGTGAAGAAATTCCACCCAGTGAACTATGATGTCTTCAGATACATAATAACACATCTAAACAGGTTTAGTATTTTTCAATTTCATTTAAGTTGTAATAATTGCAAAAAAGATTGTGTTTTTAACAATGAAATATCTACTAGAATTGAAAATGTGGAAAAATAAATTAGGAGTTACAGTTGATTATTAAAGCCTTGTAGATTTGTTTCTCACATTTTACCGATATATTTATCTGGCATCATTGCTACTATAAAGCTATAAGAATGATTGCTCTACATAAAAAAAGCTTGAAAGAATAACTGCACCTAATAATAACAACGTACCTAATTACAACTATTACAGACACCCCCACCCCCCCCCCCAGGAAATAATAGCCATTAAAATTACAGACTAATCTAGCTTTTAAGGAATTTGAGTCATTTGGCTTCCTCCCCCTGTCCCCCTCCTGCCAAAATATCAAAATCTAAAATATAGAGCCCAAACCTTGTGCTGAATAGTAAAACGTAGAACAAATCTGTAAGTAACAGTAACTTGGTTACATTTGCTTCTTAAATTTTGCCTCTTGCATAAAAATTTAGTGTTTTTATCTTTAAAAGTTATTTCCATATTTACTAAAATAGTATTAATGGATGTATATCACATCATAATCTGAGCCTTTACATATACAATATTGTCATAAAAAAAGAGAGAAAAAGACTAGCTTACTTGTGCTTCTTATGAAATTATTCTCTGGAATCCACAGAATGAGATAAACAGTATTGTTGTTGAGGTTCAGGGAGAGATTGATCTTTGGAGATTGTTTTGTTCAACACCATTGCTTTGACAGAGTCAATTACAACAGATTGCCCAGGATGGTGTCCAGTTTGGTTTTCAGTATCTCCAGGAAGTGAGACTCCAATTTCTCAGAACAACTTGTTCAGTGCTCAGTCACCCTCACAGTAAAGAAGTGTTTTCATATGCTAAGAGAATTTCCTGTAGATATTTGTGCCTGTTGCCTTTTGTCCTATGCTGAACACCACTCCAAAGAGTCTCAATTCATCATCTTTACATCCTCCTATCAGATACTTAAAACCAATGATAAGACTTTCCCTGGCCTTATCCAGGCTAAGCAGTATTAACATTCTTGGCTTTTCCTCATTTGAGGAATCTTGGATCTCTTAGTGATCTTCTTTGTCCCTTCATTGGGCTCACTCCAGTAGTATGTTTATATGTCTGTTGTGCTGGAGAGTCCAGAGCTGGATCCCAGACTCCAAATACGGCCTTTGCAGTGCTGAGCGGAGAGGAAAGATCACCTCCCTAGATCTGCTGGCAGCACTCCTAATGCAGCCTTGGGTGCTGTTGGCCTTCTTTGCCACAGGGTCACCTGGCTGACTCATGCTCAGTTTGTTGTCCATCAGGACTTTTTCGTCTCTCTCTCTGCGCTGTTACTTTTCAGCCAGGCAGTTTTGTGTATACACGCATATGTAAGCTTTTCATGACATATAATTGTTCTGGACTACTCTCTGTGTGTTTGTGTTTCTGCAGGTATTTGTAATGATCTAACTGTGCTTGTATTATGGAGGTAGAAATAAGAACCTTTAACTTCCCTACTTAGTCAACAGGGAGAGTGTGGGTAGTCTGTTGCAGTTTGGAAGGAGTCCTTTTTCATGGAATGTGTAAGATTTTAGAATTTAGGTGCCTACTTTTACACTTCTCTCCATCACATATACAACTTGCTTAACGTTTATAAAGTCATCCATTTTCCTTTTCAGGGAAATGGATCAATTTTTCCATTGTAGTCTTGTCCAATACAAATTCAGCTCTAAAATAGATTAAACCATATCAATGAACAAATACCCATATTAGAGAACTTCATGATGTGCTTGCAAGTATCTAAAGTAAAACTAAATGTGTCAGACTTGACTTGGTTATTAGTTATCTGAAATGTTTTGTTAATTCTTAATCAACCTGATAAAAATTTTTGTGGAAGAATGGCAGTCTTGGAATTGTCAAAAGTCTTCATCTGGTCACCTATTTGCGTAGCACAGCTGAATGTACAATGTCAAGTACCTGGATTGCTGCAAGTAAAAGTGCTAAACGTAATTTTAAAAATCCCTGAATAGGTTCTAATGCATGCATATCTACAAACAAATGAAACATATCAATCATGGAATTCACTGGAGAACATAAGTGATGTATGCTGGCCTTTACTTTCTGGTCTGGTCCACTCTATTAATTGGTGATTTACATTACAGGTTGCTAGTAACAACATGATTTTTTCTTAAAGAAAGGCTGTCATTTTTTGTCTCATTTGCAGTGTCAGGTAGTTGCATTCCATTCAGCAAGAAATCTGCTTCAATGTAAGCAATTGCATATATAGGAAGAGGTGGATACAGCTGTGTACAGGATCTTAAAGGCTACTTGCAGCTAAACTCTTGACAGTCTGTATTTATTTTTAAGAGATTAATTTGTGGTAAATTACTGCTGGTATATAATTAAAATGGAAATGTTGTTTGCCAAATGAATTGCTCATTTAATGAGGTAAAGCAGTCTTCTACATGATGAAAGAGCTCTCATCACAAGCTAATGTTTTAGATGCTTTGTTTTTACATCCTATGTCATTACACTAAAATGTGTGCTATTGTTGTATAGTTAGTAATGGTTGATTGATAATATTTTGGTGTGTCCACAAGCACAAGACCTGGTTATTGAAACAAAAAAATGTAAGTATTGTCCACATCGTATGAGACCAGTAAGCATAAGAATTCAGTAAATGGCAACAGTGAGATGAATTTTTCATTAGTGTTATAAGCACCTCTCTGAGCATTTCAGGTAATTGTGGTTGATTAACTGTAAGCAGAAGCGAGCTTTTAAAACAGGATAGTATTGGATTGAAATTGGCTTTTTTGATACTGGTTGTGTTTTATGCACGTTTTTTGGTGACAAGATCCTTTATACATAAGGACTAATATGGCGTAATATACTTCTGAAGTCTGGGAAAGCACCAGTGTACAGCTTTTGAAGTCTGATCACAGTGGATTTACAGTCTGAATTTCCTGAGACTTGGCAGTGGAGGAAGTGGGCAAGATCAGGAGAGACACTTGTCATTTTTCATTTTGAGTGAACATAGAAGGTAAATGAGCATTTGCTGAGCACTTAGAAGAGGATTCTGAAGTAGTTTGGGAAAGTTTGGTAGGAGTTAGCATAGAGGTTTGGTAGGGTTTTGCTTACTCTTAGAAAGTACAGAGGTAAAGTTGAAGCACAGGAGGGTATACAGTTGATTGTTGATTTTGTTTAATCTGATAGTGAGCTGTTGTTGGGGACGAGGTGCAATGCCTTTCTGTTTATTCTGACCTCTAGCCATAGGTTCCCATTGCTTCATTTATTGGGTGTAATGATTGTGGAGATACAGCATGTTAATAATAATGCTAAGCAAAATGTAGCTTACATTTATTCTTTTATCTGTAAATTAATTTAAAATGTAATTTTTTAGCAAAGAGATTATCAATGTTACTGCCATTCAGAAATAGTATCCAAATGTCCTTTTGACCAAACTTACTCAAAACAGATTGAGAGGCAGTATTTGTATACCTTCACACTATTTTTTATGCTTTATAGTTACCAGGATACATGCATTGTAAATGAGTGGAAATATTTTCTTATAGTGTTAATTCTAGTGTTTACTATGACTTTCACAGCTTTTGAATCTATGGGCTACAGCCAGCTGTCAGAATTTCTTGTGGGCTGCTCTTGTTAATCATCAAAATTGTAACTGACAAATTTCTGAAGTTTTATTTTCTATTTCTACAGGACAATTGTAGGTCTATTGCCTTTGTGATGTGTACTGTAATACAGAAAATGCATGTTGCCAGCTGAATGTGTATCTTAGGTGTTTTTCAGATGTATTAACACATGCTTTTTAATGTATCTCTCAGTAATTACTTCTTGATAAAATTGTGATGTTGGTTTAGAATGCAGAATATTTTAGAAAACAAAATATCCAGGCTCTTTGTAGCCTATTACTCTGAAAAGCATTTTGTTTTTTCTGAGGAGGCATTTACTTGTAGGTGATAAATTTGGTAACAGGATGGTTTGTTATTCTTTGGATGTTTGTTTTTGTTTTTTTTTTTGTAATACTATTGCAATAATGAATTCAGATAAGTGAATAACTTGTTTCAGTTTGTTTATTATTGTCAGTTCAAAATGCTGGTGGAATGTTGAATTTCTTTCTTGATTAAAAGCTTAATCAGATTTATATTAGTTAACTATCCAAATCTGGAAACAGCATGGTTTCTGAATTTTCTTCTGCATAATTGCATAAAGTATTCCAGCACAATTGTTTTAATGGATTGCTGGAGGAAAGGAGCAAAAATCTTGAGATTGTTTAGTAATGATGCCTACAGTTAGAGCGTGATGAGAATATTTCTAGTGGATTGCATACTGGTTTTAATTCACGCTGTGTGTATCATTCTCATTTCAGGGTTAGTCAGCAATATAAGACCAACTTTATGACTGCTGATAACTTATCGATTTGTTTCTGGCCTACTTTGATGAGACCTGATTTTGAAAACAGAGAGTTTCTTTCTACCACCAAAATCCACCAGTCGGTTATAGAGACCTTCATTCAACAATGTCAGTTTTTCTTTTACAACGGGGAGATTGTAGAAGCACCTAACCCAGTGGCTTGTCAGCCACCGCCTTCCAACCCAGTGCAGATGGTGGAACCCATGGTACCCCTGCAGCTGCCACCCCCGCTGCAGCCTCAGCTGATACAGTCGCAGTTACCAGCAGACCCTCTCGGTATTATATAGACAGAAGATGATTGCAGGCAGCCTGGCGCTGGACAGTAGAGACAAGCTATAGACATGCATGTTTCAGGATACAGTAATGTACTTCATATTTATGAAAAATAATTCCCATCCAGCTGATTGGACATCTTTTTGTTATATCCCGTACTGTGCTCCTCATTTGTACACGCTGCAGATAAAAACTATGTGATAAGCATGACTGGAGAGGTTTAATTTTTAAAAGCAAAAAATAGCTATAAAGTACAAAGCTGCTGCTGCATGATACCTTATTGCAATCACTAGATCATTCCTGTGACGGTTTGTCACAATATATTGTGAATAAAATTTTTCTATAGAAATGAAATGATTAAAAAAAATTACATTTATGAAACATTCAGTGCTTACAGCCTGCTTTATGGCTGGTTTTTGTTATTTAACATGCTATTTTTGGCAATTTGCTTCACATTCAAGCATTCTGTGTAAACAACTAAAGCCCAGCTATAGTTCATTTTGTAATCTCCTGGCTACTTATGTGACTTTATGCTTAGGGTGGTTTATGGAAGAATGCAAAATGCACTGTTGAGAATTTTACGATCCTTCACCATCCATCTTTACTTATAAGTAAACCTGTGGACAGTTTAAGGGTGGGTGAACTTGCTTATTATTTCTTACAGCACAATACCAAGGACATGCTTGTTGTAAAAGTGAGTTTCAAATATTGTACAAAAATTTTGATGTTGCCTACTTATTTCTTTATGTTCCATTACTGAACTAAACATTTTGTAAAACTGTTAATTCTGTAAACAGCTGCATGTTTAAAAGATCATTGACGGTCTTGTAAACTTAATCTAATATATTTTAGATATTTTAATTTTTCCCACTTGGGAATACATGTAGTGTTTAGAAAATAGTTCATGACATTTTCGTATAAGGTTATATAACTTTTCATACATAAACATGATTTTTGTTGTAGTAAAATTCTCTAAACCAAACAATGTTTTAATCTAGGACTTCAATTAATCTATTCTTTAAATCTATTTTTATGTGACCCTCTAAAGATATACAAAAATGCATTGCTAATACATAGCAATAAATACTTTGGGTACTGACAATTAACCTCTTTGGAGTGTGTATATATAAAATCACATAAACTTGTATTCATATTTTTTTCCTGTGGTATGTTGTACTAAAATTTCAAATGACTCTTTTTTTTTCACCATATTTTTAAATTATCTTTTTTTTTCATTTATTTTACTTTTATATTGGTACCAATTTTGCTGTAAAAGAATGCTGCTTAATTTAAACAAATCTTTTGGTTAAATATTTTGATAGTGGTAAAAAAATTAGAAGGTTACAAATTGTAGCAAAGGGGAGACCATAGATAAACACTACCTGTGAGACTTTTCACAGCAGCTTTTTTTCTTTCATGCTCAAAATGTACCTTTTTAGGTCTGCAAAGAAGAAAGTTTATTTCTCATTCAGCTGCTAGAATGTTTTGTGTAGTTTTAAAAAAAAAAGCTTTATGATGGTCACTGTTGTAATCTTCACTTATAACAAGATTTAAGATCGTCTTGTATGTATTATAGTAAATAGATGATTTTGAGAATTAAGGCTTTTATTAAGAGATTGATTTGCTCCATTTCCCCAAAATAAAAATTGCCTTTCCCACTTATGTCCTAGGTATTGTACTTCTAATGACTTGGATTATCATTCTAGATTACTAAGATACCATAAACCTGGCTGCTGTTTGAAGTACATGTATATTATAAATTATCTTGATATTGTGTTATATTCTTGCAAGTAATTATCTTTTTTAAGAAAACATAAAAAAGAAAAGTCAACCCTATTCCTATTGCAAAGCACACAGGAGCTAATAGTCCAATAAAGTCTGTCCTGTAAATTGTAGCATTTCTAACTTGTTCTACTTTACCTGTTGTCTATATAGCTTTTATTTATAGTTTTCAGTCTAATCTTGGCATGTTTAGCAAAGAAAATGAAACTTCAAGAGTTTTTATAAACTATTTCTAGGTTGCTAAAGAATTTATTTTTCTACTGTATATGGCATAGACAAAGCATCACCTGTACAGGAAACAAGTGTATTTCTAATAGAAGTAAGCTTAAAAATAAATGCCAGTCATATCCATATTTAAAAATTCCATCTATAAAGTATCTCCAGTCTTCGTAATGTGAATTACATTTTAAACTTTCTATAAATTGCAAGTTTTTTGCCATAATACTTAACTAATCTTTGAATACTAATTTTTAGAATACTTTACATTCCATTTTCATGATGAACTTTCATGCTGAACTTTTGATCAGCAGTATTTGCAGTATCATTTCTTCGTGTATGATGTTATGGCTAAATCACCATTATTTTTAAGAATCTTTACACTGACATTCAGCCAAATATGGAAGTGTTATTACATTTACTGGATAAACATAGAGAAATAAGAAAGCGTGGCATGCGGCACCTGGTTGTCGCATGGAAGAGTCCCTGCGTACTGTTTGCATTATGGAAGTGTTGTATGCAGGAATGTGGATATGTGTGTATGTGTAATAGATACACTTTGAGGTTTTTTATCTGTTTGTGTGTTTATGCAGACATGCATGCACATACACCCACATAGTAAAGTTTTTAAAATATACTAGGAAATTAAACTGTGGTTATTAAAGATTTATAATAGAGCTTTCTCTAATATTATTTTTATTAGTGCTATAAAATGAGGAAGCATGTCAGTTTATCCAAATTCCTCATACTTTGGCTCATGTAGTCCCTTCTAGTTTTAATGAAAATCCAAACAATAATAACTATATTTTTTAATGTGAGCATTTTTACCGTAATATCTATCTTGATGAATATACAAATGTATATTACTTGATCGAGCCATCTCAGTGACACTTTATGGAGTAGTTTCTTTTTTATGTTATAATGATATAGACATACTGCAGTGTATTGTCTTTCACTGTTTCAGCAATTCTAAAATCCCAGACCTGAGTTACAAAAGTGCCATTTTAAGTAATGCTTAACAGGTTATTTCAAAATTCCTTACCCTTCATGATCTTGTGGAATTTAAACTCATATAGTGTAAATAGATTGCAGATGTCAACTTAAGTGAAAAGAAACTTTGTTGTTGTTGTATGTTTTCTCCTTTATTTGAATCCTGGTTGCTAGGAATTTATAGGTATGTCTCTTTTTAGTTGCTGGAGTTTAGCTTCCCATATTTATGATAAACATAGAAAAACTATCAATTGGAGATTAAAAAATGAGCCATAGTTTATGTGCTTCTTTCATTTTTTTTTTTCAGTAATTGTGATGCTGTTTGTCAATTGCAAAAATTGCACACATTTAAAAAAAAATTCAAGTCAAAATTTTGTTCTTTGTTTATAATGTAATCTTTTATTGCTACATCAGGAGAATACTGCAGTGAATTAAATATCAGTGAAGCTTATTCTGTATAAAAGATGCAACGAATAAAATAATAAGATGCTTACTGTGTATAATGTTCAGTTTAGTTGCCTACTAAATTTTTAAAGGCAGAAGCACCCCATCTTTCACAGACACAGAAATGAAATTTAGCAGTAAATCTTGCTAAAGTGAGTGCAGTGTGTGTTTTAAGTTTTTCTTGGGTGGGAGGCTTTCTCTCATGGGTCTCTTAAATTTATTTTTCCTGTGGAATTTTAAAACCTGAAGTAACAGCGGTGGGCTTTTAAGGTCAGCTTTAAGTCATCAGAGTTGTACATTACTGGTGATAATTCTGCTAATGATATGGGATAAATGCAGCTTTGATAGTAGTACTGGTTTTAGTTCTCATGTTTGCAGTGTCTGTGCTTGCTTTGTTTCTTCAGAACATCTTGAGTATACGGCTGCTGCAGAAGTAACTGCACAACCTTCCTGACACTCTTCAAATCTGAACACTGTTCAGGTTTTATTATACTTATTATATATATACATATCTATATATATTTATATGTATATCATAACACATTCAGATACTGGAGCACTTTAATCTCAAATAGGATTCATCTTGCACACTGAGTAAATTACGTGTAAATCTCAGTTATTTGGATTGCTGTATCAAAACACAGCTCTACTGAATCTGACTGAAGTATAATGTGCTGTTCAGACTCAAGTTTCTGAGAGTAGCTAACCCAGAAAACCAAAGTGTAACATCAGTGTTCACTTGTGTCAAATTCAGTTCTTCACCTAATTCATAGTTTCCATGGAATCAGAAAGAGATGAAGTTAATCTGTCATCATAGCTAGTGAACTGAACACTTCCTGCCTTTCCTTACTGATAATTTCTTTCCCAAGTGTGTAGCTGGTGCATCTTATGGCTGTTTCCCATGTGTTTCTCATCTTCCTTATGGAATACAATGCATGTGTATTTAGAGCTGGCACTTTTGTTGCTGAACTGAGTGTTATTGATGCCCAGCTGACCTCATAGTGCTTTTATATTGCAGAACAGGGTTTAGTATAATTGATTAGTAATAATTTGACCATTACTGATTTTTATTTGGTGTGATTTAGAAAATAGAGAAAATTAAATAGTTTCACTGAAGGCCTGCAGTGCAGCACCTGGGGTTTTTTTTTTGTTTTACAATGTGATACTAACAAAGACTGTTGTTTCTTCTACTTAGAAGCTGTTTGATTTGAGAAAGGATGGAAAGGAAATCTTGTGGTGAGTCTAGCAAATGACTGCATGTCAGTGCTTCAGGGTTAGATGCACTGACTTGCAGAGTACCTCTGGCTGCTTATGTGACTGACCAATTTCTGCAGTGTAGCCGTAGCTTGTATTGCCCCCAAAATTATGGTATCACAATCTATCTGTTCTTGTAGCTCTTTCTGCTTCACAACTCAAGAAGTGAGGTGGCTGTTCTCGTCAATTCCTGCAGTTCTCAGCTTTGTCACTGGTGAGAATTGTCAGGGGCCCCTAAATTGCTTTTGCAGTGTTTTACTGAAGTAGGAAACGTATGGAGTGGTTAGTTTTGAGTTAACTGACACTGAGTGCAATCAGTTGATGAAGCAAATAGAAAAAACCCAAGTTGCACTGTTATAAAGTGCAGGTGTCACGGTCTCCCCTTGAAGACTCCACTCAGTACTTGACAGTGTAACCTGAGTTTCTGTAGTGACAGCCCTTGGTCATACTGATGCTGTGCCAGTTGGGAATGAAGAAGAGATCAAGAAACCTCAAAAAAAAAAAATTGAACTTTGAACAGCTGTCTCTGAAAATATTTAGATGAAATTATTAAAAATAGAGTGTAGCAAATAAATATCAGGAATGAAATGTCCATGGTTGATTATTGAAATATCTATGTATGTACATATACTTTTTTTAGCTTAGTAAAGAAGTGGATGTTGATGCAGGGGTTTTAGTATAGTAAAGGGGGCCAGCCTGCTACAGGTAAATATTGCTTACAACTCACACGTTAAATTTTGAAAAATGAATGTCAACAGTTACACCTAATTTTGATACTGTGTTGGTGAATTGTCTAGCTCTAATGGTTTAATTTTGTTACCATATTATCTTGTGGTCACACAAGCCTGATTTTATGTTCTTGATGTAACTCTTATGAGTTGGAAAGTTTATTTTCACAGATAACTGCTTTCTTTACTCTTCTTTTTGACTTAAAGCCAAAACTTAAAATTTATAACATGATCATACTACTTGTCTCCTATAAAACAGACCAGGTCCCACATAAGGTTTATAAAAGTCTGACGATACTCTTTTGTCCCCTTTTGTCTGCACTTTTATGTGTGTACTCATTTGCAGTTTTGGGGATGGACTTGTCCATGTCTGGAGATTTCTGATCACTAGCAGGTATATATTGGGGTGATCCCTTTCCATATCCTAACCTGCTTTTTATAAAAGAGTGCTGGAAAGACCAGCTAGGAAACCATTAAAAATGGTGAAGGATAAATACGAGCTCTTAGTACATCGATGAGATGAAGATGCTCATCTCAACTGGGCTTCCTTTCTTTGCTAGAAATTTGTGTGTAGGGTGGTTTTAAGCCTTCCACTGATAGTGTAAGAGGGAGGAGGAGATTGAAAAACTCTTCCCTCTATACCCTTGTCTCTGACCTCAAGGGTCAGTGTTATTCTTAGAGTTTGGGGCATAAAGTTCCCTATGTCCAGCGTGGAGTTTTGGCCCCACAGAGTTGTGGATTAGCATGTGGCCTTCAACTGAATTTGGCACACCAAAGCAGTGGGGACATATATATGAGCCTTAAATTGTTCATCAGCATTCCTTCTCCTGAAGTGTGCTGGCCTGAGAGTTTTGTTGGTTTTTACTTTAAAATAGTTTAGAGTGGTATTACCACCACAATCTGCAGGTCCAGGTGATTTTTAGAGGATACAAAGATTATCTGACCTGAAATACTTCTGAGGAAGTAGAAATCAAGCTCCATTCTCCTTGGGATTGTGCACAGCACTATCAAGTGTTACTTTGTTTCCTCTCTTCAAAGAAAACCATTTCTAAGAAAAATCAGAGGACTGAACTGTTATCTGTCAGAGGTGTGTTTTTGTAGCATGATAGTGACACCATGAGGTAAATGCCCAGGTCATTCAATGAAGGTATTGAAGCAGTCTATGAAGATGTAAATCCTGCTGGAATCATTTGGAAGACTGTGGCAGAGTGAATTGCAGAAGAAATTCTCAGTCATGGCTGTAGTTCGAAACTTAATACTTTGTTTTGTTTGTTTTCTTTTTTGTTCTTCAGGAGGGGGATAAACTGGCATGCATGTAATGTGATTGTCAAAGCTGAGCTCTGACCCCAATGGGAAATGAGCAAAAAATTTGACACCAAGCACACTAAAAGGCAATGCAGACATCTATGTCCTGTTGTAGTATTCAGAGTACTGGGAGGAGCTGGATGCTTCTGTTTTTCTCCAAGGCTATGCGCTTTTCATAAACTGAAGGGAAGGGTCCCATAGCTCCCTTTGGATTTTGACTACTGCCCCATATCCATTATTTTACTTAAAACATTTGCTGTAATAAATGTGGTTTTTAGGTACTGATCTGTAAATGGATTGAGTCTGATTTCCTGAAACGCTATTCTTTCCCTTCCTTCATTCTTCTTTATTTACTTTCTCTCCCTATACACACCCTGACCCTCCCCAAAATGGCAGAGCTACTCAGCTAGAGTTCTGTCAATATGAAGAAAGGATTCTCCTGCAGGCTGCTGGGCTTTCTCATTTGAGAGTACTTGGCTTTAGATCTCAGCTCTCTTCCTTTGCGCTATAAGAATTTGTTTCTTAACTTCTGAGCTTGCTACAAACCCTGTTTTTTCTCCTCCCTAAAGTTGGTGAGGATGAGTTGGCCAAAACGAATGTCTACAGGCAGTTACTTGTTTTTGTGCATTAATTTATGGGACAGATGCCCAGAGCCCTAGGATGGCAAAATTTCTTCAGAAACAAAAAGAATAGCTTAAAACTTGTGAGTCTCCTTCCTTCTGATGTACTCCTTAAGGAAACCTACAGTTATTCTTGCAGTGAATAGTAGTAAAAAGATTGTTGCTGTGCTGATCTGGATGATAAATATCTCTATATTAGAATTGTCTAGCAAAAAAAGATGTAAGCAATTGCCTTCTTGACAACATATTGCATGTCCAGCTGAAGTGAAGGACTACTAGAAAGTGTGCTAAATACAAGCCAATAGGATGTGCAAATAGCTTAGCTCATCTGAAGAAAACCACGATAGAGTGGGGATTTTAAGAGCTGAGAAGTTTTAAACTGACCGGAAGGAAATATTTATGGTGGGTATTCTTTCCATTCTAGGGTTTTCAGAGGCCTCTGTTTGTGTTTTTTTAACATGAGAACATGTTCTGACACATTCCCACTGCTGCAATGCTCTTAACTAATGTCTAGCTGTGTGCTTGATGAGGAGGTGCTGAAGGCAGTTTGCATAATCCTTTTCCCTTTCAGTGTAAAACCCAAGGGCTTTAAAAGGCTTCATGTAGGATAAGAGAGTTTCCCACCTTCACAAAATTCTTAGGAATGTAGATTGTTGGCCAAAACCAATCTCAACAGTTTCTATGGGGATGTTTTTTTGGACTGGTTGTCCTTTTTTTAAAAAAAAAAAAGAAATTGTTGAATTTGGCACAACTTTTTTTTTTTTTTTCCCTTTTGGAGAGGTGTTAGAATTTACTATTAAAAGAAACTATTAGAATTAGCTAAGTAACCTTCTGGAAATACCAGTGAAATATTCATATTAAAGGCAATAATCTTTGATTAGTTTTTCTAGTGGCCACATAATTTTCTGACTACCAGCTAGATTCTTTTTAAGTCATTAAATGTGTTTTATTTGCAGGGATATTAATGCCATTTTTAAACTACAGTTGCATGTATTAGTTTTAAAAAAATCTATGTTGAAGTAGCTGCATACAGGAGGCCCTGGATTATTCATTATTCTGATGGTGAGTGAAAGAGATCCAGATTTCTTCCTGAGAATATAAAAAGGAGAGAGCTGACATTCTTTATTGTTAAAGAACAACTAGGGTGACCTTTTTTTGCCTGAATTGGCAGAAGTTTGGTTTCAACTGCAACTGGCAATAGTGCAACTGCAGTATCTGGAGCACCCATGTACAAAGGAAAGAGAACCCGTTCTGTGAATGTAACTTCCAGAGAGAGAAGCATTAGGTAGAGCAGATGAAAGCATGTCTTAATTTTTTTCCTTACTGGAAATTTGACTACAAGACTGACTATCTTAGTCTGTTTTATAGTCTTAGGACATACTCTGTCTGAATATAAATGCCAGATGTATATTTTCTAACCCATCTTTCAAAAATGCTTAGCAGACCTGTGTTCCTGCATTCATTATATTTTCATTTCTGACTGTACCCAGTTTGGTTTTTTTTAAAGAGATGATGTCTACACATGCCCAAAATCATACTGACACAATGGCAGTATTAGTTCAGATTAAAAGGTTTAGTGAGTGTTGTCAGAAAACAGTTTTTGGTTAGAGTTAATCTGATAAAGGTAGAGCAAGTTGTGTTATTGTTAAAATGCTGCTCTTCACCTTAAAGGTGAAGTAGAAGTTAAGTGGGGATGGAAATGTTGCACTTCTGCTTTGATGTAGGTTCAGTTAGTGAGGAGGGAATGAAAGTTTCTATTTACTTGTGAAGTCCTCGGCAGACGGCTCCGACGTGATCAGCGGAAGTCTCACATACGTGCATGTGTGCACGGAGGGTTATGAAAATGGCTCTCTGACGCTGCAGTTTGCTCATTAAAATCTAGTAACTCTGTGTCCCCAAATGTCTCAGATTCAGCTATGTATAGCACAACATGTTGAGTTTTCCAGCTTGTCTTGGAAACTAAAACTCGAATTTGCTCTAAGTGCATTAACTTCTAGTCTCTCTGCTTCCTGAACAGCATCCTTGCTTTGTCAATACAGCTGGTATTTAAGAAGCAGAGAAAATAAAGGTGAATGAATTTCTGAAAAATCTGGGAGTTTCTGTATTGGGAATTTGCCCCTGTTCTCTGTGGAAGAGATCCAGCTGCATCGTTCCTACAGGCACTCTGAGGGTAGCCGAGTATTTTGTTTCTAGGCAGGGCACAGTCTCAAAGGCTGGCATTTCATATGCGGTTGTATCCTTGAAACCTTTGGTAAATGGCTGTGTACTGTTCTCTTTAAATACTGCAGAGGAAAAGTTCTCTCCCTCTGATTTTGAAAATAAAATTTAGAAAACTATCCTCTTGTTTCACATCAGCAATGTGAGTCTTTGCCCTTTTCCTCAAGAGGCTTAAAGGAACACACTTCTATTCCTCAACTGCAAACTTTCCCTCATCCTTCTGATTTTAATTGATGTAGGAGATAAATTGTGTAAATGGAAGAAAAGTTCAAATATGTGCATGACATCATGTGCACATACTCACTGAGCAGGAAATAATTGAAGTCCTTTTCCCTTTTGACTCTGAAAAATAGTTGTTTTAAAGATGTGTGTAAAAATGCATGGGCACAAGTATGGTGGTCTTCTCAAATCTAGGGCTCTGATCACGCCCTTTGGTTTATTGGAAGACCTGCAAATGATATTTCTAGCTTACTGCTTAAATCCTCGGCCCTCTCTGCTTCCCCAAAAGAAACAGGTAGCAAAGAGTGACCTTGCCTGAATCACGTCACCCACTGTTGCACTCTGTTACCCATTTACTACAGCCAGCTGTTGTCTCTTGCCTTATGCTTAAGTCACAAGTTTCTGGAACAAGGAAGTTTTCATGCTGTGGGGTATTTGGCACCTTCTTGGGACCACACCTGTACAGTAATAAGTGTACAATAGCTGGGATTATGCTGAGTTTTGTAAATCGTATTGGCAAAATTTAATTGGATGCTATACCAATAGGATGGCAGTAACTTTGTGTATATTTTTAGAAAGAATGAGGATGCCATAGGAACTGCATTTAGAATTGAGAGACCTTAAAATGATTTTATCTTCACTCACTTTTTTTCCCCCTGACCTACTTTCTTTCTGTTTTCCCTTGCTAGGTGGTAGACCTCTATGGCCATTTGGTTGTTCCTGCTAGCAAAATTCTGGAAGTTGTGGAGACTGCACAGATTGTTTAAGAAACGTGTGGTTGGGGGCAGGGGGGCGGAGTTATATATTTAATTATAATTTAACATTTAATAATAATTTTAGAAAGGCCATAAAATAGGGACCCAAATATGGAAATGGTTAAGAAGTAGAGTTAAGGCAAAGGTCTTCAAAGGAGGAAGAACTTAGTTGTTAATAAAGGTGAAGATGTAAAAATAAGGCTGTATGAAATGTGGGAATGGTTGCATGTGTTAATATAAGGGTTCTAGCTCTAGGCTATGCAAATGGGTTTGTTTGACTATTTCTGTATATTTGTCTTGTTTAATCAATACATATACGCTTGTTAGGTTTTTAAATTTACACTACTATTGAGATAAAACAATTCTTGACACACCAGAGATTTTTATATAATAAGTATTATTGAATATTCAAATGTAGATTGTAATCATTCTTCTTGTTTGGATATTGATCTATGCTTTTTTTCTAAACCTGTGAAATAGATTCCACGGTTTTCTCCCTGTCTTATGTTAGTGATTCAGTAGCCTTATGGGGAGAAAGATTTTCCAGGTAGCCAAGCTAAGTCTTCCTTACTGCAAGATGAACTGAATTCTTCTAGTTCTACTGCAAGTGGATGTGGTGGATATTTATCACTGTCACCTTTATGGTGGTCTTTAGAGGCTTGAAGACTTCTGTGGCCCATTTTTCTCTCACTGCTTTCCATGACTCTTACCTTTGTCCAAGTAACACAATCTCTTAAGTTTTTTTGTAGTTTTGTTTAAAACCTATGTAGTATTTTTGTTGCCTTTCTTTTAAGTATATTGGTGGTCCAAACTGGGCACAGTCCTGATCACTCTATGAGTACAAATGACACCCCATTTAATATCTCTTATGTCGTGTAAATAACAAGTAAGGCTGATTAACCCCTTGCCTAATATACTATAGGCCCTGATTTTATTACCAGACTGTCCTTTTAAAATAGTACCCTTCATTCAGGGACACTGGTTTGTTCCTCTATTGCACAGTTTTGTGGGTGTTTCTGTCCACTTGAGGGGCTCAAGTGGTGTGAACCACTGTGCTACAGGCACCGCTCAGTAGGTGCATGAGTGACAGGGAGATGTGGGATGAGGCATTCTGCCTTTCAGAGAATTGAGAGGCAGGTGGCTTTCTTATTAATTGCTCCTGAAACACTCGCTATTAAATCATGCTGCAACTCTGTGATCTAATGCTGTCATTGAGAAGGATGATAGGGAAAACACAAAAGACACAGTAAGCCTGGGTGAGAGCAAAGGCAGCCTTTTAAAATGGTTACTGAATTGAGTGATGAGAATAGATGTGTCTCTTCTTAAAGCATGTATACTTAATGCAAATGCCATTATCATGGCTGCCTTGCTTTAAAGAAATAACAAAAATTGCTTTGTTCAGTGAGGATTCAAGAATTAATGTTTGTTCTTTATTGGATGCTTCTAACATTCAAGAGAGAAATATAGTTGGGTGAGTTAGGTGTCTTCATGCCTGAATTACTTCAGTATATCCAAAATGTTTAAATACCTCCCATTTATCAGAGTACCTAATCAACATTTTATAACTCCTTGTTCTAAAACTGAAAACATTCTTTCAGTGTTCTTAGCTTTGTCTGCAAAGATACAAGCGACATTTTACAAACAATGCAAATATATTTGGCACTGAATCCCATAATAAATGTCTCATTTAGTACATGCTAATTTAAGACTCAATGTCATGTTTCCATAAGGTTTATTGACTATTAAGTTTATGGCTCCCTTCATCAGTTCCAGGGCTAGATAAAAGCAACTATCCCCCCGCCCCCAAATCCAAAAACTTTAATTTGTACAATAAATACCATTGTCTGAAGGTCTGTGATCTGGCCTTTTAAATGCTCATCTGTCCTCCTCTCATTCTTCTCACTTTCTTTACATTTATAGGAAATGTAAGTCCATAGCACTGCAGTGTGATTCCTTATTGCAATAGAGGCCATTAATCAAGTTTTGCTGGTTTTGAAATGTGATATCAGTATCAGTTCCTTCAGTGTTGACAGTGCATTCCAAAATCTCAAAGCAACAGTTTCTTAAATGACAAGGCAAACAACTTACTATACACCTGTAACAGGTAATAACATGAAAGGATTGCTTTAAGAAAAATATCCTATTAGGAAGCATATTTCTCTAATGTTCTTGATGATGTATTTACATTCAGCTATGCACACATCATCTGATACAGAATGCACCGTATATTGTCCTAGAAATGCAATAATTTGTGGTTTGAATGTGAAGGTTTTATTGGCAAAAGTGTGGGATAACCATAGGACCAATTGATTGCAAAGCCACTGAGACAGAGCTAGTACATTGGAGTGGTTTAAAATCCAGTTGGAAAATTAAACCCCACTCAAGCTTCTCCCTTTCTCCCCCTGCCCCTTCTGTTAATGAAGAAACAATAAGGAGACATTATAAATTGGAATAACAGTTTACAAAAATCACAATAACCATAGCACTACCAAGAGCAAAGAGCATCTCAGAGAGGGTGCTTTACCCACAGAGGGGCATTCACCACAGGGAACAAAATAAATGCCTCCCAGAAATAGTGCTGCCCATGTGGTCTCCAGACAAAAGACAATATGGTGAGGAGAGCCCAGGGAACCAGGACCCAACAAAGCCCTTGGGAGCTTGGACCCTCCATGCTGTGCTGTGCCCTGGTCCCTCTGGACCACTGCACCCAAATTATGTCACACAACTGGAATTTTTTAACATGTGTCTGGGAACTGAGAGGCTTTACTGGGTACTGCTCATGTTACGGAAGATCAGGTGTCTTTCAGTTTGGAGTGGAAAGAGAAGAGTGCAAGTCTATTTTGCATTGCACTGCTTTGAATAGGCACAAAAATACCATATCTATTACAGGGACACGTGAATTCTTTTGGCTAGCAAAGGCTCTTCTGGGAATGTGGTTTAGATAAGCTCCCTTCATCATTTCAGTGGTTTGGGTGATCTGATGACTTGCTACCTGAGTTTAGTGTTATTCATTTGGCCCGCAAGTTGTTTTTTTATTCTGAGCAGCAGCCCACTGCTTGGGTGTGAGCAGTGAGATTTTCCATCTGGCATGTGTTGGTGTGCTCCCTGTGAAGGCAGGAGAAGGTGTGATGTGGCCTGCGGTTTCCAGCCGTGGACCTGGTGCTGTGAATGGACCACAAGTAAGCTGCCTTCAGTTGATCTTCAGAGCTCAGTGAATGAATTTCTTTTAACAATGAAGCAGGCAAAAGAAAGTGTAGAACTAGGCAGATGAAAAACAAACCCCAAAATGTTTCTGTTCTCTATGAAATGGCATAATGCTTTCAGAAGCACAATAGGATTTGTGAAATACTTCAGTACACAGCTTTCAGTAATAATGTGTTAAAAGTAAAGTTTTAATTTATTTTAAAATGAAGCCCTAATTGTTTGATCTATGAAAGTTACTTCTTTTAAAATGAATTTATCACTTTAAAAAATCAGACCTGCTTGAACCATTCTAAGAAAATTACTTTCCTATTTGATTAAAATACTTTGGCCAGTTTTCAGGTTTCTTGTCTTAATCATACAGAACTCAATTTGCACAACTTGATGTTCATCATTGAAAGCATTCACTGACAGTTTCAGGTCTTCTCAGGCTGAATTAGATGTAGGAGTGATGCTCATGTTTTCAGTCTGAATGGCTTCTTCCTTTCTCTCCTTCTGAGAGATTCTGCTCAGCAATGCTGATCAGCAGCTTGGACAACAAATCAAGCAGAGCCCTTGCAGACCTTGTGCATACAGAAGTTGTTGAGCAACATCATGCGAATTCCTTCTCTCTCTGCCACTTGGCTGTCTGTTGAGATGATGGTTTGTATTGGCTGCAGCCCTCCAGCCACAAAATGTTTGCCAGGGGACAGGACACACCTGAGTCAATGGCCCAGCAGACAGCTGTGCCTTAAGACAGCAGACAAGTTCATTATAGACAGCTAAAGACCAGGAGGCACACAGCCCCGAGTGCTTGTGTTGTGTGGAAAGGAGGACAGGATGCCTTCCCTCTGAGGTTTTGTGTCATGGCTCAGATCTCCAGGTTAACATCTGGGAGCTGGCATATTGCCAGCCCTGTGAACAAAGCGGCCGAGTGTGCCCCGGGAGAACTGACCCCTGCAGAGTTCCAACACCTCTGCTCCTTTCTTCACTCTGTCCCAGTTTGCCTGTGCTCACATGCCTCCACTGAGCATTTGCTCATATTTTATCATGGTGTTTTGCTTTCTTTTCTCACAGATGGATTTGCTTGCATTTTTGCTGGCTAAAAATCTTGGTTCTGCTACTACTGAAACCTTCCTTAATCTCTTCTCTTAGTTCATGAGAACTTTACTAAGAATTTGACCCATATGCATAGATAAATAAGTATTTTTGTGTTTCTAAATTAATTACTTCTCCTTGTCATTTAAAAAAAGGTTATGTTTGAGCCTGTTCATGGTCAGAAAATAAGCATATGTAGTGGTTAGGATGTAAAATAGAACTTATGGCATTTATACATATTTTTGTGTTGGCTGTTACTTTGAGGTGTCCTTATTATGCCTATAGTTCAAGTCTGCACTTTTAAGAAAACATCTTTTCTCTTTCTCTACCACTGTGAGACACTCACTACTGCCCCTTTAAGTAATTATCTTTGTGAAAACAAATGCCAACTTGCTGTTGGTACTGTTTCTTTATTTTTGTCAGGAATGCAACTGAGGCAAATCACTAAAATTTCTTGGTGTTAAGTAATGACCTTACCATAAAAACCAACTATCCCTGTTTAACAAAATACATAAGAATAATAATCCTCACCGCTGGTTAGTTTTAAAAAAAGAGGTTTGGGTTTGTTGTTTTTTTTCCTTCCTGTATTTCATGCAGTAGGTTTGACCTCTAAGCTAAAAAAGAAAAGGTCTGTGAGACCTCCATTCGCATTTACTGCTGAACCTTAGAGCTCAGCAAACAGGAAAAATAAAGACTTAATGCATCAGGCCTGCATGACGGACAGACCCTCTCTATGCATTACATCTCTTTTAACCAGATGTGAATTGTATTATAGCTGGAATAAAGGTTTTGTGTGCTAGAGGCTAATCTCTTGAATGAGAAAGCTATTTGTTTTATTATTCTTCAGGCTTTTTTACTGCAGAATCCTGCTGCAATTCAAAAGTGTCTGCAGACAAGCTGATGCTGACAAAAGTAAATATTGCAAAAAACCTGTTTATAGAGAGAATCATAAACTGATGTGTCTGAGCATGTTATTTCCATTTAGAAGATTTCCAGTGTTGCATCAGTGCATTTCACTGCAGATAACTGAAATTAATATTATTAGGTTTTGTTTTGTGGGTGCAGTCATTACTGTGGCTTTGTGTCTACGTTTACTACATGTTGAAATGATTTTAATATTTTGACTTGCAATAAGTAAAAATAACATTTTTACTGGTTTTTTTCCCCCTTTCTGATCATACTTTACTGAATGTTATGTACATAAATGTTAATTGTAACAAAAATTCCAAGCCCAGTTTTTATAAAAGCAATTAAAGCAGCCTGTGTAGGAAAAAATGTTCAAAGAGTTGCAAGCAGAGAATGGATCTGGATACAACTCTTCTGTGTCTCAAATGAACATTGCAGACATTTAATGGTAGGATGAAACTAAAGAACCACTTTATGAGCCAGGCTGTCGGAGACTGAATTTCAGAAGCAGTCTCAAGACCATGATTCCCACACAGACACAACCCCTCAGTTTGGTCTGCTTTTTGCTTCCAGGACTGGGCTTTTTGTACTTCCACTTTTTAGTTATCAGGTCTTTCCCCACATCATAAGAGAAGTCTAAGTCCCAGTTAAAAGCTCCATGTTGTGCTAGACTCTGAAGTGCTGAAAGCTAGGTGCTCCGAGAGCCAGCTGTGGATCCAGCCAGATTAATGAAGGGTATTCTCAGGCCTCGGAAGGTAAGCACGGAAGGCATACGCTGGGACAACTTTCACTCTAACTTCTCCAGGTTTTCTGCCCTATTCTGTGCGTGTCCAAGTTGTTTATGATTCAGGGGCTATGTTTTAGGTTAAAATGTAACATTTTACAGAGAACTATCTCTCATTTCCATGTGCTTTAAAGCTGTACTGCATTACAGCCCTCTGGGAGCTGTCTCACAAACTGTTTGAAAATCCATGCAATGGAGTTAGCAAGATGTAACCTTGTCATGTGTCTCAAGGTAATACGTTCTGGATGGTTAATCAAATCCTTCAGTTCAAGCAGGGATTGGAGTGACTGACTTCTTTTGTGTCCTTGGAGCATATTTGGAAAATTTGCACTCAAAAGACTTACGAGGTTGTTAAAAGATGCTCCTCTGAGGGAGGACAGCTTGCTTTGATGCAAACTCTTGTCTGACAAGCCAACTCAGGTCCATTTACAGCATCAGAAGTGGACTGCAGAGAAGCTTCTTTTGACTGACTGTTCAGTTGTTATCTGGTGAAAGTGGTTTGACTTCGAGTACGTTTCAGTATGATGCTGTGGTATGCATCTGTTATTTTTTCACAAGTTACTTTTATTGCCTTTGTCCCAATTTTGTGACATGAAACAAGCATGAAGTGGGAGATAAAGGCAGTGGCTGAGAGACAGAAATGCTTATTTAGCTGCCTTCCTCACTACATCCTGGTAGAGTTGTCTCTAATTCTCATTTATACTTGCTACACTGGAGTTAACATTTATTCATGCTTTTTTCCTTTGTTCACCTTTATTTGGTTTTCTTTTCCAGGCAGTTACTCTGCTTTATTGTTCTTGTGTGCACAATTCCACTGCAGTTATATTTATGAAAGATTTTAGCCAAACAAACAAGCTTGGCCTGTGCTCCACAGGGACTCATTAAAGTTCTTCTTATTCTTACTATTCATGTTAATGCTTTGAATTTTAATTACTTACACATGCAGATAAATAGAACACATTCTTTATACTTGTAAAGCAGGTTCTATGAATTCTGTAAAGCCACTTCTGTTTCATCTAGTATTTGTTTTACAAGGTTTTCAAAAGGAGCAAATTCTGAGGAGTTTGGTGGGTTAACATTCACACTGAAATCCCTGGTGTTTTTTATCCATGCTAGATTTAACTTTTTATAGTGTTTTGTACATAACAGTAAACTTTTGCCATATGCATGTGTCAGGCCCATGTTTAGTGTCCTCACACTTCTACAAAGTGAATGTCACTTGTGATCCCTTTTTGAATTTTAAGCACACAGAAACAAACACGGAGAGCTTGAGCATTGATAGAGCAGACAGAACACCTACTGAGGCAGTACACGACACAAATAATAATACAACAGCTGAGACCTGGGTAAGATCTTACTGGGCTGCAGGATCAGCAAGATGATTTCAATGGAGTTCACGGAGTGGTGTGGATGTACCGGAGTGGGAAGAACACTGCTCTCCCCAAAGAGCCTTGGGAAACCACCATTAGCAGTGGCTAGTTCAGAGGCAGGTGTGTTCTTTGGAACTGTCTGAAAGGCAGCTCCTTCCATAGATAACATGCCATGTTGATTGGTATTGTGCAGCTAATTCAAGTTCAGTAATGATGCTTACATCCGTCTGACCTTCTAAACCCACAGCAGTGCAGGATATTATGAGTATTTTTTTGAGGATATTATGCAGTATTTTTCTGTGGGAAAAGAAGATTTCTTGACACCCAAGATAGTGCTAAGAAACCATACAATTATTTCTTAATATCACAAGCAATTTGGTTGTTAAGTAAATGATTCCATATGTGGAATTAACCACAAAACATTTAGTTCTTGAGATCTGCTGTTTCAAATGCCTCTGTAGCTGTGGATTAGGAGGGAGGTCTAACTGACTTAAAAGGTAAAATCCCATATTATGAATTTAAACAAGGGTAATTTTTCATTTTCTCTTTTGGTTTTCCCCTCAGAGAGAACATTTCTACCTCTGACAAAGATTTTGAAAAGTTTAGTGATGTTTGTGCTTTAACTTTGTTAGACAAAACTGTATATATTCTCCTCTCCCTTAGCACAGGTTTATTTCAAATTGTAGCTGATAAGATGTTCAAAGATAAAAATAGAGATCATAGGTTTTCCTTGGGCTGCTGTAGCAAAACATGTTTTCCTTAAAGTAATGAAATTTATTTCAACTTCTAAATTAATTTGTGCACACATTTAATTCTCTAGAATATTTACAAGAAAAAGAACACCTTAACTCCCTAATGATATAAAAAAACAAACAAAAGAAGCCATTTTCATGTGGTCCTCCAAACCATCAGACAAACCAAGATCTTTAAACTTCTTGTAGTGTTGAAATGAAAATGTTAACTCAATTTTTTTTTCAAGACAGAAATGTCAGAGAAAACAATGCTTAGTTTTCACTGGAGGGTAGTATCCATTTTCCTTAGGTTTACAATGGGCTGGTTGTGCTCAGATGAACAGTTAGTACATCATAATTCATGTAACAAGGCTAACAGGAGTTCAAGCCTTTGTTGCATTAAAACCTCTAGAGACAGGAAGGCAGCTTATATACTTTAATATTCTCTGGCTTGATGCCCTGATTTAAAATACTCCTACAGCACCTTTTGCACAAACTTTGGATTGGCTGTGTTCAAAGTAATGGTATGCAAGTTGTGGTAGTTAACAAAGATTTAGAATATATGTAGTGTTTTCCATCCCAAGATCCCAGAGCAGTTCAACACATAATTTCCTTATAACCTTTCTGAAAACACAGTTTAGATTTTAAATCTGTATCAAAACAGATTATAACTGTTACTACAGAGGTTTACTGGTATTTTTTATTCTTTCTTAATTCTCTGTTACACATTTGGTTTATCTGCTTTGGAGATGGAATGCGAGAGCCAAGCAGAATTACAGCCAGGGTGAATTTGGCTGGGTACCGGCAGCCACTGTGTGTGCTATTTAAATTATTTATATGCTCCTTTGGGAGACTTTCTTCACTTCTGTCAATCATAAAAGAAAACAGCCAACAGACAATGAATACCTTGTGGTTAGATCTTTGGAAGAAACGGTACACAGAAATCTTTGGGTATTTCTTTCTTTTTCTTGGTATCTCTGACTTCCTAGAAATGTTGGTGATCAGTAAAATAAGAATGAATTTTTCAGCTATTGCATAAGAATTAGTTTTTAAGCTATTAGATTGTGAGGTTCAATATCCTCAGGTTTATTTATGAAGATCTTCACATAAACACTGTCTACAAAAGAAAGACAAAAAGACAATTAGTGATTCAGACTGACAAAGGTAAGTACTAGGGCAAACCTAATTTCATTGCTGCAAATCTTGGCTAGTTAGGCCAGTTTTTCAGTTTAACTACTGGGAGCTGTGGATCTTTTAATGTATTTATATCCCTGTCTTCAGAATTTGTAGGAGAATGAATGAAGTTTACTGAAATGATCCTTTAGTTTTTTACCTACAACAAAGAGCATCCTGTAACTCCTGGAGACAAGGCTTACACTCTGACCTCTATCCTTGCTCCAGACCACCCTGTGCAGCCCTGCTGGCCCATGGCTGAGCAGCGAGCAGGCACAGGTGGGTGTCTGTTCTCAGCTCCTTGGTTTGTCCTTTTAGCCCAGACCAATGCTGTTGCTGCCTTGCTGACCTGCTGTGCTTCTTTCTGCTTCTTGGGCTGCAGAGCCACCTCACAAGTGCCCAGCAGGATTGTCCCCTGCCCCAGCACCTGCAGCCCTGCCTCTGCATGTCCCTGGCATCAGCCACACACCCTTTGCAGGGCACTTCCCGGACAGCAGGCTCCAGGTAAGCCATAGCCATCTCTCTCAACCCATCCCTGCCTTTTTTTGCTGTGGAAAGGAGGAGAAGATGGGTGGAAGATGCTAAATCCTGATACTCAAAACTTGAGACAGCATCCTGGCTGTGCTTAATGTGAAGGAGAGCAGAGCCCAGTGCTGCGGGAGACTGCAAGGACTGACCTCACCCTCAGGGCCACTTTCCCCTGGACTGCTTTGGGGTTTGAACGTGTGCGTGTTTGCAGGGTTTGTTTTCTTTACAGTGGCATTATTAATAACTAAAACTCTATTTTCATTGGACTCCTGACCCTAAGTAGTGCTGGCTGTGATTTAATGCTTTTTTCCTCACTGGCAGTCCCTGCAGTTGGCTCCTGGTATGAGGCTGTGGCAGGACTTGGAATCCAGCAACCTTAGTATGGGCTCCAGCTCTCTCTTGTTTGAACTGGGAGATATCCTAATTCTAGCTTGCTTTTCCTGTAAGATATTTCATTACTGTTTCCATGTTATGAGGAAGAAATGATATTCAGACTATTTTTTTTTGCACAGACAGATGGCCAATAACTGAGCCTAATGAAGAGAATAAGTTGGATCATGGTGCTAGTGTCAAAGAGAGGATAACTGGAAGTCTGTCTTGTACAAGATGAGAATGCAACAAACATAAATTGTAGCCAAGCTATATTGCCACGTGGCTTTCTTATTTAATTTGTTCCCTCTTCACCAACGTTTTTGCAATTGTGCTTGTTAATGAAAGGTAAATCAATGTCATTCATGTGTAGGCATGTGGCCTTGTCAAAAAATAGCTTTAAATTCTCCTTTCCTAGCTCTGCCCATATGTGCATTTTAGTATTTCTCTTCCCAGATCTCAAATTTTCTCACTCTTTTTCTCCAAAGTGATAGGAATTGAACAAATTTTTAATTTCTTTTTTTTGCTCGTGTTGTACTTGAAAAACGTTTGGCAAGTGTTGCTATGCCTAAGGATTGCTCTGACTGACTGGTGAACTGAGAACACTTAATTGAACTTTGCTGTCTGTCTGCTCTTGGGAGATTATGGTTGTGCATGCATCCCCAAGCCTGGCAGTTGGCCTAATTTAGGTTTAGGACCCATTGTATCCAGAGGTATTCAGGGCTGGCATTTGGCCAGGCCTATTTTAATTGCAGCTTCTCTCAGGCTCCTTCCTGGAGTTTTGCTTTTCTCTCTCCCCTTCCCTTCAGTTGTGTGGCTGGAGAGGGTGTAGAAGAGCAAACTGCTCACAAAGACTCAAATCTTGGAAGGCTTACACAGCCAACCCCCTTTGCTGCAGACTAGCCACCCATGAACTCTCCTCATCCAACTGGGTAAAGCCCTTGGCACTCAGTGGATTGATTTTTTTGGACTATAGATGGTAACAGGAGCAAGCTCAAAAATCAAGAAGGAAGATAGAGTTTTCACCCCCTCTGTTCTATGAGGAACAGTAATCCCTGCCCACGAAAAAGATTTTTGTTTGCAAAATTATGGCCTGCAGTCAGGCTTAGGTTCCTGAGTGGGTTGTTTAAATCAGACTGTACATTTTACTTACAATTTTCTTTGTCAGAGGTTGAATCTTGAGCCAGAGTCTACTTACTGCTGTATTTTGATTTGCAATATGCGAATGCTTCAGCAGACAACTGAAATTAAGGAGAAAAAAATCGTGTTTCTAATGTCTCAAATGTTTTAAACAAAAAGAAGAGTCTTGCTTGTGAGTTATTTCTTTACTTTCATGTTATCCTTCATAACTCACTCACCATCTAACTATAATTTTTGTTCCATTTGCCTTTGATAGCAAGAGGGGAAAGAAACCTTCCTGTAACTGAGCTGTAGCCTTGCAGATAGGTTATCTGCTTCACTGCTAGTGTGTGGGGTGATGTGGGAGCATTTAGTTCAGTGGGAAACGTGACCACATTTTCCCCCTACCTTTTTCTTCATCTACAAAACTTTCATTCTGCTGATTTCTGGTGGTACACTCCTGCTTTTTTGTTAACACATCTTTTCATCCATTTACAATTGAAATGCAGAGTCATGAATCTTGAAATCTCACATTAAAAAATATTTAATACAGGAAGATGAATTAAGTGAGTTTCAGAAGAACATGGTGAATCCTCCCTTTTTTTTTACATACATACGTACATATATATATATTTATATACACAGGAAACTTGGCACCATATTTTAGAAAAACATGCAGTAGGCTGAAAGTTCTGACATTTCTCTCTTTCCTGGAAAAAAAATTAATTAGCTCAAAACAATCAATCCAGTATCCTATTGATGCTTTATTTGCAAGATTGGTTGCACATCTGGAGCAAGGCTGTGAAGAGTTTTTTTCCAACAGGAAATAACTATTAGAGGAACTGCTCGTTTTTCACCACACTTTTTTCCTTCCTATCTGATGTGATCTGTTCTGCAGCACAGCACAGGTGCTCCCAAGCACCTCTTCCTAATGTAAGTATTGACTATTATTTCCAACAATAGAAAGTGCTCTCAGAAAAAGATCATCACTTGATGGGTAATGATAGGGAATAGAAGCTAGGGAAAAGCCTATGATAAAAATTGCAATCAGATCTCCTGAAAGTGAGAATAAAATTCACTTATGCATTGAAGTCAACAAGACTTTTTGCAGAAAAGTTGCTCAGAGAGAGTAAGGTTGGGAAAATGTGGCTCACAGCATCTGCTCCATGGTACTGAAAAAGATGGTACTGGCAGAATGAGTAGCTGATATGCATGACTGACTTCCCTGATCACAAATCTGATTTGTGGTGATCGAATTCAACTGCATCTGATGTTGCTATTGAAATACCTGAAAAAGTTTAACACTGAAAAATTAATGAACAAAGCACACGAGCCTTAATGTTTGCCAGAGGAAACTGCCGTGATCGTTCCATGAAAGACCCTTTCTTCTTTAAGGCTCTCATACCTCCATGGTTTGCCAGCCTTTTGTAACCAGTCCTCCAGAAAACACAACTTTAAGACAGTCTCACTGTCCTCTGAATTTTTATTCTAAACACCCTCCATACCGTGTCTGTTCATTACATCAGAATGCAGATGAGATTTTTGCATTTCCGCATAGGATGTTGCAGCTGAGCTTCCCAAGTCAGTTAAGTGGTGCTAATGGATGGAGCCTCTGAGCCTCACCTGGTTTGACAGTTGCTGTTACACAGAGGTTTCACAAAGGCCCATGATGTTTAAATGAAAGACACACACATAATATTTCAAGGCAATAGAAAAGGAACTGAAATAGCCTGTTCTCTCTTGAATATGCAGGTGCTCATTTCTTTCTTCTTTCTCTTCATAAGAATAATAATAAAAATAAAAATAAAGATCTTTACATCTTTTTTGCATCTCTTTTTTTTACATTTTTTTGGACACCATCATTTGCTTGGGGTTTTTTTTTGGTCAACTGTGAGAATTAAATTTCATCTTTTCCTTGCCGAAAATTGACAATATTTTGTAAATACATGTTCTTTCAGGACTATCTCCAACAATCTCATTCCACTTTTCTAGTAAAAATATTTTTCACAGATGATGTTTTTGTCAACTTAATCCTGAGTCAGCAACAATATTTGCCCGCCTCCCTAACCTTTTTGTTCTGAAAATATTTTACATCTTTGGATTAATTTTTTCTTTACCAGAAAAGGCTGTTTCAGATTCTTACCAAAATCGATCAGTCATCATAACAATACTTACCAAAAAAAAAAAATCCTTTTCACTTAATTTGAAAAAGAAAACTAAAACTAAATATCTGAAAAGTCTGATGCTTCTAAGTTTCAAAAGGAAAAATTAAAATCTTTTTATTGCAAGAGTGTCTTGTCACTGCTTTGTCTATTCTGGCTTTACAAGGGCTTTTTAGGTGAAAATCTTCGTACTAATTGGGGAGCAATTATGTACTATGCAGGAAATGTCATCTTGACCTTCTCGAGCCCTGGAAGTAGTTATCCTGAAACATGAGGATTAATATTTCCTGTGTTCCCATAGTGTGTTTTACAAGTTGTTATATCACAAGATCTCAGCGTACATCTGAAATATCAGTATTACTTATCTAGCAGCTGTGAGCACAAATATTACTTCAGAGCACTAACAACTGAAAAAAAGAGCAGAAGTTAAGGGAATGCTACCACTCATCTCTGGTAAAAAAGAGTATTCTTTTCTGTGTGTGTATGATTGTGTTATCTCCTCTGCATGGTTTTCAGAGGTACAGTGCTATTACTCTAAATTTGTCTTCATATCAAGACACGATTTTCTATGTTTTTATTTTCTTGTCTTTTTTTTCTGTATTAAATTTGTTCAAAGAGATGCAATAACTGAATATCTTTTCAATACAGAATACAACATTAGTTTGTATTTAAAAACTTGTAGTAGTTTTACATGGTCTATTCAAGTGCTCATTAATTCCAGCTGGTCACTAGCATTTATGTGGTTAGGAGAGTGAAAAGTCAGTGAGGAAATGGTGTGTCATAAGGGAAAGGATAACCGGGTTTTTTATGGCGAAAGCCATTTAACATCTGGTATCACAGAGATTATTCACTCTCCTTACCTGTTTATCAGTGGCCTTGGAGAATGTTTGTGAAATCCTCAGAAATCCATTAAAAAATGCAATTTCACTAGCGTGAGAAGAGATTGTCCTTCTCCCCCATAGCAGTTGGGGAAGTCATCATTTGTCATGCACTGGAAGTCAACTGAGAATCAACTCCAATAATTACAAATCCATATTGGGTGCCAGGTGGACACCCTTCATTTTTACTGCCAAATACCGAGAGAGATCATTTTGGTAAATAGGATATAACTGATCCTTGTTTATTTATCTGCTTTCCTAGACCCAGTGCTGAATGGGATGTTCATACCCGAGCTCTCCAAAATTCAAACATAGGATTATTCACTTCAGACAATGAAAGGATGTCCTCTTTGATCAGAACTCCAGCTTCCCAGGTCCTTTAAAGTAGACCGTCCATAGCACATGTGCGCTAGACATCCCTCAGCTGCCTTGAAAGAGAAAATCAGGAGAAGATGAGCAAAAGTGTCCTTTTTTCTCTTTAAAGAGAAAAAGCTATAGAGAAATACAGTTTTCTCAGCCAAAGGAAAGGGTACCTAGTGTAGCTGGTAATAATGTTTAATGAATTACAAATGTTGTTTAATTAACTGACAGATGTTCACAAAAAACCCCTTGTATGAGAGAAGTGTAAGCCTTATTATGAACACATATACAGAGAGGGAGAACGCTGTGGGGTGGCTAAATAAACTGTATTCAGGACCTAACGCAGAAGTAGAGCAGGACACAGAAGGAAGATCCAACCTATGAAAAACCTCACTGGGATGCACTTTCCAAAAAACACCTCAGTTTGAAGCTCCCTGCAAGTGAATGTTTGCCTTTAGATTACATACTGGCCAGGATCCCATCAATTTTGCTCTCTGAGCTGTACAGGCAAGACATGGGAGACTGACAACTTGGCTTTCATTTTTCCAAGCCTTCTCTTTCTTTTCCGTCCTAGTGATTGTTGCTGTTTATGTAGCTGGGTCTGGTATGTTAATCCCATGAGAGATTTCTCTTGCCTTGACTCATATACAATTTATGGGAAACATGCCCATCTGATGTAAAGAAATTCCAAGTGTCACCTTTATTTTAAAGTCCATAAAATTGCTTGTCCAATAGGTTTAGCTAAGTATGTCCCCTATAGGCCCTACAGAAACAGAAAATGTCGAACATTCATATTTATCAAATTATATACTTATATGTAAAAATATAAGTATGTATTTCTATACTTATATTCAGGATATTGAATACAATGAATTTTTTTCAATACAAAATCAGTTTGTCTCGTCTTTGCTCTAATTGAAACAAAGTGATTATTTGGTTATAAAGGCTTTAAAAACCACCATCTCACCCAGAAATAAACAGGTCTTTAGTAGTGTTATCACAGGGTTTTTAAATAATAGTTTTCAATTATGAGGCAATGGCTGGTGATTATTTCTATGAATGAATTTCAGTGCTGTCTGTTCGCCTCTGGACCCAAACTGCACTCTCTCTTTCCTCTCTCTTTCTTACTTTAGCATGCCATTAATAAAGAATGCTATCAAACACCTTTATCTTTTCCTACTCTTCTGGAGAACATTAAAATGTCTGTGCTGCATTCACCACTCTGTTTCTGCTTTATAGAGGGTAACCTATTTTTTGATCCTCAGTAATATGTCCATTTCCGTTAACTTCTCAGAATCTTTTCATTAATATAAGGATGCTTTGTTTTACACTGACAACACTTATTTATTAGTCCAGTTAAACATGGTCCTTTCACTGAACGTGCCATCTATCTGAGTAGATTACTCTTCATAATTAGAGATCCTTTCCTAAGGACCTCGGGCCTTCCCATCAGTTGTGCCAATCTCAGGGCCAAAAACTGTTTCTCCAGATTCTCTTGTAGCATCCACTCTCCAGAATAAGTATTTTAATGCAATTTCCCCCCTAGGAATTATATATATTTTCATATTAAAAAAAGTTCTAGATGCAGTAATCCTTGAGCCTTCTATTAGTCCATATTATTTGTCACTGCAGTTTCCTTTTCAGAAACTCTAAAATTTTAGCATAACTGAACAGCGAGGAAATTTTTGGTTTTGAAAAAATGTTGCTTGATAGTACTTCCCCCCCAGCACCTATAACCTGTCCACATGCTCTACTATTAATACCTGTTACTGCCCAAGTATTGACAATCAGGGTAGGATTTGTTTTCAAGAAAGTGTCGCTTGATTCATCATTTTTAGACCAGCTTATAACAGCTTCTTTACAACCATTGATTAGTCTTTGCCTGTGAATATTAATTAGATGCTTAAACATCCTGTACCATCAAGGATTATCATGCTTCATTAGTACTGTTTTTTGAACTGAATGCCAAGAAAGTGTTTGGTCACAATGGATAGTAATATCTATTTTTAGAAACATTTGAATTTGCTGCCTTGCTTACTAAAAGAATCAAATCTGTATCTTATTAAGATATAGCTGAAGTTCAAGTTATTAACAGATTTCAGATGCTTTTCCTATGAAGGGTGAGACTGTAACATTTGAGTTAGGACATTTTTTGTGTAATGTATTTGCTTATGGTTTCTGTAGATGCTAGTAAATGAGCACATCTATGGCAACAGATATCAGTAAGCATTATATCTTATCTACTGTATGTGCTAGGAAGTTAGGACACATTTGGCAACTATTTATTAGCATTTCAAACTCCTAATTACTGTGATAACTAGCAACTATTAGTAAGGTTAGGAATCTTTATATACAGGTTGTTTAGTGATGGAGAGGATAGGCATACTGTGTATAAGGATCTTCTTGTTTCCTGAAATAGCAAAGAACAAATATCCTTATAAAAAGGGCAGCTTTGCGTGCTCTGAGCACTTTTCTGAAAGGCAAGTCTTTGAATGGTTATATGTTATTTCAATTTCTTCTGCATTTGAAGCAATGAGCCAAGTTCCAATAGTCTTAAAAAAAATGTCACCAGCTGTGAACAGTTTGATTTGTTTATCTGGAACAACACCACCTGTAGAAAAGGGGATAGAGGCTGAATTTTATGGAGCAGACTTGCTGCTGTCAAAGAGTCAAGTCCTTCAGTGCTGTCATTTTTGTGTGGCAAGTACATGATGAATCTATCATGATGTGTGTCTCTGATTCACTGAAGACATTTGATTTCCAAGAGTTGCCCGATGATGTGGGTTGGCAAAGTCTGGGATTTTTGATAAGGGAAAGGTGGGTAATACTTCTCTCCTCTTTCCCTGCCAGAGTTACTCTGATTGCCACCTCCATTACCCCATACCAATATTTTTAAATGTTTGCCCTAAGAAGAAGTCAGTAGTGAACAGCTGTGATGTGATGATAGTAATGTGTGGATTTTTTTTCTGTTCACCAGCTGTGTTCTAATGTAAAAGATCACCTGTGGTAGTTTTAGGTCTTCCTTCTTCTGTCTTCAGCATAACTTTTCAAACAAGCAGTCAGGAGGCCTGCTCTAGGGGTATGGCTGTAGAATGAAACTAGCATGAATTGCACTGAAAGGTTAAATGTGTGGACAGTTACTGTGGACCATGAAATTCATGGTAACACTTTGTCTATGTGCTCTTAACCAGAATAAATGTTAGGTAATTAGATTTAGCCCATTTTCATTGAAAGTCATTAGTACAGCTTCTATATAGACTAATTATCCCTGCTTATTAGTCAGACTAATACTGCACTGTCTTTCTTGTTTCTGGTACTTGAATTAATGTTTTCAGAGGCAGCTTTGGTGGCTCACCTCAGGTTTGATTTGTGTGATGTAGACATACCCCTGTTATACTGTTTAATAGAGCTATGCCAGGCCACCCCTGCCCCATGCAGCAAAGCAGGCAGACACAGCTCTTCCACATGTAGTAGAGGCCAGGTCAAAGTTGGTCCAAACTAGCCCTAGCAAACAGCCAGGTATGCCACAAAATGTAGTATGGTACTTGGGAGTATCTAAGATGCAGCTAAAATAGGTTCTAAGATTTCTTTTTCCTATGCTAAACAAAGTCAAATTTTTTGCAGCTGAGATGTATGTGCAGTTGTCTCTTCTTGTTACTAAAAGTAGCCTTCAGCAAAACGGCTTAAAGTCTTGAAAACACATTAAGGTAGTGGAAAGTGTGTTTTCTTCTTTTATAGGTGTATCTTTTGGTCAGTGCTTTAATGCAATGATTGATGAAAATGTTGTCTGTGGCTGACATCTGGGATTATTAATGGAAGTAGAATCAAATTTCTTTGGCATTAGAGGAAAAAGGAGATCTGTGTCTCACTAGATAAAATGTTCGAATGGGAATGGACCTTCAGTTTAATTTTAGGTATTGCACTTTAAACTCGCCAGTCTAATAAATGTTGCTTTTTGTGCCTATTACTTAGCTCTGTTTTACTTATGAAAGTGTGCAACTTGGTAATGAATAAGAACAAGAGCTGGGAGTTTCCTGGCTAAAATCGGAAGCTTTTGTATATGCAAAGTTCTAATAAGAGACAAAAGGGCATAAAGTAAAAGCAAATAGGAAGTTTAGAAGGCAGCACATTACTCTGTGATTGTTGCATTTTGTAGCTCTCCATGAGTTAAAACTAGAGCACAGCACAAGGCTGCTATTGTGAGAAGCCAGCTCAAGGATTTTTAATGCTGTGAGACAAAGGGTTCCCTTAGCTAAAAATAATCTTTTCTTTCCTCCTGCTCCTAAGCTTTTTCCTTCAGGGAGCAGAATCATTATGCTACATGTGTGTGCTCAGTGCATTGCAGGAGTTGCTGAGATTTGTGACGTCATGGCTCCAAGCTTTCCTCTTTTGCCACAAGGTCTGCACGCGTAGCTGTTGCCCTTTGTGTCTTTCTAAAATACCACTTTGATGTACTAATGTGCTTTTTACCTATGTAGATGGCAGCGTTTTCTGTTCTAGGTCAGTAAATTTAGAAAGGGAAAGCATGGATAAAGAAAGTTGCCCTTTTTTTGTTAGACAAAGCTTTCCCTCGATTTTTAGGGCTTGTTAATCAAACAAAACAAAACACACACCTCATCAAGATTTTACATGGTTCACTTGTCAGGCAGAAGTGTTCCTGGAATCCATTTCCCTCAGAGGTCAAAGATCAGCAGCGCTAAGGCAGCCAAGGGAATGATTCCCCTGTGACACTTTTGCTGTGTTTTGATGAAAGTGAAAGCCATGTGGTACAGCGATGAAAAAGCAAACAGACCTTTTTTTTTTCCTGTGGCAGTCGTGAATTTTGAAGCTAAGCACAGCAGGTAGGAAGTGTCTAATATTTGAACAGCACTGGTACACCAAGACACTAATGCACTTATCTCTGTCTTTTTAACAGCTTGCTACATTTCCTACACAAATCTGTGGGTTTTAAGATTCACAGTAAATTTTTTTCTCCTAAGAGCTTGGGTGTTTCTCTTCATTAATCCCACATTGGCACCAGGAGAATTGTGTATGCAACACATGGGAGGTCATAATGTGGCAAATGATATGTATAGTATGTTACTAGAAGAAGTATGCTTCACAGAATCACAGAATATGCTGAGTCAGAAGGGACCCACAAGGAAGTGGCCATGTTAACTTAAATATGCAAGTGATATATGCTGGAGTATTACCTAAGGATGGGGTTAAAAGCCAAGGTTATAATTCATAGACTATAGCTTTTTTTACTATGCCAGATGTAATGTATTACTCATATATTTGGTTATACAATTCTATTCTCCTGACAGAGTATTTCCTTTCAGTGGGTCACAAGCCTCTTACTTCCGGCCCATTTGACGGTTATATGGTGTTGATTCCATTGTGTTGCCCCATTTTGAAGGTCATTTAATGCAAATATTTCCATCGCTTCTATGTACAGCTTTTTATTATGCATTTTCCTGATGCTTGATGAACATGGAATTTTTATAAGATAATAAATAACAATATTGCAAAAGCCAGCTAGGAAAAAATTATCAAGGGATTTTATGACTCAGGGGATCAGTAATGGAATACAGAGTTTTTCACCTCTAGGGCACTGATTCAAATATAACCTAGGTCATTAGTGAGCAAAAATCATTATCAGCAGCTGTTCAGTGACCTACAGAATGTGAAATGAGTTTATGGTCTCAATACAGTTTCTACTAGATGTGTATACAAATACCACAGAAATCACAGTCAACTTTGGCCTCCTTGTTGGCACTCTCACTGGAGAAACTAAAATCCAAACAGATGCACAGAGTGACTAAATGGCTCTCACATTTGTGAGTATGAAAAGCATTTGGCTGCTATAAGGAAGGAGAAATCCCATAGACAGCATGTTTAAGAAAATGTACAGCTGACAGTTATTGATTGAAAATCCTCTCTCCCCTAATAAGGATAGATTCCCTTTCAAGTGACTGCTGCTGTGGACATCCGAAGGTCCTGAATTAGGCGTGTAGAGATTTAATTGTCATTAACATATGCCGCCAACAAAGCAAAGAATCGTGGGTTGAAATAACAAAACATTAGGATTGCCAAGAGATGAATTTCAGTTTCTAAAAGTTTAGGTGGGGATTGTGCAGCAGCACAAACAATGTGGGTGGAAAAATGTTGTGGGTGGTGGGAGGGATTTCATGGCAGCTCTTTCCACATGACTGAATTAGTTATTGGCTTATCTTCTAAACCAGTTATGTGTTCTTGCCTCAGCTGATGGATGTAGGAAAAAGATAGATTTTTTGCTTGGCCTTTTTACGAAGAACAAATATATCCTCAGCTTACTATCTGATACATCTTCTCTGACAGCCCTTGCAGTCACATAAATTTGATGAGCTCTGTAAGTTATTTCCATCTTAAACTACAGTGCAATTAGAGCTTAACTGACTAAGGATTTGACATTGAGAAAATTTTCTTCTTGTGTGATTTTTATAGAATCTGCTGTATTCTTGGTTGTGTTAGATTCTTCCTTTTTCATTTAATATTCCCAGCAAATGAATATACAGTATTATAAATGCTTTCATATTTTCAGATGATTGATCAGATTTGCTACATTATATGATAGGGCTCTGACTTTCTTTTAAAGAACTACAAACTTGATTGTACTTCAGATAAGGTTTCTTGGAATAAGAAAGACAGTCATGCTGTTTATGCCACATTTAGTTAATTAAACAGGTTAGTCTGGGATAAATCATCTGTGAACATGCCATGAAAACAAACAGCTGCAAGAGAGGTTCTTGACTGCATTGTTTTTAGGACTTCGTACTATTTATCTAGGTGTGATACTAAATCATTGCTGCTGGGTTAGAGACACAAAGTGCATGAAACTGTTCTCAGTTTTGCAGAAAGTGGGCAAGGCAGCTATGGCTGTGTGAACATGATCAGTCATGGCTGTATGAGACCAGTGGTGTTTTAACTTGGCAGCAAAATGCCTTCCTTGTGTATAGTGCTCCAGTAACTTACCTTTATTTTCCTAAGCCCATTTGGTCATACCCTGATATCCATTAACTACAACAAATAGCTTTGCAAAGTAGATTATCCTTTATATAGTGACCCCCACCTTGTTGAAAACTGGAAACCATTTGCAGGGTTTCCTCTGGCTTTTTCTTCATGGAGAGGAGCAGACTGTTCTTAAAGAGTAACTCAAGTAAGTACAGGCAGCTTAGGAAGGCTGCAGGATCTCAGCAAAAGGACATAAAAGCCAGTGTGCTGCTTCATTTCCTTCATTTCTTCATGTCCCATGTTCTGGCAGTATGAAAGCCTAAAGGCTGCCAGGCAGAATAAGCATGCACCTGGTATAGCATGGGGATGCTTATCAAGTGGAGAATTTGCAGCATGGTCTAGGGAGATCAGATTCAACCCTGCTTGGCTCGACCCGAAAGTACAGATCCAACATACCCTGGAGATGGCATCTTCATGGAAAAAGTACATTTGGCCTACTCTGATACACTTCCTTCTTGGCTCAGATAGAAACCTTCCCAGGGATCAAGGCAAGAAAGAAGCTCCCTCACTCAACAGCCAGTGCAGGGCCTGCCATTCCTTCATCTCCTCGCTCCTCTGTGGTGCCATAAGTAGTTTAATGCAAGAATTTTAATTTAGTGCAGGGCATTTTATTGATGTTTACCTTATCAGTCTTCATCTATTAAGTAAAAGTGAACCCTCAGCATCTGTTCCTGTTCTAAAAAGAAAACAATTTAAATAGATCAGAAAGGCCCAGATGAAGGAAATGTGACACACCACCTCTGTCACTTCTCAGGTGACAGTAGGGATGGAGCTCACCTGAGGCTATGTGGAGATCTGTGAACCATATTTGTGACAAATCCCTGTCTCCTGAACTTCAGCTGTAAGATAATCTCTTTTCCAGCTTAGGTCATGGATAAGAATGTCATCATTTTAATCTTTTTCATACATGAAATAGAAGCACTTGAAATGTGGGGTATTTTTGTAAGGAGGATCTTGTTACATGCCCTGGCTTCTCTTAAATTTAGGGCAATGTCTCTGTGGATGCACAGTCCCACTGGTATAAACAGAAGCTATTCTTAAACTCCACTAAATTACCTCAGAGACTCTGGCTGCTTTAAACTGAAAATCCAAAATCCAGTGAAAGGTACAACAAAGTTTTCTTGTGGCACCCCAAACACATTAATGTGTTTCAGTGAATTAATTTTTCTAGCTTGGGTCTGGCTCACCTGATTGTAGAAGAGAGGGAAAGGCACAAAAATGGCCAGCTGAATCCTTACAAACATATTTTCCTGACCTCTAGGCCCAGAGCAGGAGGGAGGGGTGACATTGCTGAGGCTGCAGTCACTGTGTCACTATGGTGGACATTGAAGCTGTCGCATAGCACGGCCTGGCTTCTTGCAGCTGTTCTGTTTGTGTGTGGGCAACATTCTCAGGCAAATGATGTACTTTCTTCCTAACAGGCAAAAGTGATTTAAAAATCCCTTTTTCTACACTTCACAAAAATTCTAATCACTTTAAGCTGATTTTTAAATGCTTTCTTAATTTGATTTTCTGGCTTGAACAGACTTTGGAATATTTTTCCTAAAAAAACATGGGAATTTTCACAAGTTGAAGAGGATGTTTGTTATTGAGACAAGGTTGTGTCCAGCCTTTTTGGCACATGACTGTTTACTGCCATTGCTACAATATACTTGACTTTAATGCTTCTGTTCACTTTAACTGGCTTTTGCCTTGACTTCAGGTTATCTTTTTCTTCTTATTTTATTCTGAAATAACTACAGCAGTCAGTTCTACTGAAAGATATTTCCAAAATTGTTGTTTTTTAAGCGTCTTAAAAGGCCAGTTACTCATATGGTATGCTGGGGCTGGAGCCCTTTCTAGAGCTTGTGAGGATTATTCCTAATGCTGATCCTCAAGGGGGAAATTGCAATTTATTGATTGGAGGTGTAGGACAAACTGTGGGATCTGGTACAGAGGTGGATAGGGATTCTAATGTACATGCAGCATGTCTTTTTGTCTGCTGTAAAAAAAACCAAAACAGTGTCAGCTGGATTCTAAGATACTGTAAGGGGAGAGGTTGAAAAATACACTGTTGGGCAAGAGCTGCTTCCTTTGTGCATCACTGTGATCAGCCATCTTAGGTGAATCCAGGAGAGGAACACAGATGTAATCACTAGTTTAGAGAATCCCTTATACCTTTTTTGTAAGGAGGGGGCCTATGGCACATGGCAGGGCCCTGGCCAAGCAGCAGGGCTAAGGCTCAGCCCCAGGCTCATCCATCCCCTGTGTGGTGTAGGAGGGCACCCCAGCCTGACAGGCATGGAGGGAATTCACGAGTTGCTCCGGGCTGTAGAGTCTGTTACCATAATCCTGAGTCTGCTTCATGCTGAGGTCATGTCTTTCTCCTGCCCCTGCCCTGGATCCTGGGTGTCATGTCCTGCCAGAAGGCTGTCATGACCGGCTGTCCAGGCAACCTTTTCCCTGCCTGCCTCCCACCTCTCCTGGTGACCCTGCCCAGGAGAGCCCTGTGCTGCAGAGCCGACTGCTGCCCCATTCCATGGCCCCATTCCATGAACAGCCCCATTCCATGGCACAGCCCTGTGTGATCTGAGGCTGGGGCATTCTCCACATGGCATATGCCCTCATTAACCATCTTGAAAGTTATGTTTTAAAAGCCCGATCATGAGTTTCTTTTAATGAATCTCTATTATTTGAAAGCTCATCCAACAGGAGGTTATTGCCCTCCGGGCTGAGTTCATTTGTATTAAAATTTGATCCTCTTTTTTACCTAAATTGTTTTCATATCCATTTCCATTCAGATGACCAAGGTATGATCCCTAGTTGGCATTTGTGCAAAACCTCCACTTGCATAATAATGTTTGATTAGGTCATGATGATTAAGCAGTTTAATTTCTCCTGTTTGTGATCTTCGTCCTTAAACATTTGTTATATCAGATGGATATGTTGCACTTTTCCAATTAACATATAATTAATTCTTTAAGGATTTGTTTTGCCTGGGTGCTAGGACGTTTAAGGTGGTAATTCTGTGACAAGGCAGAGGTTGGTTGTAACCATTATTGGTCAACTGTGTGGTCTTTCTGCCACCTTGTGGGGAAGAATAACTAAACTGTTGAGATGAAATGGAAAAGAAGACATGAATATTAAAATCCATATTTTTCATAGGTGGGTCTATGAGCTGCTGTAGCAGAACAGAAATCATTGCTCTCTCCAAAAGTGTTTTAAATTTGTTAATAAAAAGTGCTAAGATCACCCCAGATTGCTAAAACCTCAACCACTTACAACTATACCAAACTATCACCACATGTTTTCTGTGATTAGTTTTCTGTGATTAGTTTTCTGTATTTCCCATCCATACCTTCATAACACCAGTCCTTCTGGCCTCCCCAGCTCACCCATTTTGAGTAATATAGGTTGATAGGCCTGCAACTTCATAGCATATTTTACAAGGGTTACCATGGCTATTCTTTAATTCAGTCACAGCAAATGTAATTAGCCTAAGAGATGCACCAGCCTGTGTTCAGTGGCTATGCTGAATGTTAGTGAGCACCAGATGTTAATCATTTCCTTCTTCTAATTCCTGGCTGAGCCCCCAGCATCCAGCCTGTATTTAGACACTGAAATAGTACTATTGCCAAATGAGCAACTTTTCGCCAAGGGTAGCCAAGTTATTCGAAGATGAATCTTACCTGGAAGCACTATTTGTTTCACACAGACAAGTCAGAATTTGTTAACTGACTATATTTAACCCTCTGCTGCGTATATGCAAAACCTCTGTGGTATATACTGTATGTAGAAAATTCAGAATGTTGCAGCTTTGTGCATTACAGATTTTCAATTCACCAGGAGGTAAAATCTTCTTTAAAGATTCTTGGCATTTGACAGTCAATCATGAAGTGCAACTTCTTGATTGACTGTCAAATTTCCTTCATCTCTTCCTTCTTCTTTTCCTTTTCTGCTGTGTAAAGGACAGAAAATTCAGCTTTTCCTCTTCCATGTTTCAGGACTTCAAAGAAATGGAAAAGATTCATTTAGTTCACTCCCACTTCCATTTTGCATGATCAATAATTATGTGAATCCTTTAAACTAGATTTTAAAAAAAGCCCTCTGATTTTAGAGTATTTTACAAAGGTGAACTATTCAAACAGAAGATTTTTATCAGCTACTGTTAGAATGATGTATGCCAACCAAATCTGGGTTCCTTTTGCGCTAGATCCTCTGCACATCTAGACTACCCAGAGGGTAGTGAGACACTGGAACAGGTTGCCCAGAGAAACTGAGGATGTGCTATCCCGTGCAGTGTTCAAGGCCAGGCTGGATGGGGCCCTTAGGAACCTGGTCTAGTGGGTGGTGTCCCTGCCCACAGTGGGCGGTTGGGACAACATGATCTTTAAGGCCCCTTTCAACTAAAGCCCCTCTATGATGATTCTGTGAAAGGTCACCCAGACATGTTCTGATCTGATCAAGACAAAGAGTGGGGCAGTAGAGATACATAAATAGAAAAATGCCATTAGCTCATTACTTATTGTTCTGCGTCATATGGAATGGATGATTCGTGCTGCAGACAGATAATGTTTGTGAATACTTTAACTTACATGAAAAGAGGGGGGTACTGCATTGAGTAAGATTCATCATCTGCACAAGAATACATATGCCTCTGAAGATCATGAAGATAGTGTGCATCATAACCTCCAAATTAACTCAGATTTCTTCCTGTCAAATTCTGTAAACATTCATAGTCTTCCATATGAATACTTCTATGGATTAAAATAAAAAATGTATCAATTTAATAGCATTTATATGTTTATATATATAGATTATAAATTATTACAGTTTCTAAATTATTTTATTATTATTTATTTATATTTTTATTATTAATTTTATTTTTTAACAACAGCAATGCATTTTTCATAGAGGACAACAGAAATATATATTTTGCTGGTTTTCCTTTCTTTGCTTCTACAGCTCTGCAGAGAAAGAGTTCATGCATTAGTTTATCTTTCTTTTGTTTGTTTGTTTGTTTTTCTTCCTGGTAAGAACAAATGATAGAACATAGGTGTTGGTGGTAGAACTATCTGTATCTTGGTTTTGATTAGCTGTATAATTCCAGTCCCTATAATTTTCCAGTTCCACCATGCCAATGCTCTGACTCCTCCTCGCTCTGGATGGCAGAAATCTACTGTAACTTCCTCCAGGATCTGTAGCAAGTGACCAACATTTTGTGGCATGCTTTTGGGGAACACATTTTCAATTCGACAGTTCTTCTTTCAGTTCACTTGGCTTTCTTCTTACGTTTCACTGCTAGATGTAACAAAGAACACAGTCCCTAGATTTTTCTTGTATTTTATCATAGTACTTAAATACAGGTTGTGAACATAAGGATATCAGAGAATAGAAATGAAGTTGGTTACCAAGCTGTATCTTACTGTATTTTTGACTCAATGTAGGCCAAAGAAGTACAGCACAGAAAAGCACAATATAGGTGGGAGTGAGATCTCTGTGTGTCACCTCATTCTGCTTTTTATAGAAGAGAGGAGCCAGATTTGTTGTAAGTTGCTGTGTGAAATCTTTCAGTGTAGTCCTGGCAAGCTTCGCCCTCAGTCAGTGGAAATCACCTTGATTTTTCTTTCTGCTGAGAATGGGTATCACAACATGAAATGGTCTTAATTGCTGTGACTGTTAATTAATCATACTTATTCCATTGTGCTGTGGAGGATCAGTTCTGAGGTGAGTACCTGGATGCTCTTTCTCTGTTAGCTGAGCCCTGGGAAGTTTGATTGCAAGGAGATTTGGAGGGAACTGTGTGAGAGAAGCAGACAAAAAAGCTGGAGAAGAAGGGAATTCCCACTTCCCCAGAGGGAGTGGCTTTATGTTATGGCTGTCTGGCCTGTAGCAAAATTTATCAGCTCTGGAATATTTCTTCCTTTGAGGAATAAATACATATGCTGAGACTCAGGTTAGTTACGTGTAGACAGTGATACTGAGGTTGTTATCTGTGCCTAAGAAAGAAAAAAAAACACCTGTTTTTTTTACTCCTTGAATGTATAGTCAAAATTCTGTGCAGTCCCTGCCCTGGTGCCTCAGGCAAAGATAATTTTACAAAGAAGGAAACTGCCTCAACAGAGGGAGCAACCTCTTCCTCGGTGGCTGTGTCACCAGAAGAGAAACTTTGTTTTGTCTGTGTAGATAAATGCAGGTTATCACTGAAGAAAATGGGCTCTAGGCATCTTGTGAGTCAACAAAGTTGAGTCTTAATTCAGTACTGTGCAGAGCTCAGCTTAATACTTAAAAAATACTTAGTAAATTCACAAAAGGTGAGTTATTAATTATTTTCTCTGTTTACTCCTCCTGCTAAAGTTTTTACTTTACTATCTTTAATTTAAAGAATTAATTAGAACAGGTGGCCTTTTAATGTGAAAAGTAAATTCTATGTTACTTTTAAACACCTACAAATAAAGAATTCCATTCGTTCAAAATTCACACTTGAGCCTATTAAAGTGATTTATTGCTCTCATATGACATATGATCTGTAAACTCTGAGAATTTTAATATACACTTTACGTAGAACAATCTAGGCAAGGTAGAAAGATATTTTTGTCTCTTCAATCACCTTCACTCTTTTCTTTTTTATTTTCAAAGGGCAAGACGTTCTTCCTTGAGAGAACATATTGCAGGTTTGGGGTTTATTGTTTTCCCCATATGTGAAGAGGTCAAATACCAGTGTGTGATTGAGCTTGGAGGGCAGTGACTGAATTAAATGAAGTAGTAGCTACTGAATGAAACCTTTTGAGACATATATATATATATACACACATATACTTATAGTATATATTTATATTATATACACACATATATATATAAAAGCTGTTTCCCAGTACAACTCAGAAATGCTATTCTCTTGAGTCAGATAAAGTGGTAGTTAGTTGAAACTATGGGTCACAATTTTGGTAGAACCTCTGCTAGGTTTTAACTTCTTTTCCAAAATAAAAGCTCAAGTATAAAGAATTTTCAGTGCAGTTTGGGATTCTAAATGGTCAAGTCAACCTGCATTGCAGGACTTGACAACTTAAGTTTTTTGTTGCAGACCAATTTCATCTCAATGACTGTCATGTTCTGTTGCATCATGGTAAGCTGTAGGTGAGTCATCCTATCTGTGTAGGCTAAAATCTACACTCAGGCGGTCCCACAGATTCTTTCAATTTGGTCATAAGAGGAAAAATTTCAAAAAAAATCAGCAGGAGGAAAAAATTTCAATTGAACAGAAACGGCTTTATTGCAAATATTTCAATCTAATGCCCTTAGTAAGCTTTAGCAGGTTTCACACCCCATGGCGACTCTTTCATTCTTCTGTGCAGAAGCTTAAAGCAGAGTTAAGATGTGTTGAGATGTGCAACCTGTGGCTAACCAGTTCCATCTTGTCCCCTGCTAGTAGCATCCAGCCTTTTGCATATGAAGCTAAGAAAAGTCTTACAGACAGCAGGATTTTCACTACTTCCCCTGCAGAATCTGTGTAGAAGAAAATGCACATATGCTTCCCTGTCTTTGAGCCAAATGGCATTGTGAGATGATGTTCACAGTCTTATTATCTCGGAGGTTGCACACAACGATATGATTCATGAAATGATGGGATATCTTTTGAAAGCACTGGGAGCAGGCTGACACCTCCCATTGAAGCTGTCAGAGTGTAGCTGCTTGGGCTCTCTGAACTGGGAAACGCTCAGAGAGCTGGAGGCAGCATGAATCAGGCTGGCACTCCTGTGTCCAAGCTCAGGGAGCAGTATCTAGGGAGACTTGATGGTCAGACTGGTTTCAAATCTAGAAAAGAAAACAAGACCAGTGAACAAATATTTGAAAAAATAGTGAATTTAGACATACATGTTTCCCCATTGCATTCAAAAGCTGCCAAAGATTTATGCTGTTAAACCCTGCCTCCTTCTAGTCCTTAGCCCATGATAACTTTTAATTTCACCCAAGACCACTACTGCTAAACCACCGCAGCCTAAATCTGATTTCAGTTTCTTGCGGCATTTTAGTCAAAACCCTCCATGACCCATTGTAGCCAGAGGGTCCAGAACTGGGATGCTTTCTACTGTTTTAACCCTATCTCATTGAGGCAGACTGCTTTCAAGAAAAACGGGTGGGGGGCTATGTAACTGTGTAACAAAGGGGAAGGCTCTCTTGTGTTTTCTCAGGGGCAGCTTTGCAAGAAGGGCAGAAGGGAAGCTCTGCTCCTTCCTCCCACTATTAGCTACCATGCTGCTTCTCACTGTTCCATCAGGGCACTGGTACTTCATATGCTCTTTGCTGTTGTGAGCTGTCACTCCTGTTTCCCTGCTCACATCAAGAGACAGACTATGACACTACCATCAGGATATGCAGCATATATAGTGTGGGGGGTTTTTTTATGGTGTCCTGTCATTTCTGAACTTTCCACTCCCATCTAGACAAAACAAACCCCAAACAAACCAGCTTCTTCACTAGGAGGGTGGAGCAGCACTGGAGCAGGTTATGCAGAGACTGGGACAGTTCCATCCTTGGATGGTTTCAAGATTTGGCAGACAAAGCTGTGGCTGACCTGATCTAGTGCTGGCAACAGCCCAGCATTATTCAAGCCATGGTTTGGACCAAACACCTCCTGAAGTCCTTGCCAACTATCATTTCTATGATTGATCCATCCTCTGTAGCTGTAAGCTGCAAAATCTTGGAGGGATATGACCCAGTGTAAAGGAAGAATTCAGTTCTTGTCTTTCACAGTTGAGTTGTGTCTTCTGCAGGAGTAATATGCATGTCTGTTCTTGCCTTGCAGTAAGACTACTTAAGCACACCTGCTTTTATGGACTTTATTGTCTTCTTTCTTTTTTTTTATAAAGTTACATTTTTGTCTCTTTATAAAAGAAGACAAAGGAATGTAAAAAAACCTAAAAAGAACAATAATGTTGCTACTTTCAGAGATGTGTAGCTATGGAAAAGGTAGATGGAGTGGAAACCCATGCTGCACCAGAACATTCTGCAGATTCAAAGTGCTTACATTCCTGTCCTCATCTGTTGCTTTTGTGCAAATTTGGATAGTGACTAAGCACATTTCCAAGAAGAGATGATGTATTGAAATGGGCGTGTTCCATTCATTTTCCTGGCAAGGCCTGGTTAAACATACCGTGTCACTCATCCCTTTGGGAGAGAGCATATATCCTTAATTAGCCAGGAAATAACATCAGTGATGTGCCCAAAGCTACTTCTGGGATATCTCTCTCAAAATTCTGACATAACATTTACAGGAGGATTCCTGGAATAACTCTCTCTTCTCTTTCAGTGTTTCTGAAATGCCCTGTAGATAGTGTTCAGTTACGTCTATATCTTACAAAAATACTTCTGGAAAATAATTTTTTGAAAATTGAAGGCTTATTGTTGTCATAAATTGCCCTAGGATATGGGACCTATGGATTTCTCCTTCCATTTTGCAATAGTTTTTCTCTCACCACTTTAAAATAAGTATATAACCGTCTATCTATGTTCCAGAGCATCCAAGTTTTATGGGAAAGTCTAGTTTATTCGAGGATTTTTCATTAAATTGTGCTGCTTTATGGATGCTGAAGTTAGCTCTTTGCACTACTACAGAAAATATTTACATCTTACTGCACCAAACAAATAACTGTCTTCAGGTAGGGAAACACACAATCTTTGTTCCCTTTGCCATCTTTTCTGTGTCTTTATACATCTTCAGGATACAAGTTACAAGAGTTAAGGAGGCAAACATTTTGGTAGTTCTGTGTTCTGCTACTGATTCGATTAGAGATGTGAAAGAGCACCTTGTAAAATGTAGACTTCTGAAAAAAAATTTCACCAAATATCTGAGAAGTAAAATAGTCTCACAATTTTAGTAATATCAGTAAGCAATTAGTATTTAGGAAAAGGTAGGTGACAGACATTTAAACAAACTGTTCTTTTATTCCCAGTTGCATTAATGTGATTGACATATATTTTAAATAACCTCTCTAATAAGGAGAGTTTCTGAACAGACATTATAAAATACATGTAAGGTTTAATTTTACTGAATAACATGACAATCATTTCTAGCTGCTGGGAACCAGCAAAGGATCTTCAGTGCACTGCCAACAAAGTTATTCCCTCAGCAGGTTAAACAGGGTAGTTGGTAGAGTATTTGAGCATTTTCAAGCAGAACCATGAGCAAATATCAGACTTGAATGAGGAAATTACGAATCACATGTGTTATTCCTGCTTGTGGAGCAAAGGAGAAAAGTGACCAGAATTTCCATGCAAAGGAAGAGAGACAGATGGGCTGTGGGCTCCCTTCCAGTAGGAAAGACATTGACTTTGGCTTCAATACCCTCATTAGAGCAGGGTGAGCTGATGACTTGGTGGTGCCACTCTCTCAGAAATAAGTAAATTGTTTAATTTGGTTTGTTTTATGTTTTTGTTTGCTGGTTTGTTTTATTTCTACAGCACTGAGCTCAGGTTTGCATTGAATTATTTATGAAGTCCACAAGATTTCATTCCTGATTCACAGTGAACACCTCAGCACCTACCACTGTATTTGCAAATTGGGATAATTTTTCTTAGGTATGTTATTTCACAGTGCTACTTTGTCTACTGAAATTTGTCTACTGAAATTTGTCTGTCATTTTAACACATCACCACTTGCTTGTGGAACTTCTTTGTGTGCCTTTTCAGAGGCAGCCCTTGTCCTTACCAGACTGAATAGCTTAGAATTACCAGCACACCACCCCACCTCACCTACAGTCAGAAACCCCCTGGTGACCTCTCTCTACTGTATGAACCCTTTCTTCTACCCTCTCTTTCATGTATTTAATCTAAAAATTCCTTTTTTTTCCCAGGCTGTTTATTATTCTTGAGAGCCTATGGTGATCCACTTTGTTGAGTCCCTATTGGAAATCCACATGGATAGTGTTTTTGATTGATGATGTACTTTTTCTGTGCCTATAAAGTGGTGTCTTCAAGTAGCCAGTCTCTAGTCTGTCTGCAAATGTTTAGCTCTTAGATTCCCCATATAGCTTCTTTTAAAGAAGCTGTCTATATAGGATGTTTTCGAAATTGATCCAGTTATGGTGGGATTGTTTCTCCTGTAAGGATAGAGTTTTTGTAAGTTACAGAAAAACTCTTGATCATGACTTTTTGAAATAGGTGTCATGTGCTACTCTGAAGTTATATTAATTTGATGTTATATTTTTATTCCATGCCATGCTATTCCCTCTTGTCCCATACATCATATTCACTTTTCTCTTTCCTATCAGAGAGAATCGCTGTATTGCTTCTCTCCTTCACCCTTGTCTGCTTTTAAGTACCAGCTCAATTTTCCTCTCATACATTGAGCTAAGGGGTTTTTTTTTGAAAGCTTTTTTTTCTAGCTTGTGCATATCTTTGAAATTATTTGCTTATGTTTATAAAGAAAGACTAATGTTCCAGCTTTGTAAAGTTGGCCTAATGAGAATATGTCCTTTTCCATCTTCACTTCTAGTACTGATCAGCTTGAAGGGCTGCTGGTACCTTGATACCTTTGCCTGATGACCTGCACAATGCCTAGAAAAAAAAAATAAGGGAGTCTTAAAATGAGATTTCTTTAAAATTGTGAAAAAGTTCTTCAGAGCTTATGAGGATCTTTGCCAAACAAATGAGTGCTAGTGAGCTATCTGTTCTGGAGGGGTTTTAAGGATGAGGAAGTTTTGTGCCTTAAACTGGTTTGGAGATGGAAATGAGAAGAGATTGGTGTGGTCGTGTTGTGTTAGGAAGAAACTGAAACTGAAGCAAACAATTTACACTTGTGAGAAAGCAGAGGAATGCAGAGAGCCATGCAAGCAAAGTGACAGTCAACTAAAAATGGCTTTTGTTTCAGTCTAAAGCCATCAAGGTCAGATGCCAAAAGATAGCAGTAACTGAGTCATTAAATGATGACTAAGTGGATTAAATCTGTAGCTGTGTCTATGGACAGGGATGTGCCCTAAAGTTGTAAGGCAAAAGCACTGTGTAGGGTTTAAAGCCAGTGGTCATTTTGCTGACTGTTGAAGAGGAACACAGGCATTTGTTTTCCTTTGTTGACGTGAATTCTGGCCTTTGGAGGAACGATGTACAAGTAAAATGGCACTTCTGGTCTTTTAGATCATTAATGTCACTTTTAGTTTTTAGATCATTATAATGAAGAGGCAGATGCAGAAAATTTTAGGTTAGACTGTCTTTTTGTTTTGTTTGCCTTTCAAGTATTCCTGTTGTAAAAATCCAAATATATAACTTATTTCTATTCTTTTATGTCTCAATATATTAAAGTATATATTCTTACTAACTAGAAGATTGATTTGTACAGAGAATGGTAAGCAACTTAAACCAGACAGCAAACCAATTTATTTAATGGAAATTTCCAGGAGTCATGTAATATCTAGATTTTGTTTTTAATCAAAAGCTGATAATTATCTTGTCTGGTAAATGCACATTCAGAACTGAAAGCTTTAAGCAGAAACACAAACTCTGCATAGATTTATGATTTTCAAGGTATTGAGATAGCCAGTTATGTATTAGCTAACCACACATTATAAAAATGATGAATTATTCCCTTTTCTGGAAGCCAGCAGTTCTGTTTATTATAACCTAATATTCTTCATATGTAAATGTATTCTGATTTATTATATATTGGTAATCCAAAGATTACTAAAGAAAAGTCACTTATACTGTAAATCAGCCCTCTGCCTATTTCACATCATCAAAATTTAGCTTCACTTGATGGCCAGACTGTGTCTGCTGAGTCTGCTCTTTGACCTTGGTTTGTAGCTCCTATGCATGGACCTGCATTAAACCTACATTGCACATAACATAGAACTTTTGTTTTAAGGTAAATTAGAAATATGGATATGAATTTACCTTATGTAGGATAAACCACAAAAAATTACATGTGTTGTTCAAAAAACCTGTTTTATAGGTCCCTGTTAGGATCTGGCTGCTTGCCTTGGCTAAGACAGACAACACTAGAATTAACATTTAACCAGTCCTTTTGTGTGAATGCTTTCTAATATGGTCTGTAATTATAATACTCGTCTGTTATTTGCTCCCCTCAAAATGCCCGCCTGGGAAGGATCTGTGATAAATGAATGAAAGCAAAAAAAGACAGGAGAAGATTTCTGTAGTATCCATCATTCCTCTGTAGCAAAAGTTGAAAGCATGCAGCAAGTACAGATTAGGTCATCAAGTTCAGAATGGTCCTTGCCTGTGTTTCTGCTTCTACTAAAAAGCTGCTATAGAATGTTGACCAGTTTGTTTAGGCTAAACTTTTGTCACATTGGTATTTGTTTTCTTGATCCTAACTTGAAACCAAGGAACTGGCTTGCCAACTGCTCATGGCTGAAACCGAAATCAACAGCAGCTGGGCTTTGAATAGAAAACATGCTGTAGGAAGCCATGTGCTCTTGAAAAGTCAAATCTCAGGTCAGACACACAGTATTTGTCATACTCTTATTTTCAATCTTTGTGTGCCTTTGTTTATCTTCCTGAAAGCATGATTAAAACCTCTTCCATTATAGGGATTTTGTGAGCATGAAGGAATTTGGTTTTGTGAAGTTTTCAGGTACCCAGTAAGAAGTATAGAAAGCTTCACAAGTAAATTTAATCATTCTGTCCCTTGAATTCATACAATGAATGATAGCCTACGGCTGTCCACAGAATGAGAATAAAGCAGGATGGAGGAACAACATTCAAATAAAGCTGAACTACCTTACATAGAAAATGAGATAGTGTCTCTGAGTTGAACAAATATATCTCTGTTTGTATACCATAGTGAGGGTAGACAAGTATTTCACAAAGCCCATGAAAAAGGCAAATCCAACATAAGCACAGTATGAAAAGAAGGACACAGAGGATAGGGAGGTCAACAGGAGATATAAGTCCCTCAGGTGATGGGGAGGACAAGGACATAAAAGGACCAATACACACAAGTGTTATGTAACAGCACTGAAGAAAATGTCAGGCTGTCTTCTGTCATTGCCAGCCCTGATCCAGCATCAAGCACTCTCTGAGGTATGAACCCCGCCTCACCAAGCCCAGAAGAAATATGCCAGAGAAATATGCAGTTTGGAGGGAGAGGTGAAACCATCTATCAGCATACTTTTCCTAAAGGTGGGAGTGCCACAGACTCAACTGTTGAACCTCAGTCAGTCAATTTATTTTACTAATTTGGCAGGATACAAACCTAGCAAAAATTGGATCATTTTCTGCTGAACTAGTGAGTTAAATGGGCTGATGAAATTATCTGACAAATTTCATTAGTGTGAGGGAAGGTGTGGAGCTGCACTGCTGAAAGTTAAGGGACTAGGAAGGAAGGATTAAGATTCATCTTTATTTTTTGGTGGAAAGTGAACAACTGAATCAGGGCAGCTGCCTTTTATAATTTTTTTAATGGAAAACTGTGGAATCAAGTCTTGCAATAGTAAGACCTCTTTTCTCTCTACCATTCAAAGCACAGATGCCTGGTCCTGGCAGGCAAAGGCCCGGCTTGACAGCTGTAGGGATTATGGGCGCATGAGGCAGTGTCAGCCCTGATATACCAAGGACTGCTGAGGCACAAGCAGACCAAGTGAGAACTCTGACAACTCAGCCTTTGGAGGCTATGGCCAGTAACTTCTGATAAGTTCTACCAACATATGTGAATTGTGGTCTTGAGAGATTTTGAAGACAAAGAGCACATGGGGCTTGAGTGATACAGGTAATTTGTTAGGGAAGGATGAAGGCAAAGAAGAGATGTGGTGAGATGGCTGTAGCATAAAGAGAGCCTGGAAGAGGAGGAGGAGGGGAAAACGTAGTTTTGCTGTAAGAGCACAAGGGAAAGAGGCAATGATGCAGAATTCTACTAGGATTGATTAGATCAGATACTTTGTTGAGTGAATGCAGCTGTGCTGTCTTCAGGGAGAAGTCAGATTTTGAGGCTATAGAGTTGTTTTAATTCAGCAGCTAATAATACTGGTTCATAGCCAGCTGTTCCTGGAGCTGTTAACAGGGAAGGTGCATGGCAGGGACCCCAGAAGGTCAGCCTGGTGACAAAACCTTGCTTCAATGCCAGTGCTGCCCCAAGCAAGCCCTGCCTACTCAGTGAGAGAAGAGCTTAGGAACAAAACAGCAGGGTCTGGGGACAGAATGCCTGTGCTGGAAACATTGCAGGGAGTCACTACAGACTAAACCATGTCTAGTTCCCAGGATTAAATACCTCTTAGAAGTTGGAGTGTACTGGGTGCACTCATGAAGTTCATCTTCTGGCTTAGATTGAGAAAGGAATGCTGTCGATGTCCTTGGAGACTGCTCAGTGGTTGGAATGCAAGTACAATAAATGTGGATGATTGAGAGTTGTTTTGAAAACACGCTCCTGCTTTGAACCAGAAAGCTAGTTTAAACTCATGCAGGAGGATCAACTAATCTGGATTTAGTCTGACTTTTGAAAAACACCTGGGTGGCTTGACATTTCCCTGGCATTTCTTCTATGTCTGGGGGGACATGGCATTCAATGTGTCATGAGGACAATTCTGCTTCTCAGTGTTTTGGTTCTACTGGGGCCACAGTGCTGTGGTAGGATCAAGTGTTGCTGCTGAACACTGATAGCACACCTGGCCCTGGGGAGAGGGTCTGCCCAAGTGGCAGTAGGCACTCTGCACCCAGGTTTTCAGATTTCAACCCTGTTTGATTAAGATTTCAGTCCCTCACTTTGTTTTAAATACATATTAGTTGGCTGACTGGCCATCTGAGAGGATGGGTAAATTTGCTCTGTGACTGAGATTTGTTGTAAGTTGATTTGCATTGTCCTGTGAACATGTCCAGCTCCCTACTTTTATAAAGAAAACACACTTAAAAACCAGAGGGCTGTTCAGCCCTTTTTCCCTGGCACAGCTTTGGCCTTTTCTTCTCAAACAGCTTTACCACTTTAAAGGAAATTCTGGTAAAACCAGGCACAGCCCAGTCAGAACGTTTCCTGTGGGCAACCAAACTCATTCTATGTGAGAACCTGCAGCCACTCTCTAGCAAGAAGTCTACTCAACCTATGCTCCAGGGTCAAACTTTACATTATGAGGCTCTGTTGAAACTGCAAGAGCTACAAGAAGCTCCCTGCCTCCTGTACAGTCTTGATGACCAGATTTAGCACCTGTTGGCTGAGACACCACAAAGGGTGTGGGAACTGAGGGAAAGGAGGGGCTGGGAGGGGCCCAGGTGTGAAAAGCTGCTTCTGTCTTGTTTTTGTTGGGATTTGTTGTTGTTGTTGTTGTTTTTGTAATATGGACACTGGTTTCATATAGGCAGGCAAGGGAGGGGCAGATCTGGGGCTCAGTGTGCCATCTCCATCTAAAAAACTCATTTTCAGAGCAATGTGATCTGCAGTACCCCTGTATTTGCTGGGACATTACATCTATGCGATGCTAGGGGTGGTAATGTTATATGCTCAACTGTTTTTATTGTCTCTACAGCCCAAAATACTTGTATGGACTCTAACTGGAGACAGAGATAATTACTTTTAGACTACATTTTATATTACAAACATCCTCATATCAGAATGGGCTTTAACTATCTTTTGGGTGTTGGACAAATACCCTCTGCTCATGAGAGCTGAGGCACTATTTGTATCACTGCCTCTCTATATTCACCTTACTGTCCACTCTCTTTGCTTGTTAGTAAATGACATTGGTTGTTATTTGATACCAACAGCCAAGATGAAATAAATCAGGAGCCACAGCTTTTTATTTATTTTTTTAATAATGTTTTGCCTCCTTGCATAATTTAGTAAGTCCCAACATCTGGGTAATTTCAGCAAATAGATTAATGATTGGAATGTGAAATTTTTTATTCTCCTTATAGAAGTGTCTACCATACAAACTAATTAAATTGAAGTGGTAATATGCCAAGTAGGGCTTGTAATGTGCTGGTGGAGTCTGTGCTATATTCTTAAGTTGTCGTTCTTCAGGACTGTCAAACTGGCATATAAATTTTACTTCTTAAAAATATAATGAGTTGTTTTCTGCCAGTGTTTCCTCTATATAGTGGGGTTTAGTGCCTTGCCAAGGAAGATCAGAAGTTTTCTGGTATTTCTTGCTGCGTTCTCCCCACTGTGGTTTTTCTTTTTTTTTTTTAAACTTATAATTCTGTATTCCATTACACTAATAGCCAGACTTTTTTGCCATCCCACTGTGCTTAAGTACTGATTTGGATCCACTGAAAGTTGAACTGTGTTTTTAAAAAGAAATGATGAAAAATTAAAGCAGCTGTGTTGTAAATAGAAGCTCTTAAAGTCATTGGCTCTATCCAGACAGGATAATTTTTTTCTTTTGTTTATTTGTTTGTTTTTGTTAAATGACTTGCCTTCAGATCCTGGAAATAGATCCCTGCTTTAACTAGTGTGGGGAACCATGGTGTGTTTAAACTCTGTGGGTATATGTACAGTAGATGACTTATCTTTAAGCTAAATTAAAGTTTTAAACTAATACTAGAATGCTCAGCTAACTTTAAACCAGCCAGTTCCAGAGAAAATACCTGTAAATCCAGCAGCATGAAGCCAAAATTATGATTCATCTTTTCCTATAGAATTTTAAGTCTCTGTGCTCCCTAAATTTATGCCATTAGCCTGTCGCTCCTGAAGTGCTACACACAGTGAACATGTGAAGGAAGTGGGAGGAATATCACAGGTTGTGTGGAGGGGCCTGAGGTGGAGGAAGAAAAATAGGATGTTTAGGACATATTGGTCTAGAATAGCATGGAAGTCAATCAGTGATGGTAGTCAGGCTGTTGTTTTCCTATTTGTTTATAAATCAGATTAGAACTGTGCAAAGCAATATTAATACAATGTTTTATGAGTGTGAAGAATTTTTTTTTTTTGGTGGGCATTTTTCTTGTTGGCAGGAGGAAGTGGAAAATGAAGTGCTTGTAGGATGGATAGGCTGGAAAGTTACTGGCAGAGCAAAAAGTAGTCAATTCTGTAGAACAGGAAGATGAAAATATGCAGAGTTTTCTAGAGTGTTTGAAGTAAAAATAGAATTAATTATGTTTAATTTAATGCTTAGGGATTTAAAGCTTACTGTAAAATAAGCCAGAAAGATGAACTTATTGGTAATAGCCTGAATGGAGAAGGATAAAACTGATCTTTGGTGTTTGGAGAGAAGGATTTTGCAGTTTTTGAGACATGAAATGATCAAGTCTCAGCTTTGATTAAGACCGGTATAAGTGGAGAAGAAACATGAGAAACAAGTTCAGAAAATACGGAAAGGTGCACACAATGAGGTGTGCTAGTCAACAGATTTGGCTGTAACAGAGGCAAAACCAAGACTTCTGGTGCTGCCTATTCTACTAAAGGATGGAGTAGGCAGAAATTTTGGAAGCAAGATTTACAACTTGATCTGGGAAAGCTTAAGTTTTATTAATAGAAGTGAGTGGGCCTTATATTGCATATAGGTTGCATTTAAGAACATAAGGAGAAAAATCTCAAGCCAATTTTTTTTTTCATTTAAACATTATTTTAATAAGCAGAAGACCTTCTAGGACATTTTCTTATTGTGTTAATAATATACTTCTTGGGTGGTTGAAGGCACAAGACCGAATAAAAACAAATCCACTAATATCACAATATTGTATGCCCCGGAGTGCTATAACAACACAGCATTTGGTCCAGAGGTAGGCCAAAACACCTGGAGCTTATGTGTTTCTCCACCCAAGGATCTCAGCTCACTGGTGGCTGACGGAAGCGTCCCATTACTCAAATCCCTGCTGTAATCTTTCAGTGTGTTGGGAATGAGGATATTGCCTTACTTCCTGACACAATACATTGAGTCGTGTCTAAATAAGGTTTATGATGGAATGGAAAGATTTTATTCTACCATATGGATGTAGAATGTGGGTGATTTTTCCAGTTATAGAGTAACTACTGTCTTTGTGTTCTTGACATTTAAAAAAATAATTTGTGAAGCTGTTTCTGATGAGACTGATTGTTGGATATTAGCATTAGATGCATTCATTTTATCAGGAAAGAAGAAGAAAAATGTGTGACTAGTTACTAATTTATTAATCTTCTAAGAAATGAATGAGGCAAGGCAGTCCCACTTAGGAAACTGAGTTTTCAGCCTTTTAATCTCATGCCCCTCTTGAGATTCAGACGCAGATAGGAAACCAGTGACCCAGATTCCCTTCAAGCTGTAGTAACAAGTGTGAATGTGTTCATCATGTAACCAGGGACTTCTCTACATAATGATTTAGTACAAATGGAGTCTCCAAACTTGAACTGATGTATGGTTCTGACTAGTGTCTTTGAGTTGTGCAGTTGTGGGAGCATTACCACTTTTTCTACTTCATATGAGATGCAGTTTTGCACCAAAACAGCAGCTCCCATGCTTAGTCTCCTTTACTGTAGGAACAGAGGCTCAGATGACCTCAGTGACAGGATGGAAAATATTCCCTACCCAGCAATGTAGGTAGACATAGATGTTTAATGAGTTTAGGCTAGGAAGACTGTGTATAACTCTCATGTTTACAATACAACATTCAGTTGATGGATTCAATACAATAGACTCAGTAAGACCTTGATTAATATCCCTTTCCATTTCCATTAATACACCAGAGAAAGGGGACAGATTTGCCATCAATGTGTATGCCCTGCTCTTTCCTTCTGACAAAATCAACAGTGGAACAGAAACCCAGGTACATACAGCTGTTTAATTAAGGCACTCCATGCAAGATCTGGGACACAGGTTCGTGAAGTGGATTACAAAACCTTGAATGAGGATCAAGGTTTCTCTTGTTGTGTTGTCACAGATTGCTGATGTGCATTAGCATTTAGTAAATTGTGATTTTGCTTTTTATGCATTTTATTTTTAATTTAAAACCTGTTTCTGGCTTATTTGACAGGTAATTCAGAATACGCAATTCTCATTTCCTTTGGTCCTTCACCATACTTCCCCTTTCTCTCTTGGCTGTTTGGGTAGGGTAGCTGGCAAAAAGCAAGCAATTGCTTTCCTTCATTCCAAGGGGGAAACAACAGAGAAGAAAACAGCTGGATTATACAGAGAAAAGGTCTGCATTAACATTTTACTTTTTTAGCTGTGTTTGTGAGCTTACTCCTAATTCATTTTCTTGAAAATACTTAAGTGGAAACTAAAATCATGTCAAGGCCTCTGGCTTATTACTGATCTTACTGAGGGGAAATAAAGCTTTTTAAAGTTAAGGCCATGACTACTTGAATGGCAAAGACTTGCTTACTGAAAACCCCGTGGATTTTGTAAATGTTAGTTGTGCGCATAAACCGATCAAGATGAAAACAATGGCAGCTGGTAGATGAAACCCTTCTTCCTTTTCAGGTGAGTGTAAATCCTTTCAAAACAACTGTGGGGGTCCCAATGTAGGGAAAAGGAAAGACACAGCATGGCTTAGAGAGGCAGAATGTAATTAAAATAAGAATTTTAAACTAGTAATTTATGCCTATCATTAACCTCAGCTGCTATAATTGAAAGTAGGATAAAATATTTCTATTTTGATAGGAAAAAGTTATAGTCAAACCCTGTGCTTTTGGCTCAGAAACCTACTTGTGATACTTCAAAATGATCAAGGTATTTGTGTAGTGATAGAGTAGATTGGGCTCCCTGTCTGCACCTCCTGTTCCACTGAACTGTAAGGAACAGAAAGCAATTTTAAAGCTTAAATCTTGAAGATATATCAGTCCTGGGTTGGGTGAGTAAAAAAAGCTTCATTTTTTCTTTCCTTATTAAAAAAAAGAACCAAAGCAGCTAGGTCCGTCTCTCTTCCTCTAGACCTGCAGATTTAATTAGGAGGTTACAAAGTTTGTGGGTGCTACCTTTTGTATTCATAAGGTAGAAATTCCTTTAGCATCTCGTGGTTGCAGTCGTCCATGTAAAGCCACTATAGTACCATTAGACCTGTGCAACAAATCCTTAGTTTACACTCTGCCTGGGACATTCCTGTTGTAGCTGTCTTGCACCCAATCTGACATGTGCCTTGGCTCATGAGAAATAATTTCTGGGAAAAATAAAAAACAGACTGATATTTTAAAAATACGAAATGTTCAAAAGTCAGGAAAAACACTATAATTTTGTCTTCAACTTATCATTTGTATATGTGAATAAACAAACTCATGCAGCCTGTAGTTAGCAGTAGGTAGGCAGAAGTCTTTGTAAAAAATGGCCTGATATTTCCCCTGTTCTTGCCTGACCTCGCTCCCTCTCCATGCTCCTCTGTGTCCGTGTTAGCCATGCTGCTACTTCACCCCTGCCAGAGAAGTTTACCTGAAGGTCACATGCAGCCAAGATGCCCTCTGGAGAGTCTGGAGCAGGAGCCTGGAGCAGGATGTCTGTCAGGCACTGGTCCCCCACCGTGGTGAGGTTGGCCCAGGGTGTGCTTACCTGATGTGCCCACCCCACCAGTTTCACTTCCCTGTGTTTGGGAACAAAGGCCAAGATGATGGGCATGAGGCAGAGCCCTTGTATCAACTAGATTATGACTCTTGGCTTGCCATACTGATGTTTCTGAATCTCCTCATTTTCCTAAGAAAAATAACAGCTCACTGCCTCTTTTCAACTCCATTTCCATAGCAATAAAGGTAGTAGAAATTATATCAAATAATCATTAACAAAATAGAAATAGCTCCTTTAAGGAAAGTTTCAGGAACTCATTATTTGCACAGAATGGCATTCAGCACACCATAAACTTTGCTAACTTACAATGACATACCTTGGTTTTCCTGTCAATCCAACACAAATCATGTTTCAATTGTGTCGTCCCCTGCTAAATTGGGAATTACATCCTCAGAGACCTCAGAAAGTTTGAAACATTCAAAAATCTAGAGCTATAGCTCTTTTGTGAGTAATGCTTCATTATGGATCACTAGACTGGATTTGATACTGACTCCGTTTGAGAGCTTTATTGTATTGTTTGGAATGACATAGGATTAATACTAGAAGAGAGAAACTGTCAAAAATGAGACCATGCAATGTCAAGGCAGCACTAGTTAGAAAGCCTATGGCATTTCTAGATTTATGGAGAGACTTTGTATTTAATCCATTAATCAAAAGGTATCAAGGTCTCTCTACTTTCTTTCAAAGCTGGGTGGTAGCTAAGAGAGTGTAATTATTTCCTATGGTTTATTCTGAAATCAATAATCAAAGTTTTTACTTACAGGCAGAATTTTATTGGAATGAAGGGTTTTAGTGACATGCATATTGGACATTAGTGGACATCTTCAGGGTGTTGGGAATTCTTGGTTCAGGTTGGGCATTTGTTTTACTCTGGGTTTCAGCATATCAAGCGCATAGGGTCCAGCCTTTTGTCTACTTTCTTTCCTACCATGTAGAAAGGGATTTTCATGGCTAGGGAAAGCAGTTTTTGCCAGAAACTTTTCTCATCCAAATAGAACTGGCAAGTGGCCAAAAATGTGCTGGTGGTTCTTTAGTTGTGAATTTTAATTTCCAGGCAGCTCCTTCCAGTACTTGTTTGCACAGCCTTTGCTTCTCTCATCACTGCTCTGAACAGAGGATGTGAGCAGGTTCCTGGTGCAGAAGGTAACATCTACAGGCTCAGCCTCCAGCCCCAGGCCTTCACTTAGGTTATGGGGAGGGGCTCTCTGCTTTGCCGGCCTTCCTGCTCTACCTGGAGGCAGCAGTGGGGCCCACTGGGCACTAGCAGCTGCTTGCCCACAGCTATCAAAATCTTCACTCATCTGTCTATCTGATGGGCAGATGAAAGCCAGGCTACTCAGCATGCAGAGGGCAGTGCAGTTTGTCCTACAGTTGAAAAATGATAAGGAGATTTTTACTTGGTTGGCTAGAAACTTCTTTACCCTCTCCTGAATAAAAAGCCACCCCCCTGCAATTTTTTTTGAACTCATTGTCATTCATTCAACAGTATGAAATCTGCTCATTTTGAAGTATCAATTGTTTTCCCCTAGCAACAAGATTTTTCTTGTAAGTGACAGATTGGATGTAGGAGCAGGGTGGGGCAGTGTGAAAATATATATTTCTTAAAATACTATTCAATAACTACTGTCTTTAGAGCTTTAGTGTTAAAATCATGCTACTGACTGTTTATTTTAAGTAAGGTTCCCTTACATGATAACCAAATTTGACTTATAAAATTTGTTCTTAAATTGACATACATGATATTAAATTTTAAATATAGAAATAATTTATGGGTCATACATCTCAATTCTGTATCACCATGTGGGAATAATTTGTTTAAAATATTCCTTAACAACAGGCATGTACTAACATGGACTCTAAAATCTGTGGCACCGTACTTTAAAAGCCTGTTTGCATTTTGTCTGTTTCTTTAAAGGGCTTCCGTATTGTCTCGGACTCCCCTGGAAATGCAGTAAGGATTCGTATCACATCTCAGTTGCCATAGCAACAGCAGTCTTTCCCATAATGAGCTGCATCATCTGAACTGATGTCACAGCATCATGCAGCAGGTCACACAAGGCACCTCCTAGTATTGCATCTTACAGATGTGCCGTAAACATCAAAAGAGGATGATTTGAACAGGACATGGTAAGTTGCAAAATATTGTGCTGTTCTTAATTGCAGCTCTATTTTTTCCTGTTTTATAAGGTTTTCCTAATGTAAGTGTGTGGGTTTTGCCTTGTAGAAATCATTTTGAAGAAAGATGCTGCATGCTTAATATTATTTTTCAGGCAGACAGGCTAAGACAAAGGCCTACAGAAAATGCATTCAGTCTGAATGTTTAGACTTGCCTTTGCATTTGTGATAACAGCCTAAGTATTTGAAGAGAATATATTTAAATTTCACAATCCAATTAAAGTAGCTACTGTCTGATTTACTTAAATGGAAAGAATAGCTGTTTTCAATTCTAATGCCATAAACATAGCTTGCTCCTTTCCCTGTCTCTTCATTTAAGCATTCCTATTACGTTTAGTTCCTCTTTGAACCTATTTTATCTCAATAGCACGAATATCACCTATTTACTTTCATTGGCCTTCCATAGCATGATAGTACAGAAAATACTCTGCAAACCAGTGCTGAACAAGGAACTGGAACATTATTGATTTTAAACATGGTTCAGTACTGTCCTATTTCTACTGGTATTCTTAAAAAAGCAAAACACAGATGTAATTGTCAAACAATAACCAAATATTTTGAAAGTACGGTAGCATTTAGCTCTTCTACCATTTTACTTTCTATGACTCTGTTTCTTAAATTGTAATATGAAATTAGTGAATTTTAGGTCTTTTACTGGAAAGAAAACAAGCTTTTTTTTCTGCTGCAACTGCAGTAAAAGGTGTAGCCAAACATTCAAGTGTTCTGAGAGGGTTTGCTATGAATAAAATAATAGGAATAATTAAAAAGGCTTCCATCTCTATCTTGGGAAGAAAACACCCATCTTTTATATTTAGAAAGCTGGTTAAAGTCATGTCTGTAGTATTTAGTAATCCTTTACAAGGTCCAATATTTGTTTATGTTGTATTAAGGTCTTGCTTCTGGAGGCTAGGTTTATTTTGCTTAACTTCAAGTTAATCTTGCTGGATGATATATAACAACACTAATTTGATTTTGCATGTTTGAAAGATGCAGTCTTTCAGCTGCTTGCTATTAGAATGAAAGAAAATACCAGACACATGTCATTTTAACTGATCAATATGTCCACTAGGAATTAGGGAGTGGTCTCTGGCTCTGTTCTCCCCATGTAGTTTATATTTCAAACGTGCAGCAAGAAAAAAACAACCACTAATTTTGTAGTGATATCTACATTTATTGTGGGGTTTAGTCTCTTATATTTGATAAGGTAATAAATATAATGAGATCCAACTACTCTTCATAGGGGTGTGTGTGATGGCTTGTCTGGCACAAGCTGAAACAGAGCTCTTATACCTTAATTAGACAGTCTGTACAGAATCATATATGCTTTTTTCAGCACGGTTTGGGTACATGTGTTGTGTTTTTTCCCTACTGCAAAACACAAAGCAAATGACTGTAAATTAATATTAGATTGATGTTGTTTTATTTATTTGTGATGCATTTTGCAGTATGAAAGTAGTGGTCTCCTGCACTTGCTGTGTTCCCATCAGGCAAACTCGGAAGGGATGAGTTAGCAGGAGGATGGGGGTAGGGCGGGACAGCTGATGTCTGCCTACTGTCAGAATTAGAGGTGTGAAGAGAGCTGGTGAGCAATGCCTTCAACTCCCAACTTTAGGGATCATAGAAGAACAGTTAATAAGACATGGATGTAAGATATATCTGGTTTAGATATTATGCTGTTATTATCATCATCAATAATAATAATAATAATAATAATAATAAGTGTATTTTCTTAGATTTTTCAAGTGACTTGATTACAAATAGAATTTCTCAGATTAAAGTTAAAACTTAGGGGAAACATACTGGGTGTAAAAGAACAACTTTTGATGGTATTATTGGAGAGGTGACTGGCTCCAGTGAAGATTTTTATTTTTTTTCCCCTACTAGTAAGATTACAAAGCATGTTGTTTCAAAGCATGTTGTTTCTAAACACTTTTACTCTCTATTCCTCACAATTCTCATACCATTTTTTGCCCTGGGAAACACCTGCTAATAATGGAGCTGTGATGACACTAATTGATTCTTGGTAATCTTGGCTGATTCTGACTCCTGCTGAATACTTTGATTACAGAATACTTCCTGTTAATTTTTGTATGGGCCCAAGTGTTGCACTGAGATCTGTATGTGAGGATATGGAAAAAAAAGTATGGAGTGATGAAGAGAGCCTTAGTATGAAGAGCATGCCTGATTGTCTGAGTCAGAGCATGACCAAATGCAGAAACACTAAAGATATAATACAATTTTGCTTGTAGTTGAGGCAGATTCATAACTGGTACAAGTGAAACAGCATATGACAGTGTGAAAATTGTGTTGCTTTCAGCTTTGTTCCACAGCTGGCCTTATTCACCATTACTGAAGGAAATATGTTTTGTAAATACATGTATTCTTCCCTGAAGTAGCTGAATTTGGACATTTAATCTGAAGGCCAGAGTTCTTCTGTATATGCAGAATCATACTGACGTGGAGTTGGAGATGGGCGTGTACTAGTGAACTGAAAGGATGTTACTGTTTAATCTTTACTTTGCTCTGAAGGGTTTTATTATATCATCAATTAAGTAGTTCTTACATAGCTTAGCACTCAATGCAGAGAGAAACAGAAGCTTTGTTCTTCCCAAAGCAGCTGTAGGAGCTGATGATAAAACCTGACCACAGCAATGGAAGTGGGTACAATTTTAACACTTTGTAGGGTTTTTTTTCACCATACAACAATGCAAAGCCTACCTAGAGGGGATCAGAGCATGTCCTCAATGAAAGGAAGTTTTCCTTCTTCTCTAAAGATGAGTTGAGGGAACCCTATTCTCTGAACTTTACCTTTTGTAGGTCACGTTACAGTAGAACAGTGGGTGGGTGTCCTGGGCCTCCCACCCCTGGCAGATCTGGAGTGAAGCTTTCATCCCTTGAAAGTCTCGTTAAAGGAGCTCTCTTTATCAGAAGTGCTCAGGTATTGATTAGAATTGGTGGCATTTCCAAAATACTGGTAAAATACCTCCTTCAAAGTAATTGAGGAATTAGAAATAATTAAAAAAATTCCCGTGGCATGTCCTAGTCTACTTGCACCCTTCTGTAAAAGTCACTGCTGTGTCATGAAAGAAATATTGACAAAATTCTCGGCTTAATTTTTTTCCTGGTCTCTGCTGAGTGCTCCTAGCTTCAGGGAGGGGCAGAATGTCTGAAGTTCCAGAGTTGCTTTTAAAAGAAAAAAAAAAAATTGTATTAAAAGATACCACGTTTCTTTGCTGAAATAGTATATTTCTATTTTGTACTGTAAGCATGGCCCATGCTTTGTAATGAAATTTCTTTACATTTTGTAATGAGATACTATACTGGTGTTACTGGGACAAAATTAATGGTACATGAATGAAAAGATGACGTCAAGAAATCATCTTGTGACTAATTTATGTCTGAATACTAACATTTCTGTGGACTGCAGGGGGTAAAGGTGGCTTTTGCTTTTCCTTTTCGATTTAAACAGACACTCATTAGAGCAGATTCTAGCTCCAGAAAAAAGAAAGTTGTATATGTTGTATATGTTACCACTATAATGAGTCACCCAGACTGGGCCAAGACTTTCCTGCCACCAGAAAGGAAGGAGTCAGTGGAAAAGCTGAGCTGGATGAGCCAAAAGGAGACTAAATTAGTGAGGGAACAGGACATACAGTGGGTGGAATTAGCAATGGATGGGCATCATATCTGATATCACTCTCATGATCCAGAATGCTCCTGAAAAAGCAGCTGCCATCTTGGGCTTCTCAGCCTGTGGAGACTTTGGCACAGGGCAAGGCGGACCTCAGCTATGTTTCTAAGCCTAACAGGCTGTTACTATAGCCATTTTCTTTTTTGTCAGTGCTTACAGGCTACCTGTACCTTGCTTGCTGCACAGGCGTGTGTGGTGTTTGGTTGGTGCTCTTGGACAAAGACCCATGGAGTACGGTCTTTCTCATACTCAGTTTTATATCCTATATTTTCTGCAGATTTAAAAATAAAATTATCTATCCCCACTTCATATCCATCGAAAAAACTAAAAGTGTGTAATATAAATCCTTCAACTAGTTTGGTATGGTCATATATATGTGTATGTATAATATCAGAAGGGTCATCCCAAAAATCCCTCTGAGTATCAAAATGAGTTTTTCTGAAGCAAATTTTTCTTATTTTTAAAAAGTCTTCAGAAAAGCTTTGTTTCTGAAGAAAAAAGTCAGGGAATAAATTAAAAAACGATTCAGATTGTTTTTCCCTTCCTGTTTGGTGCATGAAAGACAGGTTTCAAATATCTGGACTCCTGAGTGCTTTGAATCCCAGCAAGGCTGACTCAGCTTCTCATCCCTCCAAGGTCAAAAAATTCAGCTCTGTGTAGCTGACAATGTCTGGCACTTTCAGACAAGATGCTTCAAGCCAGGAATACTCTCTGCTCTGCATGAACTCTCAGTTCTCATGGCATGTGTCAGATACAGGCTTGCCCTGGCAGACTTGGCCAGAATGCTGGTGCCTCCTGCTTGTCCAGTGTTGAGTCCTGGTGCCAGGCAAGGAGGGACTTCCTCTCAGCTGTGTAAAGAATATCTTCTAAGGTGCCTGGAAGCGGAGATAGCTTGTAAACGTAAGTGGAGTGTCCTCCAGCCTGGGGGATAATATTTGTGTCCTGAGGAGAGTATCAGCCTCAAAGTTAAGGGTGGAGAATGAACACTGTGAATTGTATTGACACTTCCTTACCTTTGGCAGCCCTGTGGCTTCTGGAACTGTTAAGGGCATCCAGAGCAAGTAGTCGGCTCTGTGGGAGACCAGCTGCTCTGTAGGGTGAGGCAGTAGAAAGGCTCCGAGAAGGGGAAGCACCTGGCAGCAGGCACAGGAATAACAGCCCCAGCACTGCTGGTGCTCCATGTCCAGTTACTTTCTCAGACACCCCAAGTATGCTAAGCACTAAGCATTCTCTCTTTGGCAAAGGGGTCTTTCAAATAATAGTGATTTCAATGAGGAAATAGCTCTATAAAATACTTTTCTCAGCCTCCATGGTGCAGTGTCTTATGGGAGCTGACACACATAGAAAGGTAGCCTTTGTTAGCATGAGATTGTACTAAAAGAACTCCTAGCATTTAACTGAGAAAGCACCCACTGCAGTAATTAGTTCTGCTTTCAGTCTTGCTGTATATCTATTACTTTTTAAAATGTTTTTTGTCTGTTAAGAGTTGCCCTGTACTGATTCTCTTGTAAATTCAATGTTGTCACAGTTTCAGGATTAGGATGCAGACATGAAGTTGCTTCATGTGCTGTCAAATATTAATATCATTTTTTTTTTGCCAGCTTGGTGTGTGGGTAAAGTGAAGAATGCTTTTATCTGAATACATGCAGGTTTAGGTTTTTTTTCTCTTTTTTTGGGTGTGATTTTTGCAGCATTTTCTCTCTGGTCTAAAAGCTCATGGTTGAATCTCTACTTCAGTCTTAAAATGCACCCCATGTAACCTCCATAACTCCTCTTTGCGGGTTATCTTAGAATTGTATTTGTTGTATTTAGCTCCTCTCAGTTCCATCATGTGTTGACTTCCTCTATGTCTTACTTGCTCCTTCCAGCTTGCTCTTCCTGATTGGTATGCCTGTAATTGCTCTCTTCTATAAAGTTCTCATTCTTATTTAAGTCCCTTGGAAAAATGTCACATTTCTTGTAGACTGTTTCTAAAAAGTGGTTCATGAAAGGTTAGATACAGAAAACCTGTGGGACTTCAGGGTTATTACTATGTTTTAAAACAACAAAACAGTTCAGATCTCTCTGCTGAAGCTTAGATAGAACCCTTACAGTGGTAGGGGCTGTACAGACATCTGAGAAACAGTCAAATCTTTTCTGATTAGATTGCCTTGATTTTCACCTTAAATTGAGGTGAATAATTGTTTTTCTCACTTTTCCTAAGTATTTCCTTATAAAGGATAAGTAACATGCCCAAGTTGCTCAGAAAACCTCTGGCAGACCTAGGAGAAAAAGCTATTTTTCCTGTTGCTCGTATAGAACTTAAAAATATATAATCTTTCTTCTGCTTGTCTTTGTATTTTCCTGTTTGTGCTTCTGTGTTTGTTTTCTGAGCTTGACTGTTTTTTATTGGTCATGGTTTTATTGGATAAAGCTGAGCTTTTGGTGGAGATCCATGAACTTTCAAGGGATTTAAGGAAAAAAATGGTTGCTACCTGCTATAAATTAGGCTTCAAATTAACACGAGAAGCTTGGGAACATTGTAGTTTTCAAAAGAGGAGTATGTGCTTGACAAAGTGTTTTAGACAAACCTTGACTGTATTGATTATAATGAAACAAAAAGCTGCACCTTTATGTGTTTTATTGGCAACAGAAAGGAACTTCTTGGTTTAAAAAAAACCCCCACAGCACAACAAAACCTTACGTCTGTTTTGAAAGTTTCAAAACAGCATTTCCTTTATTGGCTAGATAAGTGCTCCTCCTTTGCTTGACAGATTGCTGTGATGGAATACTCTCTGCCAAGACAATCAATGCAACAAAATATGTCTGCAAAATAGATAAAAAAGAGAACAATATACCTACCAACTGAAATATTATGCTCATTAGGTAGAAAATTGCAAAGTAAGGACAGATGCCTTTTTTTGCATTACATAGTACAACGCTAAGTAAGCAAACCCACCAACAAATGCTGTTGAACAGTTGATTGTACTACATTTTTTCCCCTTCAATTATATATATAAAAAAATAAAAAATAAGTTTTTGACAGGTTTTTATTTGAGAGATGGATAGAACATGTACAGTGAACACAAAAAAAAGGAGCTTGATATTGTCAAGCCTGAGGGCTGTATAAAATTGTTTTTCAGCTGATATTGCAAAACGAGCCTTAAAGAAAAACAAAATACTAGTTAGCAATGAAAAAACTAATGAAAAACTTTTCTCAGCACTTAGTTTTTGTCATGAAAAACTGTACTTCAGGGCTGAGTGCTATTGATAGAATAACTACGGTCCATTGAGAATGTTTTCAGATAAGGACATCTTTCAAAGTGGTTGCATGAAGCTACTTCAGGCTGCTTACAATTTTCAAGTGTGTTAGATCATGTTTAGAAACAAGCTTTTCCTGCTGAAGAGGCTAATTCTCTGGCCAAGACTGTACTTGCTAGTGTGTGTCCTTCTTGTACTTTAAGCTGCACTGCTAGTCTCCTAAAACATACCATATTTTGTTAGAATAATAAATCAGATTTTGATTGTTAAAAAATCCTCCCCTTAAAACCCACAGCTTCAGCTAGAAAAGCCTGCTATCTGTCAGATTTCAGCATGTCTAGTCTGTTGCTAAGGCAATGACACAGCAGATATGTAAGTTGCCATTTTAAGGGTCAGCTATTAAAATATGCAGGGTATATTCTATAGATCCTTAATATGCCATCTAGTCTTGTTCCTTCTCAAAATTTCATCCTAGTATTTTATTAGGTTATTAAGAGCAGCAAGTAGTTTTTTGATGTTATTATGCACAGATAACCTTCGAAAATAATTAGGGGATTTGCAGGTTTTTTTGTATCTGGAGAAGGTGGAATCTAAACACTCAGTGCATGACGTGTAAACAGACAGTGTATCAGCAGTAATGGTGCTAGCTCTTTCAGAAGAAAAAAATTTTAACCCCTGAAGTGCTTCACACTTGTTTGCAGTGCTGTAGCTTTTTAAAGTAAACTTTTAAATAAATGGAGAGACTTGATTTTGTATTTCTGTGAATTACACTGAAAACTTCTTAATTATTCCTTCTGCTCCATGTTGTTAGGTCATTTTGAATTGGATTGGAAGCTCGGTTTCATTTGCTGATCCCACCTATGTGATCCCTTTTCTTTGCTGTAACTTGTAAAGTCACTTTTATCAAGAGAGATAAATCCCCCTCAGATCTCTGTTGTTCCTCTTCTTGTTAGGCAACATAAGAAATGTTTATCAGCATCTTGAGGCCATAAATGGTGAGTTCTGTAGAATACTGGTAATAAATTAGTATTTGTTTGAGTAAAGATCTTAGGTGTTCTTCCTCCTGTGCTTGTCATGAAAATGTACAGAAACTAGTATAAGGACTTCCTGGGTTTAAATTTTAGTATAAGAGGACAGAGGATAAAACTTGTTCAGAGAAGTTATAAGCTACAAGAAAGGTAGTGTCCTGTGATACTTGAATCAAGGAGACTGGAAACTGCTTCTGGCTGTGATACTAAATATGCCCCTTTCACATTGCCTCTATGCCTGTGCCCCTTAATTGTCACCTGTGGCATGGACACAATGACATTGACTTCCTTTGCCAAGCACTCTGTGTACGTGCTAGGTGACACTACTAACAGTTTAACTTTACACACATAGCTACCCACACAGGCAAGGCAGTAGCAGATACCAGAGAGAATGGTGCAAGGGAACATGGCTGAATGGAAGAGATGTGGGTGCTGGAAAATACAATGTAAAAACCTAAAGGAAGGGAACTAGCTTTGGGGATTTTCTGTCTTAGCTAAAGGATTCCACAGTAGAACATTTACAAAATGTATCTAAAGCTCAGTGGTTTTGGCAGCACAAAATTACATTTCTAAGTAGTGTATGCCAAACTGTTGAGCCTGCTTAACTGAAAATATCAGCTTAATTCTACATTTAAGTTTGTAAAGACCAGGCAAACATCTCTACTGGCTGAGTCTAAGTGATTTTCATATAGACAGAGAGGCAGCACCACCTGGTCTGTAAAGCTTGAGGCAACATGTGCATGCCATTCTACTTAAAAAGAAGTTACTGATTTTTGTGAAAGGGAAACCTGCCATGCTTTTGCATGATCTTCAAGGCCTCCTTTCCAAAATTAGAGACTGATAAGAATTATTCTGTAAGATGCTGTCTTAGTCACTGCAGACTCATCAAAACACCAACTGTTGATCTTCATGAAACTTTTTTGCCTAGGTTTTGTTCAGAGAGCACACAACCCAAAACAGCTAATGACAGATGGATATGCATTAAAATGAGATGTAAGATACATGGGACTAACATCTGCTCTGAATTAGGCAGTCCCCTGGGTCGTGGAGATATTGCTCTTTCCAGTCTAATAAATATTTATTTTTGAAACCAGAATAGCTGTGTCAAGCAAGCTAAGGATCCATATTTCCAATTAATGTGCCAGGAGTTCAGGGAAGAGGAACATGGAAAGAAATGCAGTTTATGAGTGATAAAAAGTAGCGCTCAAATTAACCTCTATTTTTTCTGACTCCCAGTATAATTTAGAATCCACTTCTGTTTTGTCTTACTTAATCCTATATAGTGGCTTGTAGCTCTGATTCCTATATTCACCTTTTGAATTGTTAAAAATTAAATCTAGGGATGTATTTAATATGTAAATTAAACAAGCTAGTCTGCTAAACTCAGCATTCAAAATTAGCGTTAGGCATATGTAAGCTCCAACAGCATGTTTTCTTGAGCTTTATTGAATGGTTTATAAACTGATTTGTGCATTTCTCTGTGTTCTTACTGACTGTTAATTGTTGATGGATTATTTTAATCTGAGTAATATTTCATGATTTTAACTAATCCTTAATAAATTCAGACTATGGACAGCCATTATTTAAGCAAAAGTATGAAGGTAACATATTTATATTTGTCAGGTGCTTTCATTGGTATGGGAGAACCACAGGGAAGGCAGAGGTTGTAGAGAATCTCAACAAACCTTCAGCCTGTTAAATGATATTTCCCCCAGCTATATCCAACCTGAAAATTATGCAGTCTGAAAGTGAAATTTGATACCACTTGGAGCTAGGAAAAATGCCAGCTTGGCAAAGCTCATAGGATTTTTTTTTAGCAATATTTTCCTAGACTGGAGGCGGCCTCAGGGATTATAATTAGCCTGTCTTGGGCTGATTAGTGTTGGGTACTTGAAGATCCTTGATCAGCAGAATAACACATCCTGACAGCCCAGTGGAAGAAAGTCCAGCATTTCACTTCTCCCTGCAGGCAGCTGAGAAAAGAATCTTTTTGGTAGAACAAATCCCTTTATGAGAAAAATGGTGGATGTATTGAGTACTTAGAGGTGGTGATCTCCTGGGCCAGGATGCAGTGCTTTATTCCAGCCTTTCAGACCATTTTACTGCAAGTGAGGAAAATACAAGCTGTGCCGTAAGACTCTGTTTAAGTTTTCCTCTTCTGATTGATGGTTCGTAACTGCCAGCTGGGCCACAAGCAGAAGGTAGCTTGCTTTCTTCTTCTAAGAGATCTTGTAAGACATCACAGAATCAAAGTTAGATTCAAATGGGATGAAATGGGTAATGTGATAAACCTCAAAATTCTGTGAAGTGACCCTTAGCTGATAAAGATGTAAATATAGAGCAGATGACCAGACATTTGATAAAAAATTACGAATCAGTTAGCAACTCTGTCATCTTGAGAGTCTGAAAAGTGCAATAATGTCATCAATCACAGAGTATTACACTTTTTGGGTGGTAATACAATACCAATAATATCCTTTTTTAAAGTGAGGAAAAACATCTCTGAAGAGATTCAGATCCCATAATCTGAAGAGATTATGGGAGTAGATGTACAAGGTGGGAAAGGAGACTGATACCTAAGCATTCACTTGACACAGATGTTGAATCTAAGTAACAAATCTAGAACGTATTGAAACACAGAATGGGAAACTTGGTTAACACTCCCCCCCGCCCCCTAAAATCTAAGCTTCTGAGAGTGCTTTTGTTTTAAATTTCAAAATAAGAGTGAGGGAGCTAACAAGGCATAATGGTACTTTAATGGCTCCCAGTCAGATAATTCCTGCAGCAGTGATGAGGAGGAAGGCTGTCAAAGCTCCTTTGGGACCTGTGCAGAGACTGGGAGGAGCAGGGTCTGCAGCACAGCAGCAGTGAGTGGGCTTTATTACCAGTGATGATGTTGCATGCTGATAAATTATATTTTGGAGTTCCTCCAAAATGTCAGCACCAGGTTATTCTTGAAGCTACCTTAGCACTTACTCCCTCTCCCAGTTATTTCTCTGCCACACCTATTACAGGCATGCCACTGAATCTTGCCACACGTGCTGCTTAGTTCTTGGTGCATATCTAACTCCACCTCTGCTGACTCCTCATGTTTCACTTCTAATGGAAATATAAATCTGTAGGTCTTTTTCAAGGCTTACTAGAGTCATTAATGAGCTTTTGGCCCAATATCTTCCAATGTTGTGTGGGTTTTGGTCTTTTGTTTTTTTTTTTCTGATTCTGTGATTTCCCCAAGGAAAGTGTCATGAAATTGAATGAAGACAAGCTGAATTCTTGAAAGAAGTAAAAACATTTGAAATGTATGTGCCTCATTTGAGATTGAAAGGTTTGATAAAGTGTTGTGGGACTGTAAAGATTTGGGAATAATCTTGCTTGTCAGTTTCCTGCCAAAAAATGAAAATGTTATTAATTGTGTCTGTGAAGTTCCAGTTGCCATTACATTGTGAAGTGCTAAAGTGTTTTTTGTGTGCTGGAAAGCTGATTATGATCTGAGTACCAGTAATATTATGCAGGTAGGTTTTAAACTAATTTTTCAATAAGCTAACATGAGTATTTTGCCTTCTTGAGAGATGATAGAAAATTCTTACCAAATTTTATCTTGGCTTCAATTTTTGAAATATAGCTTTAAAAGGGTAAAGTAGTCAAAATCTTCAGGAATGCATCAAAAGCTTTAAAGATGTGACTTTATTTTCTATAAAGCCAAATAAGGTATCCATGTCTTGAAAGTAAGATTGAAAAAATTATTGTTTTTTATGTGGAGTGGACTATAATGGTTGATAATGTCTTAGCATCGTATTGGTTTTGTGTCTCTCTTATTTGAAATATAAAAAAAATCTCAGTACTGAATCTGAAAATAAAACGTCCTTGTTGTATAGGAAGCAAAGTTTCACACAGTGAATTCTTTGAACTAAAGTATGGTGCTAAACTTAAAACATGAATTTACGATAGCCCTAGGGAATGAAGTCCTATTTAATGCCAAAGCAGGAATAATAGTGAAAAAGTAGACAGGCTTTAAGAACATAAGGGTCAAAATTCACAACTCCATCTCCTGATGTAATTCAACCTGATTTTGGAGAAGTCCACAGTAGTTATGGTAGATGCCAGGTTTTTTGTAGATCCTAGAAACAAATAAGCCAAACACAGTACTGTGATCCATTTGGCATTAATGTTATATTTCTATGCTTACTGTTATCATCAACGTTGTCAGACAGACTTGTAGGCGAAGTCATGCACAGATGCACAAAGGAGTCCCAGGTGTCTCCTCCCCACCCCAAATGCTCATTGTGCTACTATGAGTCTGAGAGCAGGCCTGCAAAGTTATGTACCAGGAACATGGCAGGTATGTGAGAGGGTGTTAAAGATTTGTGACATGACCTCCTACATGACCTATAACAAACCTTTTGTTTTTTGAGAGGTGATCCTTGCTGCTAGAAATATCTGGGGAGTGCTAAACATGAGCGTTGATATCCCTTTAGGATGCTTGGGCAGACAGGGAAGGGACTTGTGAAGAAGAAAAGAATGTGCCCAGGTTGTGTTTGTGGTATCAGGGCTTCCTGCTGCATGGGGAGGTGCAGAGAGGCAGCTGGGAAGAGCCTGGCTGGTTAGAGTCAGAGTCTGGATAACACAGAAGGGGCACAGAGCAGGAAGAGTTTGGCCAGAGCTACCCCAAGCGGAAGAGGGGGAAAAATTGGGTTGCTGAAGGCTGAATGGGTTTGCTGAGGGCTACAAGAAGCCGAGGGAGAATAAGGTAACAGCTGAAATAAACAGGCCAGAACTGCTGCTTAAAGACCGCACAGGCCCCGGCTCCTATTTCGCTCTTGTCAAAATAACACGAACATTGCAAACTCCTCTGTGGCCAACTAATGGGTATGATGCACTATTTCTAGTCATATTTGGAATAAGGTTAAAAAGTTAAAAAGTACAATATGCATAAGTATATATCTACTGGCTTTATCCTGTATGGTTACAGCATGCAGAAAATGAATCAGCAGCAATTTAAGAACATAATAATAATAAATTTAACTTCGGCTAAGCAAGCTCATTTTTTAAATCCTTGGAGACTCTGCAGGATGTTTTAATGGGTCCTTTGTGATGAGGATATTTCCTCAGTTTAAAAACTGGACTAAATGGTTCCTTTTGCATAACTTAGGAAGGAGCCTTCATGCGGTAATGATTTTAGGTCACTGCTAAGCTAGACCAGATGTGGATGAATGGCTTTACAGTGAAATGCTGCATATCCAATTACAAAGCTATTTAGGTCTGTATCCTTACCCTCTTCGCAACAAGCTTGCAGTTAATGAGTAAGTCCTTAATACACAGCTATATGTCAAAAGAGGCAATAATAGTTTCTCCACAGTTTTTGATGACATTGGGGAACCTCTGAAGCCAGACATTGACAAAACAAATTTTCAGAGCTTTCTGTAATTAGGAAAAACTTAATTTGTGTATCATTGCCACCCAGAAAGATATTGTCTCCCTCTGTGTTTTAGGGGTTAGCACAGAACCACATTAAAACCGTAAACTAAACTTATTTTCTGGGTGAAAAGAAGGAAACAGTGCAATGTAATGAGCTGCTAAATAAGGATTGGACTTTCTGAAATACCAGCTGTAGTCTTTTAAATATGAACAGTTTTTGTCTAAAAAGAAGACATTATTGGTCTGCAGAGATTAAAAAAAATTATCTTTCTCTTGTCTGAAATATCAAGAATAACAAAAGATAATTTATCAGCCTTTCTACTTGTTGATATTTAATAATGTAGAGTAAAATAGTTCAGTTGTCAGGAACCTGCAATGATCTTCTTGTCCAATTGTCTGACTGCTTCAGGGCCAACCAGCATGTTGTCCAAATGCCTCTTAAACACTGACAGGCTTGGGGCATCAAAAACCGACAGCTAAGAGGGCTGTTCCAGTGTTTGACCATCCTCCCAGTAAAGAAATGCTTCTTAATGCCCAGTCTGGACCTTCCCTGGCACATCTTTGTACCATTCAAAGAACCATTCATTTGAACCACCTGTCCTGTCACTAAATACCAGGGAGAAGAGCTCAACACCTCTCACTCCACTTTCCCTCTTCAGGAAACTGTAGAGATCAATGAGGTGTTGCCTCTAAGCCTCCTTTTCTCCAAACTAGACAAGCCCAAAGTCCTCAGCTGCTGCTCTTAAGAAAAGCCTTCTAGTCCTTTCCCAGTTTTGGTGCTCCATTCCAGATGCATTCAAGGACCTTCACATCCTTCCTAAGCTGTGGGACACAGAACTGCACACAGCTCTTGAGGTGTGGCCTCAACACTGAATACAGTGGGGTATTCTCCTCTTTTGGCTGGCTGGTGATGCTGTTTGATGCACCCCAGGATGGCATTTGCCCTCTGGGCTGCCCGGGCACGTGCTGCTGGCTCACACTGAGCAGCTGCCAACCAGCACCTGCAGGGCCCTTTCTGCAGGGCTGCTCTCCAGAACTCCTCTCCCCATTTACACTTGTGCCCAGTGTTATCCAGATTTATACTATATTTTAATATAATATTTTAAACGGTTAAATTTATTAGGCTGACGAGCTCAAAGAGTGTTGAAAGCTTGGTTGTGTTTTGGTGCTAGTCCTATATTTGTAATTCACTTGCAGTTGTCCTCTTTTTTGTTTAGACAGGTGTTTTGGGGTCAGAAATGCTATATGAACCCTTTGAAAATGATGGATCATCCACTAAACATTATGGAAGTGTTCAGTCAATTAACTAATGAAGCCTTAGTACATCTGTTTTCTTCACCATTAATTTTGTCTATATGTCAATGTTATATCATAGATGAATAAAACATAATTTAAGTAAATAGAGAAGAATGTAATTAAAATCCTTGTACCTTTAGTACATGTCATGAAACAATAGATCTGTCCTGTATTTACTTTAGCATCAGTCCACGTAAAAAAATCTTATGTGCTGTTATTTTAAAAAGATCTCTGTGTTTGCAAATGAAGTATTTTTACTGACATTACATTTAATATTTCAGATTCTGCAAAGAATAGGCTGCTTGCCTCTGCAAAACAACAGACAATACCAATAGCTGTATTACTTTCTGAAAACAAAAGTTATATCCTTCTAGGATGTAGCTCAATTTAATCAATGCTGACTTTGTATTTATTTGTTTCCCATGACTATTAGATCACAATACTGAGTTATGATCTCCTTAATAAATCCAAGCATAGTAAAACAGTATCTTTAAAATAGCACTGAATGACTTAAATTCTGGTATAAGTTCTATTTTCTCAGTGTGAAACTAAATGAGAGGCACAATTTCATATTTTTTTTACAACTGGAGCACACGGGTCAGGCATACCTTTTTCAACCAGTTTGGTAGACAAGCTTAATAGGCAAGTGATTTTCCTTTCTCTGGGAAATAATGCATTTTCTTCAGGAGTTTGAAGATTGCTCATGGTTTTAAAAGTATTCAAAAGGACGTGTACTGACCTGGTACCATAGTTGACAAGCAGAACTATTCATAGACTGGACTGAGACCCAGGAAATTTTTTTCAATGCAATGACATGGGCCAGAATTCAAAGTTCTTTATGCTGCCCCAGGTTAAAAAAAATCCTGGAACAAGACTGAAAAAGCCACTTTGGTTCCCATCATTTAGATTTTTCTGTGGTGAGATTATCACAGCTTGTTCATTAAGAGACAGATACCATAACTAAATTATCTTAGTGCATTACGAAGGATTTAATTTTTTCCTTTTGAATGTAAGAGATGGGAGTGATTTTTTTCTTTATTTTACACGAAATTGATGAAAACAGATATATCTATTAGTTTTTTTTTGCCTTAATGAGTTTATTCTTCATATTTTAAAAATATATTTACATTCACACACAGATGTATGTATGGAAAATCACACAAAATGATTGTATTGCAAAGCTTCATAAAATTGTTGGTCAAAGTAATAGGAAAATGAAGAAAAAAAGAATAATTTATCTTATTGTAGAGCTTTTCCTTTTTCAGAATTTAAAAAACTTTTAGAAATGTTCTAAAACTTGGTATACTTTATTCTGAGAAATATAGGTACAAAGCTAATATAACATTTTGGTGATGATTTTTGAACAGTCTTGTTTCCCAGCATGCCGACTTTTAGTTTAAAATTTACAAATAAAATATAAAGAATAAGGGAGGAGAATTTGCAGTTCAAGGGCAGTTTCTGATGTTGATGAGAGAAATTTCTTATCAGTGTTGAAATGACTAAAAAATTGTGACAATTTCAAAATTAATGGATTAAGGGATGTTAACAACCTAAAAGCATCAAAACCCGTAACACTGGCCATGTATTTAGAAACCCTTTCACATTTTCTAATTTTTCAGAAAAAAAATCTCCCTAATCACATTACTTCAGAATTATACATGGTTCTAGAATTACAGAGTTTTTAGAATGCAACATTTTCAGACATAAAAATAAATGAAATTTTAATAGTAAGAATAAAGGTAATATTAAATCTGACACCCATTGCAGTCTCTTTCATTGATGGTTTCCTAAAGAAAAATGTATTATAAGTAATAACAGAGTTAAAATCTAAGTGAGAATTTGAAATGCAGCTAAAAATAGTTAGGTTTGAAGACTGCAGCTTTTATGTATAGGAAAATATATAGTTTTTTGAGTTATTTGGTCTCCTCAAGCTATTCAGGCTTCTCAGAAGGGAAAAGAAGCGTTCCTGTGGCTAATATGTGGATTAGCCTAAGTGCTTGCTTGGGCCTCAAAACAATTTGTGACGTGAATTTTTGTGACGTTTTGTCCTACTTTGCTCTGCATTTTGAAATTGTGGAGTACTCTGGGAACACATTCTTGTGGCTTTTCTGACATGACCCAAATGAAAAATTTGATACTAGAAAACACCATTACACTTTTGGTGTCTGCCATCTACTGCCTCTATAACTGCAACACCATAACTTTCTTAAATCGCTGAAGCTCATCACCTTAGGAAACATTGTGCTGGTTACCAAGCCTAAGAAAGTGTTTCTAAATTTATGAACTCTTGAGGCTTTGATCAGACACTGGTGTTCACTGAACTTCAGTACTCCTAAAATCAAAGTAGCATACATAACTTCTGAATGACTGGAAGTTAACTTAATGATAAAAAACCTTTATTTTTATTTCCACAACTCTTTCATTCAAAAGTACTCTTTGTTTAATTCCTTAAACTAAGAAGTGATGGATACTTCTTAATGAATGAATGAAGAGAGGAACAAAATAAACTGCAGTCTAGAATGAAAAACATTTGATAATTGAGTTAGCAGTCTAAATCCATGAGTCATCTAGCACTTGATAACTTTCATTACTGTTAGTGGGACTAACAAATTTAGGTGCATTTGGTTTTTATGAAGGTTTTATAAAGGGTGAAGTTCTTTAGAGAATTTGGAGAAATGGATCAGCAGGAAGGGACCTTCAATAATTTGTTCCTAAACTGTACAAACGCTGAGCTGGATTCCTTCAAAGCTGCTGTGATGGCAACTCTGAAAAGGTCTATATTCAAGCTTTGGCTAGTTGTTGCTTGATAGATCTATATTGAAATAAAAATCTGCTCTGTCTTTTAATATATTTTTAGAAGATGCACATGAGTGACTATAAGGATATGAACAATAGAGACCCACAACTCCAAAAAACTGTGTGCATATAGTAAATCTCTTTTACCCTGGGATGAGAGTCCTGGGAGAAGCCTGCTGCTGGCAATTCCATAATGAAGTGCACTACAGAAATCCTGAGACAACAATAAATGAACATGATAGCTTTGCACCGTATAGCACATTGATGCAGAGAACTCTGGCCACTGAAGCAGAAAGGCCGCGTTAGTGGATTACTCCTCTAAAAAAAGATAATCAATAAATATATTTATATAAAAATATAAATACATAATAAATGAATAAAAAGAAATATAATAAATATATTTATCGACTTGACTTATTATTAATGGAATATGGCTACTTTTGGAGTAATCAAATTCACAAGCTTGAGAAGCCCCTCACTTCATCTTGCTGTGTGGTAGGGATGATCAACAGCGTCCACCCCAATGTTATCCACGTGCAGTGCCTACAAGCAACTAAAATAATGATGAAAGGGATCTTGAAGACTGAATAGTAACTTCAGCTGAATATTCACTATGGAAGTCTTTGCATTATCAGAACTTCACTGATAGATTTATATGAAACCATAATGTACTCATACAAATGTATACCTGTACTTATTAATGAGTTCTGGTATGCTAAAACGCTTTATTTTAAAATCTTTGCTTGATGAATCAGGTAATTTCAGGAGGTCTCTTTCCATCTTCTCATAGATGGGTGCTGATGCTGCATTTCACTACCTCTAGTTTGGTCACTGGCAGATGGGAAATGGGTCAAACCCTCTCAGAAGCCATATGTTTGCTCCCAGTGGGGAGCTGAAGGAAGAAAAGATTGATTTAATCCTTATTACTGCAAGGGCAGCCGTGTGGAAGGTGGATTTCTCTTAGGACCTTAAAATATTTATTCTAATTAAGGCAGAAAGTGAATTGGAAGTGAAATACAATAGAGTAGCTCTGGACATGCATTTCTATTTCATTGTGATGGGTGCTTTCTGCTGCTGCCTGTTTGCTGCCCAGCAGGTGCTTCAGCATTTCCCTGGCTTGCTGTTTCCTTAGCTGGTATCAGCACTGCCTTTCCCCCCTCTCCTTACAGACATAATGGGCAGTGTAGTCTGCTGCAACCTCCTGCAGCACCTGCTCCGCTGCAGACCAGCCCTGGCTGTTGTGCTAGTCTAAAAGCTGGTTTGGCTTGTTGGCAGTTCTCTCTGTAACTCCTGCAGCAGCTTGCCCCCAATCACCTTTATTTTTTTCAAGGTTTCTTGTTCCTTTTGCTGACACACACTCTCTCCTGTGGACATACCTTGTTTTGACTTGAGCAGAGTTTTGTGAAAAGCAGTGTAACAATATTTTATTATTCTGTCTGAAGGTGGAAATTTTCCCCCTTGATGTTACTGAGTCCCAGAATAGAAGAAATGCTAACTCTTTATTTACTTGAGGTATAGGCCTAGATTCTCTGCTCAGAAACTGCTCCAACTAGTTTAACCACAGAATAGAATAAGAAGCGATAAACAGAAATTAGGAACAATTAATCCAGAAGCAGGGCAGGGACCTTGCAGTAGCTATAAAGGATCCTAGCAGTAACTGAAGCATCGCACTATAATGTGGCCGAAGTGTCACATTCTGCAAGGTCCAGACTGAAAGAGGAAAGAGGCTTTTCAGGCATTTCATTTGAAGTCTTCTGTATTTTCTGATGACTTATACAGAATTTGAGCTCTAAGAAGTCTTGCAAGTTACAAAAGCATAAAAGAAATGCAGGTGAATCTTTCTGTCATGCCCTGTCAACTTTTGGTAGATTTTCAGACCTGCAATACCAGAAGATTTGAAAATTTCTTAATTTGAATAGTGGCACAGTTGATAGTGGCCTTAATACATTGGCTTTTTCTTAAAATTGCTGAGTACTGGTCTTGATGTCAGCAACTACACATAGTGAAACCATACCCAGACATGTATGCCTGTATTTGTACATTCTGCTCAGCTTGTGTTAGTTGTTGTACATGGTTCTGCCAAAAAGAATTGTCTGCTGTTTCTATGCTTACTTTTGCTCCCAGGCTCTCTTCAATATCTGGGAGGTAAGAGTGGAAAACCATAATTCTTCAAGGTTTAATGTCAGCAGCAAAATGAGATTATAACAGAGGCAAGATTTGCTTTATGTTATAATTTAGCTCCTACCTAGTTCTTCTCTTTCTATTGTAATTAATGCTTTCTGATTTTCCTCTCTGTCGCTGCATTCTTAAAAAACTCTGAGCCATACATCTGTCAGCAGAGTGGGTGTGGACACCAACCCCACATCTTTGCCTTCACTTGTTCTTGGAGCTGCTATTTCTTCACTACTTCTGCTTTCTCATCTAAATGTAGCCAGTGAGAAAGAGAAAGGGTCAAATTCCTAAGTCCTTGTTGTATTCCCTTGAATTTATAAGCCATAGCTTTTCTATGTGCATTCTGAAAAAAATTTTTTTTTTAATTTTTATTTTTTTAATGTGCTCAAAGAGGCATCCTCTGATAACTATCTGCTGCTGCTTGAGATTCTTGGGTGGAACTGCTGCATCCTGTTGCCTCTCCAAAGTCAAGAGCCCTTCTGATAGTCACTTTATGAGGTTGTCCAGAATCTTCATGGGTTTTTTTTCTTTCTGCTTGTGGGCAGCATGTCAGAAGGAGGATTTGCCAGGTCAAGCCTCTCAGTTGAAATGTCCTGTATGTAGAAATATGTCTGAGTAGCCTAGGATGTAAAAATCAAGCCAGTGCAAGGTGTTTCTAATAAAGAAGGGCAGAAAGAGGAAACAGGAGAATGGAACTGAGCTGTAGGGAAGCCTCAGTGAATGCACTGGAGGGCTGTCAACTCCTGAGTTCTTAACCTATACTGAAGTAGACTGAGGTCAAATCTGTCTCTCAGGCTTACCTAGGTCTGGGATCTGAGTATTTTTATTGGCTAGCAGATAAGTTAGAGAGAAGACTTTTGAAAACCATAATTAACTTGGGGTTAAAATTTATTTTAGGGGCACCAGACATGTTCTTTATTTCAGTCTTTATTTATTTCACTCTTAAAATTTCCCTGCTTTTATAAGATAATTGTTGTAGACCAGCCACTAGCACTTTAATCACTGAGATACTTATGTACAACGTGCACTAGTCTAGAAACCGAAGTGATGAAAATGCTGACAGCATACATATATTTCTAATGTTGCTTGATATCTCCATGTACCATGATGGAAATCCAGGATGTTTTTTCTGTGCTCAAAATATGCTGTAATTCCATAATGTTCAAACTGCACGCTGGATACCACCCAGAGGAATGATGTCTGACTCATGCCAAGAGCCAAGTGCTGAGAAACAACTGTGTGTGCAGGATTCGATTTGCAGCTAGAGCTGTGAGACAGAATTGAGAAGCAAAGATATGTGAATATTGTGTTGGGATTGGAAGGCTTAGAAGAACACCATGACTAAGGTGGTTGATCAGGGTAATTCACCACTGTACTGGGAGAAGTATCCAGAAGCTTTCTAGTGACCGGAGTGTGAGGCATGTTCTTCACTATATATTTAGCTGGGAATAAGGTACAGTTGGGACCAAGGCTCAGCTAGGAACAAGGTACAATCTCTTTCTCTTGCACTTCTGAACACACAGACTTGAACCAGTTTTGCAACTGGAGCAAATCAGTATAACTCTATTAACCTAATTGGGTCTGATGGTCAGCCTCAAGGGGTTTACATGCTTTGTTTTGAGAGTCTTCCTTTTCTCCTACATTTCTTCCCTTCCCTCTACCCCCATCTGTCGTCCCCGTCCCCCCCCCACCCTGTACCTGGCAGGTTTGCAAAATTTAATATAATGGCTATTTAACTTTCCTCCATCCAGTGGTTATTTTCTGACTGTGAAGAGTAGGAATAAGTAGGTCACAGCAAAATACTTAGGATGTGGAAACTATTGGAGCTTTGTAAGCTGTGCTCATTCAGGGAAAAATGCAGTCTGTCTAGTAGACAAGATATTGTCCTGTACGAGACCTATTTCTTTGTGTCTGGAAGGTCACATAAAGACATAAATGGATTTATATTTTTATGCAGGTGATTTTTTTCCTTATATATCAGTGTAAAGTGGTGTGTAAGACCTTGATGAATGTGTTAACATTTGACATGAAGTTTTCCAGATGGGTAAATGCCTCAGGCTGAATTTTCTTTGGATTTCTTTTGGGAGAGAGAGGCAGCACTTTTGCAAAATATAAGAGAAAATATAGATTTGCTAATAATAATAAAAAATGAGCAAACAAAGCATGAGAATTTCTTTAAAGTGCTTTAGTATCTTTAAAACAAGGCTTTAAAAGCATACTGTAAAATATGAACTTACTATTGGCAGAGGACTTATCCTCATATCTTGCATGTTTTTTTACTTCAACAGCCAGTCAGGAGATACTCTCTTGAAAAATTTTTCATGTGGGTGAGATTTACAGTTGGTTGCAGTTTACCATGCATTGCTTATTGAAATTTCCAAGGGTAATTTTTGTATTCAGCATGAAAATGAGAGAAGGAACACAGTTTTCCTCTGTTTTTTGATGAATTCTATGCAGTTTTGCAAGCACTGAAGAGATAAAGGGGATTTACAAAAGGTTTGCAAAAAGTGACAGATTTCCCATATCACAACACAGTGTTCTAGCTTCAGACTGCATGCATCATGACAGAACATTCTATTATCAAAAAAGTCTATTTCCTTTTCAACTATTAAACAGGTTCAAAATGATTTGCCAATCATAGAATAAAACCCCTTATATGACTAGATTGCTTTATTCCCCCAAAAGCACCTTAAATAGAAACTACAGCCCAAATTAGTTTTACATGCTGTATTTCATTTTCTACCTCCAACAAATTTTCAAAAATTAGATCCATTAAATATTAGTTAAGCATACATCTGCAGATGTTCTATGCACTCCTGTGTAGCCTGAGCACTTTAGTTTCCTTGCCCATGATCTAGTCCAAAACTAATGGTAGTTAGTTTGGTTAATCATACTTACAGAATTGGTCCATTCTTCAAATTATGCTGTGCCTAAGAAAAGCCATGGGGATCTGTTCCCTTCTTTGCGCTATTGAAGTGAATCAGAGAACTCCTTTGCCTACCAACTGTTATGTACCTAATTAACATTACAATGTAGTGTTGTAGTTTCAGTATTTATTACAGAATGCTTTCTCTCAAGACCCCAGATCAGTTCATTAAGTCAGTTGTGATTGTTTGGTTTCTGCTTTTTATGATGCTCATAAAAAGAGCCATCCTTATTATCGCTTTAAGTGTAAGTTACATGCATTCAGGTCTTTGGTTTCATTTGACTCTGGTTGCTGCAAGCTACTTGAACATAAATTATAAAGATAAGATGCAATTGCATCAAAGCATATTCATGCCTGAGTGAAGCAAAACATTGGTCGTTTGGGGTGTGTTTACCATGTGCTATTTGTAGCATATCATCCTCTCTCATTTGGTAGGCGTGCAGTTCAAAGGAAGATAGCTGGGACTTCTAAGAGATCACGTGTTTTTGAGAGCATGGTGTGCCCAAAAATTTCCAGCTATGCAAAGTCTTGTATGTTTCCTCCTAAAGATTTACTGCAAACACAGACCAGTGTGTGTACTGGTTTACTGTGCATTCCAATGCACTTACCAAAAGTTTTGTCAAAACTATGTTAGTCAGTCTGCCACTAATCTAAACAAACAGATTTGTGTGTTTACTTGGAACGAAAAAATCTGGCATGTTTTAATGTGTTTTATATGAACAAACATGTAGTTAATGCATGCAAAATATTTGCATAGATGGCTCCCTTCTCTTTTCCTTCTTTTACACTATACTCCATCACTCTTATCAGTTGTGTTATTCTTTTACACAGCAGCAGCAAGTTGCACTGCAGAGGGTGCTCCATTCTGATGCACTGTGGTCTCATGCTCAGCTTGTATTCCACTTTCTTCCATTAAATTAAAAAAAAAAGGAGATATAGATATATATCTCTATATCTGTATGTATGTATGTATGTATATTTTTAAGAGAACATCCCTAAATGAAGAAATATGAGGAACACAAAAACTCTTCGCTGGTCTTCACAGCTGGGTCACAAGACTGAGGGCCAACACCACATGTTATTACTTCAGAGACTTGCACTTGCAGGAATCAACTTCCAGCCGTTTCCTCCTTGCAGGCGCTGCCTGCAGGCAGGCTGTCCGTGAGTTAGTGAGGGTCATGGTAGAGCAGTTAAACTACTCTTCTGTGTGATTGGGACCTCTTCTCCTTCTCCCTGTGAAATCCTGATCTCTTCCAAACAGCAGCTCCTGTGGTTCTCTATCTGCATCAATGATCTCTCTTGAGATCATTGACAGCTGGGTTTTATTCTTACAGTAAAGGAGTTTTCTGCACCATGTCCTGTTTCCAGGGTGCCTACTATTACTATTTCCTTTACAGATTTTCTGCAACAAACATCACCTCTGCTTCCATTATGCTCTAGCCCATAAGAGTATCTTGAATATCCTTATTATCGCAGGGCAGCAATTTACTTTACATCAGGATATTACCTGCTGTAGGTTACAGGTAAAGCTACAGGGCAATCTAGAGATGTAGTAATCCAGGCAGCTGTTGAATTTTCTTATTTTCAGATGTAAAGGAGTTATATTATTTTGTCTTGATCCTCCTAGAAACTTCAGTCTGTGAGTAACTGATACAAGATTTTAAAATCAGGTGAGTTTTTCCCCCCATGTTTCTATTTATGGGCCATATTCTATCCAGAGAGTAAGGTATTTTTTTCCACTGAAAAACGTCCTTAGGGTACACTACTTGCTTCTGTTTAGCCTTTCAGTTTTTACATTTTTACTGATGCCTATGAAAAGATAAAAAATGGTGCATTCATAACAAACAAAAAAACAAAAAAAAGAAAAATCAGAGGAGGTTTTAGCAGACAGTCTACGCTGGTGGATATTCCTCTTGTAAACAAAAAGCCAGTGATTTTAAAACAAATCCTTCCCCAGTCAGATGCGTGGTACTTACACAGGATTAACAAGCAGTTAAGCAAGAAATCCCAGGTGAGCAAAGGTTATAAAACAAACCCTTTTACGGTGTCAGAAAACAGCCCAAAGAGTGCAGTGCTTCAGTTCAAGAAGGCTGTCGTGACTTGAACAGGTCACCTGTCTGGGTTACATATTCTGGGCACTGAAGATGCCTTCTAGTATAAGGACTTGGAAAAATGCAAAGATACCCTAAAGGTTCTTTTTAGTTTTTGGTCCTCCTGAGCTGTGAGTTCCTGTGTTTGTCTTGAGGACAGATAACTCATCACCATACAGCTCCATGAAGGCAGAAAGAGAATGGTACTGGGTGGTATTATTGTAGTTGTTCAGATGTGCCTAAAGTGCTATCTTTTGAATACTAGCTTATCTCACACTGTACTTCTATTAATTTTCAATCTTTTCTTTTAAAAAAGCAACCACCCTTCACCCTGCACTTGCATAAATCCTGCACAAGTCACTTCTGTAGATGTAGGTGTATGCTAAATATGAGGAGCAGAAGTAAAAGATCGCAAACTCCGAACAGCTTCTCACCAGACCATATCTCTGTCATGGTGTGGATTTTGTTTCTGTGAGCAACCTGGGAAAAAATCTAGGCCGGACTGCTTGAAAACAACCTGACGAGTGTCAGTGAAATCTTTTAAAGGAGCAAGAGATTCTTTGGAAGGCACATATGTGGAGAGATAGGCTACAGCTGCAGTTTTGGGAAAGGTGGTATGTCAGGATTTTTATTTTTCCTTGCTATGGACCAATAAATATTCTTTCCTTAAGATCTTGTGAAATGTGCAATTCTTCCCCTAGCAGCATGCTCCTAATTAGGCTTGTCATCTGATAATATGAAGTTTCTCAGTCACATTCACACCTTTCATGAGTTATTAAAAGATGCTTCCAGACTGCCTTGTCCGCCTGTGTTTAAAAAGTATTCTTTCATTTTATCTGTTTCTCAGAAAATCCTGAGCTTTTTTTTGTCCCCATGGAAAGCTTGATAAGTGGTATAAACAGAGAAATTACTGGTTCAGTCCACACTTATAACCCAAAAGTATAAAGAAAGGTTTCTTAGTGTCAGATTCTAGCTTTGGAGAATTTGATTAAATAGTAGTGGCTATCTCTGGTCTTAAAACGACATTTTAAATGTGTATTTTTCACCCTCCAATTTTCCCGTTTGGTGGAAGGCTTGGTAATACTTATTCACAAATCATGCAGAGCTGTGGCAGGTACAAGCATGGTTGAACATAACATTAAGGGGGTTTTGAAAAAAAATTTATCTGCTTTTTTGAAAAGGTTAATAGCAAAACTATCCAGCATGTAACAGCATTATCAAGAACCAGAAAAGGAGCAGGGCAGTATTGCTCAAGTTCAATATGTAACTTCTAAGGGCCTCCTACCCTGTAGAATTAATAACATCAAATTAAACTCCAGCTACATAGAGGAATAACATGTATTTGATGTAGTCCAACATATTAAACAAGGACCTTTTTAAAACAAAAAAACCCCCCAAACATCCAAAACAAAACCAACATGACCTAAAGCTATAATTTAAACATGACCTCACATTCCTTCCCCTAGCTCAAATACCTCTTTCTTCTGACACTTATGGCTTTGCATTTAGCCAATTATTTTTTCTGCCTTGGAATAAGAGATGATGACTTCACACCACGTACAGAAAGTCTTAGTAGAGAAATAGTTAGAGTCATCTTGCAGGAAAATGTACTAAGCATAAGGTGGACTAAAAAAAATCATGCTGCAATCTAGTTCTTTTTGTTTAAGATATCAATTTTACCTTGGGAATGAGATACAAATCTTCAGTCTCCTATATCAGTTGTTCAAACCTTCAGCTGGGGAGCAGTTCTTGTGCAATGTATAGTTCAGTGTGTATTTAATTATTGCAGCCAGGTGAAAGAGTTTAAAAGATGAGTTCACACTGCAAGCCCAGTAACTTAGAGGATAAACTATTTCTTGGGAAGCTGGGTATTTGGCTTCAAATCCCTTCTCCGCTATGGGAATTTATATCTGTCTCACTTCCCAGGAAAGTAGCTTTAATCACATTTTCCAAACTCAAGCTTTGATTAAAAGAGCCCACTCTTCAGTCTCTGAAAGTGACATATTTTGACCACATCCACTGGAGCAGGTACTTATGGAGGACATTGGGGACTTTATGCATCCTGTTGGGGTCTTAGTATGAGACAACCAGTGAGTGTTGAACAGATTTAGGTGGCTGAATACATGCTCCAGAATGGGACTGTAGTTCCTCAGAGATGTTACAGGATGCCAGGGATTTCACACTTGTCTGAGTTAGTTTTGGCCATGCAAATTAGCAGCTAGATGTTAGAATTGGACACCTGAATAAATATCCAGCTCTAAACTCATGTAAGCAAAGTACTTTGCTCTGAATCTCATGAACTTCCTAGGGATTTGAAATAGCTTTGGATGATGTTAATGACTGTGTGGCCTTCCTATAATTTTGAAGTCTCAGGCAATCTACAAACTACTCATCAAAATGCTATTGCACAAGTACGGTAGTCTCATTTTATTATTCTATTGATGTCTACTTTCTTGTCTATTTAGGTGACAGCTAACCACTTCTTATTTCTGCCTGGGGATGCAAACTCTTGTAAGAACATAATATTCATAATTTGCTATCAGTATTAAAGTAAGATTGTGTTGATATTTCATCTAGTACTACAGCATGACAATTAGAATGTATTAACTTCCCTAAACTTACTGGTGATTCTGTGTTTTGGTTTTGCTTCTGCACTTTACATCCAATGTATTAATGTGTGAGCATTTAAATATGCACTGGCACATTTATCCTGAGCATTTTAATGTAGAGCTAGGTGGACTGATAATCAAAAGTTGAAAGGAAACTCTCAAAGCAGCAGGAGGTTAAAATAAAAACTGGAAAGCAACAATATTGTATAAATATTTAGATCTGATTTTGCCACAATAGAAGTTCCTGAAATAACTGCATAAGCAGTGTTTTGTAGGTAAGAAGACAATCCTCTGTCTGCTTTAAAAAAAACCCAAAACCAAAAACCCACCAACTGTCCTCTCCACCATTCCTTTGCTTATGAGTTTACGTTGTATTTCAACATAAATTTTAAGGCTTTGAGTTGACATGAGTGTTGAGATGAGCCACAAGAACAATGTATGAGTGGTGGAATTGGTAGTTGACACAATTTGCTTGTGAATATGAGTTTAATCTGTCCTCTTCTTTTCTAATATAACACATAATATTAGTCGTAAAGTAACTGTTAAGAAATTTTTTTTGTTTTTTCCCATTCTTGTTTATGGTGCACAATGCCAGTGAACTTTTGAATGAAAGTTAAACTGTTTCTCATTACTACCTTTGCTTGCTTTACTCAGATTGTAGTAAGTCTGCATACATTCTTTGAAACAAAATAATGCGGGCGAGGGAAGGCAGTGATTTATATGTTTGAAGCCTTAAGGGCAATTTTTAGTTAAACATAGTAAAAGTGGTTGTATTGTGCTAAAGAGGTATAATACATCATGAACTTTAAAATGTGCAAAGGAGGTGATAAAGAGAACTTGTGGTAATGGCCCATAACATAATGATCTAATAAAAGTGATAACTGAACAGCTGACACCTGTAGTTACAAAGAACCTCTGAAGAAAATGATACTAAATCTGTAGAAAAATCTGAGCAAATCTGATATGACTCTTCAAAGTAGTGCGGTAAAACGACAAGTTTAGGGTTTTGTTAGCAGAGTCTGCAGTAGGCATGCAGTCTCAACTACCAGGGCCTGCATAGCTGGAAGTGTGGAGGAGTTAGGGAGGCCTCTGGAGTTAGGGGAGCAGGGTATAGGGTAGTACTAGGGTCACATAGCCCGTAACATTGTAGCTTGGGGTTTCACTTTATACACAGTAAGGCCAGACTGCAAATAACACACAGTGCCCATGTCAGGCCACATTTGTATGGCATGTCACGTACACAAATGATTAATTTTTCCTTATTTGGATGGGGGAAGAGTTTTGTGAAGTGCAGTGTAACAATACTTGATTGTTCTGTCTGGAATAGAGGAGAAATTTCCCCCCTTGTTGTTTCTGTGTCCTAGAGGAAACGCTGGAGCAGTGTTTCCAGTAGGTGAGCAGCTGTGGTCAGCTGTCCCCTCAACCTGCCCACTGCCCTCTGTCTCCTTCCCTCTTAAAAGGACCTTGGACATGGGGGCACAGACTTTGTCACACAAGCAAGTGTCAGCATAGTTGCCAAGGGTCCTTTGGGCATAAAGATCAGTTCTCAAGATTGTGAGGAATGTGTGTACAGCCATCTGTGTCACTGGCAAAAGTTCAATTACATGGTAGCACACATGTCTGCACACCCAGGTATGTGGCAGGGATGCCTGGGGGAGGTGAGGCTGCGGCTCACTTCCCTCTGGAGGGTGAGCAGCTCTGCTGTGAACAGCTACTGGCAATATGAGATGCAAAACTTAGGGGCTTGGAATGCAAAATACAACAGGACTATTTATGCCTACTGCAAACAGTTAGCCATTGACAGCTCCATATTTCATATTATACAAACAAAAGCTGTGGTAATGGCAGCTGATATAGATTCTTACTGTTTAGTCATGCCAGCCTTCTCTTGCATGGCGTCAGCTCAGATCCTGTAGAGATTGCATGTACTTTTTCCCCAAGAGAGGGTCATGTTTTTTTCGAGGCTGTGAGTCATGCTTTGCTATTCTTTTACTCTGAAGCTTAACAGAAAAGATCTGATGTGCAGTTTGTGGACTGTGTGAGGCTATAAATCCCTCATTCTGAAAAGGGTTAGTCTCAGTCTATAATATATGTGACGGTTGTGGTTTGACAACAATCACATGGCATGTCACAGCAGTTTTACAGGAATTGCAGACAGGCTTGCTGTTCATAGAACCATATTTATATAAACAATTCTGCAGCTCTTCAAAGATGGAGCAGTTCTGTGGTTCAGTGAATTTTCAATTGCTTACATGTCAAATAAAAAAAGAATCTATTAGAATGAAACCTTGAGTAATAGACACTGAAGCTATATACAAGATTGCTGTAATTACAGAATATATTGCAGTATGTTTGAAACAGTTATGAATGTAAGTACAGAACATTCAGATTCTGCTTGGGTATATTATGAATTAAACAGAATAATTGCATGAAATAGGTGAAAAGAAATGAAAGAAGAGGTCTATTTTCCTCCTTCTGTCAGGCTGTGTTTTCAAGGGTTGCAACATACAGACTAACTATTCCTGACTCTCTGACTATGCCCTTTTGGAAGTAGATCTATTACTTGTCACTTGTAATAAACACCTCTTTTTGAAACTTATTTTCAGTGTCAGAAACTTCTATTACTAGTAGACTGAATCAAACCAGCATGATGTATTGGGTAATACAATTTAAAAGAAGGCACCCAGAATAGGCTTGCTGCTTTATCAGTCATGTTACTTCAGCTCTACTTCAGGAAACATTTATTGAAAGATTGTCCTGAAGATGATGCTTTCATGTCTATTTTCTGAAATTCTGGAAAAAGGTTAGTGGCTGAAAGTTTATTGGAATAATTTATTTAATGGATTCAAGAAAAATCCTTAATCCAAATTTGTTGGTTTTTTTTTTAATTGGTCACACTGAATTTTCTGTAGAAATATAGAAAGATACAGAATAAGAAAAAATAACCTCCATAAACATTAAAAAGTGTTTTCAATGTAAAGCCTCTTTAACTTCAGTCTCTTTTTTCCTTCAAAACTGCTTTGAAATAAAATTTTCTCTTTGCCACATCAGAAAATTTATCAGAAATGCTAACTCATGGTAAAACTCATTATTGACAAATCAGCATGTTTTTACGAATGAATCTCTTCATTTGGTGGCAGGAGACAGGTTATAGTAGTAAAATAATGTTAGATATTCAGAACGGTAAAGACAATAAACCAAGAATTCTTAACAGCATGATCAGAAGGAGTCAGACCCTTGTTTTCCTGGTCATTCAGCATTCTTTACTGTAGTGTTGTGAAATACAGTATGGCCTAAGGGTCTGAATTCTGACTGCAGAAATCCTCATATATGTTTCAGCAGCCTTTCTGACATTTGAATTTCCTGAGCAGTCTAGCTTTTAAAGTTGTTGGATTTTTGTATATGTTTGGGCCAAGTAACTTTCATTTGGCTAACTGTTATCTTTCTTTCTTGATGAGCAACAGGCAGAGAATCCACCCTTTATTTTTTTTCCTCAGTTATTGGATTATCATGATTAATTGCCCCTGTTGCTGGAGACTTTTCTCATAATTTGAAATTGTCAGGCTTCAAATTTCATACCTGAGTTTTCCTCTGTTTTTAAGCATCTCTCTTTTTATTTCAATGACTTTTGGCACATACATTCCAGTTTTTCAACTTTTTTTTTTTTAGAATGGTATCCCACACCTCCACACAGCATTCCATTCCCACTAATACTTATATTCAGGGGCAGCACTAGTTTTTTCCTACTGTTCCCAGGATTCTCCCATATGTTACGTATTGATTGCATTCCTTGATCATTGGTGTCCAACTCTACATTTGTTTAGATTAAAATGCATTTTATTCATTGTTCTAGTTTTCAAGAAAGCATGACCTTAGCCACCAGTGGGACTCTTCTGAAAAGCAGGGGGGCTTCTTGCTGTAGCTGGATGGATCATTCTTTAGCTTTCCACCAGTCTGTCTATCTGCAAGAATTATGAGCAGTGTTTTAATATTTGCCTCCAGATCACTGGTGTAAATGTCAAATAGCATTGGGCCTTGCTAATCCCTATGGGATCTCACTCAAAACAGCCTTGTTTGATTCCCCACCAAACGCTTCTTCCCACGATCCCTTAGCTAGCCAGCCACACCTTTGTTCCTTTTGGTGTATGCTTTATTTCTATTGAAAAAACACTCCATGTTTCATTAGTGTTTACATCTCCTTACTGTAAGCATGACTTTGGGGTTAACAGGCCCTCACTCTTGCCAAAGGAAACCCTGCCTATGTGCCTGAATAGAAGCAATCAGCACAAGAAGTGGATAGGTTTTTATGGGGAAACTCACATTATTTCAAGTTGTTTCTTCTCTCCTCACAGGAGAAGTGCATTTCCTGCCTCCAGGCCCGTTTCAGTTGTGTCTGTTAAAGATGAGTAGACTTGTTCAACCAGAAAGAGATTCAGGGCAGCAGAGGGATGGCAAAGACTGTCGCTGCATACTACTCTAAATTTAGAGTTGCTCTTTCAATTAACTTTTTAAATTAATGTTCAATACTGTCCTCTATCTCTGTTCTGGTAGGCAAGAAGATGGTTTCTATTCTCACTAAAACTGTTTGGTAACAAGATAAAACAGGGTCATTAGTGTTACAGAAGAGAATACCAATTGCTATCATGCTATGTTAATCCAAAAGGATGCTTTCAAAAACAAAGATGTTTGAAACAAACATGCATTAGAACTCCCACAAGGACCAATAACAAATGCCAGAGTACACCTCTTGCTTTGCCACTGTTATATTGTCCTCGTTGTGAATATCTATTTATATTTTTAAAATGAACTTTCCATAAAGTTCGTAATGCAGATACTGTTCATGGAGATACTTTTACACACTAACAACATTGTACTAGTTCATTATATATTTCTATTTCATCTGTATGTTTCTGTTACATAGTGGTGCATAAACTATCTAAGTAAATTTTTCCAGATTTCAGAATATTCAGAGAGAATATTTGCTCAAATAAACCTGCATTTCTTGGCATTTAGAACTACTTTTTGATCTATGGGATGACAGTTTCTTACTGATAAAGTAGTAAGTTGAAAATTGGGGTGCTTTTGTAGGGTAACTACTCAGCTGCTTTCAGTTAAGGTTATTTCATGAATGAACAGTCAGTGCACTTCTGGTGAGCTGTGCAAGGCTTGATGCTGGCATACGCGCAACTCATACTTGGTGTGAGAAGGGAAATATATTTCTAACACAGATTGTAAAGGTCTGGTGAAGTGGGATTCTCCCCAGGACTAGAGTTGCACCATCCTAGAATATTCTGCCTGGCCTATGGCTTGAAGATCACAGTTTTCCTGTAGCTCCTATGTCATAGCTGATATCCTAGATATTGAAAAGGTATGGCCTGGGTGATGGTGTTTGAACAAATGAGTTGAATTCTCCCATATCTAGTGGGTAGATACTGGTAGGGAAAATGATTGCCATTTAAGAATTACTGGGTATGAGATTGTTTTGTAGATAAGTTTAAAAAGAACCTAACCTAATTTTAAGAATGAGAAGTTAATTCAATTAGAAAGGAGGTATCACAAGAGAAGGGGTAGAAAGCTGTTTAGTCATAGAAGTTTAATGAGACTGCAGACTAATCAAATTGTTGATGCCACTGTTGCCTAAGCTTGCATGAAATCACATGGAGAATTTTCGAAATAATTACAAACAAACAAAGTTTAAACTACATCTGTGGCTACAAAAAGTTTATCAAACAAAAACCTCTTTTTGAAGTGAATATTAGGGCTGCTTCTGAAACTCACTCATGTTTTAACTTGTTTTTTATGCTGGCATGACTGAACTTTTTTCCAGTTATTTATTGTCTTACTCTTACAGACCTTCCCTTTACTTAGTAAGCAACTGCTTAGAATCATTTTGCATTGCAGAGTTACTGAATAGCAGACTATAATATTTTTTTAATTATGTACATTTTTATGGCCTGTATCAAGGGATGTTAAAAAAACTAGCATGTGATATCATTATTCACCTGCATTTTAGTATCAAGTATGATCCTCTGTCAAGGAGGAGATCATAACACTATTACGTGTACTCTTCAAAGGAGCAAAGAAAGATAAACATGCAGGATCACGGAATAGCTGAAAATGACAGAGTGGTGAACATAAGTGAATTACAGTATCAAGCAAATCTAGAAATGACTTTGCAGTTCTGGCACTTTCTTGGGACTACAGAAAAGGAAACACCTAAATTTGCTTGTAACAGACTTGAAAAAAGCCTCTGTGCTGTGTAAGTCTTGTATATTTACAGTGGCTATTACTTTGCTTTTCCCTTCCCTTTATTGTAAGTTATTGTTTGCAACCTTTAATGCCTAAAATTCCCAGGTATCAATCTGGCTCCATTTTGTTGCCTCTGGTGTATACTGCAAAGAGTTATTGGCCTGAGGAATTTGCTCATCAAAGAATGAAAACAGAGATATAGGGAGGTGATTTACTTATTCAACAAATGCAGGATGAGCAGTAGAGCAAAGGTGTCAGACATGGTTTGTTTCTCATCTACATGATAGAGAACGTGAGCCCTCAGCACTAGAGCAGGAAATTATTTTCCATGCAACTCTCTTCCTATGATACGTTCCATATCATAACAGGATTTTGTTCCTCCTAAAAATGTTTTACAGTGAATTGAAGAACAAGCTTGGGAAGGACAATTACCTTATTACATTGTCCTATATAAATTACTATTCTAAGCTCAGAGGAGATTTTAAGCTGTCATAGTTTTCATTCCACAAAGAAGTATTTGTAATCCTTGCAAAATCAATTCTTCTCAACATAAAAGACCAACAGATCCACTCGTCCATGGTTCTGTTTCCCTTTTACTTTGCAAAATAACTTTCAGACAGAAGCATCTGTTTCTGTTTAAAACACTTAAGGGATGTAGTTACCAGTTAAAAGAGTGATGCAGAAAATATCCATGTCATCTTAACTGGGTCAGAGTTTGGCAACTGCAGAGGAAATTACCTTCCCAGCAAACTGTTTGCCTCTCCCTCCCTCCCTCTTATCTTTTCACAGATTTCAAGATTTTTCCAGAAAAAACATTATCATTTATGGCAGGGTCTATAAATAGCATTTAGTTCCACAGCTGCTGGGAACACAGACATTTCTAGCATTTTCCACTGTTTCTCCTTATAGCTTTCTGACAGCTGGAATATCCCAGTCCATCATTTTCAGTCACTAGGCTCTAGAATGACTGAAGGTCATCATACCCTTTTCCGAGTTTATGAGCTAGACCACTTTTATTTTTTAATATGTTTTTGCAGATTGTTTCCTTACTACTCCTTTGATCAAGCAGCTAACCAATGTTTGATGTCTTGTTTTTTTTCTACTTGAAGGGAACATAGTCCTAAACCTGAAATTACTGACTTGAAGCCATTTTTATCAGAACAGACCTAAATAGAATCACAGAATCATAAAATAGCCTGAGTTAGAAGGGACAACTATAGGTCATCTAGTTCCAACCCATGGGCAGGGACATCTTCTACTAGATCAGGTTGCACAGAGCCCACCCAACCTGGCCTTGAACACTTCCAGGGATGGGGCATCCACAGCTTCTCTGGCAACCTGTTCCAGCGGCTCACCACCCTCACAGTAAAGAATTTCTTCCTAATGTCTGGTTTAACCTGTTCTCTTTCAGTTTAAAGCCATTTCCTTTTGTATCACTACACAGCCTTGTAAAAAGTCCCTCTCCATTTTGTAGCTCCCCTCACATACTGGAAGGCTGCAATTAGGTCATGCTGATGCCATCTCTTCTTCCCGCTGAATAACCCAAATTCTCTCAGCCTTTTCTCATAGAAGAGGTGCTCCACCCCTCTCATCATCTTACTGGCCCTCCTCTGGACTCACTCCAGCAGTGTCCTTCCTGTGCTGGGACCCCAGAGCTGGATGCAGCACTGCAGGCAGGTCTCACCAGAGCAGAGCAGAGCAGAGCAGCAGAAGAGACACAAATGTTTTTCATCGGTTGTCTTTTTCCTTCTTAAACCTGTCAGACTACTTTTGTACCATGTAGGAGAGATATTTTAGTATTATTCAGAAAAAATACGTTCCAATCAGTGTTAAATGTTAGTTGTATTTTAATCACTAATTTTGACCATTATATTTGCATATTATAGTGGCAATACATTAATATATATATTATATAATTTATGTTTAGGTGGGATCTTGCACTAACTTGTTGAAATGTAGTTATGGTGTGTTTTTGAGTCATATTACTATTTCTTTGAATTCTTGTCTCTATGTCTCAGAAGTGTAAATGTCCAGGAGAAAAGAAAGAAAAAAGTAGATCCAAAGAAATTCTACTCTCCATGGATTGGTTAAATGATGGGACAACTGAAATGTGCAAATCCAATGGTATTTAACAGCAAAATTTTCTTTTACTGCTTTGGTTTAATCTAAGTCTGTTTCTACAGACTTTTACTGTACCTGCAATGAACTGAAGTGACCCACTGGCATCGAAGAGGTATAGAAATAGGTACTGGTGTAATAATTTATAAAGTCTTTGAATAAGTAAAAGTGCACTTCTGTACTGTTAGATTTGAAGAAACAGTGGATACTTCAGCAGAAGAAAAGATAAGATAAGGCCTTTAATTCTAAGACTAAGCCATTTCATATGCCCTACGGCTGGTCAGAACTAATTTCAAGTTAGTAATCACGTGTGTGCATATCATGAAAGTAGAATAACACATGTAAATTGGAATTTAACAGATGGTTAAACAGAGCAGAGAGTGTGTCATTAGATATTTTTGACAAAACACATTCTTTCAAAATTAAATTTGAACACATATTGCATTTTTTACCTGCTAAATTAGGTTTCTGAGGACCTATCCCTGACTAGAGTTTACAAAGCTGAAAGGACAGGAATGTGTCTTATATCTTGTCCTAATAAGAATAGTCACACATATTGTGCAATTCAGAATTCTGTGATGGTTTTTCTCCATTCCCTTGTTCCACATGAAGAACAATCAAGCAGAATATTGTTTTTCCTCTATTTTCTGTGCAACTGAAAAATTTACTGAATACTTGACCTCTTGCCACACACAAATAAATCACATTTGCCAAATGTGAAGCCTCATGCCTGGAGGAAAACCACTTCTTTGTATTTGGAAAGAAAAAGTGGTGATGGTAGTTCCTCCTCCATTCACAAATCGTTGCAGGTATCTTAAAGCAAGTGCTCTAATTCCTGCTACTTTTAGGAACTGGCATCCACTGTGAAAGAAAACACCTTTAACAGAACTTTATGAGGTGTTTTGAGTGGAGCTTGCTCAGTTGTTCCAGTTCAATTCTACTTTTTGTAAACTTCTTTTAATGCAGTTGTTGGAATTGAGGTCTGAGCAATCCCAAGTGATTATCCTGAAGGTTCAGGTAACTCTAGGTTCCATAAAATCATGTTCATTTTTCCATCTCTCTGAAAAAAACCTTGAGTTTTTGGGCAAAAAGTCAGTGTTTTAACGTATGCTGAAAACCCGTGTTCGTTATATTACTATAGTCATCACAGTTGCATGGTTTAGTGTACCACAGGATGGCAACAGCAAGTAACTAAACTGAAACTCTCCAAGATCTATTTCAGAATAGCCTTGAGAAAACAGTTTAACATGTTTTGAACTTTTTAGTGGGTTTTTATGCCTTTTATGCTCCTCCAAGTTCCTTGGTTTAGTTGAGGAGCAAATAAGTGTCATGGGAGAAATTCTATTTTGTGAACACTTCAAACCTAAAAAGCAGTGACATCTGGTGAGAGGAAGTCTCATGGAATTTCAATCCCAATTTCCAGACTAAAAGCTACATAGAGCATAAACAGATGCATGGTATTTTCAATACAGAATTTGCTATTTAAGGTTAGGAAAGCACATAGAGAACTACATGACCTTTTATAAATTAAATTATTTCATGCTTAAAAAAATTATAATTTAAATTGCATCTGAGATTGCAATCATTATCATATAACTGCATGTACAGTGCACACAGTTCTAAAATGACTGTGCATTATTTTTCTACTTTTTAGTATTTTTCCATACTAACTTTTTTTCTGGAAGAATAAAATATCATGCATGCACACAGTTCACAGCTGTATGTTTACACAGGTGTCTGAACAAATTTCGCCTATTCAACTTGCTTTTCCTGAGCAAAACTTTTAATATAAAAAATACCCCATAAATTGAAGATATATGATTGACTTGTAACAGTGTGTTCAAAAAAGTGATAGAAATGTATTTTTTAACTAGATGCTATTCCATCATCATAATAATTTTTTTATGCACAAAATTTGAAGGTCAAACTGAATAAGAAAATATAGAATAAAACTGTGAAGAATAATATGGGCAACAATTGCTATTACTTCTGGATAAGTGACTATTTCTCAATTCTGCCCATTTATATTCTTCCTTTTTCATGCACTTTGCACATGACTAGTAGTAGGCTGGAAAAGTTGCTGAATTGGAAATACCAGTAAATATATTTATACATACTGACTCGAAATTTAACCAAACAAAAATATCAGTTCATATAATTATTTTAGTTTTTCAGAAAGTGTTTAGATCCTACTGGTTTTGTAGGTGCTTGATCTAAAATGTAATTTGCATAACAAATTAATGGACCTCCTGTGGACTGTTTTATGGCATCTCTGTTAATTGATTCCTATTATTAACTTGTTCAGTACAATTTCGAAAATAATAAGAAAATTATGTGAGGTGTACAGGTTGACTAAAAGTGTACACCATATATATGTGGAGGACAGGGAGTTTGCAGCTCATTTCTTCATAAAATGTGCTGGTGCAAACATCACCGGCTGGTGGCAGCAGACAGGATGAGATCTGTCATTCTCGAGCTACTCTTACAAAGAGAGTGGTATCTTAAGATTGTATTTGGCTAGTATAATTATTTCTGGTCCTGGAAAATTTAATATAAAACCCCAGTCACATTTCTAGGTGAATCTTCTGTGCTTGAAAGCACTCAGAGAAGTCTCAGAATATGATGCTACATGTACTTTTCTATATCAGGAGAAAAAAAAATAAACCAAAAAGAACAATAATTTTCAATAGCTGTCTGTACATTCTCATTGTGCAGAAGGACATTGCGTAGCCCAGTCATAATGAGGCAGAAAACAAAGACAATGCTTTCTGAGTTACAGGGATTCAAGGATCAGAATCAGAAATATCCAAACTTATATCCAGCTTATTCTCACATAAAAGTAGCTTCTGTAGCCATAGACTGATGCCTTTCTCTTCTGTGCCTGCCCACAGATAACTATAAAAGTCAAGTTGCAACTGCCTGTGCAGGTGGTCAAGTTCTGTGATATCGGTTCTTATAGTGCAGTTTGGTCAGGACTCATTGTGCAATCTCATCTTTGAGATGGTCTTTTAGTATTGTAAGGTGATCTCTTCACCATCTTATCTGTTTGGTCTCACTAAGAAGTTTCTGTATTTGGGTGGCTCTTTGTCCCATTATCATAGAATAAGAGACAAAATCGTTGAGGAAGGCAGGAAGAAATAAAACAGTTATCCAGAGTAAGTAGAATTTCTGTTCAGGGTCCTTGTTCCCTGTAGTGAAACTCCAAGCCTTAAATCTATATCCTTTCCTTTCTGGAGTCCAACACTCATGCAGACAGAATTGATGCTTCAAGCCATATTTTCTAGAGTTCTTGGGTAATTTCTTAAGTACAGTCATAATATCTAGTCCACCTTATAAAGCCTTAGAACAGAGGCAGGTGCCTCCTTTGATAACAAGACACTGTGTACAAACAATGAAAGCAATCTTGTAATTTTATAGACGATAATGAATAGTACTGGCTTTTCCCTCCTGCACTTGCCTTTAGGAAGTAAAGATTTCTATCCTGCTTAAAAATGTGTAATTACAGGTATAGTTCATCTTTAAACCAAAATTTTTACTCAAATGAGTTTGCAGTTTGGGGGTTTGCATGAGTACCTTACTGCTTGGTCACATGGGACTTTGAGAAGTATGTCTTGCAAGATTAAAAGAGGAGTATTATTCTCCCAAAGAAGTTCTGATTGGCAGAAAGAGTGGACATGTTGTTTTTCATGAACAATGGCAAGTGGCTGAGATTTCTCCTTTGCTATAGCAAGGATGAATTGGAATGGTAGGAAATATGTCAATAGACCACTGGAGGTATATATGTGAAAACTCCTGCCTGTCCATTTCTTGGTTGACTATATTCTGTTCTTAGTGGTTTGCTCTGAAGTCTGGATATTTAGTCATGTGGATGCCGAATAAGAGAGTACCATCAGGCATGACACTGAATGTTTGTATTTTCCTAAGCCTCCATTCTGATGTTGCCCTCTTGCTGATTTTTTCCAGTAGTATTGTTTTTCTCCAATGTCTTCCTTGAGTCATTTTGTTGTTGTTGTCTGCAGTTTCAGATACACTCAGCCTCTTCAGTTCACTGGGGCAAAGTGCCTCCAGTAATATGCCAGTCTGCCTTGGCACACCATGACAGTGCCGTGCCTAAATGTGCTTAAGGTGGTGCAAGCTGTAACGTTGATATAGATGAACTGATGGAGTAAGTGCAGTGCAGTGATACACTACTTCATGCTGATCAGCAGCGGTCTTAGTTCTTAACCTGCTGGAAACTTTCTTTCTAGAACTGACAGAATAATAATAAATCCCCTTTTATTCCTGACTGCATATTTTCCTTTTTTTTTTTTTTTTTTTTTTTTTTTTTGTTTTTGTTTTGTTTTTTTTTTTTTTGTTTTCTCACAACAGCTAAGATCTGTTTAAAATTCAGTTTCCTATTACTCTGATTACTGGCTTTTTCAGTCTATTTCCTAGCATCTGTTTTTCTTGCACCCATATTTAAGCTTCTTGTTTTCTTGTCGCTCCTGCTGATCTTTCATTCCTTTTATCCTCCATTCTGTAGTCCTTGGACTTTTGCTTTATCTGCTTCTTTTCACAGCACTGGTGAAATGCTTAGCTCACAGAATACAAAAGTCACATCAAAACCAGGTTTGTGTTCCTTTATCCCCAGTCCTTCAAATGATTATTCATGCGTTCTTCAATGACTGAGCTTCCTTGGAAGATTTTGTGCAAGAATCTATAGTTTTCCTATGAAACATTTCAGTCACTTCCATAGCATCTTCAAGACAATATATATCCAGATTGGAAAAAAAGCTTATCAGAAGTACTTTTTTTTCATGAGTGTAGTCAGACTGCAAGGGTTTGGGCTTGCCCTTAACACTATAAATAGCTTAAGTGTTGATATGGGCTACATAAAGGGGATAAAGAGCCAGGCCTGCTTGCTAGCCTCTTCCTTCCTTCTATCCTTCTTTTCCTCCTTGTTTCTGTCTCGCTCTTTTTCTCTCCTTCTCTTTTCTTTCTTTGTTTGTTCTTTCAGTCATTCCGTTATTCATTCATTTTTTCTTTTGTTCATTCTTCTTGTTGATCTTTCTTTCTTTCTTTCTTTCTTTCTTTCTTTCTTTCTTTCTTTCTTTCTTTCTTTCTTCTTCCTTCCTTCCTTCCTTCCTTCCTTCCTTCCTTCCTTCCTTCCTTCCTTCCTTCCTTCCTTCCATCATTCTTTCTTTCTATCATTCTGTCATTCTTCCATTGTAAAATATTGTTCTAGGTGAACAAAGATGCTTCCTTTTTTTTTCCTCAGGGACTGTGCTTTGAGTAATATGTGTCAGCACTATACTTTCTCTCTGGAACATGTATAATATCTAAGATTTGTACAGAGCTACTGCAAGCATCAGTGTTACTTCTGAACTATTAATATTATAAATATTATGTCAACACCTTTTACCTAGTTAAAGTTTTGAAGAAATAATTTTGTACCATGAATTTTCAGAACCATCAAAACTTTTACTCCTCTTCTAGCTTAACTTAATTTTGGTGTACCTGATCAAATTTATGGCAAAAGAAAGCAGTGTTATGTATGAGAATTACTTAAAAGGGTAAAAACATTTGTGCCTTAATTTTATGTGTTCAGTTGAAGAACCCCTTAAAGCCTGCTTTCTTATTTGTTTCATTTTATTTACTTCCATGAAATTGATCTTAGTTAAATGGTAATTAAAGAGAAATCAGAATCAGAGTTACTTATCTCAGGAGATGCAGTCTGTAACAGTGTTGGTGAAGAGTAAATATTATGTACTTGTGTACTCATAAAAGTGTATGAGAAGAAAATTTGAGAGCATTTGTTACTGAAAATTTTCTTGGCCACTATCAGTGTTGTTGAAACTGATTTTGAATTTAAGAACAAAGTTCTGCAATGCCAATATTTTTAAATTTGGCTAGAGTTCAGATGCAAAATGAAGTTAGAAACATGCTTGAATACTGTTTAGAGATGCTTTTGATACTGTTGATCATAGTTTTCTTTCAACAACCCCAGGTGGTGCTTAAGGCTGGGGGCAGAGTGGCTGGAAAGCTGCCCAGCAGAAAAGGACGTGGGGGTGCTGGTTGGAGCAGCTGAACATGAGCCAGTGTGTGCCCAGGTGGCCAAGAAGGCCAGTGGCATCCAAGCCTCTATAAGAAATAATGTGTCCAGCAGGACCAGGACAGTGATTGTCCCCCTGTACTGGACACTGGTGAGGCCACACCTCGAATCCTGTGTTCAGTTCTGGGCCCCTCACAACAGGAAAGACATTGAGGTGCTGGTGTGTGTCCAGAGCGGGGCAGTGGGGCTGCTGAAGGGTCCAGAGCACAAGTCTGATGAGCAGCTGAGGGAGCTGGCATTGCTAAGCCTGGTGAAAAGGAGGTTCAGAGGGGACCTTATTGGTCTCTACAAATACCTGAAATGAGGTGGTTGTCAGTCTCTTCTCCCAGGTAACAAGTGACAGGATGAAAGGAAATGGTCTCAAGTTGCTCCAGGGAGGTTTAGATTAGATATTAGGAAAAAATCCTTCATGGAAAGGGTTGTCAACATTGCCACAGAAGTGGTGGAGTCACTCTCTCTGGAAGTGTTCAAAAAACCTGTGGATATGCCACTGGAGGATGTGATTTATTGGTGAACACAGTCAGGTTCTAGGTTTACAGTTGCACTTGATGGTATCAGAGGTCTTTCCCAGCCTTAATGATTCTATCATTCCATGATTCTAAAGCAACTCTATTCATTATCTTTGGTCATGGTGCCAATTGACTGATTACTCAACAGGACTGGATATCTATTTTTGGGAGACCAGTAAGTCCACATCTAGTGGCAGGATTTTATCCACATCGTGATTGAGGAGGAAAGAATTTGCAAAATAGTGAAGCCATGGTTCGTCCTTGTAGTACATCAAGTGTCTTATTTTAATGTATATTAAAAATTATTCCCCAAAATAAAGAAACCATTTTACAATGCACTATTACTGTGATAACTGAATGTCTGAAACAACTGAATGCACACATTTGATAGTGTATTATTGATACGAGACACTACCATAAACCAAAACAGTATAGCAGAACCTTTCATGAGCATGACTCAGTACAAAAAACCAGCTTGCACTCCAAAGAACTTAGTCTATTTCTGTGAATCCCCAAATTGAGAAAAAAGGCAATTACTATGGTGTTCTTCTAAAGAAGACCTGAGAAAATATTCTATTTCACAGCTAAATTATTTATAGTAAACTTTACATGATAGTGAGAATTTACAGGACCAGCTAGTCATAGAGTGTTTTGTCTCATATAACACGGAATACTGCTGTTCAGAAGGGCTCTCTGGTCTCAGCTGCATTGTGCGTCATTCCAAAAAGTAGGAGTTTCTTCAAAAGTCTGTCCTTATTATCATAAAATTGTGAAAATTTAGTGTAACAAAACTAGTTTCAGAAATGACAGAATGTCTTGTGGCTATTTTGACCTATTTTATCATTAGGATTGGGGCTGGGGCAATTTAAATGCCTCAAGTTTCACCGTTGGGTCTGACATGCTAATATTGTGCCCTGTAGAAGTCTGCAGGTAGATTGTTGTTGGTTTGGGGTTTTTTTAATAACGTTCATACTGACTGACAGAACATCCAGTATTGCAGTACCTGTAACGTATTTAAGGAAGAAGCTGAAATTATGGTCTTTCAGCTAGAGAAAGATGTGAGACTTGCACGGCAGGGAGACATTGGCTGTGGCTGACATACTTTGTCTAGTACATGTGAGGAAGTTCTTCTTATCTGACCTTTTATGAGGTCGTATTGCTCTTGATACAAGTAATTAATTTCTTATAATCAACTTCCATAATAAAAAGGAATAAGCTCATTTAGCCCCTGGAAATTTTTCCCTTAAACAATGTTAAGATTTCTCCTAAGTGATTAGCATTTATTTGCAATGAAACTAGAGTGTGAAATTGAAGTGAAACATTATTTTTATTTGCCCTAACTTTGAGCTAAGAGTTGCAGCAGTTTCTTTCATTCTGCTGTGATAGGAAAAATCCTGAAAATACTGATTTTGAGGTAACATCTGGGAAAAAGAACCGGACTGGTTGGAAATATTCATTGAAATTTGTTTGCATCAAAACACTGTGTTTTTTAACTGCCATTATTTGCTGGGTTTTTTTTTTAATTATTATTTTTTATTTTCTATTTTGGAGGAGAAAAGGAAGATTTTAAAAAAAAAAAGGTCAGAAAAAACCAAACTAAAATTACAACTGGCAGCAAGTGACAACCAAGAAAAATCTCACCTATTTTTTTCTGAAAAATTTTAAAAGCTATATAATTGATCTAAGAATTCAAAGAGGTTATTTATAGGAAATTTTCGGTATAGGATTTTCCTGTCTTGAATTTGTAAGCTCAGACCAGTGTTGCAGAATGAATTAACCTTCATGTAAAAATACCCTGTTCCCAGCCACCAGATAAATATATAATTACAGAAGCAAACTTGAACTTGGGTTCTGTGAGTGATAAGATATTTTCAGGTAGCTGAAACTAAATAAGGTGTTTTTTTATATTACTAGATGTTGAGTGTTTTCATAACATTGAAATGAGGAAGTTTCCTTTAATGCACAATTCAAATAAAATTTAGTGTTGCAAAACAAGTGGGCTTTCACATTTTGCAGCATCAGCTCCTAGAGAGCTACTTGTGTCTAAGCTAGCTGTGTCTAAAGAGAATTAAGAGCAATCCTGCTTGGAGCAAGAAAAGTTTATTACTGACCTCCTGCACCACTTACTTGGTGGAACGCTGGTACCCATGAGTGGATGAGAATTTCAAGAAAGTGACACATACAGATGTGAAAGGAAATGCAATGTTTGTTACTTTTTTCTTTTAGGGCATGGAAATAATCTGTTTGGTATTTTGATGGTGGATGACTTCTCAGAAGAATTTCTTAGTGACTAAGGTGTTTAAGATCATGGACGTACAAATGCATAGAAACAATTGTGGATCTTTCTGCTCTCCTACCTGCCTGGTTATGAGTCAGATTTGGTAGGCAGTCAAGGACCCTCTGGTGTATACACTCAAGTGAATAATCAGATCCTCTTTTGAAACAGAGTGTTCTCACTTATATCTCACTGTCTCTGTCTGTACTGAAAGACCATTTTAAATCCAGATTAGTATTCAGCCAAGCCTAATCTTCATTTTGCTATCTTCCAATTTAAAAGATGTTTCACACTATCTCTTTGGAGAAAAATTTTGGAACAAGACACCGCCTTCTTACTAGAATAGTTATTTTTCATCCTTCACCATCTGACTTTTGTAGCTGAAGGGAAAAACTATTTTATGTTTGCAAATGTTTTGCTCGCTCTTAGTCACTAGAATGACAAAAATGGCTTTATCCAGGGAAGCTAAAACAACCTGCCCAAAAACACAAATCAAAAAAACCAACAAAAACCCACTCACATGTATGCTGAAAAATCAGCATATAAAAGTTGCCACTATGTACGGCTGGCTTTCTGGAGTGAAAATTAGGACAACAAAAGCCTAAGGTGGTGTAGCTCAGTTAGCTAATGAAGGGTGCTGAAGTAATGATGAGTTAATATGAAACGGCTAATTTGTCTTTGTCAATTTTAATGCTAATCTCTTTGTACCACATCATCTCCCAGACACTGTTACTCACTGCAGGGCAAACCTGCACTGAGTTAGAAGGACCAGAAAACACAACTGCTCATCACAATATGTTTGACTCTCTGAATACTTTCCTCTGTCTGTATGAGTCTGGCACTACACAATTGTTTTCAATGGCTGTACATGTTGTAGTGTAGAATTTTTTTCTCATGTACCTCACAGCAGTTGTCTAATGGGATCATTTCCGGCTAGTCTCCCTGCTTTTTTATAACTGAGAACATAAAATTATATGAGCTGGGAGCATATAAATTTAATGCACTCTTTTGGGCAAGACTTCACTTTTTTGTTGATGGACTGGTTTTTTTTCATGCACATATCTTAATATTTGTCTGTACTAAGTTTAATCATATATGTTATTGCTCAATTTTTTTGCCTTGTGACATCTTTCATTTACTCAGCATTTCTATTTGTCCCAAGTATTTCAATACCTTCTGCTGACTTTTTTTTGCTTGATTTTTCGCCCATTTTTCAGGTCATTGATCAGTTTATTGAGAAGCACAGTGCTTAGCAGGGGTTTCTGTGAAACCCAGCTTGTGACCTGCATTTGTTCTTCATTCCACTGTTTATTGTTTCTGTTATTTGTCCATTCAAGGACCTTCCTTCTTATACCATGGCTATTTAGATTCATTTAGCCTTTGGCATTGGATCTTGTCAAAAGCATTTTGTTGGAAAACACCAATAATATGCTTTTCAAAAGCAGCAGGGGGTCTTCCTCTAAAAAATGGTGTTGCCTCATTCTGCTACAGTTTCTACTAGTTTTCATGATATAAACATCATGTGAAAGGATCTGCAGAGCCTTTCCTTACAATCTAATATCCTAAGAACCAAAAGAAGTTACATATGAAGACCATGCACACCACAACCATCAATTTGCCTATTTTACCAGTGGCTTCTTGCAGGTTGCCTGGGTGTCTAATGCCTAGACCTTATGGACTATTGGTTTGTTTCACAGTCTCTCCTGCTAGGCCATCAGTTTCAGACAGATCCTTTGCTAAATCCTCCAGTAGAATTTCCGCTTTCCCTGATTTGCCACAGTAATTTCCAATTTCTGGCTGAACACTTGCCTTTTAAATTCCACATTTTCCTTCACCTTGTATTAGAAAGAGAAACAGTAGATAGCAAAGAATATGTTGGGTCATTGCAGTGTCCTCTGATTTATTCACATAGACAGGAACTCGAACATCCATGGTTGGATTTCCACTGTTAAAAATTGATGGTCTGGCTTTGCTTCCATTAAAGCCTTGGGAGCAGACTTTTTAATGGACTTCAAATCAGTCACATTAAAAATTGTAATCATGATTCATGTTGGTGTTCAGGTTTAATATTGGAATTACTGTGCAAGCCTCTTTGGTCTATATCCTCAAGGAACTGAGGCACCATCTTATTCCCTATCAGATATACTTTCTAAGAATCTCACATATGAAATTGGAGGCCAAGCAGTCCTAAATGAAAAATTATCCAAATTGTTCAGAATTTTGAATGTAATAATAAGATAATTGCAAAGGAGTAATTATTGAAGGAATGATGTGAATAGAAAAACCTAAATTGGGTCCATTACAATTCAGGTCTTTCAAAGCTTTTTGAAATTTATTTCTTAAATCATATAGCAAATCAGCAGCAGGATCAGTGTAGCATGGATAGTGTTACTGTAATATTAAATTCAGTTTGCTCTATATGTTACTGACATGATATATTTCAGGTTTTTTGTGTACTGACATAGTTTATCTTTGCAGTTGATACAGTTAATTACATTTTCAAGGAAAAGTATAATGAGCTTTATAACTTGGCAGAGAATTCCTAAGACTACTGAAATGGAAAAGACATTATAATATAAGTTGCCTGTGTAAGACATTCATTTTCACTGTATCTATTCAAGAAAATTTGGCATCAATGAACTCATAAAATCTGATGTTAAAATTTACATTATTAGACTTCAAAGTCAGCAAGCAGACAAAATTATTTAGTCATGGAGTTTCTCTGGGTTTTTTGTGGCATTTTTGAGATTGAAATAAATTGTTTACTTGACAGACAGGTGGCTGTAAAGTGATTACAGCTGATTTTAACAATATGTGACAGTAAGGGAAATTAGAGCTCATTAACATTCATTAGACCCAGTGTCTGCACCACTGATCAATGACTGGACTACTCTATGGCTTAAAATGCTTAATGATTCTTTGTTGGACAGGAACTAACTGCTACTGGAGGAAAATGTGGATGATCTGATAGCTGGCAGAGTGAATGTGGCCTGCACTTTATAAACGGGGGAAATGTGAACAACTGGGGAGCAGAATGAGTGCGAGAAGCCTTTCAAGGCTTGTGGTGATTGATAAACTATATTATGGTTGGCACAGACATTATATGTTCTGCATAAGAGTGTTAGCATCTGACTGAGCAGAAAAGTAGGGGAAAGTGAGATTGTCTGTGTGATTAGGTGAAGGTAATCAGCCATCTGTTAGGCATAATGCACTTACTAAAGATGAAGATAGAAAGCATATGTGTGCATGTGCTTACACAGGATCTCTAACCTTTTATACCAGTATCCATGACAATATAAGACTGTATATAAAGAATTAACACAAGGCAAAAAAATATGCTCGATTCATCTATTTTTTTTTCTCCCACCAGAAGGAATGCAAGCTGGTAGCTGTGTTGTGTAGTTCTTAAATGTGTCCTTCAGCAGACTGAAAGAGTAGCTTTTGAAGCGGCAGAAATAAATAATTTGAGGAGTATTTTTAGAAATAATGGTATAATAACTCGCGGTCTGATTGTGACAATAAAAATAAAGTTGTGCCCTGCAAATGTTGAAAGATGAACCTTTTATTGATCAGGATATTTGACATTGCATTTTCATCTGTTCACTTGCAAATTTAAAATCAGCTGGTTTGTACAACTATTCTGGGTACAGAAAAGGCTTGGTTTAGAAGAAAGCTGAAATGTGATTTAGTACGGCTTACCCACCTAAAACTGTTATTGATGCTACCAGGATTTTTCTGATGTAGAAAACGAGACTGAGCACAGCTTTTAAGTTTCATTAAAAAATTTTGGCAGTGATAGAGGTCCTGCTTAGAAACAAAATAATCCCTTCTTTACCTCATTGCAAAAATTATTTTTGCAAGGTATAAAGATTGCCTCGAAAAAATTTATTCAATTTTAATATGTGTTCTAGCACTTATTGTAGTGGTTTACAATTCACAATTTGTACATCCTACAAAATCTGGAAAAACAAAATTCTCCAGAAATATAACAAAATTTAAGGCCAGCATTTACATCATAAATATCAATATATGACCCCAAAGTATTGTTTAACTTGATCATCCCTTCTTATCCCGTTTTTTTTAGCAGATGTTTTAAGTCTGCTATGCGACAGCTTGCTACATTGTTCTTAAATACCCTTTTCGAATTTAAAATTAAAATTGGTTTTACTAAAATTTATTGTACGTCCCTTATGGTACGTTGTGCAAATAGTGGAACTGATGGGGATTTCCATGCTCTATCTTGCTGGTTGTACCTTCCATATTTCAGTATGAAATTGTTCTAAATATTGGAGGAGAAAGGATACAGCTAGAGGACAGTAGATGCAACTGCCCCTATGAGAATGGAGTGGAGAATAGACAATTGGGTCCTCTTCAGTGGCTGGTGGCTTCACAAAACTTCATGAATACAAGGCTTGCACGTGGTCAGTAATCCAAAAGGCAGAACTTCTGATCAAGAGTGTTTCGGCAAGTTTTATGACTCCTAAATTGCGTAAAATAGATGTGTCTATGAGGTTGGCTGCTGCTGCTGGGCCTTGTTGTTTGCTACTTCGTACTTCAACATCAGAATTTTGTAAAAACACCTCTGCACTGGGGATTTTCCTATTTTCCTGCCATACGCAGGGCGTGCCGGTGCCCGCAGGGTGCCCTCCCCGCGCCCTGTCCGCGCCGGCGGGACGAGGCAGAGCTGTCGCTGCTGCTTCGCTCCCGGGGCAGAGGCGCTGCTGCGGGCGGGAGGTGACGCGGAGCTTTCGGTTTCTCCGGTGATTTTAGGAGCTCAAGTGTGACCGCCCTCCTTCAGTGCCAGTGTTCTTGGAGAGCGCAGGAGGATCTTTCTTTTGTCCTTTCTCGCAGCGTAGCTGGATGATGATGCCTTTTTATTCTGCCAAGAATCAGTTTAAAGAAATCTGTGTCCTAGTGTTTGGATTCAGTCATTTCCAGCTGCAAGTTTCTCCTTTCAAGCATTTGTGAGCTTTTTAAAGCTTTCACAGGCCTTACTAATTCGTATCCACAGAGTATTTTATTACATTTGCAGAATTTTTAATTTCTTTTTTTTTTAAGAATGTGAAAAGAATTATTTATTTTAAAATTTCTCCACATATTCTTAATTGAAGTGTTGCAACTTCTGATCTGGCAGAAAGGAAAGGATTTAAAGGACTTGACTGTAAGAGCTACTAGGATTAAGGAGGCATTAGCTGTAATGCTGGAGAGCCACTCTTAGAGAGTCAAGCACATCGTAACAAAAAACAGGTCAGCAGGTTCCTAATGGTTGCTAATTGCACACTCAGTGTGTGAAAGCTAGACGTGCGCTCTGCATGCAGCATGGGCTAGCTTTTGTTTGCTTCTGCAGGAGCATGTTTTCATTTCTGTTTGCTAATTGCTTTACTAGAGCTGAGTCATACTGCAAAACTCTGTAAGAGTGCCAGGGGTTATTTTATGTGAAAAACTACGAAGCAAGCACTGCTCTTCCTGCGCTTTGGTATCGTTTAGTGATTCACAACCAACTGTTTTGCTGATCGGCATGTTTAACAATAAACATGCAGAAACAAGGACCACATGTGTTTCACCAAAATTTCGTTTTCAGGAGGAAATATTGTAAAAAAAGTGTTTTAAATATTGAGATCGTTTTGGCTGTTAGAACAGATGAATTCTATGCTTTAGAACTGGGGCTATGATCAGCAGTGTCTAAGACAAAATTGTTACTACACTGGTTTTTCTAACAGTATATGTTGAGTATTTCTGGCACCAGAGTTTAAGCTGAAAAATGTAGGCAATGTAGAGAGATGAACTTAAAAAATACTCAGCTCCCTGAAATGTTAATTTCATCTGGCCCTGCTGCAGAACTTTTTATTTAACACCATTTAATTTGGAATTTTTCAAACTTTGAACTAAAAGACTTGGAAATTTTACAGCAGGCACTGAGAATATTTGCATTCTTCTTTCATTCCCTTTGCTTGATTGCACTGATAGAAAATTTTGTTCTGAAGTGCCAAATTAATATTTAGTAATAATATTTAGCATAATTTAAATATATTGTTTTGTGAACATGTAGATGTGCAAACGCTGATTTACTAGGTAGTGGAGGCATAGGAAATAAAATCAAATTAACATAAAATATAAAATTTTTGTCCTTCCTGGCTATGATAAGTGAAATTGTCACTGGGTACTTTGATACTCTCACTGCCTGCAGGAGTAGTCTTTAGATGCTGAGACTCTGCGTGAAATATTTAGGAATATAACTCAGTAGTCAATCAGTTGATTTAATAGTGAAAGGGACTGTTTTTTCTACAATTTTATAGCTTTTGTGTTAAGTAAGTAAAGTTGTTTTGGGTTGGTTTTTTTTTGGTTGCTTGTTTTTGGTTTTGTGGTTTTTTTTTTTTTTTTTTTTTTTTTTTTAAAATGCATAGGGTTTATGGCAGCCTTCTTCTTGTGTAGGACACATGTAAGTAGAACACACAGAAGAAGAGGTACAAAGTAAAATGTTTCACTTATTTACATTTTCCAGTGGACCTCATAAGTGTATATTGATGACACAGAACTTGGGCTTCCATAAAGACACTTTGTAAAATGGTGTTTTAATTTTCGGTATATATTTTCATATTTGGGATTATTATATCTACATTTTGCTAGTGTTGTTGCTTATTGCAACTGTTCTTAATCTAACAAAACGACCAGAATTTAAAATTCAAAATGAAAATCAATAAATCAACCAAGTGTCCTCAATAAGTGCTTCAAGTTTGCCTGCAAATTTTTTGTTGTACATGATCAATAGTAGAGTTGGAAATTTAAATAAATCTTGAAATAGTCTGTGTTTAGTCTCAAGTTTCAGGCCAAGGAATATGTTCCAATATGTACTAGTTTACAAATACCAGTTTTGTATTAACTTGTGGAGTTCAGCAAAGTTCTGCTGACTTTGTCAATGCTCATTTATTTGTATTGCAGTTGTAGAAAATCAGAACGTATTTTTCATTAATGAAAACTATAGTTTCCAAGGTGATTGGAAATTAGATGAGAAATTACAATTGGAAATGGCTATGAGAGAAGTGCAGTATTCGTTATTTTTCTCGTGCAAAGGCCTTGTTTGTTCAAATCAAAAAAGTTATTTTGAAAAAATCTATTTAGCCTTGAACTTCCAGTATAAATTTTTAGGGTGAAGAATTTATTTAGATGTGCAATACATCTCAGACATTATCATTTACTCCTCGTCTTTGAATACTTTGTTACTAAATTTGGTCTTAAAACAGCAGCGTGTTTTCTTTTTATCTTTGCAGCTATTTTTGAAAGAAGTATGGTTTAGACTTTCACATGTTAGCCATGGATGTAGCACTTTCTCCCATGAGAACACAAGAACTGGATCCGATGCCATCTGATGCCTCTCCCATGCTCATAAACATGACTCCTACAGTGGAACAAGATGGGGAAGGGGATGTCATGAAGGACCTTGACTCTGGCCAGCAGTATGAAAAGCCTCCTCCTCTACACACTGGGGCTGATTGGAAGATTGTCCTCCACTTGCCAGAAATTGAGACCTGGCTTCGGATGACATCTGAAAGAGTCAGAGATCTGACCTACTCGGTCCAGCAGGACTCGGATAGCAAGCATGTGGATGTGCATCTCGTACAGCTGAAGGTATGATGAAATTTATATTACAGACTTCTCAGTGAAGGTGTCTCAATCAACTCTGCCATTAGTAAAACAAACAAAAGGGCTTTTCCTAACTGCTGAAGCGTGTCTGACAGCCTGTGTTAAAAAGTGAATCAATCCTTTTAAGGGAGATAATAGAAACCACTTAATTATCAGATTTTTTTCAATGTTATTTGCTTATCACTTAATTCAACAGTCATAACCACATTCATGAACATATTCACACTCCAAAAGTAGGTAATAAAACAGTAGCAGTAACCTGACTGGACATCTCACAGGTGCCCAGAAATATTCCCAGTGATTTTAATGGGCTTCTATACCTAAAACTCCCAAATAAAAGTCCAACAAAATTCCAACAGAGCCACTCATTTGAAAAATATGCAAGTTTCAGAGGTAGTAGGATACACATGTGATCTAATGTCTGGCCTTTCAGTTATGGAAAGATTACATTGAAGTCTGAATTCAGGTAGAACTGCATTAAAAATTTTAAATATTAAAAAGTTTTTCTCAGATTTTTTTCAAATCAGAGACTTGGTGAGAAATATGAAGTGATGAGAGTTGAACAGTAAAAACCAGTAAATCAACATTTTTCCTTTCTTTTTCCAGCAAGAAAATGCATTATCAAGACTGGAATTTGTCTCCCAAAAACGTGGGTTTTTTTAAGCTTTAAGAGCAACAATCTCCTTCCAACCCAATGATTGAACTCAAGTTTCTTTAAACAATTATCTCCGTCTTGGTCCCAGATCTAATTTTTGCTAAATCATTAAAGTTATTAAGGAAATTCAAGGCAATGTTCAAATAATTAGTGCCTGGGACCGTAAGTGTATGTTCATTTGCACGGCCTGGTTTGCTGCAGCAGATGAGGCACGCTTTTGAAAGGCGGCAATCTCCAAAAATAGCACAAATGTTATCTCTTCAGACTGAGCTGTCTTCTGAGTTGCATTCTGAGGCCTGTTTATGTGAACATAGTCTTCCTTCCTACTCAGTGCAATGGTATTTTATTTGTGTTTATTTTAGGACTGGACCTGCAAGCTGTCTTAAAATACAACACTGTATACTAACACTGACCAGGGTGATTGTACCGTAATCAGTCCTAAGCAAATAGAGAGTTGATCTTGATTTTTTAAGGGTCCCAACATTTTTCTAAAAAATTTAGGGTAGACATTGCCAGCTTTTGACAAAATCTGCAATGTGCAGTAAATTTTTAGCAGATCCTGTGAAAAGGTATTTCTGCAGTCAGACTTGGGAAATCTTGCTGGACTTGGTGCTAGTTCTGATCTGGAATTGCTTGTGTCTGTATTAGTGCAGCTCTGAGCTGAAACTGAAGGTCTGTGGAGCTTGTGGGTGGTATTTGCACCCAGCTTTGGGCTGGTTCAGAGCACAAGCAGAACTGCTTATGAAATGAGAATATTCTGTACATACAGCTCACCCTCATAAGTCCACTAATACATTTTATTTATAAATGGAAGTCAGTGAATGGATAGCATTCCTCATGGTTTTTCTTCTTTTTAGAGTTTATTTGTGAAGTCACACGAGTCAATGGGAGTTCATAAAATACTTTCCTAAGGGTTTTGTCTATGTAAACAAATGAAGCAAAGTTTTAACAAGCACATTAGGAATACAGACCCTCTGTAACCTGCTGACCTTTAAATCTGTATACAGACAAAAAGAAATATAACTGTAGAAACAAGTGTTGTGAAATTATTTTATATAGTATAATATAATATAGACTTTAGATGTATTTTGAATAGTTTATCTACTATATAACTAATGAAACCTAAGCAAAAGCCAAAACAAAACAAAAAAATCCAAACCAAACAAAAACCCAACTATAACTTCATACAGATATTTTTTTTTCTTCTGTCCTCTGATAATATTCCTGAGGGGCTGCTTCCAAATGATGTGTGTCCTTCTGCAATTGTTGTGCCCAGGCTTGACAGTGTGAAGCTTGACTGTTGCTGAGGAGACTGGAAAAAGTGTTTCACATATCTCTCAAACAAAATCTACCAGTTTAGTATTTTCTTTTTTTCCAAACCAGCAGGAGATGGTTGATTCAAGTTCATCTTGTAATTCACTCTAGTTCCCAATTGCCTTTCCCACAATATGTTTTTTTCACCTCACTCTTGCCCATTTTATCTGTGAAATTATACATGTAGGATTTTACCTTTGTCCATTATTAAACTTTTTTTATTTTATCTCATTCCACATCTCCTCCAAGCCCATTAATTGTTTTCATCTGCAAATTTAAGAAGTCTTCTTTCTGGTCTTTTGTCCAAATCATAATGAGAAAAATGAGTTATACAGACTCTGGATAAAAGTGTATAACATAATGGCTTCTGAATATAATTTTCAAAATGCAAATGTAGCAGTAAGACAAGCAATTTTTCATTTTCTCGTAGTTTTTTTTCCTCAGCCAGGAGATGTCTGATTCCATTTTCATGAAGCTTTCTATTTGTTTTGGTTGCTTAGAGTTGATTTCCTTCCTCTGGCTGTCAGTTGGCTTGTGGTGATAAGAGTGGTTTGAGGATCCGGGCCATAGCAGACTCTTTATATTATTCCTTGGAAAAATTGCTCAGCACACAGATCATCTCTTTCTCTTGTGAAAATTTTCTCAGTATCTCAGTTGCAGATCTATCTGTGCTTCTGCTCTTTCTGTAATCAAGAACATTGCTTCTTTATTGTGGCTTGTTCCCTAGGGATTTTGGTGTTTGCTGCTAGTCTCTTTCCGTGCTACATGAATTAGGGTTTTACTAACCACCACTGATCCTTTGAAAATACTTGTCTCACTTTTGCAATGTCCTTTCCCAGAACTAGCCACATAGCATGAGTGGGAGGTTTTCCTTATATTGTCCCTTGGGAAATTTCCTGGAAAGCTCAGCTTCACATGAGTGCTCCAGGAAGATAGTTGAAACGTAACTCTTCTGATTCCAGAACGCCCTATTTTAGTCATTCATCTGGCATCACTCTGAACTCAAGCTGTTCTGTGATACATTTGCATCTCTCTAACACATTCAGTGTAGCTGTTATCAATTGCAAATATTGTAAAAGAGATTTAAAAAATTATGTTTTTGCAACAAGAATTTATAGAAGTGCTCTCTTTGTCCTTGTATTGTCTTAAACAGTTGAGATGCTTTCATGATCCATTTAGTTTTTTATATTTTTAATAAAATATATTTGCTTTTACAGCAAAATCTTTCTTGGAATCCTTCTGAGGTATAACCTGGATTCTTCTGCTTTATATTATATCCCTTAACTCTCACAAGGAAGGGTCTACTGTTTCAAATGATTGATAACTGCTTTCCATCTTTTTGAAAAAAAAGGTAACTTGGGATGACCTAGTATAACCTTCTGTATCTGAGGTGTCTGTTAATTTCTAACTTATTTTGGAGTAAAGCACTCCATCACTTCTTTGTGACTTAAATATCTGAACCATATATTATATATTGACATCGAAACAAACACAATTTATGCTGTGATAGTGTCTCTTTTGCAGACCATAGATGTTTTCTCTCTTTCCAAGTAGAGAGATTTCAGTCATCTTTTTCCAGGATACTTGGGTCCGTCTCAAACATCTCTTGACTGGATCTCTCGTCTTTTCTCTTGACTCCTACCAAAAAAATTTCATGAATTTTGGATAGAGATCAAATATCATGTAACCATTATCCTTTCACTATCTCTGTTTCTATGTTTTGAGGGACACAGAATTTTTAGTTGCTCTTTTTCCTTGAATTTAAATTTTGGGTAAGAGGAGAGTGTGAGAAATTATCAAAACAAGATATTAAAGTGTATTAAAGTCTAATATATCTGCAGTTAGATACAGGTTATTCCTTTCTTCATTACATTGTGAGCATTTTGAAGAAATGTAAAACCCAGAGTAGAGTAGATACCTTTCTCATTCCCTCCTCTTTAATTAGCTTTTTCTAATCTTCTGAGTAGTTTAGTTTAGTAGGCCTACATATTTAAATTTTCACTCTTCTCCTGTGGCCTGAGCATACTCCTTGATTTGGAAAACGTCAAAATGGAAATAATGTAATAGCAGAAATTAATCTGTGTTTCTCAAGTTCTATCTGGTCAAACAATCCATTGCTTAGAAACCTTCTAACATGTCTGGCAATTCTACAGTCTTGCTCAGATGGAAGTTTTTTGGAAAAAAATGTGACTTGTTTACCACATCTTAATGTGCTTTACTACAATAATAGCACACCTGTAAAAGTCGTCTTGGTTTTGTAGCTGTTAGGCTAACCTCTCTTCTGCCTAAGAGAAGAAAAATCACTTTTTCCACATCCCTCAAAAATTGCCCTAATCCCTTGCTATGTGTTGTCAAACAAACAGAGGCTAGTGCTCCCTTCTGGGCAGAGTGCAATCCTGGATGTGTTGGACATGCTGCTCACTTGCCTACCAGGTCAGTGCCTCCAATGAGGAAAGTGATGATCAAGTCAATTTTCTAGGTACTAATTAAGTTTAGAAATTAGGTACAAAGTTGTTTGTAAGGATTTATGGTAGTCTGAGTTCAAAAATGCAAAATTTTCGGCAGCAGAATACTTTCACTGAAATGAGCAACAGGGGTATTCTTGTGATATTTAGACATCTACAAACTAATTGGCAACTGAGCAAGATGATGCAGGGCTGTGCTTTGTCTGAACACAGAAAGAGCATATGTATTTTACTGGAGATTCAGCTGCCTTCGAAAGAAAGCGGGATCAAATTAAGATAGAAGGCTGCTGGTTAGAATAAAATAAGAAGCTCCAAGAATTGGGAGCTAATAAAAAGTGGAAAAAAGTGAGAAGCAATGAGAAATTCCTATCTGTTTCTGAGTAGAGAAGAGAGTACTACTTTGGTTAGTCTGCTGTTATGTATGTGTCAGGGGAATAAAAATAGCTAAAAGCTGGAACAGACTAAACTGGTAACCCCAGTGATAATGGAAGATCTGGCTTGCATAATTTATCAGGATAAATGAATAATTAATAAATGTTGCAGACAGCATTCTGGACTCTTTTAAGCTTGGACTCTCTTTCTGAAGAGCCAGGAAAGGTGACCAATAAAAATTGTCGGAATTAGTGTTCTTGTGATAAAGGGATTTGCATATTCCTTGGAGAGGTAGGACATCAGCACTGGATATTCCTTCTGGGCTTGTGCAAAACAGATTAAAAAAAAAAAAAGAAAAAAGGAAAGGCATATGTTGCCTGATAGACTCATTTGAGGTCCATGTACATGGCCGTTGGAAAGGAATTTTGAACAATGTGTGAAGTATCTGAGCCCTCCCCTTAATGCAAGGGACAATATGAACACCTCCTTTAATCAGCTAGAGTTTCTACAAAGCAAACCACTAATGACACACTGAGCAAAAATTCTGCAACCTGTGACATTACTTCCAAGGATAGAGATGCATTCATTAGTTCTGAGTGACGTATTTGGACATAGAAGGGTGATGTGTAATTCAGGGACATTGTAGATAGGAGTACAGTAGCATCTGAAATGCTGTGGAGGTCTTAAGGTTGTCCGAAAATAGACATTTGGATTGTTCCGCAGTCAGGAGACTTGGAAGAAGAAAGGTGAATATTTGTCTGTGATGAGGAAAAAAGTGGGTCTTCTGCCACTCTCAGTTTCTTCTAGTTCTAAAATAAAAGCTCTGCAAAATCTCCCTTTCATTTGGATATTTACATTTTTGAAATATATACTTACTCCAAAATTTCTCTTTTACATGTCAGCAATACATGAATGCATGTAAATGCACTTCGACCCAATACAATTATTATTTCTTCCTCTCCTCTCTCCATATTACTTCACATTAAAATATGGTAATACAGGCTGTAGAAAATGAACTAATAGGCTCTACCAACAGTCTCTGGAGAAATATTAAAGTAACTATAAGATTCCAGCACAGATGGTACTTATTACCGTCTCCTCTAGCCTATATCCTAGTCTGACTCAAATACAAATGTTTACTGGATACAATGCTGCAATGATATAAATAGTTTTCATTATGAGGAAAAATTCTGTATGTCAAGTCATCGTGTAAATTCATTAACAAAAATATTTGCTGAGAGAATGTATTTTGTTATTTTGTATTTGTGTATGTGATGATAATAACACATACTGATGTTCAGATTTCCTGGAAAACCCTACATTAAAACTATTCCAATGGTGTGAGTAAGATTTAGTGTTGTCAAATTTTAAAATGACAGGTCATTCACATCATATAATTATTTTTATTCAAAAGTAAGGATGCCAATGGGATTTTTTATTATGAAAGTTGTGACTTTGTTGCAAGAATTTTTTTAAATGAATATCTACGCTAATATATATGTCTGTGTAAACAAAGGCGTAAGCACAAAAGCAGTGCCACATAAATCATAGTGGTGATTTTTTTCTTGATGATTTTTTTGAGTCTATATGTTATGAGGTAGGACAATATGATGCATTATAAGAGTCACCTATTTCTGATCTGCATTGTGAACTATTATGTTTATAGGTGTTTTCTTGCTTTGCATATTTCGGTATTCCGTGGATGTATTTCTTATTAGTCCTTATGCTGGCTGGGTTTGTTACATTTTCAACTTACAATTACATGTCACTTTTAATAGATATCCAAAAACTGTAATATGGCATAAGGGAGCAGTCACAGTCAGGCACAGAAAATTGCACAAAATGGAAGGAATTTTCAGTTTGTTACATTATGTTTAAAATTTCCTTATGGGCTTTCATTATGGGAGAGTTGACAGAAGAAATTTCAGGCTGTTGGATGATTGCTGTCTGAATGCCAAAAATGCAACATGAATGTCTCAGTAACATAACAAACTTGCATTTTAGTAAGAACAGGTTCTGAAAGTTAGTGATTTTTAAACATCCTTGGATATTTGCCTCTTGCATCATGTGAATTATTCCTCAGAATGAAATCCTTTTCGTAAATAACCATTAGAAACCCTGCAGTGAATTGATATGATTCCTTCATATATCAGCAAAGCAAAAAGGTTCTGTGTATTTTCCTGTGGAGAAGGCAACGTGTCTGTATAGCGACACTTACGCTTTTAATTGAAATGTTGTTGTACGCATAGCAGCCACCTTGTGACTGAGGCGTGGGAGGTGCCTTCTGGAGGATTGAGATGAAGTTCATGTGACCTTGCCTGAGCTTGATCTGTCTGCTTGGGGCAGTCTGGGAACCATACTGGACCCTGACCTTCTCTTAAGGATTGCTCTGCAGCTTGCCCTTGTTGTTTGAATCTAACAAATACAGCTGGATGGCAAGTCTGGGCAGGAGCCTGGGTTCAGGCTAGTGTCTGACTGACACTGTAGATGTAGTGATGTCATCTGATTCAGAAAAGGTTGTAAATAAACAAAAGATTCTTTTTTCATGGCTTGTCTAATGCTTTTTTGATTTGTATGTAAAAAAGCATTAGCAGGATTACATACATACATCCAAAAATGACTTGAAAATTTTGATGTGTTCCATTTCTCTAGTGAAATTGTGCAGAATTATAGACTGATGAACAAGTTTTCTCTTTGAACAGGAGCTGAACCATTTACAATGGACTGTGAAGAAACAGGGAGGAAAAGGAGAACAAATACCTGCCAGTTTCTCCCTGTATGTGATTTCCTGGAGAAAGACAGTAGTTTTCATGTAGTCAGTTATGATTCTCTATCTTGCATTTCAAAAGATGGAGCACTTCTTTTTTTGGAAGTGTTTCCATCTCTTTTTGGAAAACACATATAATTCAAAAGGCATAAAGCAGCACTGCATTACAGCACCACTATTACAGCAATCATAGCACTCCAAAGTTCTGACAGATCATTTATAATTTTTCACAAAATATAAAATCTACTGAATGTAGTAGTACATTGCAATTTCCCTTTCCTGCTGAGCAGTGTACTTACTTTTCATAATCTGTATTAGCTGAGAAAAGGTATCACAAAGATGTCTGAGCTATATTCTTTTATTCTCTTCAGTTGGCTCTGCAGCCATACATGCCTTTTGCTGTGGTTCCGTACTTCAAAAGGGACTTGAAGCAAGCTTCAATACATATTCTTCTCTTTTGGTGTGGCCTTTTGTCTCTTTGTGTTGAGATGAATACATTTGCTTGTGATAACAAACACTGCAGATGTTCCACAGGCGAGAAAGCAAGTTTCTTCAGAGTAGGTTCTGTAGGTTTAATCATAGTTTATCTGCTAATGTAGAGGGAAAAGATGATTTTATATGTGCATTTCCAGTGTGACTGTGATCTGACATGATGAAATATGTTATTTTTATAACCGCCAGACGTATGTGGGCATATATATTCGTAAGTATATTTGTAGTACCGTAACAGAAATACAGTGCCACTGCTACCTCAGCATTTGCATATGCACTTATTCCTCATGCATTTCTGGTTTTTCTCAAAAATTCTTCTGAATTACCTGCCCTGTAATACTAGAGCAACTATACAACAGTTCATTGTAGTGCACCTTTAATGTGTGTAAGACCTCTGTGTTTGCAGCTCGCCTTGAGCTTCATAGGTATTGAGGGGTTACTCTGTGTCTATATGTCTGTTTATACACTGACAGAATAAAATCTTCTGACATGACAGAGTATGGTTAGTACCCTTTGGGAAGAAGGAATTATAGTCAAGGAGAAATGTTCTATTTTAAATGATCCCAAGTATCTGTACTTTTGAATAAAGTATTCAAAAGACCCACCAAAATAAAGACATAGAATTATATTTTAAGACCATTAAGCTGTGTGGGGTGGGCAAAGTGGTTTATACACCATGTAATTGGCTTGTATGAAAGGTGTGGCTGACATCTCTTTCTACATCTCAGCACTGTTGAGCAGTTGAGCAGAAAAAATCATGAAAGGGAAGTCTGAAAAATCATTAATGAATGATGCTCTAAAATCATAGAGCTGAGGTACTAAACTGAGCATTCTTACTTGCTCTTCCACAGTTATATTGAGGAAGCAAGCAAGGCTAGAATCCTTTTAATTAAATCCAGGATTTTTAGGCAATAAATGAATTTCACAATCTGGACATTTAAGAATATTATCAGATATTGTAAGACTCATGATAAAACAAAGGGAAGAGGGATATTTCCATGGGCAACTGTAGGATTTCTACAGACATTGTACCACTGAAGCTAGTTTGTTTTCTTTGCTAAAGTCGTCTGCACTTCTTTCATACAGTATTTATGGGGACTTTCTGAAAGCTGAGATGCCTGGTTTAACTGTGAAGAAAAAACAGTTTGCTACACATTTGTTTATCTGTTATCAGGTACAGGATCTCTTTTTCACATGGGACTAGGATCCTAACTTGAAATAGATAATTTTGATACATTGGATTAAAATATCAACTTTTACACAGTGCATTACCAGTAAATGTGGGTAACCTCCTATGTATTATTAGAAATATAACCTTCTCTTCAAAGGGTACTTTAAGTATCCACCTTGTTTATGAACCTAGACCAGCAGTTCAGTATGAGAGAATAAAGCAGAGGTAAATAGAAGAACACATGGGAAGGGAGCCACTCTCTTTTCTCCAACTGAACATTGCATTTCTGGTTACAAATAGGATTGTCTGCTTTCAAAACACCTCACAAAATACTGGATGCTGTATTACTTTCAAACTTCAGGTAGAGTAAGTAGTGCTGAAAACATGGGGTTTTTTTACCACATTACAATTTAAGTTATATGCTTTTGATTTTCAGCTGAGATCTACAAGAATATCTTCCCTGTCTCAAATCTGTTCAAGATTCGTTTTTTGATCCTAATTATGAATGAAATATTTATAGTATCTCTCAATGTCTGTTTTATCTTCCTTTTTTTTTTTTGTTTTTACACTAATGAATAGCTAAATCGCCAAACTAAGCATTTGAGCAGCAAAGACTTTGTGGTGATCTCCACTGCAATTCAAATTACTGTGCTCAGGTTTGTAGTTACAGTATCTGGGTGTGATCTGTGAATTTTGACCAATTCTCAATTATTATTAGATGGATTTTCTTTGCTACTGTGTTATCTTATATTGGAGACAGCAAATCAGAATGAAAGAGCCACACCTCTAAGTTATTAAAGCGGTTGCTTGAAAATTACCAAAGAAAGACCTGTGTTGTATAGGTGTCTTACTTCTGAAAAAGACATTTTCCTCAATTCACATGAATACATGTTGGTGCAGGTTGGCTTGGGACTTTTACTTGTTAGGTTGCAAATTGTGTTCTAATTGTTGGTTGCCAGCTCTATTTTCCAGCCTTTCTCCTCTGTTTTATTTACCTTTCAGCTATGTTCAGGTTCTCTCTCTCAAAGATTTTGTCTTTCAAAACCCCTATCTGATTCCTGTCCTTTTTAATTTTCTTCTTCCTGTTTGTCCCTCACTGAAGCACAATGCTGAGTCATCTGCTGCCATGCTGAATTGCTGCTTCAAAAAGCTGTGCTTTCTTTCCTAACCTGGGCCAATGTCACGCTCTGTTGAGAGAGCAGGAGCCTGACAGAGCACAGGTTTAAGAATACTTACTGCATTAAAAATTAAGGAGGGAAGTAGATGACAGCACTGCGCTCTACACATGGGCCTTACTTCTGTGTAGAGCATTTTTTTTTTGAAATCTGGTCTTGTGTAATGTCTATGACCATAAAAGGGTAAAGAAAAAAATTCAGTTTAAAGTGTATTATACCTTTTCTAGTATGCTCAAATCAATGAGTGCATAGGTTATTAGGGTGCAGGACTTGTTTTGCTTCAAACACTTTTGAGTATGGTCTTGGTATGTTCCTGCAGCAATCCAGGTTGTCAGCAGCTGGCTTTGTGTTGACACACAGTCCTGCATTACTAGAATCTGACCTTCCTGATTTTATTGGAGGTTTTATTCTTAGTTTTGTTTGTTCCCTTATTAAAGGTGTTATAATTGAATGAATGATGATTTTGTTGCCTTGATGATTGAATAATTTGTCCTTGAATAAGAAATACAGCTTTTAGCATTTATAGAAAGGAGGTGATTTTGGTAGTGAAATATTGCAACTGAGGAGTAACTACAAATTAGACATCTACAAGAATTTCTAGGAATTCTGCATTAAATGGGAATTATTAAATAGTTCAATTCTTCTTCGAAGACCTCACTTCATGAAACTGTTCCTGGCAAGTGGACTTTTCTCTCTTACAGAACCAGTTGTAATTGGCAAATTACCCAGTGCATGGAATTCTACTTATCAGGGCCAACCGAACAGGAGGAATAATAATAATAATAATAATAATACAAAAAGTAAAAATCTTTGGTTTTAGTAATATAAAGAAAGCCAGGAAATGAATGGACATTTAGGATGTAGTTTTGCAAATGTTCACATAGGCAACTTTTTACTCCTGGGAAGCTGCTGAACTGTATGGAACTACAGAAATGGGGAGTTTAATAACCCATTTGAATGACCTTTTAACGTGTAAATAACATATTTGTAATGTTGTACTTTGTTTAGTTATTTCAGTATTTATTTCATTGTATTTCTATTAGAAAAATTACTTTCACAGGTACAAGTTTTGTGTTGTATTGTAGGAAAATCTTTGCTATTTGTCTTCTTGGTTCACTGTATAAGACAAAGTAGGTAAGTCATAAGCTTAAAAACATTACTTTGTGGGTAATTAATTGCGTTTATTATGTATGTCAATTTTCATCTTCTTTATTTCTATCCTTACTGCATGGGCGAGAAAACTACACAAAGCATAGTGTCCTACAAAGTTAGAATTTATGTTAAAACAAGGCGAAAAAACCCCCCAACAAAACAACATGAAAACCCAGATAGTCTATCCTGGGCGATAGTCTTGAGTAACATGTTTAGTAACTTCAATATTAAAAAGAGCAGTGAGACATTTCAGATCCAGAGGATTTCAGAGGCAGCAGGGTCTGCTGCGGCTGTGCTGCAGCACCATCTAGCGCTGTAGGAGCTGCCCAGCTGCTGCCCGTGCTGCTGAGGAGGGAAAAAAGAAAAAGGGAGGGATGGGAAAGGGAAAAGTTTGCTGTCATATGCACAGAACTTTGCAGCATTACAAATAGTAATTTGCAAGTTTTTAAAAATATTTATCTGAAAAAGAATTTCTTTTCTAATGTTTCAAGTTTAGCATGCTTGCAAAATAAAATGCTTGATCTTGTAGTGGTAAAGCTGACATAGAACCCCCAGAGAAATGTGTGTGCATTTATGTACATATATTTATAAATACATATACTCTTGCTACCTCAAAACATTCAATATCGACAGTGAATTTCTGCTATTTCTCTATGTCAGAAAAATACCAATTTGGTAATATCACTAACAGTAGACAGTGTTTAAATTAAGGGTATCCCTGAAGATGAAGATACCTATAACCCCAGACCTTTCTACTTGGATACAAAATTGAAGCTTCTTCAGGTTTGCGTGGGTCACTGGGTAAATTAATATTTTAGTTTGTTTTGCCTACTGTTTTGAAGTTGTTTACACGGCACACCCACTGTACGCTTGATAAAGTGCAGTCCTTACAGACACAACGTGACTTTTACTATGTTCAAAATAAACTGGCTGCAAAATCAGCAGTAAGAGCAAGTTATTGCAGTTCAACCCATCCATGAGACCACTGCTGTTATCACCCCTTCACTCTCCCAGGCAGCCCCTAAGGCAAGCTCTTTCTCTGTAACAGCATGGTTCTCTTACTGTTTTGCTTACAGTTCACAATTTATTTAAATCCAAATGAGCACTTATATTTGTGGTGTTATTACAAAATCAGTTTTCTGGAAGAGGAGCAGACATCAATTTAACAACATCCTGGAAACATAATGTACCCAAAATGATAAAATGTCAGCATGAGAAATGTCCTTATGCATTAAGGAGACTAATGGATTTTGTTTAGCTTCCTTTGAAAAGTTTATGACCATCTAAATATCTAATGTCTAACTATGTTTCTAAATAGCAACATGATAAACTCCTTTTATCCAAATGTACTTATCCTTCACTGAAAGAACCAAAACAATCCAAAACAAAACCAGTGAAAAAGATATAAAATAAGCTGAATTTGAAGCAGCTGATTATGAGAGCTGGCATGGATCTTCAAAAGTATCTGTGCTCTGTCTTAAAAATCTCTGTGTGTGCTTTCCCTTCCTTTCTTTCTGTCTATGAAGTCCTGTGAGAATTATTCACGCATAGCACATACAGCTGTGCACATCAAATGCTAATAAGAAGCTATGTGAAATATGCAACAAAATACTGCACTGATTTTGCATGTGGGGTGAATAGGGGACTTCCAGTCCATTGAAGCAGTGATAAGACCAAGATTTTTGTAGGTTTTGTTTTCTTTCTGTTGCTTTGGAACAATACGTGCATTCATTTAACTACGGTATAAAACTGTTTAGTCTTTTGCACAGTTTCATTTCACTGCAACTCACATGGACTGAAAGAACAGCTGAATAACTAGATATGGAAAACTTACAGGTCATGAATATTGGATGTAACAGCTGTTTTCTTTAAAAAATTTGAATGGTGTAATCCCATTGCTTAGAAATGTCTAGAATGTGACAATCAGTTGTTTGGAATAGGAGAAGGAAAACCAGTTTTAGCCAGCCTTTCATTCCCTAGGAAAGACCATATTTAGAGTTTTTCATTATTAAATCCTTCAGAGCAAAATCTAGAACTGTTTTTGTTTTATGAACTCAACATTTTTTATATAAAAGACTAAAAATGCAGTCCTTGTTCAACCTATTTATTCTATTTATTCTCTGTGAAATTTTAGAAATGGCAATTTAGAAAAAGGGTTCCTCTGCAGTAAACTTACTTACCTTTTGATTTGTCAGGAGGATGGTGAAATGTTATAACAGAGAAGTCTGACTCCACTTAGAGTTTTGAATTGCAGTATATATCTTTAAATATGTCAACTTATACTTTATAATGATAATGGATTGAGGATTTTTTAATAGGATACTAAGCTTGAATGGTGTGAGTGAAATCTGCAGCTCCAACTGTTTTCAGTTCAGTTGTTTGTTAGAATAACGAGGGAGTCAACGTGTGTGTACACGAAGCAGGTCCATTTAATTCCTTGTTTTCTGAAAGAAAGAATTCGAAAGTGTAGGGAGGAACAGATTAAACCTTCAGTCTCTGCTGTGTTCCTGGAAGATAGGCTGCTAATAGGTATGCAGTGAAAAAAGTGATTCTCAATGAAACTCACTTTAAATGACAGTAATGAAAATGCCAAAGGCAGTATTCACTGATGTTTCCTTTATCAAAAGGAGAGGTTAATGTCTGCTATCTCTCCTTGCCTCACATAGGTGCATTTCTTTGTGTAGTTATTCTGAAGATATTAAATAAATGCAAATATAGGCAATTGGACAAGCACTCGGGACAGATTTGTTATTAAACTTTAATTTTTAATTATGGAGGTAGACTGCAATAACTGTATTGTTAAAATTCATCTGCTTTGCTTTCAATCTATTTGTTGTTTCTAACTGAAATATTTTCCTTTTCTGTTTATAATGAAAAGGAAACACTTCTCAAAGGTGGGACACTTAGGGAAAAGTTTAGGTGAAGTAATAAAACTGTCCATTAATTGAATCTTCATTAAGTTTGAAGATTCCCTCTCCTGTATTTAGACTTGGTTATATTACCTGCAAGAGAATAATACCATCCTATTCTGGTATTTCAAAATCCACAAATCAGACTTTACCTTAAAAATTTTAGAAGAAGAAAAGACCACGCATCCAACACTTTTCTTGATACCCACCTTGAATTATTGTGCATAGGTCTTTGATGTACTCCATGCATAGCTACACTTGTGTGAATTAGTAAATACCAAGTATAAAAGATATCTGAATTTAGGTCTCTTTTATTGCCATTGAGAATTACAGAAACGTAATAGGCTGTAAAGCACTTTTTTTCAGTCATACACATTTGAGTCCCCTGTACAAAGTGGATACATGGAGAGAAAGCCTATTCTGCTTTTGAGAAGCTTTTCCAGGTGAAATTTATTTGCAAAATTTTAATTTAAATTAATAGATTTTTTTCCAGTGAAGATTTCTTTAACTGGAAAATTTGAAACTAGCTTAACACATCTTATCCAGGTCTGTTTGCTATATTCATAAAAAAATCAAGTTTGTTGTTAACAAGGACTGCATTTTTAGTCTTTTACATTAAAAATGCTGAGTTCATAATACAAATTTTGTAGGCTGTCTGGTTAGTAAAGGTTAGCTCAAGGGAAAAAGCATAGGAATTAAACCTCAAGCAAAAGTGTATAATTGAAAAATGAAGTTACAAGTTTGAATTTAGAAGCCTTTCATATAATTTCTGACATTTTCCCCCCTAAAATAACTGCCAAACCCCTCATTATTAACAAATAAGTTAATAATAATAATAATAATAATAATAGATAATAATACACCACCACCCCCCTTCTGCTCCCCCCAGTAATTCTATTTAGACTGTGAAAGTCAACACAAGTGATGAAATCGATCATGGGTGTCACTTCATTGAGTGTTTGCATTTTACCTAACCCTTCCAAAAGTATTTGTATTTTTGGGAAAACATATGACTCATTCATTAATTCTAGCCTCAGATGTTTTCCTTCTGGCCTTCTCTATTTTACATCTCCAGAATAACTTGCTGAAAATGAGCCCCATTTTGCAGAGCTAGCAATAAAGATCTTTCAAAACACTTATGATGAAACCTTCCACCTCTGCTGAATTGTCCTCCTACTATGCAGTGTTTCGTTATTAACGTCAGATCATGTATATTATTCTGCTTATATTTCTTTCACCATGGTTTTATTTAGGATTTTTATAGTTTTCCTAATTAAGATGGTAGTCCATTTCCAACTCATCAGTAGACTACGTGCTTTTCTCACCCAGCTTGACTCATCTACTTCTCCCTCCTGGAATAGGGAGTGCAATCAGCAAGTAAAACTCTACCTAGTAATGCAAACAACATTCTGAGATGTGTTTCGGAGTTACCTGATATTCAAAGGAAATGGATTTCCTGCTATTAGGCAGGTATGAATCAAGTTTCAAAGAGAGAACTGAGCCATTGACCCTCAGTTATTCTGTCACAAGTTAAGCCCCAAACCAGAGGAAATCCTTGTAGAATCACAGCATCTCAATGTATCATGCTATTGTTGCCTATAAATAAAATTGTGATTTTAATCTATTTCATATTGCCAAAAGGATACAATCTACTGCAGCCTGTGTAGCTACCTGTTTAAATACTAGCAGCTGATGAAAACTGACATTTTTCCTAGGAAAGATATAATATTTCCAGAACCAGAATTTTTTGAAGCTGAAAATGAAGAGAATTTCAACTGAAATGATTTGAAATAATTTTGAGCAATGGTTTTTTTTAAATTTAGCCAGAAATCTTCATATACTGTTCAAATGACTTGAGTAAAACAGGTAATGCTGTGCAGGATATAATCTTTCAGCACAGAGCAAGCAACCTGGAAACACTGTTACAGTCAAATTTTTCTCCCCTCTACTTTGAAGTCAAAAGTCATAATCTGCTTTTTTACTAAGCACTGGAAGAACATATTTGCCTTACTGGTGATTTTACTGCCATTTTTCAATCAAATAATCTTACCCTAATTTTTTGAGACTTCTGCTTACCCCTACAGAGGTCAACCTATTTATATGTTCAGGAATGGATTTAAAATGGAAAAGATATTTATTTAAATGCAGATTTTGTGGTTTCCAAGTTTTTAAAAAGAGGATATCCAAGCAAGAAAAAAAAAGTCTTTTTTCTTAACTTCCTTAGAGTTTTTATTGGCTGAGGCTATGCTGCAGTAGCAAGGCTATGCTTTCATGATGTCTTCAAATGGCCAGGTTATGGTATTTCATAAGAAATCTTCTCTCATAAAATAATTCTTCTGAAGGAAGGTAATTGTGTAATAATGTCAATAAGGTTTCTGTTGTTATGTTCAGTGTTTGGCTGTGTGTATGTATTCAGGTACTGTACTATCTGGGGTGACTATATTATCCTTCTGAGGGTTGACCATCTCAAAAGTATATGAATGGTCAGTTACCTCAAAAACTCCAGCTATTGATCTTGTGATATATTTGAAGACTTTGCCTGCTGCCTATATTGTACTTTGAATTTTGCTATTTGGGATACCTCTAATGGTTAGCTTGTTGCTAATTGTTTTGAATGCCATCTCAAGTTTGTATGTAACTCGGATACATTTGATATTTGAAAAGGACAACAGGAGTTTATGTTGTTTTCACCATTGTTTTCTTAATATTCTTAATTCTCCAAAGTACGTTTTGCGTCTGGTGAATTTTGCTACAATAACAAATAGCAGTTTCATTGTGATAAGAGAAGTGTAGAAGTTATGAAATAATTTGCAAAAGCAGCAACTTTTCTTGGGTTTTGTTTGTTCTTCCTTTCATTTACTCTCCTTTAAATGAACCTCTCTCATTTAATAGTGTTTCCGATTGTAGTGCTTTCAGAAAAGCTTCTGTTGGGTGTATGTGCACACAGATGAGCTGGCTGACCAGTATAGCTCTAACCTATACAGTGAGAGAAGCTGTTTGTCATGGTTCTTTTGTGAGGTTAGATCTGCCACTATTGGTATTATGAGGATGGGTGGGAACAAGAAAGCTGACCCATGAATAAAAAAAAAAAAAGAAGTGGGGGGAGGGAGGGGGGAAGGGAGGAGGAATGAGAATGAACAGCAAATGAGGGTGTGGAGGTATGGCTGAGCCTTTAGACATGACTTAGAAATAGTTCGACAGCCAGAGAATTCCAAAGGAATCCAGGGCAAACCAAATTCCAGGGTTACCAAAGGCCTGTACAGAAGAGGGAGCCCTTTTCAAGATAGCCAAGGAGAAACTAAAATGTATTGTTGTAGAGTCTGGCTGTAATAAGTTCAACAACTTATTAAATAAGTTATTTTCTCCTCCCATTTAGAATGTAATAGTTAATTATTACAAATGTGAACACTGCAAAAGTAACAGTCTCTGTTTTGTAAGCAGTGAATCTCTCCATTAGGGAAGTAATAATTTCCTATTAATACATTTGTTCCAAGCATATGATCTACCAGGTCCTAAAATAAGTTCTAAGCTTCCTAATATTAACCAGCTAGATATTTCCACTCTATTCAAAGCTTAAAAACAAAAGCTGAAGTAAATTCGGGGTCAGATATTTAGTTTTATGCTGTGAATTAGAGAGTCTTGTCTCCAAGATCAGCTTTACAAGGTTACCGAGTGACTGATATGATACTAGATTCCTTCCTGTCATAATGCCATAAACATTCTGCTGGAACTTAGGTCAGTGCTTAAAATAACCTTGCTAATTGCAAGTCTCCAAGTGTCGGCTGAAATTTCAGTGAGCTGCCACACAGCAGATCTGAATGTTGAGAAATCACTACTGTAGCTCGGAACGTGCAGGGGAAGAGCAGACAGGCCTAAACTTGATCTGCACAATAACACAGGTAGAGGCAGCAGACAGTTCTCTATATTTAATGTAAAACAAAAGCTGTTGACTCTGGACTGAAGATGGATTGGGTTACAGATCATCTATGGCTTACTTGTCTGTCTTTTAAATAGACATATATTTTTTGAATTGCGGATTGCATGTAACTCCTTTAGCTGAGGAAAGGAAATGGGACAATCCTTTTTTTGCAAAGCTGATACCCAAAAGCTCTCCTTCCAGTATAAATGAGGTAAGACACCATTAAGCTGAAATATTTTACAAAATGCTAAAAAAGTGTAAAGCAATACATTTTCAGTTTGAATTTTCTTTATAAATAAAAGCATTTGTTTTAAATCAGTTGGTTTTCAAGTTCTTTAGAAGTATTGCCTAAATGTGTTTGGCTTGAAACAGTACATTGCATTTCCTGTGCACTGTGAATATAACTTGCAAAACTGACAGATTTTTTTCTCTGTAGACATAGATTTCTGAATTCTTAAGTCTCTTTCACTCCCTGTTCTACACTGTAAAGTTTCTGCAATTACAATCTTAGGCTTAAACAGTTAAAACCATTCATTTCAGAAGGTAAAAAAGATGCTTGTCATGTGTAAACCTCTTGGTCTCCTGTTTCCATGTGAAGATTTTAGCTTTTTTGTGGGTGTTGAGGTGAAACTTAATGCTCAATCTTCTCTATTCTCTTAGACATTACTCAGCTAACTTTTTATAGGTCACAGTATAATTAGAAATAGACACTTTAAGATTATAATTGCATTACTTTGGCTACAGTTTTGACCTATATTGTAAAGAGAAGTGTTTAGTAAAGGCTTAGGAAACCAACAGAAATAATGTAAGTAATAGAAAACAAGGGACTTCATCATTATATGCAGGTTTTACTATTTCCACTAGAACTTTAATAAATTCTGTAGCTTTTCATAAGGAAACTGAATGTGCTGAACAATCTGGTGTTTATCACAGTTGCGCTAGTTTAGTAGACTATTTAAAAAGTATTCTGAGAGTTGTATGCTCTCCAAAGACCCTTTGTTTTAGTTTTGTTCTCAGCTCACAAAATTCTGTGTGTGCCATATCCTGAGGAATATGCTCAGACTGCTCAAAAGCATCTGTTCTCTCTGAAAAACTATTCATTTTTTGAAATTTTATCTAAAGGAAAAGTTCAGGAAGTTTTTGGTTAGCCAAGAACTTTTTCTTCAAAGATTTGCATTGGATTAAGATGATAAAGCTTTTTGACTTCTCGGAAGCAAAAGTTGGCACTGGATAGAGAATTGTTGACTGATGTGTGGTTTCTACAAGGTGCCAGAAGAATGGGAAATCAGCCCATAGATTATGGCAGCAGTTGCATCTGTTATTTGGATAGGAATTTTTCACTGACTTTTAAAAGGTTTTTATTTTTGCTCGTCAGCTGCCCATGCATCAGTGGCCAATTGCTCTTGTTTAGTCTTTGCTGGCTAAACAAGTTAGTACTTTCATCTCTATACTGGCAGTTGCCATATTCTTCTCCAAAGTGCTATTTGTGAAAGTTTCATTTAAAGCTCAGAAAGAAGGAGTGGAAAATTCTGCTACAGCTTTATGTGCTTAGTACTAGACTGAGAGTAGTAGGTGGCTATTATTGCTCCATTTCGTATCCTTTTCTGAGTGCTGCTTCAGATATTGAAATGAATCGGTAAAGTAGGAATCTGAATTCATTCTGTTCCGTAGAAAAACTAGAGAGGTGTTTTTGCTCTTCTGTGGGCATGTCTATATTACCATTTTAGTTTGGTTTGGGCGTGTGATTTTGAAGTGGATCTGCTGTTCATCCCTATTCAGCCCTCTTGGGTTCATGCTGGAGAGCAGTCCCCTCCATGCTCAAAATGCTTGCTATTGCTCACAGTCTTTTCCATTTAGAGATTTCTTTTTAAAATTTGCTTTCTCAATTCCTTTGTCTCAGCTAATGTTTCATTTGTTGTCACTTCTGCAGTGATATTTTCTTTTGCTTTTTTTCTTACTTGATAACTTTTTGTGCAAATGGATTTTGCATTTAATGTTGATGCGATTGCCTTGAATGAGATACATAGTTGGTATAGTAATTGCCTCTTTCATATCTATTGTCTGTACTGATAAGTGAAGAAACTTTCTCAGGAATTAGTACTTTTCCTGCTTTACTTTGTTTTTGCAGTGTCCTTACCTCAGACACAAAATTAGAAAGTGTAAAGTTCGATTCTGATTATTACCTGAATTTCATTTTAAGTCTGCAAAATGGTTTTCATAAGTTATAAACATCTTCAGCTGAAATTTATGGATTATTTTGATGATCCTGATGCCATCTGAAGTTGTAAAAGACATAATGAAATATAAACAGTAATGGTAAATTTTAGAATTTCTTCACACTGAAATTCAAAGGAAGGTAGGGTTAATGTTTTGGGAAAGGGTCATTACAATGAGCAGTTGTAATGTTCTGTCATCCTTCATGCTTGGAGTGTGATACACCTCTATTAAGCACTATGGCCTCTCTTGACCCCTTATTGGAAGAGCTAAACAGTTGGTATGGGTTTTAGTATGTCTTCTTGCTGGAAGTTAATTTATAGTAATGGCTGAGAGGAATCACAATGTTCTACATAACATATTAATATTTGATTAATGTAGGACATGTTTGATTAATGTTGGGCAGGATATTGAATTATAGTCAGTGGTACAATTTTAAGAGAATGGATGACGGGGGGGATATATAGATATATTATGTTGACAGACTTGCTGTTATCAATACAATTTCAAGAATTTCTCAGATGACCAAGCTTCCCATTGGCTTAGAGTAACTCAGTTTCTCACAAAATTCTTGATAAAGTGGTGAAAATGTGTCTATGAAAAGGCCTCAATATTTAGGAGCTGTAAGAGAAATAAAAAAGATTGTTTTTAAATACCAGTGCTCCTTCCATTTTACCCAAACTTGCCAAGATTGACTGACCTGACTGTGGCTTGTCAAGAAAAGGAAAACGTTTTTTGTTTTTCTACAGCTTTATGGATTTAATGCTTTGGTAGAAGATGACCTGCACAGAAATATATTGTATTTTTGAAATGTGTTGAAAATACAAAAAATACAGGAGCCCCTAAGAACATAGGCTTTTGGGGTGTGTGGGTGGGAGGGATGTTTCTTGTTACCAGACCCAGACTAGAAATCACAGTATTGTGGTCAGGGCTGCTTCAAGTGTTCTTTTCAAGATTGTTGTACAGTAAAACTGTAAAGATTGTTGTACTGTAAAGCCTACCAGGGTTAGTCTCAGTGTCCATGGGCATTTTATATTGCCTGTGCAGGGGGTGGAGCCAGTGCAGCTGCCCTTGCTGGGCAGGGTGAGCCAGGCTTTGGCAGGGCTGTTAGCTCCAGGGGTTACTGTATTTCCAGGCTCACATCCAGCCCAGCGGCAGCACAGCCGCTTTATCACAGAGCAAAGCTTGTGACCCACCTAGGGCTCTGCAGAGCCAGCCCACTTGTTCCAGGAAGAACATGGAAATATGAACACTTGCAATTTATGTGCCCCTTACCTTTCCTATTCCCCGTCTATATTTCAGAATGCCATGATTCAGGGATCCAATGCCATTTATTGTGAACTTTATTATCAGAGGAAGATAAAAGATTTGACTTTGTCTAAATTCAGTCCAAGGCTCAATTGATGATGACTATTTTTGCAGGAAATATAAATATTTACACGTGACTAAAATGCACAAACACATATGAGAATCTTAAAGCCACTTACATTCATTAGCTCCTGCACAGACCAGTTTGGCTATTGAATTTCAAAGGGTTGCTTTACAAGCCCAGGCATGGAAACAACCTTTCTCATTGAGCCTGCACAGTGGCGAGAGTTACACTCATCACTGAAAGCTACAGTCTACAAAAAGATAATTTATAACTTATTTCTTTAGCTTGAAAATAAAGTGTCATATAAAGAACCAGTGTGTTCAGAGGTAAAACTGTTTACTGTGTGCACAAGAAAAAATTTGTCTCACAGGCCATGCTGTCTTGCTTTCCTAAAGATGCAAATGACACTGACTAGGAAGTGCTTTATAAATCAAGGATCTTATTCCAGTTAGCATCATGTAATAAATATATTTGCCTATATATATGCAGATGTATATATAAAAATGAATAAATATTTAGATAAACACTGCTCATTTCCTCCTTCTTTCAAGGCACTTCAGGCCTCCTGTGTAGTGCACAAGTACTTTCTCAAGCAGCAACATCTTAAAAGCTGTTAAGTGTGTCAGTGTTTTACACTGGAAAATTCTCTTGTAAAGCCAAAAATCGGCACCATTAGAATTATCCTAACAGAGCGCAAGCTGTCTTCTCAGAACTGTCACACTGGAATGTTCCTTGTAGGAATGTATTGTTGGAATGTGCTCTACAGTGTTGTAACATGTTTCTAAATTACAAGTACAGTGTATTTGAGTAGTTCTAACCAAAATATTATGTCTAATTTTAAAATTAAATATTTAGACCCAATTCTAGTATTAAAATGCTAACGTCTGTCATGCTTATATTTATAAGCAGCCAGAACAAGCATTATTATTAATGACAGAGAATTTTAGTTTGCTTAGAGATAATTTAATTATAAAGAAGTGTTGTAGATATGACAATTTTTACTAGCTTATGTTAGAAGTATTTCTGACCAATCTTCTGCGAATATTGTGCAAAATCTGAGTCTGTGATCATTTGCTACTTATACAGCACACTTTTTACATCTAAATCAAAAATTCAAGGATCTTATGGACATGATTTTGTTTGAAAAGAAGATATTATAGGCAGACTTTTAAATATACATTTGTATTAATATTATACACATGTGTGATGAAAGTGAGATTTGGAAATAATCATAGCGTGAAATACTAGTTAATATATGTTAGTTGCTTTTGTATGTAAAGTCCCATGTAAACGTGTGGTTTGAGTGGTTCAGATAGCTCTGAATGTCATGCCAGTCCCATAATTACAGGTTCCAATTTAATCTCCATTATATTTCTTCTAAAAAAGCCTGCAAAAACCCCTACCCTATTTTTCCTTTTGTGGATGTAAACGAGAGGATTTTTTTGTTTGGTTTTGTCTTTATTGTATTTCAGGTCAAAAACCACAGGAAAATTCTCTGTGACCTATGTTGTACATATCAGAAACTAATGAGGAACAATTTTTAATGTATTGTCTAATCTGGAACAATAATAATCATAATCATCAGGAACTGTAGTGACAGGACAAGGGGAAATGGCTTCGAACTGAAAGAGAATAGGTTTAGGTTAGATATTAAGACGAAATTCTTTATTGGGAAGGTGGTGAGGCTCTGGAACAGGTTGCCCAGAGAAGCTGTGGATGCCCCATCCCTAGAAGTGTTCTAGGCCAGGTTGGATGGGGCTCTGAGCAACCTGGTCTAGCGGGAGGTGTCCCTGTCCATGGCAGTGGTGTTGGAATGAGATCGTCTTTAAGGTCCCTTTCAATCCAAACCATTCCATTGTTCTGTGATAAGGGACTTGATTAGTCTGCTCAAAGAACTCTTTCTGTAATGAAAGCAAGAAATTTCATGTGCAATTTCAGAATTGAAATTAGAATAAAAATCTTGTACATTTTAGATGTCTTTAAGACATATAATATTTTCCCTAAAATTTGTTCCTTTATTTCTTCATTCACTTGAGATGTTAAGCATGTAAAATAGCTTTCTGCCAGTCTTTCAAATTGTTCTTCCTCAATATGGCAAATATAGGTGGTTTTGTTTTGTTTGGTTATTTTGTTTGTTTGTTTGTGGTATGTGGGGTTTTAATCCTCCTTTCCCTTTCCCTTTCCCTTTCCCTTTCCCTTTCCCTTTCCCTTTCCCTTTCCCTTTCCCTTTCCCTTTCCCTTTCCCTTTCCCTTTCCTTTCCTTTCCTTTTTTTCTAACACCACTTTATACATTCTAACCCTGACTCTTGCAACACAGTAAGTAATATCCAGAATGGAACAAGTCTCCTAGTATGCTGGGTGGGTGGTAGCTGTTTCAGACTACAGGAAGTGCCTCCAGATGCTCTAAGCGCTTTGTAATTGTTGCTAACACATTGGGAGTTCTACAAGGGCTTTCCAGCTGACTTGAATATTTGTTGTTCAAGAGAGAGGGAAGGAAGGTCACAAACATCAAGCAGCATGCAAGATAGATGCTACGGTTTCTTTTCCATGTTTCTAAATCAAGCAAAAAAATCTCAGTAATCCCCATAAGATTTCATTGATTAAATGTTAGCTTTTGGTCTTTTCCAACCAAAATGATTCTATGATTCATTGAACAACATAAAAGGGAACCAATAAAGTGAAGTCTGGTAATAAAGAACAAGACAGTTTCTGTCCTTTTTGCTGTCCTAAATAATGACTGATGGTATATAACTTCAAAAACATGTCACAGAAGCTCTCAGAGGCTTAGTTGCAATGATATAAACAGCCACTTATCTTGAAAACTTCCTATCATGCTATCAAGTTTCATATAGAAGACCTGGCACAGATGGTAGTTCTTCACTTCTGACTCTTCCTATCTCATTTGAGATGAGAGTAGAGTCTCACCATCCTTTATTAAATTCTGTTATAGTCACTGAGCTTCAGTCAAAGAGAGTGAATGAGGTTAGCATTCTTTGGCTTTAGCAAGTCAAAATATTTCGATTAAAATTTTTCTGTTATGTTCTGCATGTCTATGCAGAAGGCCTGAATTTTTGTCCTGTGTGAACTTGAAGTTCCTTTTATTTATTTATTTATCCTGATATCTTATGTTTCAGTAGTTCATTGCTGCCCAAAATACTTTGTGCTATTTATGTAGGGATACATTTTGTTTGTAATTTAAAACTTCATTATTTCAAGAATGAGACTTTTTTTCCAAGAAATTTTTCTCTTTTACCTAAACTCTTCTCTTAAGAGCAGCTGTTCTCAAAGACCCTAATTACATATATTGAATTTAATGAAAACCAGAGTCTTTCTAAAGAGGTCTATAAACTGAAAAAATATTTTAAGATAGATTTTAAGATATTTTCTTGTAGAAACAATAAAGACAGATTGGCTCACCAGAAAATAGAGCTCAGACAATGAAGCACTGGAGAAATCTTAAACAATTATAGAAACTTTCTTATTCTATGCCAAGATTAATTCCAAATATTCTTCAAACTAAAAATGAGGAGAGAACAAGAGTGGGACACATTCAAAGCTGAGCTGTCAGGGTAATAGTTTGTACGCATAGCTGTTTGAAATTCAATGTTTTCAAAAGGATAACCAGTTTTGCTGGAAAATTATTGAACTATTAGTACAATAGCATTGAATTCTGCTATTTATTTCATATAGTAGATAAAATTATAGAAGTTATGATTCAATAATAGGAGCAGTCTTCTTTCTGTTTCTTTGTCTAACTGACATGATTTTTTGTCACATTAAGTTTTTGTATGTCTTGCATGAAATGGTAGTAGGGGTTTCCTCATAGCCATTGAACTACTCTCTACAATGAGGTCAGAAACTACCTAGTCCTGGCTAGGCTAGCAAGAACTGGTTGGCTTAGCTACTGCAGAGTATATATGTTCACTGTGAGTAAAATGTACTTCCATTTCGTCCTCAATTTTTATTTGTCTGTGGTTATTTGAAATAGTTAGAAATGCTTCTAAATTACTCTTAGTATATATGTATATAGAAAGCAAGAAAGTGCTGGGTAAAGAGAGTAAAAAAAGTAAGAATCAAAGGTGGGTATCAAGAGGATTGGAAAATATGTTCTACGTTCTTCTATTACGGTATAAAATGTAGAGTTATGTGAAGAGAACTATAAGGTATTTGAAGGATGTTTTAATAAGTCGTCTCTCTTCCATTTCAGACATGAATAGATATTCCACTTAGAGATATGACTGTATAATACATGATGAGTGTGCTTAGTATAGAGCTACCTCATAATTTTTTCTCATTTCTTTGTGGTCTTAAATAATCAGTGTTATTTAGAAATAGATATATAATTACCATTATCCAATGAACAGGCATTTGAAAAATGCATTTTTGTTCCCAAACTTACCTCTACTACCACTTGCTTGACTAGGTTTTCATAGGAGTTTGGTATTTTTCTTCTATTGTCAGAAGTAGCTAGAAACAAAACCTGCTACTCAATTGCACAGTTCAGTACTATTTATCTTCTTGCATGAACTGTTCTAGAGTACCTGTGCAATGATGTCTTCCAGAGTGTAGTGCAAATCCAAGCTTCAGTCAGCACAAACGTAACATTTTATATCAATTTTAATTATTTTAAAATTTTCAAAGTTAGCCCTAGATAAAAATCAGTTTGCTTTAACATGCTTAAAGTAAGATAAATGAAAATTTGTACAGTTATGCATGGAAGGAATGTTGTACAGTGATAACTTTATTGGAAGATTCCAATTGTGGGCTTGGGGATACAAGAACATATCTTTTATTCTGAGTCTTTCAAAGGGTTTTTAGGTTGTAGCTGTAGGCAGATTGCACAGTAGACCCAGTGGAAGTTCAGGAATATGAAAACAATATTTAGTTGCAGAGGTTGCATCTCTTCCCACAGCAACTTATTTGCTATATTCACCTTGCATTTGCAGTTTCTTACACAAATGCAATTCATGCGCTAACTTTACCGTTGTCAGGAATATCCCAGAAGTGGCTAGCCCAGACTTGTTTACACAACACTCTTTCACACTGATGTCCCTCATTTTACTGCCATAACTTCTCCTGTGCCTCTCCAGTTCCTTAGAGTGGTTTTGTGCATCAGCTATCTGAAGCTTCCTGGGTGAACAAAATGCTTACTTTAATTATGAGTCTGGCCTGTGGTGAATGCTGTGTTCAGAAAGACTTTTTCCATTAAATTACTGATTAAATTTAGTAGGGGAAATAAACATTTGAAAGCAGTCTCTCTTCCCTGCGGCCATTCCCTCCTACAGAAAAGGTACAGGCTGGACTAGGTTTGTGAGACACTGCAGCTGGTCCTGGCAAGTGAGCTGGAATAACTTCCACCAGCAACTGCCCTGTTTCTGGACAAAAGGATCCTTTTGCATGTTCCCAGTATGTTTGATCCTTTGGCCCCAGCAATGGTCCATATGGCAAAACAAATGCAAATTGCTGGAATCCCAAGACAGGAGTTTCACCATTAACATTTCAGGCATTTTTCCTCAGCCTGAAGTGCTTAGCATGTGATGTCATATTTTCCTTTCTTCTTGCTCATTTTCCTTGTAGATAGATAGTCAACCAATGTACTTGCACAACAACCAAACAAGTAAAACACATCGCATAAACAACTAATATATTATTCCAGAGCAAATCTGTGTTTGTTACAATCACATAAAAACCATTACTATTTTAGCAGCTGTGTCAAAGAACTGATGATTTGACATCTCTTTCACATTATTTCTAAGTACAGGGATATAAGAATGTAACTCATCAATTCCTGAGATAACAAAACACAGTAGAAACATGCCTATTTAGAGTTCACTAAACTGAATATTTGTTTTCAAAACTTTTTTGAGAATTTTTCAATATTTGTACAATAGAAAGTGGATCATCTTAGATCCCCTTACTGGAATTTTGCAATAATTAGAATTTTGCTCACTTAAAATAATGAGAGTAACTTAATCAAAATAAAAGCCAACCTGAAAAAGAGAATAATGTGCAGAAAATGATGGAGCAGAAGGCAGGGCCAGTGATCTCAGAACCCTCTTGGTAGCTGCTTTCGTTTGCATTCTGCACCCAGTAAAATGCATTCATTTCCCTTAGTCACTGAATGCCACAGCCGTACCAGCTGCATTACTTTAGTACTTCAAACACTTTTTGACTAGATGGTAACTCAAAGTCAGTCCGGGTCTTTCCCTTGCAGTTGATTTTGCTTATTCAAAGTCTGGATTTTTCACATATGGTTATTTTGTTTGACTTAATTGTTTACTTTAAAATTGCTGCAAAAAATTTTGTGTAGAATTTGCTCTTAAGGTTTCACCAATAATAGAAGAGAACAGTTTTATCCTTATTATAACACTGAATGTACAGCAGGTAGGGATGAAAAAATGAGAAACGAACTCTTTGAGAAGTCAGAGTGCATTTTAAAAGAAAAACACCATTCTAAAAGATGCATAAGCATAAAAGAGTAGTGCAGAGAATTAGTTTAATGTATAATTTTCAAGTTCAATTAAAGTAACAAATCTAAAAATTCTCTGGCATATATTCTAAATTTTTTTTCTAAAGAGAAGAATTTGTACATTCTGATTGGAATATTTGTCTTCTGAGGAATTAAAAAGCACTTAAAAGGAAAGACCAAATAGATAGACATTTTCTTAAATCATAGATTATGTTTGCATGTACAGCAGTTGTAAGATGCAGTAGCAACTGTTTTTCCTGCAGAGGTTTCACTGGAAGATCAAAGAACAAAATCTCCAGTACAGCTTCTCTGTCACTGATACTAACTCAAAAGCAACATATTCCAACCTTTAATCTTTCAGTAGTTTCATGTACATCTTAACACAATTTCTTGAAGACCAGACAGAAAATATTTTTAAAAGTCAACATCAAAGCTGTTTTCATTGACTCTTGTGGGTTTGTTTATGCACTTTTCTTCATCCACTGCAGGGTTTGCAGTTCGGGCTATTTTAGTTGACGGTGGGGGGGCTATGTGCAGGCTGATGGATTCAACAGCTGCAAATTACAGGATCAGCTGTCTGGAAGACTGAGTGAAGTGGGCAGTTGGCAGCCAAATGGGGTACAACCTCTGTAGCCTGAGAAATTCCAGTCAGTGCTACAGGAAAGCCCATGAGAGGATGACAAAATCTTTACCTTAATACCACAATGAAAATATGTAAAAATAAAAATGCCTAGCTGACATGTGAGATTAATGATCATAAAAATTGTTTTGGAAATGGTGCTTTCTAAAAATCAGATGATAATATCTTATGAAACTATATACTGTTAGAATGGGGAAGATTTTGCACACTTATATGTATAGGCTTTATATTACTATCAATGACCTGGACCTATGCTTATTTACAAATAGATGCCAACAGATTATTACTTAAAAGTGCATGATTTATTTTATCTACCCACCACTTCTGGTAAGAGCAACTGGCACTCATGACAGCATTTAGCTACTATCTTGTGATACTGCTGATCTTTATAAATAAACACAAAGTGTAAAAAGGCACAAAACAGTGTTCTGCTGGTTTTGCTCTATCTAACACTGTCATCTACAAGCAGCTAGGAAGGATGAGAACAAAACCATATTGTACCAGGTCTTGATACTGAGCCTCAGTAAAATTGTGAAATAACATAACATAACATAACATAACATAACATAACATTTTTGTGCACTATTTGAACTGCATTATTACAGAAAATTATTAAATTAAAAGCTGCGCTAGGTGCAATTATTTAATTTTACTGAATTATATGTAAATCTAGACATCAGGTACAGTAGTAAGAAAAAGTTTTACTAGAAAATGTCCAGCGGATTTAACATTATATTGTTTCCTCTTGAGACGCTGGTTTGTGCCAGGCGAGTGTAGAGAAAAGGTACCAGTAAATAGGATGCAGCTTTATTAGTGCCATTCCTCTGAACACTAATCAGAATTAACTTACATGGCAAAACTTAGCATTTCTTTGTAATTATTTTCTCCTGAAGTCTAGCATTAACCTTTACAATGACAGTTATTAATGACAGTTATTCTGTCATTGGCACAGCCTTCACCTTCACACCATCATATGACAGTTAAAATCAAATAAAGGGGGTATCAATAGGAGCCTAAATTATTTTTTTACAAGCTTTATTTAAGCCACCCATTCTGCCTATAACCTAAATCCTTTAAGAGCTGGTACTTAGTCTTTTACTGACATGGTAGTCTTATATGATAAGATCAGGGAATGTCACCTTGGATGTGACCAAGTTTGGGCTTAAGTTCTCTCCATGTTACTGAAGCAGTAAGAAGCTGATAATTACCTTGTTAGTACATAAAGCACTTGGCTGTTGCTGTGTGCCACAGTAGTCTGTAAGCAAATAGGCTTTGCTTTTTGAGGAAAATGAGCAACTTCTAGCAAGCCATGCAAAAATTAACAGTGTATGTTTCTGTATATCTGCTTCTTTCAAACCCCTAGTGGTGCTGGGATTTGCATTTCAGTATAAAGTTGGTTTGTTGTGGAAATTTTGTCTACTTCAGAAATTTGAGGTGCTTTGGTAGTTAGCATAATGGGACATCAAGAGAAAACTTATTTGAAGTGTGGGTCTGAATTCTTGATTTATAGTATTATCTAGATTCACTAACCAATATTTTCAATACATTATCAAACAGTTGTCAGAAGACAATTGTCAGAAGACTTGTTCATTGATAGTTCTTTCTTCTTATGGCTTTGTTTTCAACCACTCTGAGAATTCATACGGTAGTTGAATTCAGCATGTAACTGTATGTATGAAGCTGGAATATATCAAAAACTTGTTTTGGAGTCTGGCATATCTTTAAGCTCGTTCACGTAGAAAGTCTAAATGAAGTATATTAAGTATTTTTCTATATATTGTGTCTAATTTACAAAATTACAGTTAAAGGACACAATCTATTTTTTAATCACTGAAATTAAAATTAATTAATTAATTAATTAATTCCTCTATTATGGCCAAGAGGAAAAGACATTAACAATCTTGGAGAAGTGAATACAAGTTCAGTTATACTAATTAATTGGAAATATTCTTTGAAACAACATAGAATTTCAGCTATGCTTTTCAGTCATGTGTCAGTTGTAGTTGGCTAAAAGGATAATATTAACTATTTCCAAAGCTCAGAGAGTTCTAGCTCTGTGTGTCTGTAGCATTAGATGAGCATGCTAATCTGGTAACTAGAGTGTCCACTTGCTCACCCTGAAGCGTGTGGATATTGGAAGCCCTGAGCACTAGCAGCACTACATCTTGGCAGGTGTTGTACTTGCAAGTACAGATGCTGCTTGTTACAGCAAGGCGACTGAGGACACAGGGGAAGAGATACTGCCTTTCTCTCAAGGCAGATACAATGATCTGCTCATTGAAACTCCAAAGTTTTGTGTTCATCTGGCATTTCTGAGAACTGCTCCTGCAGAGGACTTGATGTAACTGTCAGTGTTTCATTAAAATGAGTAACTACCAATAGCACCTGATGACAGCTAATATTGTACTATCTATTGTACAAAAATATTTAATATTATCTAGAGATATGATTTTGATTTAATATGTTACATATGTGCAATTAAATATTCAATACTTCGTCTTTACTTTCATACTGAATGTGCCAAATCTGAACTTAAAGAAATTACTGTATTATATTATCAATTTAGAAATAATCAGGTTTACTAATTTTCCTGTTATGCTATTGCCATACAAAACCCCAAGAGTATAACCAGAGACACAAAATTTCATTGTAATTTTCTGATAGAATTGTTTCAATAGGAAATTTGAAATGCAAAATTATGATTATTCTCACTTTTACTTGTATCTATATCTATATCTATCTATCTATATCTATCTATCTATATTTATAAATGAGATTTCTGAAGGTTTGAATTAAATTAATTTTTTTTTTTTTTAAGAAATAGGTTTCGGATTTAAATATGCTATTAAGTCACCTTAATCTTAGTCACTTCAAGTCACTGCCAGAGACGTAAGAGAAAAAATTTTAGGGTTCAGTGCCAATTTTTTTCAGTGTTTTAATCACATTTCCTTACTTGTATACAACATGCATTTTACACATTGTTTTCACGGAATTGTTATAGAGTGTTGTTTGCTAAATAGCATATGCCTAAATGTTCTTTATTATGGTGACTTGCCCTTTCACAAAGAAAATGAAGAGTAGACTGAAATTATTTTACTCTGCATGCAGCACAACCATAGTAATCTGTAATTAATTTTAAATTTGGAGGATACCATCCCATCAAAAGTTTAGCTTTATAACCTGATAATCCATATTTTCTTTCTCCTTTCTCAACACAGCTGTTCACAGCATTTCTGTTTTCCCTCTTTCTCCTTTTCCACCCATCTTCTGCTCAGTTTTGTCCCCAGAGCAAGACTATATAAAAATCAGCACCCTGTCACCATCACAGTCAGCAGTGGGTAGCAGAAATAGCTTATTCCCATTGAGTCTATCCCAGAATTTTGTCCTTCTTGGTTATAGAGGTTAGATTTGAATTCTGTCCAAATGAATTTTTTTGATGATGGCACAGACCAGATTCTTTGTATTTTAACTAGTGTGTGTGTGTGTGTGTGTGTATGTGTGTGTGTGTGTGGAGCAGAGAGGGAGACAGCTCCTGGAAATCTTACCACTTTCATTCCTATTGCTGTCTTCTAGGATGTCACTTTATGGTGTTAGTTTTCTGCTTCTGATTCATGTGATCTTGTTGTGCCATCCTTCTTTATTGTATGCTGTCTCTGCACTTACTGAGCAGTACTGCCAAACAGGACAGCTGCTGGTTCAGTTGCTGCAGCATTGCCATGAATAAAAAAAGAGAAAAAATCTGTATGTATTAATTACAGTATATTTCCTCTATGAAAAATATTTATTCTGCATTTAATTAAAAGTACATGAAAAATAGATCTGATCCATGAAAGGACCATGCCCATACCTAAATATCTACTTTATTTTTCCATTACAGGATATTTGTGAAGATATATCTGATCACGTTGAACAAATTCATGCTCTGCTAGAGACTGAGTTTTCCCTGAAGCTTCTGTCTTATTCTGTCAATGTGATAGTTGATATCCATACAGTGCAACTACTCTGGCACCAGCTACGTGTTTCTGTCCTGGTTCTGAGAGAGCGTATTCTCCAGGGACTACAAGACGCCAATGGAAACTACACCAGGCAGACTGATATTCTGCAAGCATTTTCTGAAGAGACTAAGGAGGTACAGTAACTAAATCCAATTAAAAGAATTTCATCTGTGTTCAAAGCAGCTCATCCCTCTTGCACATTTAAAATTGCTAGGATGACAATTTTAAGGATGACTTACTTCTAGATATTTTGCTAAATTTGTTTTAAATTATTATTTTTTTTAATCTTCAGCTGATACCTGTTCTTGTTGAACCAAATTAGTGCAAACTAAGATCAACTTTCAGAAATGTTATGCTAGTGGCTAGCAATGTTTTCTCTTGATTGAGATATTTTTCAGGAAGGATTTGAAAGACTTACAGAGGTGCATCTGTTCCGAGATGTTCATCTGGTCACTCAGGTATTTAAGGTTTATAGCCAATTCAAAAGTTAATTTCAGTGTGCAGTGGTTTCTTCAGTGAAATTTAGACACTTCCTGCCTGCACACAGAAGTCTGAACCTTAAAAAATATTTCCAGAACTTTCCAGCCTAGGTCAACATTCCTTTATAGCAAGAGGATTGTCTTTGAGTGGCAATTCTGCACTATGTCTTTACACAGTCACACATTTTGTCTGAGAAACAATGATGAAAGAATCATACATTGTTTACTCTGAGAGTATGCCAGATTCACACACATGTAAATGGTTTGTAAACCTGTGTTCATTTAACTAAAATGCCTTATCCTTTGAATTTATCGTTACCAAATTAACTTATCATTACCAAATTAACAGAAGAACTGGCCTAATTTTTTAAACTTAAAGAAGATGGACATTTTTAATAGTTAGGGTAATTAATGGTTAATAGACAGCATGTGGAGGATTTTTCATTTGATGGTCCGAAGATTAAGATAAAATGCTTTTATGATTAGATGCAATTACAGAAAGAGAACTCTAGATCAATGCAGTGAATTCTGTGACCTGTGTTACAGAGGAAGTCAGAAGTCCCCTAGACATGTCCTGAATTTCATAACACTTAAGTTCAAAGAGAATGTGAATATTTCTCTGCTCCATGTTGGGTTTTATATTTGTCTTTGGCACAACAAAGTGGGTGGTCCAGAAATCAATGCCCAGAGATGCCCAGGCCCACCTTCCACACCCCCTCTTCCTGATGTGTACATACCTGGCTGCTTCAGATTCAGTTTCTGCTTTGCTCTTTTTGGTAAACTTCTGGCATGTCTGAAGGAAATCTACTCTTGTCTTAATATTCAGATTTGTGATTTAGTGGGAAGTCATTATTTTATGACAAGGCCATGGTAATTTCAAGACATAAAGAAGGTGCATATTCAGATACTAAGGAACAGGAAATGTTCCATCTGGGTCTGATTACAACTGCTATAAAAACATCCTTGCTATAGAGAGAAGGACTAACTGGGGAAGGAAAGATTATTTTTCAGTGTGGAAAACACATGTGTTCAGGTAGGCTTACATGGTAATAGACAAAATATACTGACATCATTCTTTTTATCCACCCCAATTAAAACATAAATAATATTTGATAAATTTAATGGCTAGCAATAGCAGGGACACAAAGTTGATAACACGTTTCTGCCCTATTGCTTGAATAGGTTTGGAAAAATTGCTCTGCAGTTTCTAACCTTGAGGAATTCAAGCTTTTTATGAGGTATTATGATAGTGGCTTTAGTTGATGACTATAAAAAATAAAATAGAATGTAGGGGCAATTGTATCTACTCCTACAATTGTATCTTTTTGGTGTTTCTCCCCCATCCTTTCCCAGACATGACTACATTGTAAGACTAGTAAGTGCCTCATGATACAAATATTTTCCTTTAGGTATTTTCATGCATAGGTGAATAGTGAGTCTGTTTGAGAAAATCTAGAAACCTTTGCCCACACAACTATTCCCTGGAGAAACATCCTCCTAATTTTCAGTACCCCTTTGGGATTATGAACCAGGAATGCCAGTTTATTTTCTCTCCTAAGACTGAGAACTCCTCTGGTTTGCAATTAAAAGAAGGAAGATTTCACACAGTAATGAATTCTATTTTGAAATTCACTAGTATAGGACACTTAGAAGTGCAAATAAGTTTAAAAAAATGTGAATAAGCAAAGATTAGAGGAATTGTAACCTCCAGATGAGGAAATCCCTATGCTGCTCCCTATGGTTCGTAGAATCTGGGAGTGAGGGTAAAAAAGTGTGTAGAAGGCCCATGTATATATTCCCATGTCTTAGAGCTCAGCTAGCAGAAAATGTTTTGAACTGATGCAGAAACATGATACTGGGCCAGATGGAAATTTGATTTGAACAAATTTCACATGCTATGCTTTTCTGTAGTTCATGAACCTATAATTTCACAAAATATTTAGCTCATTCCTTAAGTCCAGTGTTCTGCATGATGCCGAAGAGCAGCTTTGGCAGCCGACATTAACCAAGGAGTTCCCTAGAAGAAGTGAAGTGCCAAGGCTTCTTTGGTGTTCAGTGAGACTGTTTGATCATGTTAATATTCACTGTCAGTTCATAGAATGCACAGTCAATCACAGCCCCACCTGGGCTGTATTTACACTGTAGCTGTAACACCCATAAATACGCACAAGCTGTCCTCAGCATAATGGACAGGAATAACCCTGGCAGACTAGCTACCAAAATCCACGAGTGTACAGCACAGGCTGCACTGCCTGGCTTAGGTACCCAGCTCACCACTGGGCAGGCAGTAAGTGTGCTTTAGGCTGGCCCAGCAGTGCCACACCCAACAGGATGCAGCAGGAAAGGGCACACAAAGTTTTATGGCTTGGAGGAAATAGAGGCAACTGTGATGCAAGCTGTCTGCTATGACAGAGGTGCAAAATTAAGAAAATAATTGTTTTAATAAAAAAAAACTTTGAAAAGTTAAGATTTTGAAGGACCATTTCTCCTTCAGGACTTAACCAGAGATAGTTAAGAAGGAAAGAAAAATAAGTTCTGTGCAGCCTGAGTTTTATGCCAGAATTGAGAAACCAGGAAAAAAGAAAAAGATCAGGCTTTGGTAAAATACAGCAAATTCCTGTGTTCTTAAACAGAAATATCTTACACATTGAATAAGTTCATTTGAAAAAGTAAAAAAAAGGGCTGAATTTTACTGCTTTAAATATAAATACAAGAAGTATTGGAAACAGCCTAGACACCTTTAAAGGAAGCATTACCACATGAAAAGGGAAAAAAAATTAACTAGGGCTTTTCTATTGGTAGTTGTACAAATAATTAATTTTTTTTCTGAGATAAAAACAATGAAAACATGGTAATATTGGCATTAAATAAAACTCATCTGAAGCACATATTTCAGAGGCTGCTTGGAAAATGACAAAGCAAGATGGTTTAATACATATGATTGTAAATTTTATTAAAGTTAATAAACACATTTTTAAGAGATGAAGGAATGGAGCTCATTATTCAGAAAATATAAAAGCCTTTAGGGCCTTGGAAAGGGTTTTGATTTATATATATGGCTTTACCATTTCTAATAATTTCCTGAGATTAGAAGGACAATGCAGTTGAAATAGTGGTCATTGTTTAGCCACCATTTTCCTTAACAAATGAAGCTCCAATATATAAATTTGACAGATTTATAGAAAATTCTCCTTTTAATTCTGAGCTGTTGATAGTGCCAAATTTGTGGCATGGGATCTACATCTGGATAGAATGTCTTAAATAAGAAATACATTCAGTATCCAAGACTATGGCTGATAAATACCCTTCTAGTAAATTTTTTCTATAAATATTTTTAGCTGGAGGATTTTTTTCTATTTTTACTTTGAGTAATGCAAGGGCGGGGGGGGTGGTGGATGGAGTACAGGGCTTGGATATTTTATGTTTTTATGTTTATGGGAATTGCCAAACAATAGCCTTCTTTATTGAGATGATTCCTGTTCAGGAAAAATCTGAGCAGTTTATTGTGAGATGGAGAGATTACTTGGTTATTGCACCTTCTTCAAGCATGATGCTAAAGGTCTTTCAACTATGGATTTGGGCAATGTATTGAGACAAGTTGTTCCAGAGAATAATTCAGACATAAACCTATTGTGGATACCCAGGAGTTTGCTTCAAAAAACTACTATGAGAACAAACCTGGAAAGAAAGACCAGTATACTGATTTAGGCATGTAAATTTAGAATCCTAGAACATGAATTTCTCCCCTTCATGATGTTTTTTTAAAGTAGTCTCTGTAAGCAAAAGTCCTGTATATATATTAGAAGATCTACTGAAAATATGCTTACACTCTATACTAAATATAATTTTGCCATGATTGTTATTTATCATGCAGTTTTTGGATCTGAATCTCATCAGATTTTTTTTACTGCCCTTCAAATAAGACCAAAATATTTATAAGCACTAATTTGACTTTGATCTTAAAATCTCATTTGCCACCTGAGATGGTCTCCTCTGGCTATGTCCATGTTTCTGAGATTGAAGGACTTCCATTGAGAAAAAATGGGAGGCTGGAGGCTTAGCATTCGTGGCTATAGTTTCTTTTCCTTGTGAAGTTCTTCATTTGTGCTCTAAATATCTGGCAAATAAATTTTCAGGTGATAATGCTACAAAAAAGTGAAATGTAATTAGCAATCTCTATTTTACAATTATGGGAAAAAATGTCCATCATTGCTACATGATGCTTGGAAAAAACATTCTGCCAATCAACTGAAGGACTGTAGAGCAGCATGAATTTTTGAGAACTCAAGATTAACAAGGAGACTGGTACACTCAGCAGCCCCCAAGGTACTCTTCCTCCTGCTCGAGGTAGTTAACACAGAAAATACTTCAAGTCTGCTGTATGGAATTTCTGAGTTCCCGCCTACACAGTAAGTAAAACTGAAAACAGAATTAAATGAGGAAAATACCAATAAAAAAGTGAATTGCAGTTTTTAGACAACTTACTGCACCAGACTGAAATGAAGCATTTTTCAGCTTATTGCCATTTTTAATTCCCAAATACTTCAGAATGGTTAGCTCATCTACAGGGTACTGCAAAAAAAGACAGGTCAGTGATGAATCCTTTTCTAGATCTTAGGCAGTGAAACACAGGAAGTATTTTTTGCTTAATTACTTTGTGTGTTCTGTATATGAAAAATAATTTTCTAAAAAAGTACCAATTCTTTTTGTATTTCAGGATCGCCTTGACTCTTTAACTGAAGTTGATGATTCTGGACAGTTAACCATCAAATGTTCTCAAAATTACTTGTCCCTGGATTGTGGTATTACTGCATTTGAACTATCTGACTACAGTCCTAGTGAGGATTTGCTTGGTGCTCTGGATGATATGACCTCCAGTCAAGGGAAGGCAAAATCATTTGAATCCTGGAACTGCAGTGAGATGGATAAGGAATTTCCAGGACTTATCAGAAGTGTGGGTTTACTTGCAGTAGCAACAGATTCCATTGCTCCCCAGTGTAATGAAACATTGAAGGAGAAAGAAAATCCTGTACCTCTTTCAGCAGAAGATGGAGAAGAAAGCAAAGACAAGAAAGCATCACATGACCTCTCACTAGTATCTCCTTCTGCAAATTCCTCTCTTTCTAAAGGTGATTACTCTGAAAATGGTGTTTTACCTACAGACAGCAAAGCAGTTTCTGTATCAAAGAATCCAGAATGCAATCTTCCACAGCACACTGGGGAAAAAATCAAACACTGTGAAAATTCAACACCTAAGAGGTCCATAAGAGACTGCTTTAACTATAATGAAGACTCCCCTACGCAGCCTACGTTGCCAAAAAGAGGTCTATTTCTGAAAGATGATGTGTTTAAAGATTATATGGAAGCCAATGGTCTAAAAAGGCAAATCTCTCAAATAGTTAAAAATGAAATGAGTAGAAGTACACCCTCATTGTTAGATCCACCAGACAGGTCCAAGCTTTGCCTGGCTTTACAGTCGCCCTATACTAACAGCCCATCTGCAGTTAGTCAGTCGTACGATTGCTTAAATACAATAAGTGATAAAAATCTTGAGTACACAATAAATAATCACTTTAAAGACAGTCCCATAATTCTAGGAAAGTCTACTTTCTACACTAGTAAAGAAAAATCAAAGCACAATAAGTCTCATGATTCTCCAGAGAAAGTGAAAACTGACAGAACACCTGGAAGTATATGTAAAACAGCTCCATCAACACAAGGCAAGAAAAGAGGATGTTCTCTACAGAATGGGATTACTTCTCATAACTCTAAGTCTCTGGAGGAGACAGAAACAGATTCTTCTGCATCGTCAGATTCTTGTAACCAGAGAGATCCAAACGGGCAATCACAAGGTAAAGCTGAGCCCTTCAGTTCAGCAACGCATAGCCAAAAGAGTGCTTCTTCAGCTGGTTCTGAGCTTTCCAACTCATCCCCTCTTCTACTGAGAAGAAAGAAAAATAAAAGCTTATCCTCAACACCACATTATACTCAAAAAACCAGTAAGGACAGTAGTGAGGTGTGGTATGGATCTGATGAATATTTAGCACTTCCTTCACATCTCAAAGAGACTGAAGTATTAGCTTTAAAACTAGAAAATTTGACCAAGTTGCTGCCCCAAAAGCCCAGAAGGGAAACCATTCAAAACATTGATGACTGGGAGCTGTCAGAAATGAACTCAGATTCAGAAATGTATCCAACATACCAGACAAAAAAGCACAAAAAAAGGGGCAGAATTTCACCAAGTTCTTCAAGTGATATAGTATCCTCCTTAGGTGACAGTATTGAATCTGGGCCTCTCAGTGATATTCTCTCTGATGAAGATCTTTGTATGCCTGCATCTTGCATTAAAAAATACATTGAAGAAAAGTCAGAAAGAACTGCTGCCACTCAGCTCACTGGGAATGAGACTTCTCCTTCAAATAAATCAGCTTTAATTCATCAACTGATGCAAGATATACAACATCAAGAGAATTATGAAACCATATGGGAAAAAATTGAGGTAAGGCAATAATCCTATATTCTTTTGCTGTGTTCTTGAGAAGCCTGTATGTGGAGATGGAGCTGCTGGCAGGGATAGGGTTGCTTCTTGTTTTCTTTTAATGCTGAAAATAGTCTCATCCAGTGGCTGCTGGAAGTAGAGAACAGCAGCAGTTATTCTAATTATAATAGATTGAAGTTAACTTTAACTAACTCTACAGAATTTGCCTATAGTATTTTACTTACATCAATGCCTTTAAACTTGGTAAAACATTGTTTTACCAACACCACTTCTCTTTGCTGAGATTGGGTACATGACAAGTTATTTTTTGTAGGAAGGGAAAAATAAACATTAGAGAATCAGGGATCTTCATTGTATTTGAATGAAGCTATATTTAATATTGTCTACCTATTTTCTTCATTAAAAAGATTTGTTTTAGTCCAAGAATAGGAATTCCTTTCAAATTAAGTATAATAACAATATTTCTTTTTAATTACTTCTCTTCTCTTGCAGTGATTATTTTCCCTCCTGTGTTGGTGGAACTAAGTAAAAAACTAAAAAACTTTTTTTATTTACTTAAATAATCATTCTTAAATAATAGCAATGTATTAGTGCAATATGCTAGAGCAATAATTACATACTATTCCATTAAACTTCAGATGAGATGGGATTTTGTTGAGAAGTTTTTGAGAAAAAAGATAAACTTTGGAAAACGAAGAGAATTTGAATGAATAATCAGATAAAGACCTAGCCATCTCACTAATATAATTCTTAGATTACATTTACAGCAAATGTTTGTTTCAGTTTTCTGATGTGTTTGTCCTCCAGGCCACTGTAGAGAGCTCTTCAACTCAGAGCATTTCATGGCCATCCTCAACAGCATTTAAGTTTTCAGAAAAGAAAGATCCATCTCTATTAGATTTCAAAATGTTTTAAAATTCATAGCACATGCATTGGAGGGTGACATTGGCATCTAAATGCTAAATCTGATATCTGCAATATTATCAAGTTGTGTATGAGCTGAGGAAAAAAAAGGACTTGTTTTATGTGGCCAGAAAGTCCTTCTTACCAAGCATGATTTCTGTAACTTTTGAAGGCATGGGAAGTATTATGACTAGTAGGAAAATAGTTGAGCTAGAGAAGTTTGAGTATAAAGTCGGGGTAGAAAAATACGGAAAGTGAGATTTCTTCTTAAACAAATGAGGGTGCAGCAGCTGTCAGCTCTACAGGGCAGTGCTTAATGATGCAAGTTGCTCCTTCCATCTTCATGGGTGGGGTTCATCTTCCAGACTTTGATGAAAGAACTGTCTTTGTAAGTGCAAATTGTTTCTGTCTTTAAGTTTGTGTAGTGCTGAAAATTAGTCCATCTGAAGCTGGCAGATACAAGGCTCTTCATTCTGTGAAAGCAACAAAGCCCATCAAAGCTGCTTGTGAATACATAAGATGCTGTCTTTCAAATGACACTACAAGAGCCTGTTTAAGAATGGAATTGTTGAGTGTCTAGGGACCAGTGCCTTCCACTTGATGCTGACTTCTTTTGGCAAGAAACAGGTGGCAGAGAAACTTTTTGTATCATACTCTCAAATCATCATATTTATTTTTATCAAATTTTTAAAAAGGTAATTCTCTTTTGAGGGTCTATCTGTCTTTGTGTGATTCCTCGCAGCTGCAGTTCAGTCCTACCAGAATGGAGGAGTAAGAATCAGCTGTAACAACTGGCTGCAGCTGTAAACACTCTCTTCTTCTCCATACCCACCCTTTCCTCACCTCCTCTGTAGAGTGGATTGAGCTTGTGACAGCTGGTAAAAGTAGTTAGCTGTTCTGCGGCCAGAGTAAACCCTTCTAGGTAGTCACTCCAGGTGCTGCTCTTGTCCTTGAGGAACTTTACTGCTGCTGACACTGCTCCTTCTACAATTTCTCAGTGTTCCTGGTTGTGGTAAATGTTTGGAAAATGTTAATGTGGAGTTTGAAAATAGTCTTATGAAGTATGTTTGGCTCATAGTAAAAGAAGACCTTTAAACAGAAAGAAGAGCAGATGCAAGGAGGACTGCTAGGAAAAGAGAGAGAGAGAGAGAGAGAGAGCTCAGTATCCCATGCACTCAAAAGCAGCACATAAGTAAGCTTCATATTTCACTAAATATGCTTCCTGAATAGTGAATAAAAATAATCAGGTGAAAATGTTTTAAATACTTAAGAAAAATTATGCTACTTTAAAGAAATATAAGTTTTTCCCAAGCTGCTTATTTACTCAAGTTTTTCTATTGTTGCTAGTTATTAAATCTTCTGCTTGTAAGACTAGTTAAAAACCAATTTGTCACTTTTTCAAAAGCTCTAACCAAGGTAAATCCTGCCTCAGTGACAGCATGATGCCTTGCTGAGATACTTTAATTTGATATAAGTAATAAGAAAAGAGAAAATTCCTCTCTTAGGTGATGCTATGAAATATTGTGAACAAAAATTAACCTAAGTAAAAATACTGTACCTGTGTCACGACTAAGTTCTTTCTTTTTCTATATCTCCTGTTTCATAATTCCCTAAGACAAGAATCAAAAATGTGCCATTGCTTTTTTCAATTATTTTAAATTGGCAATTGCATTAATTCTGTTATCCAAGAAGATGTATCCCACTCGAAAAGGAGTTTCTTAATTTCACAAATACATGTCTTAGCAATAATTCAATACTGCTTTTGCTAGAAGCAGTTTTGTGCTGAAGAAGTCAGATCTGAAAGGTGAACTTCATTTTAAGTACAGAAGAAGCACGCTTATTCCCATTTGTAATCCAGTTACACTGGTGTAGATGTCTAGCATGATGTATTTTATTTATTAAGATTGTAAACAAAACTAAAATAACTTAGTCTTTCATTTTGGGATCACGACACCTTAGAAAAAACTGGCAGCCTCAAAATCATTGAAAGTCATGTTTTAGCTCGGTAATAGGAATAAAAAGGAAATTTTGGTATTTTATTATGATTATTATGGGAATAAATTTGAATTTGTATAAATCTGGTGATATCTTGATAGAAAGCAATTTGTTGAACATATGCTAAAGTACTTATTGGAAATTTTATTAATTTCTTAGTTATAGGAATGATAGTCATGGGCAGAAACTGATAAATTGTTATTTTTCGTACTTGCAGATTATGCAGATCTCCCTGCATGGGCATTATCGTCCTGTTAATCTTCCTGTCTGTCTACAGATAGAATTCTGCTCAACTGCCCCATTTGCTGCTACATAGGGCCAGTTTTTTCCTTTGCAATAAATATTGCATAATCTTGTCATATTTTGTCTTGCATTGCAGGTAACCCTTTGGCACATGCTTCTTGTATCCTTAGTAATGGGCACCTTCACTCTGGGGTGCAAAACAATTTATGTGGCTGTTTCTTTTATGTTTCAGAAATTACTTTTTGGAGTGAAATGTGAAAATGAGTGATCCCAAATTATGAAAGTTCCTCTCACTGTTTTATTTCAGCTTTTAGGAGCTACCCCAAATGAATTTTTAGAATGCAGATTAAGCTCTATATTTCCTGTTACACTAGCTGAAAAGGGAACAGATATAACAGCAGCATTCTCACAGATAATGCCAATAGAGTTCTTCACTATAAGAATTTGGCTGATTGCCACTTCTCACATGTAACACTAGGATGACAGAGTATCGGTTTCAGAATGCTTCAAGGTTTGCTTTCTGAAAGAAAGCTAAGTTTTCCTTAAAATCATATTAATAATTGGGTTTTTTCCCCCTTTTTTATGTGCAAACGGAAAAATTTGGAGCAGAAAATGATCTCAGACTGACCTAATGGCAATGCATTTTCAATCATTTTATATGAATAAAATACAATAACAATAAAGTAACCTTGTTCAGGTAGTTTTATCTCTTTCTCTAGAAACTGATACTAGATTGACTATACTGATATCCTTGTGCTGTAATCTGTGGTCATTGATAATTCCATCTACTTGTTTTTTTTGAGGACACTATCACAAAGGTTAAAAATGTAACCATTTGCAAGAGATGTGTTTGTTTTGTAGGCTTCAGGGTTAATCGTATGGAGGAAATTGCTGATTTTTTTTTGTTGTTGTTACATAGATTTATAGCTTATTTTATCACAGGCTCCATTTCTGCAAAAGGCCGCTGAATTTCCTCTGCAAGAAGAAATTTGATATCTATTGATCCCATATTTTCAGTTCATCACATTTCATAAATTTGCCCTGAACTCCACTGGCTCTATATTTTGTTTGGGTAGGCCAGTCAGACTTGGTTACCCACCTTCTTGATGTGATAAGGAGATAAAATAATGCTGCTCTACAAGTTTTTCAGCTGTCAGTTACAGCATGCCCCAGGGATCCTACAGCAAAGACATGGATAAAAATTTTACTGCTTTCCAGGACCCTGGCAGGCAACCCCTCACCCTTCTGCAACCATTTATCCCAACTGAACCTAGGATGCCCTAGTAGGGCAGAGATCCAAGACCCCTGTTTTAAATTGGAGTCATGGGAATAACTTTCCTGTTAAAAAGGAACTAAGGATCAGTGCAGCCTGCAGAGGAGACTGCAATATCATATCTAAACTTGTTACTGTGACAAATAGCAGGTCTGTTGGGATGGGAAAGATCTTCATTTTTAGAGAATAGTCAGAAAAAGTAACTAAATGATAAACTTCTGCAAGGGCTTAATGGACTTGTTAGAGCAAATTTGTGTTGGAGATGTGTCTGGAAGTCCATTTGAGTAGTGGAGAGCCAGTTTGCTAGAAAATAGTTGGAGAGCTGACTCAAAGGGGATTTGATTTGATTGAAAGGGGACAGAGTTGCTTCTGGACAGAGAATGGACTGAAAACACACCAGTACAGCTAAGGTTGAAGCTGGATTGCTTTAGGAGAAGTTTACTTGTGTTTGGGGGTGATTTTCATCATTAGGGAGAAAAGCTTGCACAGAGGTCAAATGCAGTTTGAGCTGTGGAGCTACGGTAGTGAAAAACTAATAGGAACTGATAACTCTGATGAAGCTTGGTAACAAAGAAAAACATGGAACCGAAATCAGTGATGTCAGAACAGGTGTAAAAATCAAACATAATCAACAGGGCACAGAACTGGCTTTTTTGGATTACCAGAGAAAGGATTTTTAAAGTGTTGTAGTGCTCCCCTTACCCCTCTTACTTTCAATAACTTAGTGCTTCTAATATTTGCTCTCTTAAAATAAGTTTATTTAAAATAAGGATTTCTTCATTTTCCTAACAGTGTGCTTGCCAAAATCTGTTCATTTCTGAATCTTACTTACACTGCTTCATACAATTTAGATTGAAATACTGCTTTGGTTGATGACCAGTTTATAAAAAACCCAGTAAGTGAAAGAGGTATCAGATCCAGAAATTCCTTGGCAGCTCTGCAGTTTTCTCAGCAGTCTTGCTGCTTGGTCCAGCATAATTGAAAATGTCATTTCACATTTTGTACTGAGACACAAGTTTGTGCTTTGCTGTTTTGAGTCTGATGATACTCCCTTGCTTCAAAAGCCCATGCCTCAGCTTTCAAGCTGGTCAAACCATTATTAAGCAATAACGTAGCATACATATGGAACTCTCACTTTCAGGCAGACAAATAGAGCTTTACTAGAAAATTATATTGAAATACAGTGAGCCCTCTGTTCCTCCAAAACAGTTCCTAACAGTTTGCTTGAATTTTAAACAGCTCCTCCAAGTACATTCACTTTTCTTTGGCATTTGCTTTACCAGAAATAGTTTGAGCAAGTTTGTAATCAGCAATTTTTGCAAAAAGTGGCAACTTCCATCTAAGCTGTGCAAATTCTGAATTATTACATCTCTAACTGACTGCAGGAATTATGCTTGCTTAATGAAACACATCTATTGTGAAGCATATGCTTGTTCAGAATGGTTTGAGTTTCCAATGTAAAGACCTCAGAATGACTTGGTAGTGAGTAGTTTTAGATCAGGGATTTTTTATATTCAGGATTTGGCAAGTCATTCCAAATAATTTGTGGTGGGGGGAAAGGATGGGAGGGGAAGACAGAGGAAGAGAAAGAAATAGAAAGAAATCTGCTCCCAAATAATTTTAGTAGCAATGATTTGAGGGTACGTCTTTACTAGTATTAAGAACTGGTGGTAGGGGATATGCCTACATCCAATGTTTGGCTCACATCTGATGTGAGACCTTTGGCTGCAAAAAGTCTCATAATTCTGTCCTTTTGTGTACATAGTTAGATGCCACAGGGCATTTAAGCTACAAACAGCTTAAATGAACCAAGGAGCAGCTGCTTTTGCATAAATGTTTCTGTGATCCATCCACTTCCATTCTTATGCAGTCACTTAGATCAGCTTTACGTGACCATTGGCTTTATGACCTAGAGTCATGTCTTAATCATCTGTACCACAGCCTAGACACAGGCTGGAACCAGAGCCATCCATGTTATTTTTTTATAACTGGAAATTTCTTGATATTGCTAGAGGATCTCTGGATCTCTGCTAACAGGCTAAGGGGTGTAAAAGACTTGAAGGTGGAGAGAGGGAACAGTAAGACCACAAGAGATGGACTTCTTGCTCTCATTGTAGCTAAGGATAGGCAGGAAGGTGCACAGTGGATGCCAGGTAACTTACCTGGATAGCCAACAGAGGCTCCAGGTTCAACAGGGATGCAGCTGTTTTTGGACAACGAATCACTGGTGACTTCAGGGTGATCTTATGATATACCTGTTTGTATTAGTGTGGAGACACTCTATTGTCTGTAATTGTTTAGTGCATTCAGTTTTCTCCTGAAGGTAGAGAAAGACACTCAGAAACCACTGAAGTAGGTTTGGGAGCTTTCAGAACACAGATAGAGTCAAATTGCTATTGGGAATTTACCTCAGTGTGAGTGTGGTGGTTTAAGAAGAATCTTCTGTTATTTAGGACTGAATCATCTGTAACTGCTGTCTTATAGGTGCAGGTGCTGGGGAGAAGTTTGGTTCATTATGAAGAGTTTGAGATAACTTCAGCTCTGTCCTGTTAATTACTTACTGTATTGATCTTATGGCTCCTTGAAGTGCCTCCATTATTAAACAGAAAACTATTACATTTGAAATTATGGCTACTAATATTCCCTTAAATATGGTAAATACAAAGGGATGAGAGAGAATGCTCACTGCTTTTTACATTCATAGGGGTATGCCTTTCACAATGTTTTAAGGTCTAACTGTTCTGTTACATAATATACTTAGTCTCTGGGCTACTCATGTTTTATGTATCTTCTGTGAGGAAGTACAGGATATTCCAGAAAGATACAGTATACCAAAATCACCATGCTCTATTCTAAATATTTAATTTTTTAAATAATACATTGCTACTAATTTCCACCTAAATCAAATTCCAGTCTATCTACTGTTAACACATCATTGCCTTAAAATGTGTACATGCTAGAGATGAGTCACAGGAAGACAAATGAGCAAGGGTCTTGAGAGGATTAACCTGAGAGGAAAGATCAAATCCACTTATATAAGATTATTGCATAACTTCTCAAAGTCTCTTTATATCTTTTTCATCTTGTGTGTCTTTATATATTTTGACAGCAACTACTTTTCTTTCCTTCATCCTTTCCAGTATCTTATGATCAGGAATGAACCATTAAATCATGTTGACTCTCAAATCACAGTTGTCATCATTAGGCATCAGAGTGAATATAATTTGTGGTAAATATGGTCAGGAAACTGTCTCTCAGAGGCTTGTTTCAGACTGTCTGTCTGCTTATGCAGGTTTTCTTTATTTATTTTGAAAGTAACCAAAAAGGCAAAAACCCTATTTTCTTGCCTTTGCTTCAGGATTTGGAGCAGAGATGATAAACCTCACAAACAGCTGAGACATCCTTTGTGTATCAAACTGGAGTTGTATCTGAATTTTCCTAAATTGTTAGTAATGACTTATTTTGATCACTGACTCACGTTCAGGTCAAGTAAGGTTTTCCCAAGCGAGAGCCAAATTTGCTTCTGGTTTCCTTTGGCCAGTGTTTGGAGTCTTTCCAGGCTGACACTGGAGAACCACCAAGCAGACAGATTTTTGGTAGTAGACAGTGTAGACGTTCAAGTCACAGTAACTTAATATTACTAAGTCCTTTTTCTCTGCTGATGCCAGCATGTGACTACAAGAATGTTTCCTCAGTGAGCTAAGTAAGACCAAAGACACACAGGGTAATTTAAAATCATCTGCTGCACCAGTAGGTGCAAGAGAACTATAGCACCTAACCTAAAAATATCTCAAGTAAGTCCAAACTAGGGTCATGTATTGTAGTGCAAAGCTCTTACAGCTTTGTAGAGGTAGAGAAAACCAGGAAAAAAATATAGTGAATGCGTTAAAACCAGCAAAGCTTCTGCAATTAAAAATAAAGAACACAAAAGGAAACAAGACCTGAGATTGTTTTTTAATTTTGTTCTGTAAATATATCAAAATCTGGGGATAAAAAATGGTCAGAATTAGGGCCTAAAGAGGGTGTAAAGGAAGGCCCCCTAGAGACCGCTAAAAAAAGAAGCTATCTAAAATGGAAAGTTGATGAATTAGGAAGCAAATGAAAAGCAGTTAATGGAGGAACTAATAGTGACAGGATTTCTTTGGAGACTGCAGGTGAACAGGAACCGAGTGCATAACAGGAGGCTAAATGAGGGAACTAGAGGAATAATAATGGAGTAAAGAGAAGAGGTGGTGAATCTTAATCTCTCCTCACTGTTGCCATATTTAGCAAAGAGTGGCAATCACCATTTCCCTATTTTTAAATTCAGAAATATTAACTGCAAAACAAGTTCATGGGTCAAAGAATTACAATATCTCTTGTGAGGTGACAGACTTAACCTCTTCTAACCAATTAGCCTTGAAAAATAGGAAATGCTGAATTAAACTTTCTGATTTTGAGGGGGGATGGTGGTCATTATATCTTAAGTCATGTCAGTGATGCAGCAGAGGTCAGTATATTTAGCACTTGCCCACAAGCAAACAGCATCTGTTCTATTTTAGTAAAAAGTGATTTTTTCCTTCCTTTTCGAAAACTTTCAGACATGGTGATATATTGCCCTCTTGAGGCTTTAACTGGTTACTGCAGTTGTTTTACAGCTGTTTTATTTCCTTCTGAAATGAATGAGCTCCGCGCAACTTGACAAACGTGGTTGTTAGAAATTCGGAGAATAAATAAATCATAAGCTAGAAAATTTCCCCCCTGTTAGTAGCATTTTGGCTCTAATGTAGTCTCCAATAACTTTTTTGCTATGTATTTTAGCTCAACAAATTTAATTTTGAAATAGAGAACTAGAGTTATATTATTTAAATAAACAGTGTGTGCCCTTTGTGACCATCAGGTCAAGAATATAGTGGCTTTCTTTCTTTTTCTATCACTTACTGGCTAACTTACTGAAAATTTTATGTAAAAATAATGAGCATAACTTTTATTCAAAAGGCACTGAAAATCCCATGGAGTTAATTTTGTGCTATGGTTTAAGGGTATAAAATGTGGCTAATTTCATTCTTTTATGTGATTTATTCTTTGTTTGGGAAAATGTAGCATTTTGGAACTTCACAAAGCATTGTTTAATTGACATCATTCCACTCAGACTTCAGGCTACAGGAGCAACCATGGTATGTGTATATCATGTGTACCTTTCGAGGAATTAAATGCTTGGGGAATGAGGTTCATTTCTAGCAACTATGGGATCAAAGAGTAAAGAAATGTTGAGACCAGTTAGAGGAGGTGCCAGCATGGCTCAAACTGAGTGTTCTCCAGTGCCCAGCACATGGCACAAGGTAGCAGCTGACCATCAGCTGGAAATAGCAGCTGCACAAGGGCGTCCTACCCCAGTCCACCCTCTGAAGCTCAAACACTCAGGGTATGCAAACCAAGGAATGATGGTCACCCATAACTGCTTATTTTTCAGAGCAGAATAAAGCTTTATATTAAGCCGTTACAAAGGCCATAATATGGAAAAAATTGTAAATGGAGATTAGTTTGTCTTTTGGATGCAGTTCATCTCATAATCAATACATACATTAGCTGTAAAAAAAATCTGAAAATAAATTATGTTGTCAACACAACATTTAAAATAATTACATGAAGAGGAACTGCAGTACTTCCAAATACCCTTACATCACTGTAAGTTGCTTCAACATCCACAGTTATATTGGCAGCACTTTTAGACAAAGCGCATCAGACTAAGTCCCAAATTTGCTGAAAATTAAGATCCCAATTAGAGACTTCCATTATCCTTAGAGTTTGGTTTAAAGTTGCTGAATAACAAACATTTCAAATTGAAAGAAAGAGAACAGTGCTCATCAGGAGACTTGATTTTAGGTTTACCTGTAGAATAAGTAATAAATTTTTACTTATGGACAAGAGGTCCTGAACTAACTTCTACATTTTCTATTCCAGTTTAGAGTGCACAAAAAAAAAAAAAAAAAGGAATTTGGGACTGTGAAGTTGATGTGAATTTACTGCAGCTTTGTGCCACTATCCTTTATACAGTACATAACAGCTCATTTTGGTGTCTGGCATTTTTACCAAAGACAGGCCCCTCTCCTGTGCTGTTCTCATGGTCCCTTCTAAATCCAGACACTCCTTCCTGCTGCTGCTGCAGAAAAGTCCCCCTTTTCTGGGAATTACTGGCATCATCTTTCTTGGCTCAGGCAGATTTATTTGCTGTTCTTGTCCTTTTCTTGATACATCCTTGGCTACAAATTTCTGGAGACATTCTTGCTCCCTGGTTTACTGAGTGAAGCAGGAATACATAACCTAAAAACATTTACGCGTCTTAGCTGAACTCTAGATATGGTAAGTCTTTGACTTAGACAGGGTCACATGAAAGTATAAGCTAAAAAGGCTTTACTTTGGTGTATTTGAGACTGTGATACATAAGTGAAGACTTATCCTGTATTAGAAGATGTTTTGGCATCTTTGTTTCCTGGCTGCTGCTTAGACCTCCTGAATTTTATATAGAAAAGAAATCACTCAGAAAAAAGTTAAGAGCAGTGAGAGTTTCTGTAAGACATGACCAATAAAAGACATTGCTCTTTGTAAATAAATATATTTTCAGAAATTATATGTCAATCCTGGTAGTATGATGAACTTTGAAGACCAGACTTGTATGATCCTTCAGAAGTTTGTACATTACTCAGATCACTCAATATCATGGTTTCTGATTGTTCCATTTTTAACTCTCAGAGCTTCTGCCTGCCTGTTTTATTGCCTAAGGCCCAAAGAATGTCACACTTTTTTGTTTAAACTAACTCTAAATACCTATCTTTCCTTTTCCTTTTATTTCCTCCTCCTCCATTTTCCTCCCTGCATATGCCTCATTTCCTTATATTCTGTTTATTCTATTTCTGCCTCATTTTCAGGGCTCTTGTTATCCTTCAGCTCATGTGTTTCTCCTTTCTGCTGCTTGTACTATCCACTCCATAGTTTCAATACTGTTTCCTCAGGAGCCTTTTTCCAGTCAACCCCAACAATTCAGCCAGACTCAGAATGCTGAACGAGTTGAGTGCTAGAAATATTTTAATACAGATTCACAGTGTAGAGGTTTTCTGATAAAAGCCGTGACTGATTAGAACAGTGGAAAGCATTTGCTTCTTTAGCCGATACCTGTGTGCCTGCATAAGCCAGTGGGGGTGAAGCTTGCCTGTGGACAGGGATGGGTTTTGGTCAGTGTCCCTCCCACTCATCCCGGCGGCTCAGCGGCGCTGGCAGGCGGCACTCGCTGCGTCCACCAGAGGGCTCATGCCCACTGCCCCACCTTGAAAATAGCTGGGAGTCAAAGTAGTGGGCATGATAACTTAGGAGGCAGATAAGCAGAATTACTGTCTGTCATTCAGGATGTGAATGCATATGTAAGATTTTTCCACACCAAGAAGGATGTGCTCATTTACTTAGTCCCTGGGAGTTCTTTGAACCTCACACTGCTTTTTAGGTACTGCACCCATATTTTCTCACCCTGTCCTCAATCCTCACCTTAATGAATGTAGGAAGCCTAAAACATTGTCTGGCTCTGTTCCAGAGCATTACATCTCAGGTGAGATGCATGGCCACGTCAGCATGAGGAGAGGCCAGCAGCCGTTGCCATCAGAGCAGATGGCATCTCTGGAGGTTTACAACCAGGTCATACTGCTGTTCATTTTATACCAGAGGATTCCTTAAATGACAGAAGAATCAGAGGTTCTTGTCCTTCTGCTTCCTTCTCTCTGCCAGTCCCCCCTGCTCTTCAACCCATTCAAAGTCACAATGACACTGGCTTTTCCTCTGCTGCTGTATTGTATTCCTATGCACAGCTCTCTTGGCCTCAGGGCTACATGGTTCTCCCCAGCATTGTCTTTCCAGCCCATGGATTTTGTTTCTGTGGTTCTGGGTGTTCACTGATCCTTCAAAAGGCCAGGGGAAATGTTACCAGCGGTGTTGGAAGTTTCTCTGCTAATCTAAGAATATACATCTCAGGAACAGGGTTCAGGAAGCATTTGGCTTAGTTTTCCCGTATTTATCTTTGCTCCACAGTGAATCTGCTGGTACTTAGAAGATCCCTTTTTTAGATCTTGCAAGTTTCAAACAGCAGTAAAGGCCTTGTGATAGTACTTTAAAGGGAGAGTAGATCTTCACCTTGAGCCAAAGGTAAGACAAAGTATACAGTAAAGAAAGAATTATGTTTGTAGCATCATGGAAAAGTTTAAGTATCTACAGAGATACATTAAGGAATTATTTTTAATATTCAGGTTAGCATAACCTGCTCTTTGTCTAGAAGCAGAAACAAAGTCAATAATCCCATTGGGGCAGTGAACTTTCTATTGCACAATTGGATGCACTGTCTTCAAATATATCCCTTTATAATGGGTTAAAAAGTAACAGTTCACATGTTTCTCTTCACTTTTCATGCTTTTAAAGCAAATTCTATCTTTATGGTTCTGGCTCTTTTACCTAGAAGGCTTTAGGAAACTGAGAAATTAAAAATCTTTTTTGCTATTCCTGCTCTAGTAAGAATACAGTATGGAAAAATAGCTTGGACTCTAAACCAGGAAAAATAATGAGCCAGTGACCATCTTGCGGTTATGGAACAGAAAGTTCCATAACCATATAATTCATGGCCAATTCAATAGATGCCCATTAGGGAAAATGCATTTAATAATAATTTCTGTGTGTGATAGTTGGGCACAAAGCCTAGAGGGGGCACTGATGAAAGATTTGTATAATTCAACAGTCTTTAAAATTCTTAACTAGACAGTACATAGTAGAATTTGTTTTGTCTTTACATGGATGTCCACTAAGATAAGTATTTGATCTTTATCTTTTACCAGTTTGGAGGGAGCATTTAAGGCACACATTCTCATAAACTGGGGTTATTGAGTAAATGTGGCACTTTAGGAGAAAGCCACCAAGTTCTATTTCTGAATAGTTTGTGAATATATCCTGAACCGCATGTTAAGTATTTCCATCCTACTGATGTGTTTGGTCAGTTGTATGTTTCTGTGAGGTCACTGCCTGTCACAGAATCTTGACAATATCACACAAAGAATATTTTCCATTGTGGCATCTTGATTCCTTGGGGATCCCTAACATCTGTATTGCTAATGGTTTTATTGTTGCCTCTGGCTCTACCTCCAATTAAATTGACCGTGGCAGTTTGTTGCAGCCTCATCCTCTTGAGTACCTGGATTTCTTTGACTTACCTTTGCCTATGAAGAAAGTGCACTTTTATCCTTTTGAAAATAAAGTCCATGGGCAGGAATGTGTTCCTCCTGAGACTAATATGCAAGTCCTTTTGTGGTTAGACAAAGGGTTTTCTTAATGTATTCTGTGATAGAAGTGCCCTAAGAGCCAGCCCATCCTTGTACACAGACACCTCTGTGAGCTCAGTCTTTTTGTAAATTGGGAACAAACTTTACAACACTGTCTGCTTGCAACAAAATTGGGCATTCATTTTTAAGCACACAGCCTCATAACCAATTCTTTTAAGAAGAGAACTCCCTTTGTGCAATAAAAGGGAAGGTAGAGAGAGAAAAAAGGTCTGGGGTAGTGATTTAATAAGCACTGCTGTCTGGTGCTTCCACACTGAGGCTTGTGGAACAGAGTAGACCTTCCACCATCACACTTAGCTATCATAGCAGATAATTTTAGTATGTTTGCATTTAATGGTTTGGTGCATTGCTTTAATTCTGATTTTAATCTTACTTTAGGTCATTAGAACGTCTTTGTACTTTTAGAAATGCAAGGACCAGAAGTGTCTTAAGTATAAGCCAGCATACATGTAAAATGAAAATGTAAGACTAATAAATTGAGTGGTGTTAAAACTGTATAGCTTAAAATTACAAGCCAAAAAGATGAAATAAATTTGCTACCTGTGCCACATATGCACAATAAATATGGGATTTTCTTTCCTTAAAATGGAAACCCAAAATTTGATCTAGGATGAGTACCACAATACTTTTCATAATGGTGCTAGTTGGCTGCAGTTGCTTTCTCTCTTTCATGGCATAATTTTGCAAAATTAATTTTGGTATATGCACTTCCTTAAGTACGTATATCCAAATTCCCCATCTAAAGGAATCCCATATCAAAAATCTACTAAAACCATCTAAGATGCTGCGGCTTTTAGTGTATCAACCACAATTTTAAAAAAATTGTATGTTTCTAAATTCTAGTTTTTGGTAACTCTAAATGTGCTTTTGGAGTAAAGCTCAAAACTACAGAACTGGGCTTTGGTTTACTTCCATTCTAAATGTGGTCTAATAAAAGCTGGACTTGTAAAGTGATAGCTGCAGCTGAGATAGAAACTTCCTCTTTTCCCATTCCATTCAATTAATGAAAGCTGAACTTCAAAGTCTAAATGAGATCATTTGAAGTGCTAAAATTATTGAACACCAGAACTGTTTACTTTCCTATCTGACCAAAAAAAAAAAAAGAGAGAGCTTGTAATGTAAAAGTAAAATTAAACCACTGAAATGAAGCTAGGAAACTTTAAAAGTTCTAGTGCAAGAAGTGGTGTTAACCTAGCTGTGAGGCATTCGTGCATAGTTTTAAGTGACTCACTTAATAGCCAACACATTTTTTTCATGACTGTGATAGCAAAAGCTTTTCTGGGAGGTCTTAGTTGTGTGCTGCTCAGAAAATTGCAACCCAATGAGAAAATGTCTGAGCAACACCCCTGACAAGCATGCAAATATGCAAAGAGCCTTTCTATAGTCTCATAAGCACTTATGTTATCAGTAGCTTTCTAGTTATCAGAAGTTTTTTAGTTGGTCAACTCCGTGTTATTTTACTATTTTATTATAGGCAGCCTATAATATTTCTCCTGGGCTCTACTTTCTCTGTTTAGACCATGTGCATTGGCTGTGCAACCAAGTCCAGGAGCATAGCTATGACCAGCAGATACCAAAACCTGCTTGATTGACTTATTTGATGGCAGTAACATCATCGTTGGGTCTGTTGCTGCAAACTAGGAAGTGGAAAGTTAATGGATATATATTTCTAAAAGAGGATGGATGGTCTTTGGCCAGAGATGGGGTGAGCTTCTGAAATTCAATAGGAAAGCATAGGAGGGGGACTGTGGAAGCTGGAGAAATATAGGGAGTGAGGAAATCCTGGTCCATGCCAAGAGGGGTTAATGGAGTGCGGGTAATGAGCAGTGAGGTGTGCTGAACAGCCATCATGATTAGGGAGGAATATCTAAACACAGACCATCAAACAGGAAAAAGTGATGAAGTTAGGTACAAACTGCTTGGTTGCCAAAGACTACCTATTTCTGTGTTCATTAAAAGTATTCAATTTTTATGATGTACATTTGGGATAGACAGAACACGCACAGTCCTATCAAATGTAATGAATTGCACGTGAGATTTCTTCATCTGTCCACCTCTGTAGCCCTCACCCTCATGCTCCAGGGTTTCTTGTACTGGCAGCACGGCACTGCAGCTGCTTTCCTGCTCCGTTATCCCACATACCAGAAAAAACCAGGCTGCCTAAACCAAGATCCTTTGTGCAGCTGTACTGGGTGTAGGGAGCCCTGCAGCCCTGTGCAGCAGGTGGACGATACAAGATCTGTATCTTTCATATGCCGTTATATTTAACAGAGGGTTAAGGTAGGGTAGGAGGCACAATTCCAGGCACAATTCCAGGCACATCCTTCCTCAGCCCAATGTCCATGCATGCCTTTGGCCTCTGACCTGATCCATCCCTGCCCTCTTTGCATGACTCAGCAAGTGAATTCTCATTCTTGTGATTAAAAAAATTTGAGAATTCTGGTCATTAATAAAGAAGTCTCAAGATATTTTGTTAAATTCTATCAAATTTATTTTTAATATTTCAGTTAATTATTTAATTCCTTAGTTGTACAGAACAATTGAATTAAGTATATTTTAATTCTATAAGATAATTGAGAAGACACACTGAGTTAAGCTTCCCCCCCCCCCCCCCCCAACTTAGAACTGTCTTTTTCATTCTTATCTATCCAGAGAAAATAGAATTAGACCACAAAAACCCCCAACTTTGTGCCAAATTTCAAATTATGCCATTTTTGTTCTAGCTTTTTTTCTGGGTTGTGTGATCAGGACTTTCTTCTTCCCCCTTGGAGAATCTGTAAAATTGTCATGAAACAAAATGGAAAGCTGAAGGTTTTAAAGGTCAACGTTTAAAAATTTCCCATGTGGGGTATGGCTTTATCATTATCTGCAAACTTTACTACAGAAGCAGTTACAAATCATCCAATAACAAACAGAAACATTTGTTTCTGTACTAAGTACTGTAAACTAAGAATAACTTTATGTAGTAGGAGCTCAACTTTTTTTGTCTAGCTTGCTAGCACAGTGCAAAACTATTATATTTGCAAAACTGAACCAGCTGGTGTAAAGGCAGAGACTGGATTATACTGGTACGTCTTTTTTACTGTTCTGTTCCCTTCTATTCTCCCTGAGGAATTAATGTACAGTAATTTTTAGCTTCGATGTAGCCAGCTATGAGTTTTCAACTTCCAAGAAGTTTTGATGGAAGATACAATATTTTAACTTCCTGTTAATTTCTACTAAAGTACAAGGGTAGATTTTACAGTATTTTTATTGTAGCGTGATACTCTTTAGATCAGACCCTTAAACAGGAAAAATCAGCATACCTTCACTGAAGTTTATACCTGTTGAAACTTTTTCCCATCTTGAAAATGATGAAGAAAACATATCTAGAGAAAGAAAAACATAGTCTTAATTAGAAAAAGCAGAAAGGTAAGAAGCGTCTATAAAGGGATGTTAAGTGTTTTCGTGGGTATCTTATTAAGTGAAGAGAAAAAAAATGTCCTGCGTTGGTTAGAATTTGTCATCCTATGAATTTATTTATTTCCCTGAGTATTCCTGGATTTGGATTTAGGATTGCCTATTAAGCTTTGTCCTTTGTTTTAATATAATTTATCTTGTAATCTGGTTTTAAACCATAGTTTCAGCTCTGTGAGAGTCTCACAATAGATTTTCTGCATTGTAAGACAATATTTTCTGCATTATTTTTTAGAACTGGTTTTGTCTAAACCTTTTATTTAAAATGTATATCCTGGGAAACATTCGAGATGATAAGAAGAGGAACTGTTCTAATCCTGTTTGTGTCCCTGATGACACGTACATCACTAATTGTGCTCTAGTTAACTGGGCCATCTTGATTACACAGAAATGGCTCCGTGTTGGTCAGTCCGCGGAGGGGCAGTGCCCCGTTAGTCAGGTATAAGTTATGTTTTGGACTTCCTCTGTGTTGTGAGCCTTGAGGGGATTAAAGACTCGGATCTATAGGTATGACAGGGCTGCATGGACCACCGATACCGCTCCTTCTCTAACTGTGGGAAAGCAGGCGGCGTTGTTCGTGCCTTTGGCTGCCCAGCCTAGCCGGGCCCGCCGGGCAGGCTCGCTCGTGCCAGAGCTCGGCTAAAGCTGGCGGCGAGCACTGGCCTCAGCCTCAGAGCCTCTGGGTAACTGCGCCTTGGCAACGAGCCAGGGACGAGCAGAGGCCGCTCTGCATCCGGCCGGGCCCGTAACTCCCGCGCCGCTGCGCTCGGGGATCCTTGCACAGGGCTCAGTTCCCGAGCTGCTCCCTCGCAGGCAGGGGGAGCCGCGGAGCTGGCGGCTGGGTGATAAAGGCGGCTCCCTCCCTTCCCGCTGGCATCAGGCTATTCAAATAAATAGGATGGAATCCTGGGCACTGCTGTGAAAAAGAAAACCCCGGGGCATTGTTTCGATCACTAATTCAGGGCGAATGAAGTAGGACCTGCATTGCTGGGATTTGATCTCACGTACAATTTGAGATACAAGTAATTTTCTATTTCGAACGCTCTCTAGTAGCTGAAACCGGACCGTCTATAATTTGTGCTCCGGTGTGCGCAGCGGGGTGTCCTTTCGGTGGTGTCCTGGCGCTGGTGTCCCGGCGGTGCTGTGCTGTCCCGGCGGTGCTGTCCCGGCGGTGCTGTCCCGGCGGTGCTGTCCCGGCGCTGGTGTCCCGGCGGTGCTGTCCCCGCGGTGCTGTCCCGGCGCTGGTGTCCCGGCGCTGGTGTCCCGGCGGTGCTGTCCCCGCGGTGCTGTCCTGGCGCTGGTGTCCCCGCGGTGCTGTCCTGGCGCTGGTGTCCCGGCGCTGGTGTCCCCGCGGTGCTGTCCCGGCGGTGCTGTCCTGGCGCTGGTGTCCCCGCGGTGCTGTCCTGGCGCTGGTGTCCCGGCGCTGGTGTCCCCGCGGTGCTGTCCCCGCGGTGCTGTCCTGGCGCTGGTGTCCCGGCGCTGGTGTCCCCGCGGTGCTGTCCCGGCGGTGCTGTCCTGGCGCTGGTGTCCCCGCGGTGCTGTCCTGGCGCTGGTGTCCCGGCGCTGGTGTCCCCGCGGTGCTGTCCCCGCGGTGCTGTCCTGGCGCTGGTGTCCCCGCGGTGCTGTCCTGGCGCTGGTGTCCCGGCGCTGGTGTCCCCGCGGTGCTGTCCCGGCGGTGCTGTCCTGGCGCTGGTGTCCCCGCGGTGCTGTCCCGGCGCCGGCAGGTGGCGCTGTGGGCCCAGGCACGGCGCGCGGGCGGGCGCGCGGCGCTCCCTCAGCCGGCGGCCCGAGCGGCCCGTGCCGCCCTGCCCTTCCCGCGGCCCGCGCTCCGCTGCGCTCGGCTGCTACAGATGTGCGCCTGTGAATGGTTTCAATAAAATTTTATAGCCGTCATTTGAAAAATGGTAGGATTATTGTGATTTGTGCAGCCTGGCAGAAGAGAACCCGCCGGGGCTGGCCGCGGCCGCTGCTCCCCCTGCCGCGGGCTCCCCTCGGGCACCATGTCCCCCGCCGCGGTCCCAACGTGCCAGGTGGCACTGAAGCTTCCAGCTTTTTTTTTTTTTTTTTTTTCTTTTCTTTTCTTTTCTTTTCTCTTCTCTTCTCTTCTCTTCTCCTTTCTTTTTTTTCTTCTTCTTCTCTTTCTTTTTTCTTTTCTTGCTCAGATGACGTGTCTCATCGTGATTCTGTAGGAGACTGTCTCTGTGTTTTTTGTCCAGGCCCCCAGACGAGCCCCCAGGCTTTTCCTGCTCCGCACTGGGGCCCGAAGCCCACCTGGCCTGGGCGGCGAGGGGACACCCGAGGCTGATGGAGCTGGACGCTTGCGAGTGTCTGAGCACCTGCGTGAAGTAGCAGACATTACAACACAGGCACGTTTTGTGAGAGGGCAGAAGTAACTCCGTGGCTAATAGTTGCTTTTTATACTGCTGCAAGCCTTCAGTGTTTCCAAGTACCCTTTTGAAGGCATACAGACATTGAGTACTGCAGGCAGATGTTATACGTGTCTATCTCCGTAAAATACATGATGCATATACAAGCGAGAGCCTTTTTTCTTTTTTTTCTTTTTTTTTTTTTTTCTTTTTGCTTACCATATCACCTTGTCTCTCAAGGACAGCACATTGCTAAAATGCAGGCAGAGATTTATTGGAGGGACAAGAAGGACTTTACTCCTCCTGCTCCTCTCCTCCTCAGCTCACATCTCCCACTTCTCTGCCAGTCTGGCATCTCTTATGCTGCACTGTGAGCTGGAAGAAAGTAAGCAATGGAGCAAGGATAACACCTTGCCCCTGCCCATGTCCGCAGATAGCCTGCTGTTGGGAGATGTAGTTGCCTTCATAACTTGCCCCAGAATAAGGGCATGTTGTCTCAGTCACCATAGCCACTGGGTTGCTTTCCTTGTCTTTCTTCCCCCTCTCTGGAATGTCCTGAAAAATAGCCTACAATGAAACCTGCACAATAAGTTTTCTTCCTTATAATGGTTTGATATACAGTGGATTCCACGAATATAGATAGCAATAGTCTCCTTATCCTGAGGTCTTGTGGGGACTCACATAAAAAAATTTAATTCCTCAGAGTGCTGAAGTGGGTGCTGTCATGCCTGCAGTATACACTACAGCTTCCTGCCAGACTCTGGCTTTGGTTTAGAAGCACTGCTGCTTCACCTGGGAGCCAAGTGTTGGTTGCTGGACCCTGATTCTTGGCAGTGCTGGGCCAAAATGACTCTTCTACGATGAATTTTGAAGGAAATGTGGTTCTGCTTGGCCTGGGTTATTACCACTGCACTTTACATAACCCAGTTGTGCACCTACTGCTCAGACTCTTGTCTCTATCTTGTTTAGAATTCGAATTTCATGGGCAACTTTGGAGAAGAGTATTTGAGGTCCTGAGACACTCAGGAATCTTTAAAAGTTCTATGCTTAGTTTGCTTTTAGCTATCTGAATGGACTAATAATTAGCAGAAATAATTTAATAGATAGAGGGGTGACAGTGAGGTATTGAGTGTGTTTACTGAGTTATCCAACTGGAAATTAAAATTCTCACTATGCTGGAAATTCATAGGTAATGGCTAATAATATAAACAGTATTAGACCTAACTTAATCTAGTCTTATAATGCTTGTAATAGATGCACATTCCTCTTCAGAGTTAATTTTCAGGCTGCTTATAAACATCACGGTCAGTTTATTCCATTTACTCTCTTGCTTTGTGGTGGATAAGACTTTGGTAAAATTATCTGTACTCAGTATGTGCCTATAGAATCATCCAATCATGTAAATTCAGGGGCACTATTTTTAATCAGACAATATAATTGGTACTAATCTTGAAATAAATGGTGCTCCTGAGAAGCAGGAGCTCCTGTCTTCTCCGGAGCACCATCTGTGTGGCTCATATGCAATCAGCAATATTTATATTAAATGCTATATATTCTGCCTCATCTACTGTTTGATTTCCTCTCTCTGAGTCTCATGCTATGAACCAAAACAGGAATCACAACACCCAAGTTCTGACAAGTAATTTTTTCTCTCGATCTGCTATGTATACCTTGTTCATGCAGCTTTGTTCAGTCCTTTTGTCAACATTCAGTGTGCATAGTACACCCAGTCTGCCCAGTGCAAGGTGTTTAGCTCAATTTTCTTTATAATTTCTGTGAAGCTTTTTATATATCTCCCTCATATCTTCTGAAACTTTGCTGTTTTCTCTATTTCATCACAGTCATGGGGATCCAACATTTTCTTGTCCCGAAATACCACATTAGGTTAACCCCAGAAACACTGTTCTGCTACTCAGATACCAGAAGACCACTCTCTAATTGTTTTGGTTGGTTGGTTGGTTGTTAGTTTTAGGTTGTAAGAAGCAAAATTTTGCTCTTTTGTCTAAAAAAAAGAATATAATAAAATTGAGCATATATTTTTCACATTGCCATTTTGATAACAAATGTGCTTTTCTTGTTCTTTCTTTTTTCTTACATGGTAAGGGGTTTGTAAGCAAGCTGGATGAATTCATTCACTGGTTAAATGAAGCCATGGAAACAACAGAGAATTGGACTCCTCCTAAAGCAGATACAGACAGCCTTAAACTGTACCTGGAGACACACTTGGTAGGACAAGATTATACTATGATTGCTATCAGTAATTGAAGTGTTCTGCTGTGCTTTTTATTTGATTATTATTTTTTAATTACTAGTGTGCATCTATATTTTAATATGAGATTTGCAGCACTGCAGTTTATTTTAATGAAAATACCAACAAATTATTTTCTGCACTTGAAATATGTACTGATAACTTTGTAAAAATTAAATTAAAAGGCAGAATTGCATTACAATTGAGAGTTTATGTCCAAACTGAAAGGGAAGACAATAGCAAGAGGAGAGAAGACATTTTTTTCTGCTGATCTTGCTAGGATATTTACTACAGTGTAACATTAATGAAAGTCTTATTAGTGAGGAACTCTTATTCTATCTCCCACAGTTTTAACATAGCACAGTGTCATTTAAATAAAATATTTGGAATAGTTATTTTAGTTATTTTACTTGATGTGCATTTCTGTCATTTAATTAATACAGATTTTATACTGCAGGCAGAAAAGAGAGCTCAATGGGTAGATATTTTAACAGGTAAACTACGGGACAAAAAACTGCTCTAGCTGGTAAAAGGAAAATAAAAAAAGTACGGAAAACTAAACTAAGAAATTTCCTCTCTTTCTACCAAAATCTTAGGTTCTTGCCAGTACGAAATGGAATAAAACATGGTGATAACGCTACTCTGAGCCAATGACCTAGACACCCCAGCTATATGAAACAGTACATTAGCTGAGCCCACATCAGATCATCAACCCCCAAAGCTCAGTCTCATTTCCAGTCTCTGATAATCTTATGGTAGAAAATTATTTGACAGTCCCAGGAAGTCACGTGATGCATTACAGGAAAAAATGCCATCTTAATCCCTACCATAATAGTGGAGTGACCATTATTAAATTAATTAAGTATACATCAAACACATATACAATTAGAACCAAATTGAAAACTGTCATTAGGATTTCAGCTATACAGAAAGCTCTTGTGGCTTTTGTTCTTAAACATTTCTGTTGTAGTAGTGCCTACAGGCAGTCACTGTATTAAGTGCCCATTGTGGTAGTCTATCAAATGCAGTATGAAGACGCTTCATTTTTCCTTATTTTGCAGGTTTTGGGTTTTGTGGCAGAGTTCAGATTTTTGCCTTGCCTTCTGCACACACTTAGTCCCATGATTCCCACTGTATTTACAGGTGCTCTGAAGACACAGAGCACATTGTGAAGTCAGACCTCAGAAAAGGCATTGGTCGGTTCAATTTGTTTTCCTTGTACACTGCAACATGAGACTTTTGATGAGAAGTTTTTATGAGTGGAATCACAATTTTCACTCTTGAATGGATAAAAAGAAACATATTACAGGTAACAGCTAAATCACCAGGCTGAGAAACTCTCACAGTCAGTTTCTTTTTCCCTTTCTTCCATGGGAAGGAGCACAGTAGCTCATTTACGGGCAAATTACTTCCAACTTCACCATGTGGTTCTTGGGGAGGTGAGGCCAAACCCATCTATACCAGACTGGAATGTGGAACAGTAGCTCAGAGGCAGCTCCATCATTGCTAGAGGTAGTCCAAATAAATGGGTATGTGAGCACCTGTACATCACTTTCCCCTGTCAGTACTTAGGTCCCAGCTGCACTCTGTGTATCTAGGGTAGAAAATCCTCATATACTTCAGGATCACTATGTTATGAAACAAGTTGGGGATTTTTTTACTCCACTGCAGAAATAAAATATCTAAAGAATGCTTCAGTTTCCATTTGATAATATTATAATCATTTTATGGCATCTATGGCCAGTGAAAAACCCACTGAATAACCTGAAAAAACATAACTGAGTTTTGTTTTTTGAATTTCAGAAAATGTATGCTATCATACTAGTTTCTACACAGCAGAAAATACAGAGCATTTTTGTAGCATGGAAGATAGTTATTTGTATTAACTAGATTGTCAGCTTTTCAGTGGCTTTTATCTGTCAGACATCCTAATCTGTGTTTAAACAGAAGTATATGAACTTCAATTCATGTTAAGCTCACTGTTGAAATTTCCCTTAGTTGAGCATTGTAAGGCAATGGTGATCATGGTTTGTGTGAGGGACTTCTCATTTTCTTCTTTTGCCTGTCAGGTTATACATGTCAGACTCACCTAAGATATGCTGAAGTACAGGACTTAGAACATTACAAGATTAGGTTCCAGACTTGTGGGTTTATAATACAGACACTGGTAGTAAACTAGCTGGGAAAACAAAGAAAATATCTTGGTTCTTTCCCATGTACTGCATCTACACCAGCATGTCTTATAACTGTTTCCTCACTGATGCAAGTTTTCTCATCACAGAATGTGTGAAAACTCGGTGTAGATAAGTGTTTTTATTAGTAGAGACATGTCCTTAGCCTTTGGCACAAGTTATCAATTTCATGAATTGTGATACTGTTTTCTTCGAAATACATTTGTTGTGATGACAAAATCAGTGCCATAAAGAGAGAATATTTTGCATTTATGAATGAAATCTCTTCTGTCAAAATTTAAGAAAAGAAAATACCAGAAGAAAGAAAACAGAAAGAATGTACTTGTTCCCTTTTTTATTGGTTGGGAAAAGTCCTGCAGAGGTGACAAGGACAAGTTTGTGAACATACTCCAAATTTTTCAGTACTTAAAATTGTAGGCTACCACTCAGCCTTGCTTTTCTTCATCTTTGACATTTCAAGAAATGGTGTGGCACAGACATGTAAATAGAGTGTGTTTAAAAAAAAAGGCATCACAAGAAACCTACGGCATCAACTAATGAAAATCTTTGCATAAAGTAATGCTCACATGAAGAGTCAAATCTCTTGAACAGGATAGCAATACAAATCTCTATTACAAGTGTCATAGCATGACATCAGCTTAAATTGGTACAATTCCCCAAACAATTGTTCTTGTTGATTCTTATACTTGGCCAGCCAATACTGTCCACAAGGATGTTAATCAACACTTTGAAGCACACGAATAGTGTTTGTCAATTGCTCTTGGCTCAGCAAGAGCTGCCTGCAGAGGCATCTCAGCAAGCCTCTGAAGGTCCCACCTGGACAGCTCCTGAAACAGTGAAGCACACTGTGGTGAAGGTGGAAGGCAGCCTCTCCTCAATTTGGTCTGGTTTTCCTAATTATCTCATTTGCACAGAGACTAGCTGGAGAGTTCCTGGACCACCAAGGGAATTCACAACTAAATGCCTGTGTGTGGACACAGGCACAGGCCTGATACCCAAATATGCCACAATTATAATGATGAATTGTAAGACATACCAGAATTTCATTCTTAAATCACAGTTACTACTTAAACTCCATAGATTTTGCCATGATGAGAAACCATACAGTTTTCTAGAGAGTATGACTTTTTTCTACAAATTGAAAGGTAGTCTACACCTTGAATGTGTGCTGAAATAGACAATCTTCATCTTAGAAAACAGTTTCCTTGCAAATTTTAAAGCTCAGTTCCCTAATGTTCTGCAGAACAAAAGTTGCTATATGCTTCATTTTAGATAACACCAAAACACAAATCTATAAATGAAAATGCTCTCAGAGATCCCTGGAATAGTGACTGAAATTATTCTTTCAATTTTACAAGTCTTCACAACTCAGTAATGTTGGTTAAACTGATTTGGGAGCTGTGTGCTTCCCATTCATATGGAAGAGCTGACATGGAGCAGCCACCCCTTGAACATCTGGCACTCTGCAGGCAGCCATCCAAGCCAGCAGATGTCAAAAACACTAATATGTTTTCATAAAACAGGCGTGTTTTTCAGCACAAATCTACTTTTCCACAAAGGCCTCAGTCAGTCCTACTAGAGAAAAAGTGAAGCAGTTTTTTATTTTTTTTAACAATTAGGTTAAAATCAGTTCCCAATGAAAAGATAGCTTCATTTACCTTACCAAAAAGGAACTTCTGAAAATGGTTTCTGATTCACTTTATCTTTTGTATCTCTCCTTTTCTGTTATGCTGATTCTTGCCCATTGGCACCCTGATCAAAATCAGCTGCTAGGAGACTCTAAGCATAGACTTGGTGGTATGCAAATCAGTTTTCATCAAAAACAGTATCCTGAAGGCAGCTTATGAGCTAAAAGCATCTGTCTAGGTGGTACTGCTGTGCTTGTGAAACCAAGCAGACTTTCTAACCAGCTTGACAAATAAGAATTCACCACGTATCTCTTGACCATTTTAGTTTGCTAAAAAAGATGTTTAACTTTATCCCTGGCCTGATAAGGTACATTGTTTTAGCACAGTAAAGAAGTAAGCTAGCTACTGTGAAGAACTGCTGAGGAAACGATTTAGACAAAAGGCACTATATATATTTTCTGAGGCCCAGAAATTTTAATTCTGTAGTCTTAAATTTTTCCTTTATTGTTAACACAGCACTTTGTTTTCTTGTTGCTGCAGAACTCCTGCTTGGGCACTCTAGTGTGGGTGCTCTTAGGTAATTTGTACTAAGCCATTTCTGTGTATAGAGTCATACTTAGGGCTAGCGAGCACAAGAATTTTAAATGGGGTCCTGCAAATGATAAATATATTTTACACTTATTTAGGTGCACCAGTTTAAATACTTCTTGCATTATTAGTAGATGTCGGCAAACAATATATTTTCAGTAGACATGAAAATAATTAAGGTAAAGTCTTCTTAGAAATTTTGAATTAGTAATCAAGCACTTTGTCCATTTTTGTCCAGTAAGACTGTCCTAATAGTCTCCTCCGTGAAAAAAATTAATTGTTCACACCAGGGTTATTTGCTTCTTGTTTTTTTTAGGCAAAAATATATCATCTGTTTAGTTGAAAATAGAATAGCAAATATTGTTCTATAAAAACTACAAGTGGTGAGGATTGCATGTAGTTATTGCAGTATAAAGTGTGTTTTGGATATGCTGATTATTTCCATGAATGGTAATTTCTTAGTTTTATTTTCAGATCCCTGTCAGTAATATTTACTCCAATTTAGTCACAAGCTTTGTGCCACATTAAAATCCTTTTAGCCCAGAATTGGTTTATTATATTAACCTTCTCTGTCACCATATTTATTTTACTTGTTAGAGTCTTAAAAATATCATAGAGCAAGCATCATTAGTATTTCAAAACAAGTTAGACAAGTTGATTCACACTAGCACTTACTTTCCTTCTGTATATAAAGTTTAGGTGTCATCTCCATTCAGAACCAAATTCTTCTGAAGATACAGGGGGCTTGAGTTTTATTATCTAAGGAGAAATGAAATAATTTTTCTGTCTCCTTTATAAATGTTTCTGGCCACATCATGGCTCAGCACTTCCTGAGGTGTAAACAGCAAATGCTTTCATACAGAAAATAGATTGTATTTTCACATTTAAGAAATTGTGTTGGTGAAGTAATGATGCCTCAGTGATATTTCATAATACCTGATTGTCTGTTTGTAACAAGGCTGCTATGTCTGAAAAAAAAGATCATTCTCATCTCCCTGGAAAATCTCATTTTCTGAAAAATGTCAGTTTAGAGAAGTATTAAATATCTCTTCTTATTGAAAATAAGGTTAAATACACATACCTTGGGCTAATCTACTGACTGTCTTTGTGGTAGCAGTGGTAACCGTAATTTTGTTAAAGGTATTAAAGCCTCTGAAATGGCTAAGTTATGTATTATACTTTTGCTATATGGGAATTTCCAATGTTCAGGGCAGCTAATATAGATAATTTTCTCAAAATATAGAATACTTTCTGCAGGATGATGGTGCTAAAGATTGAGAACCCTGAGTGGCCTAATCTTTTGTTTCTCTAAGGACTTTGATTTGAATTTGTTTAGCCTATTGCTAGTTTGAATTTTTAAATTTTATGGTTTTTTTTTAATCTTGAAAGGCATTTTGGGTATGCATGGGTTCCTGAATGTATGTCCTTTTATATAGGAAACAGTCTGCAGAACATACTAATAAGGGATGTAGACTAAACTCAGCACATTTCACAGGCAAATAAAATTATTTAATAGGAAGTAAGACAGCAAACTTAAACAAACAGAATACATGTATATTGTCAGTTTTGACTATTATTCAGCTTTTAAAATCTGTAAACCAAATAACCTTCATGTAAACTTTTCTGTTTCTTGAGTTGAAGCGTAGGAAATATTGCTGTCATTTTAATACACTTGGCTATACCTGTATTATAGTCTGAATCCAGAGAATGTACTGTTGCTAGTTGTGGGGAAAAATAGAGATTTCTAAACTGTTTGGACTGTTCTTCAAATTTAAACAACATTTTTTGGTGACTAAAGAAAAATAAAAGCAGGCATATAAGAAAGAAAATCTGGGTGTATTACCTTGCTAATTACAGCACTGCTATCCTGACCAATACAAAAATACTGCACTTGATCTAAAGAGGTTTCCCATAAGGTCATGCAATGAAGAAAAGCTGACACAAATCTTTTCTTTGTAAGGAGAAGGAGTGGGGCATGTTTATGGTCCTAGTAGCACAGACGTAGATCTATTGTGGCTGAGATCTGTGATTACTGTATGTGTTTTTAATGAAGGAAAGGAATGTCCCTTTACTGTTTTCCTGTACACATAGTCCCACTCCAGAGGTTTATTTTGTGCAAGCCTGTAGAACAAGAAATAGTTTCTTTGTAATTTTCCCAGATACTTAATACTCTTAAGAATACTAGTTTTTTTCTAACCTGTCTTTCAAATTTGTAGATACCTACCCTTGTGTAGGTACTTTGTACAGCTGCAAATTTAAAAAAAAAAATTAAAAAATTGCATGTACTTTGGTTTTTGATTGGTTCAAACCTTCCCAGGACAGTCTTTGCTACCCCATCCAGATTTACACAGTTTTGCATAGGAAGGGGATAGGACTCCATAATAAAATGTAGCTCTGCTGGGCCTACCTGTAACGTATTGGTTCTTAACTAGCGTCATGGAGAGCTGTCCCAGCTTTTCTAGTTCTGAGTGCTGCAGTCATCTCTGGACAGAGGAGGCATTAAACCAGAGGCAGAGCATATTAGGATGTCATCCAAAAATATCTTTGCTCCTTCTACTGATGAAAAAGGGAAGTTGTAATGTCCAAAATCTGAACTCTCTCAGCTGTGAGGATTTTGAAGTCTTGTATTCTATGTGTATGAAAGTATAGTGTATGGTCTGCGCTTCGAGGACAAATGTATTCCTCTGTTGTTTTGGGTTTTTTAGTTCATAATTCTTGAGGTTTAAAAAGTTACAATTTTGTTTTCACCAGTACCCAGGATGATTTTAAGCTAATGTTTTTTTCTTTGGAAGAGGAAGCAATGAGATCCTTAAAACACAGGGCTCTTCTAAGTGCGAGAATACACTGAGTGGTATATCCTTCTTAGTATGTATTAAATACCTGATGTGATTTTCTTAGAAAACAAGGCCAAATGCTGTCAGAGCACATTAAAACTCAGATCATTCATACTTTGGGAAATATTTTAATTAATTTGCACTTGTTGGTAAAGCTGAACAAGGCAGGGTAACTTGATTTGGTAGTGTTGCAAATGTTCACTCCCTCTCAAGTCTCACCACCCAAAACTGTAAAACTCCTAGGTCCCAAGGTATCCCAAAATGCAAATACTGTAAGTCTGAGTGGTGAAAAGCATTCCACTGGGTCCGCTGTGTGTTTGACCTGCAGAAGGCATTCTTTGCATACAGGGGATTCAGTGACTACAATAATATAATTAAATTAAATCACCATTATAAACCGCTATGTACTAACCTAATCAGAAAATTTCAGTGAAAAGTATTTTACGTAAGTTCTGACTTAGAAGCTTTGTATCTTTATATATGACAGCCTGGTCACGCTCTTTACACAAATTTATCATTGTAACAACTTTTGAAACACCTTTAAAAGTTATTTGAAATTAATGCTTATTTTATAAATAAACTGCATAATGCTTATGTAAGAACTCTGTTAATTATAATTTTTTTGTCTATTAAAATGCATGCCATTGCCTGAAATTTTAGTATTATTATGCTGGTATTATCAATATAGATGTAGTCAGAAATTTGTTTTCGGAAATAAAATGAAATTTATTTATATAAAATTTGGAGATTGTAAATCATTAAAAAATATAATGCCAGCCTCTCAAAGCACAAACAAACACACTTTCAGCAACATTTAAATTTGCTTTTACTTACCTGCAGAGAGCTATTGATCACTCCCATGGGTTCTGTGCTATGTTACTCAGAGGCATAATATCATTCACATCTTAAGTACTCGAAGTAACAAAATTGCTGTGTTTTGGTGTCTGCAATGCCAAAGCATTCAGGAGAAATATAGAAAATCCAGGAAATGAGTGGAGGTTTTGATTGATAAATATTTTTATTTGCATCTCCTATGATACTTATTTTTTTTCCTTTCTTAATTCTACAATGAATCGGGTTAATAATTTGGGATTTTAATTTATTAGCTATATTTTTTTAAGAAGAACTTTTAGTTCACCTTTAAATTGCATGAAACCTTTTGTCTGTACGTATATAAAATAAGTTACATCGCCTTCATATTCCCCTGGAACTAAAACCTTTCAAGAATTGTTTTAAAACTACATAGTGTTATTTAATGCCAGAGAGTTCATTTTGGTCTGATAGTTAGTAAATTTAAATAATATTTAAATAATATACATATATAAGTTATTTTCCCCTTGGTAACTCCATATTTGCCAAGGCTGCTACACCCCATGAATTCATCTTTGGTTTGGAAAGCTGTTATCTCTTGGTGGGCTTTTTTTCTGCATGTGGTAGGACAGTACAGCTTGGACATACTTTGATTAAGTAGTTTTTGGGCATGGTGTGTCTCCAGGTGGAAGAGATGTACCTAGAAATGTGTAAGATAAGACACACCAACAAGTCAGAAGACTGTGATTACTGCAGATTATTTTCTGAGTGTCTCAAGAAGGCAAGAAATGATTAAGGGCAATGGTATACGGTGGGCTGCATGTGCAATTCACCATGATTGTGGCAACTTAGCAATTGTTTCACTGTATAGCAATTTTGCCCATGCCACTTCCTGCCTGTGTTCTTCCCTTGTTGTCTCTTGATAATAAACAAACTGAGATTCAATTTAGGAATCCTCATGTGAACTTTTTTTTTGACAATGAAAAATATTTGGACAGCCAAAACCAAAGAAAAATTTACACAGTGAAACACAGAAAATAAATTAGAGTTGGCAGCAGAAGAGTTTATGTGAGTTTGAAATAAAAAAAATCTGCAAAAATAGCCTCTATGTCTTCTAAATTTGCAAAATAGGCATCCTGGAGAGTAGTCTAACTATCCTTTTTCTCCACATCTAAAATTATGCATTCAAAACTTGGCTAAATTACCTAAAAGATGACAAACCCAGTAAGGAATGAGAAAAAGAAACTGAGGGACCTAAAGTATTTAATGTGAGAAAGATCTTGTTACTCATGTTTAAGATGTAACAAAGGGGAAAACCCATTGATTGTTTTATACTGGAATGGCAGAAGCTGTGACAGGGAAGAAAGGGGTGAGGTGATTTTACAGAAGTATGAATTACTATAGGACTGCTGGAGTAGAGCCTTTGTATTTAGTTTTGCCTGCCCAACACAAATTCTGTGGCCATATGACAGAACTAGGTTACCGCTCTGTCAGTGCATTTGGAGTCCTTACTCCCACATTTTTATCCAGTCTAGATTTAATGGTCTCAAGGGTTTCAGGCTTTCACTGTTTCCCTGAGGAGGTTATTATACAATCTGATAGATCTGACTTTCATGGGAAATTTCATATTTACATTAAATTTCCCACTTCTTAATTTAACTCCATTAGTCCCTTCTACTATATCCTCAGATACTGTACTAAGTCTTCTTTCTGCTTGGTGTTCAGATTCATTAAATACAAACAGACAAAACCAGACAGGACCTTTATCTTAATCAACACTTAGTAAGTCTTCTTATTTGTTCCACCATTTCCACTTTTAAACAAATTTTGCTTGCTCTTCGCTAAACTCCCAACAGTTTTTCTCCTCATAAATGCAGTTGATTCCTTCCAGACAAAAAGTACATTCAGATCAAGTGAAAGGTGTAGAATGCATATGAGTCATCAGAAGGTAAAATCATTCCCAGGGTTGCTAGAATTTTCTCATTACTAAGCATTTTGATCCCAGAATGTTTGGTTAATATTGTGTTTAGACAAATGATAAACTTACACAGATAAATTATCTGAGCAGCCAAACCATGTTACACCTGATCTACACCTACAGTAGCACAATGTCTGTATGACATCATTATGGGATTTCAGTAGTGAGGTTCCCAGATCAGTTTTATGTCAATTTAAAAAGCATTTTAGATTATAATCCGGTATTGTGAATCAACATAAAAAGTGATATAGTTATTTTGCCCATTTTTAGCTGCCAACAGAGGCCAGTGGAAGGAATTTTCCCCACAGAAACTAAAAAAAAATTATCTTTTAAAGTCTTCTCATGGTTGCAGAGGATAGAAGACCAAATCTTCTTTCCACTAACTATTCACTCTTAAAAAATATGTAACAGTTTCCACTGGTTACAGAAGAAAATGTGTGGTCCATATAAGGAAAATGATGGTCAGGTTGTGTTAGTCATTAAAGTTTTGCTTAGCATTTGGTGATAATTGGCCCCTTGGTCATCCTTGCTATAGGGAGGGCATGTTCTTTGCTTCAGGAAGAGAAGAAAAAAGACACATAGTGGGTGCTACTTCTTCAGAGGAGGATTCATCATGCTCTCCTTTAAAAGCAATGGTAGAATCCCTGCTATTGTAAGACTCAGCCTTGGCTATGGAGCTCCATAAAGCATTTCCATAGTGCTTGTGTTCTGTTTAGCAGGTGGAGTGTCAGTCAGATGAAAATACAGCTCAAAAGAAAAGGAAAATATTCTTTGTAGACACCTAGATTTTATGGAAAACATGAACAAAGGAGACATTGAGTGAAACCATTTCACATGTAATATTTAGTTCCCAGGAAAACATATCCTAGTAGTGCTTATTTAATACTAAGTAAGCTTAATTAAAAAATGTGAGGCTTTACTAGAAGCTAAATGTATGACCATTTCCATGTTAATAGAAGGACTATTTACATAGTAGTCCTTTTTTGTTTTACTGAATGTCATTGGTAGGTAGTATTCAGGAGTCTGAAAATACCACTAGGATATTACATGGCTTATTAGGTTATTAACTCAAATTATTAACTAAAATTATTAACTCAAATTCTCAACTTAAATAATAGGCACTGTCCAAACAGAGACTTTCAAAATAGACAGCTGCCAATCCATGACCAAAAATTGAGTTCAGAACTTGATATCTTGGTATTTTGTCATAGCAAATTATTGGAAGGTAACTGTGTCAGGACCAATAGACTTGCAAAAGTATCTGTATATTAAGCATATAAGAATAAATTTTCAGGAATTGTTTCAAGTCATATTTCCTTTAAGACAAATGAAATGGGAATCCCATATCTTTTCTACAAATAACTGTTCCCATTACTCTAAATTTCACAATTGAATTACATCTGTCACAGTGGCTGTTATAATTAAAAGTGCTACATTCTTAGCCAAAATATACATGCAACTATACATAAATATAGAAGTCCATATTTCAGTAATATTGTAGATTTATCAAAAAGTGCAAAATACTATTAGGAAATTTTAAATTAAGCTTTCATTTTCGAATTCTGAAATCATAGAATCCAAGACAGATAATTTTTAATTGTCTGTACAATTGATGTAAAAAATAAGCACCCTAGAAACAGTAGTACTTTTCTTAAAGGTATTTAAAAACATAAAAACTGAACCTCAGGAAAATTCTCTTTCAGGGGTACCACAGTGCACCACACTGATAATTTGCTGGACTGAGAAATTAAGATATTTCTTTTAATACATTGTTGTAATCTGGCAATAGGTGTAAACTGCTGTGTCATCCAAACTAACCTGTATTTATGTATACACTGTAGGTTCACATGATGCCTAGTTGCTGATTTGTGTTTCATAGACAGTACACTGGAATCAATTGATACGTTATGAGTTAAAAAGAATCATGCTTATAGTGTGTGTCATGCTCTGTGCCTCGGTAAACAAAAAAAATTTACTAGTCGTCTGTCCTTACTGCAGATATGAATAGGTCAAGACCCAGGTGTTTTACCAAATTAGGAGGATTTTCTACGAACAGAGGGTTACAAAATGGTAAAATGTTGCATATCAGAGCTCAATGTGTACATAATGTAGGATACCTATGCAATAGAAGCTTCCTGAATTTGAGTAGCTACAACCATAAAATAAATCCTATGAGGAACTTAAAATACTTTTTTTCACACGATTTTTTTCTTATTCCCACTTGTGCAGACAAATAAAATATAAGGGAGAGATTATTATATGGTGGGAAAGCTCTCTTTTAGTGTGTTCAGAGTCCAACATAGATAAGGAGGTGCTGCTTTTTTAACCCATGGATGTTCTGCACTACTGTCATCTTGTGGATCAGTAAGTTTCCTAAAAGTCAAGGGACACCTTCATTTTGTGAAGGCTGGGCTCCTTTGCCCCATGCGTCAGCAGAAGATAACACTCCTGGGGCCTTGTATTTGTACCCTTGGAGTTTTTATTCCATTTATTATAGTTCTGTTGCTTTTCCAAAACTGCATGATTCCTGCTTCACTTTTCCTTTCTTGCTAAATAAGAACAGTTGATAGTTACATATAGGTACATAGGGATCACAAAAAGCGAAGAGAACTTTGTAAGGAAATTTTGCGTGTTGCAGCTTGTAAACTACATTTTATACACTGTAGTTCTAGAGATAACATTAATGTGTTGTTTAAAATGCTGCTGTCAGGCCAATGCACATGCATTTTCCATAATGTATACCTGCTCATGTGTGATATTTAGACTGCTCTATAGCTGTAAATGTGCCTGGGAAAATGGCTTTGATTAATTGACTTCCCTCCTCTTCTTTCATCTCTTCAGATGCAAAGGCTTCATTCATTATCAGGAAAGATCAGAGGAGGAGGGGAGCAGAGTACCTGGGTCATACGCTGTTAGAGTTACAATTTTCCAAATGCCATAAGTAAACAGTACGGAACAGGAAACATCCAGGATGGGAGAGGACCTCTGTGTTTGAAGGTCTTCCTCCATTCCAAATATTTGGCCTGATTTTGTCTTTAGCTATGCAAATTTGCATTTCTCCATTGTATATACATGTAATACTTGTTAAATCTTGAACTGTTGTCTTTTTCATGTGCCACATTTTCAGCCCCTGAGAATTGAGGGCTATTCCTTCCAGTGTTCCTTGTCCAATCATTCTTTTTCCTTAGGAAATTACTAAAAATTATATATACATATATAATTCTAAATTCAAAACATACTACACTACATCAACAAGCTTCACTTCTGTTTGTACTCATATGAATGGTTCTCTCCTTTTAATGTGTGCTGATTTTGGCTTGGATAGAGTTAATTTTCTTCATAGTAGGTAGTATGGGGCCATGTTATAGATTAGTGGTGAAAATAGTGTTGATAATACAGAGATGTTTCAGTTACTGCTGAGCAGTGCTTGCACAGAGCCAAGGTTTTTTCTGCTCCTTGTACCACCCCGCCAGTGAGTAGGGTGGGGGTGCACAAGAAGTTGGATACAGGCACAGCTGGGACAACTGACCCTGAGTAACCAAAGGGGTATTCCATACCATATGACATCACAGTACCTAAATTTGGGGGAAGAAGGAGGAAGGGAGGGACGTTTGGAGTTAGAGCATTTGTCTTCCCAAGTCACCATTACATGTGATGAAGTCCTGCTTTCCTGGGGATGGCTGAATATCTGCCTGCTCATGAGAAGTGGTGAATGAAATTCTCATTTTGCTTTGCATGTGTACACGACTCTTGCTTTTCCTGTGAAACTGTCTTTATCTTAACCCACAAGTTTTCTTGCTTCTACCCTTCTGATTCTTTTCCCTATCCCACTGGGTGGGGACTAAGTGAGAGGCTGTGTGTGGTGCTTAGTTTCTGGCTGGGGTTAAACCATGACATGCTGCCTCTTTGCTGGGGAAAGTTTATTTCTGCTAAATTTCATGTATGTTCGTGGCATTTGTGCTACTCATAATTTATCTGTAAAATAAGAATTTTGCACAAGGAGAATATTGCTAGTCAGAAACCAAAAGTTTGGCCCCATCTTTATTCATCATATTTTGCTTCTTCAGTTTAACATTATTACTGGTTAATAGGTGCACCTGAAAATCAAGCTGCATTGTAGTATCTGGTGTGTTATGTTAAATGAATCTTTTCTAGGGCAGCAAGTTTCTTTTTTTTCCTAATGAAAGAGAATACCTCATCTTTTCCAATTTTCCTATCAAACACAACCACATCATCTCGAGACACTGCCACATCCAGCTGCATCTATACTCAACTTCAATTATATGAAATTACACAACCTACTCTCAGGTCCTTTAGGTTCTCTTTTGCTGTGTGAGGCACATGCATAGTGCATTTCCTGTGAAGTGCATGATTACAAACTATTCAGTACAAGCCTGTTTTAAGTAAACAGTAAATTAAATATTGTCAGTGCTTGTTCAGACATGCTCTTATGAAAGGAAAAGAACTTCTAGATTTGGTTTCATAAAACTCTAGATTTAAGAAAGGGACAGACATAAACTAGGTATCTTTTTTCCTTTTTGACTTCTCTTGACTGGCCCAGTTGTTCAAGAGCTGGTACAAAACAGTGTATTCAGATGTCCCTACAAGGAGACTTGGGCTAGTCAAAATGCTGAAGGTAGCAAAATTTCTGTTTATTGCTCTTTATTCTAATGGAAAATTCTCGAAAACATTCTGTCACTGTAAGGTACAATGCTGCCTGAAAGACCATTAAGACTCTGTCTGAGCAACATGCCTCTTTCAACCATGCCAAATACAGGAGAAATACAGTAGAGATACAGTAGAAGTACCTCATTTTATTACTGTTCTGGCAATATTATTTTTTGCTACACCAATCAACCTGACTGCAAGGGTAAGGAAAGAGAGAAAATGGTTGCGTCCCAAAGAATTGAAGGGTTTTGTGTATTCTGTGGTGTCTATCATTCCACTACTAAAATGGTCACTACCATATGAAGAAGTATAAAATTTTATAAAAACCAGAAGCTATGAATGTGCTCTTGCAAAGTCTCCTTTCATCTCTGCCAGTTAACTTATTCCCAAGAGAAGGAAAAGCTCTTTTTTCCCAAGTGGTCAAATAGTGTTTCCATTTATTCAATAGACATTTCAAAGAGAAAATGTGTTGCCTGTATATGTTTAGGTCTGCACACAATTTATGATTACATACAGCAAGAATCCTTTTCTCTATTGTATTTTGTTCCTTTTTCTTAAAGGCAAGTATTGTGAGAAGCTCTGGGAAATGATTAAAAAATTAATCTGAGTTATCATTGGTATATTAAATGGCATAACATATAGTATATCATGTTTCCAGTTCCTTTATTACTAGATCTTAATGCTATTTGTAAAAATAAAGTAATAATAAAAAAAGAAATAAAATATTTTTTTGGCTGTTAAAGCAGAGATTCTTTGGAAACTACTAAAAATATTAGGGGAAAAAAAAAGGTTGAAAAATATTTGCTTTACAAATTAAGAATGCAGAGATCTAAAGACTGATTTGTTCTTTGAAAATGGATATAAGAGTTAACTCAGGAACACAATATTAATAGATTTGTATAAGTGCACATAAGGCCAATATATTCAATGCTGTAATTTTTTTATAGTTTCATAAATAGTGCTATCACCAACATTTCAAAGAACTCTGAAAAAAACAGAGCTCATATGTGGTGGCATAAATTTAGCGTATTTTATAGAACACTGTTACTCCAGATATAGCCTACGGGTTGTGACTTTTCATAAAACCTAATGAATGTCTAGATTTGTCAGCTGTTTCAACACAGATGCACTTTGCTGATCTAATGGAAACATTTTGAGCCCAGATCCAAAATATCAATAGCTTTTAGTATCACAAATTAGTTTGGCTATTGGGTGAATTGGGATGTGGTTCTTGATAAAAACCAGCAAGTAATTTTGTATATGTTTTTTATGATAACTGCCTCTCCAATGTCTGATGCTGAGGTTTTCTCCCTCTCGCTTTCTTTTCCCCCTTTTATTTTTTCAGAGTTTTAAGTTGAACGTAGATAGCCACTGTGCTTTAAAAGAAGCAGTGGTAGAGGAAGGACGCCAACTTCTTGAGCTTATTGTATCTCACAAATCAGGTAAATCCTTCTGAAATATTGCAAGTCTTTATGTCTCCAGACTATTAAAGAATGAAGAAGCATTGCTGTAAATTACTGCATATATTCACTTCCTTATGTATTATTAATATTTACATTATCAGATTGACCTTCAAGATTTATAAATGTTTCATATACTGCATACAATGCAGTGATACTTATAAAATGAAATACTGCCTGCAAATAGTCTGTTCATTTTATTTTGGTCTTGCTGTTCAGCTGAGTTTCAATTGAAATCACATCACTGAAAACTTCACACTGACATATTCTTTGATGTAGGTGCTATGGAAATAACATTAAGATAATGAACTAGGATTTCAAATATATATATATGTATTTACATACTCTGCATGAGTAATTGCATTGTTAAAGCTTTATTTTACCACTTAAACTAATTCTTACATTGATTTAAATATATTTATGAGGACTAGATTAAAATTAAAAATACCTTTTCCCTTTGGTTAGGCTTGTCTTTTTCTTCAGAGGCCTTAAATTGAGAGGAGGGAGAGAGATATACTGATTTCCCTTTATCCCCAACACCTCCTATACCTTTAGATGTTTGCGTGACTTGTCTACTAATAGGGTTTTAATCAGCGTATACTGCTATGGAATGCCATCTTAATTTTGGCCTACTTAACATGCTTTTCATCCAGGTTGAAGTTATTCTTTGCTATACTGTTTTCTCATCATGTTATATGTGTGCCTCTATTGTTTCGCAGCATCAGAAAGATCTGTGTAATTTGAAAGCTATAGGAAATTACTGACTTCTATGTATAGCTCCAAAAAGATAGAGAGGCCATAGCAAAGGAGGGTTGTGCATGCCATCTCAGATGTAGAAAACAGTAATGTGTAAACTACAGGAAATATTTAAAGGAGTTGGAGGTAAGGAAATTGTCTTTGGAGGATTACAAAATGTTTCAAGACAAATACTGGATATTAGAGGGGGAGATTACCAGTGTTCCTAACAGCAGAGAAATGACAGCTTATGTGGAATTTTTCTCTTGAAATTGTCAGCTGAAACTCAATCAAAATTTAACGTGATGGCTAAGAGAAATATTTTTCACTATAGCATTGTTTTGCAGGATGAACAATAGTAAAGCTTGGATTTATAGATGAGTAAACACATTAAAACTCTTCTTGCATTTATTATTTTAAATGTCCTGTGAATTATTTGAATAAAGGATAATATTTAAAGATTCTGTTGAGTTTACAGCTTCCCCTTTTTCCCCCTTCATTTTGGAGAAGGACTGAAGGACATGCTGCAGATGATTGCAAGTCAATGGAAGGAACTACAGAGGCAAATCAAACGGCAACACAGCTGGATTCTTAGGGCTCTGGATATCATCAAAGCAGAGATACTGGCTACTGATGTGTCTGCAGAGAATGAGGAAGGGACTGGGAGCCCTAAGGTAAGTGGCTTGAAGTTTGCCTTATTTCCTCTTATTTCCGTCTTCTTTTGAACTAGGCACCACTGAAGTTTTCTTTCCACCCTAAGGCTTTTCATTTCTACTGGGTAAACTTTTTTTTTATAAACAAAATGAAATGCCTTACTCTGAAACAATAAAAAATCTTAGAACTTTCAAGTTTTCCAGCAAGACCTGTCTCATTGTGTGTAGAGGGGCACGAGGGGGAACATAAAACATTTAGTAAACAAAACATAAAGCATCTTTAACATGAATAATCAGAATGCTTTTAAATTGTTTTGTTGCAACTATAAATCACTATAATCAGTGCAATCACTCAGCTCTGACATCCATTAGCCGCTTGGTTACAGCAAATTAACAAAGAAGAGAGAAAGTGATTCATTATCTCATTCCTGTTAATGACTATCAGATGCATTGCTTAATTAGGGGATGGCCATTGTAGTAGGAGGAAGGTCATATGCCTTTCCACAAATCTTTTTGCTCCAAGTTTAAGTCGTCCATAATAGTGCTTGTGTTGAATACAAGTACTTTAATGGTAAGTTATTGACACCTGCCATCATTTTGTGGATATTAATTATTAAAGAGAGCTATAGTAGGTACCAGTTGCCAAACTTAGTATTTGTAAGAGCATTTTAAATACAGACCATGCTTATTTAAATTGGTGCAAGCAGTGTAGAGATACTACACACTATAGAAACTTCTGGCTTAAGGTCCATGACCTTTCATCACCATCAGTCGTAAGCAGAGTTGTTTCCTAAGCAAAGAATATGCAAGAGAGCAATCCAATAACTCAATATCTTGCCACACATCCAGCTGAAATGTTTAGAAAAATTCATGGTTTCTGTTTCTGGAAACAACAGTGTGCTGAGTGCGTTTTCTGGTTCTGATCTTAGACAATTCTTAGCATTGGTATTCAGTGCTTCCTAGAGAGTAGTTTGTAGAGTGACCCTTGGCTATGATTGCATGAAAAGTTCTGGTGATTTCTTACTATAATTCTGCATAGCAAGAATGGTCTTAGAGATGGAGGAAGAGCCAAGGAGAAAAATGAAACAAAAATACAGGAAAACACATATATGCAGGAGACAGAATTTGAACTGATATCCCTCATCACTTGCATGATGGAAAGTGCTCCTGGGCCATATGGCTCTTCCTTCAGGAAGTAGGTGGTGGAGCAACACTTGGTTTCATAATGAGATCTCTTAAACTAAACAAACTAGCTCAAAGACAAGTTTTCATCCTGCCAGTAATATGATCCCACATCTCTGAACATCTTGCCAAATCCATGCCCAAGAGTTTAACTGCTTAATCAAAATTATAATGTAAAAAGTATTTTAAAATCCAGCCTGATTTTGCTATGAAAATTGTGGAATCCCTAGCTGGGAACTATTATATTCAAATATTTGCTCGAAAAGAGAGAAATGGAGAAAGGGTTTATGTTGCAGTACATTTTTCATATACATAGGTGATAGCTCTTTGCCCTGTGCTTTTTATCATAGAGATAGGAACCTGAAGCAATGTGTTTTTTTTGTTTGGTTGGTTTGTTTGTTTGTGTCTACAATTAAATTTTAAAAAAGTGGACCAAAAATAAGATGAAACTAAAAATATTTTCAGGTTAACTCAGTGATTAAATTACATTCCTATAAGATTCTTGTAAGTATGTGCAGTAGAGTGGTTGAATACCGTCTACTTCACGCTAGAATATTAACTAAAACTAAAATATAGTTGATAATATAGCTGCACGTTTCAGTTTACATTTGTTTCAAAAACCAAAAGGAACCTGAGAAGTGTAATAGAAAACCTAAAGATTATACCTAGAGGGTATTTTTATTTTTGCCTTTTTTTGAGAAACTACAGGAACAGTGTTGGTGTTAGAAATCTGTAAAGAAATAGGAAAAGAGGGAATTTCAAAGACCCTAGGAAAATTTTCCCTTAGGACTTTTAAAAACATGTTTTCATAGCACTGTGGCATTTTTAATGAGAGCAGTGAAGAGTGGGAGCAGGAAACGGATGTTCTAGAAATATATTGTCAACATTAGTAGTCAAGAATTCAGATTTTGCTTAGGAAATTTTTCATTTTATGGTGTGTAAGTTTCGTAGTGGTGCTATAGAAGACTTAGGATTGATTTTAAACATTGCTGATGCCTAAGCTCTTCTAAAATATTGCATTCTCTGTAAAATATTAGGAAAACAGTCAGTTATCTAAGTATTTACTAAAACTATTATTCTGTCATTTTTATAAATGAAGAATTGATGACTGTATTCAGTTTAAATTGAAGGATATAAAGTTTTGCCTTCTTACTCCATTGAGAAGTGCTTTTAAAAATTACACATTCCAACAAGTACTGATCGAACATTATGATTAGTACATGAGACATACAATACACTACTGTCCTGAATCTTGAGACACTTAGCTACAGTATGTGTTTTCTTTTGATGGAAATAGTAAGTAATATTCTAAAATATCTGGAAAATAGGATGAATGTTTTCATATATGTGTGTATTTTTCATTTTTTCACCTTCTGAAGATGTCTGAGACCACTTGTTTTTTGTAAGTGATCTCTTAAATTGTGTCACTTCTGCATCACGAAAAGACTACTGGAACAGTATTGCTTTCAATAAACACTAAAGAGTGGTATTGAAAAAAACATGATGTACTTTCTTATCTAGTGGCTGTGAGTGTAAATGCCCAAATATTACCCTGATCTATTTTACTCATAGTTTGGTGGAAAAATTCATTGCTTTCTGAAGAGCCTGCAAATTAGTCTTGTAACTGATGTCCTTTAAAAGCATACAAATCTTAATAGCATTTGCCCATAGTACACATTCTCCTTCACTGAACCATATTATTACCGTATTATTGTATGGAATAATATTCTTAGGGTCAGTTGCAAGTTCTGCTCCCAGCATGCATTTGTACAGTTAGTTCATTACTATAATTTTTGAGATCTGCATAAGTTTGTTCTGCAAGTAAATGTTTGAATTAAGTTCCGTGGGTTGTTTTGGTAAAAGCTTAAGAGTATAACATCAGAACTTAAAGGCTGGTAGGTCAAAAGAATAATGGTATACTCTGCAAATATATATATAGTTTTTACTTCTGGACATGTTTATTTCCAGAATAATTGCTTTATTACTGAAAAACATTTCTTATTTTCCATTCCAGCTTCAGAAAACTAAGCATGTAACTCGTTAAGACACTGGACTTAATACATAGAACATTGAAATCTGACTTAGTTGTTCCAGGTAAAAAAAAAAGTCTTGGGAAGAATGTGTTAACTCTAAAATAGACTTGTCAATGGGTTAATGATAGAAGCAGTCAGGATTTGAAGAGTATTGGAGGAAGAGGTAAAAACACATTTAACAAAGTAAACCGAAAGTCACAGAAATAGTAGGTGGCTCAGGAGCAGAATTTGAAGTGGTTAAACAGGCCTTTGTATGAAGCGAAAAAGAAAACCAGTGTAATTTCCTCTTGATATGTAATTAAACATCACACACTTCCAGGATCATTTCCCACTCAGTTGCATATAATTTTACAGCTTTTACAATCATTCTAAACAAACACTCTTCAGTACACAGAAAAGTGACTTTCATTTAAAAATTGAAACTTGGTGAAGCTGTTTAGTATCGATCACTATTTGGGATTCTGGAAATACTGCTTCACAGGCAGTTTTATAGTGACACTGGTCTCAGACCTAGTGGGTGGACCAAACACCACAGTCCAGAAAAATTATATCCTGGTCAGTCTGTTAATATGAAGATGAATTTGTGAAATGGACAACAGAACAGAGTAAAGTTTAGAGAATGGTAACAGTCTTTTCTTTTTTACTTCAGTCTTGTAACTTGTCCTGGCAATTCAATCAGGCTGCTATGATTGCCACGGTTAGATTAATACTTTGATATAAAAGGAATATACAAATGAAGTGTTTTGGTATCTTTGTGATTAGTGCAGAGAAATATTATATTTGTGAGTAGATAATTTTCTTTTCCTCAAAGTCTTTTATCAACTCTGTATTTCATGAGTATGGTGCATGGGCTGTAATATTAAAAGCAACATACCAGTACTTTTTTCTGATTTCTTTCATTATTTAAAAACAGGGGAAGTTTATTACTGGGCAGATTTAAATATTACTGACAGATAACAGAGACCATGAATTCTAGCATTCTGAGAATCTAGTATTTTTACTTACATAACCACTTGGAAAACTTTTTGGTGTCCAATGTATGCAATTGGAGTATTGCATATATTATTGTAGTGGGTTGTGCTTTGAAGTTGTCAAATGGCATATGTAACTGGCCTTCATTTTCTTCTCCTTCACTTGTTTCTAGTGGAAGGGCAGGAATAACATATAATAGAAGGATCATTTTACTTAGCTTGCTGGAGTTACTTAAATCGCAGCAGAATTTTAAAACTTTACATCTCGAATTGAATTTATTTAACTTACAGTCTCTCTCTATTTTTCCACATGCATAAAGTCAGGATCAGACTTGTGGATTAAATCCTGTGTCTCATGTTTGTAACACTGTGGAATAAAATGTCAAATAAATAACCATTACTTATTCAGTAACAATTTGAAAAAATAATGAAATGGAAATAAGACTTTCATCTCTGTCATACAGACATATGGAAAGGGCTTTTCATCTGGTGATACACATGCCACTCTGGTCTATCTTTGTCGCATGGCTTAATCAAGTCTTTTTTTTGGAAAAGAAAAGTTGGTATTTGTGCTTTAGAAGAAGTAATTCTTTCTTCTAATGTGTCCATAATGAGCCACATTCCCATCTAAATATGGGAGAGTTTTATCTCATGAGTGCTACACCTCGTAGATGAGACATTAAACTGAAGTTCTAACCACCTTTACCCAGGCTTACTTCCAGTATCAGTAATTACCATCTGCCGCCTTAATTCTTTGCAGTTTCAGCTGAATGTGTTAGTCTCTTCTGTTCAGAAAAACTGGATAGTCTTGGGCACAGTTAAAAAGTTGTTACCTTTCACTGGTGAAAACAATACCTTATAATATCCTGCGACGTATTTCTGTGCTGCACAGTATTACAGCAAGTCTGCGGTTCACCATTCACTACTTCAAAGACAATAATAGGGAAGTGCTCTCCTGTAATTAGAATAGAAAGCTCTGATTGAGGCATAGTCTTATATTGTTGAATATTTAAAATGCTATCTGTACATAAATACTATTATTGTGCCTAACAGCTGAACAGTTTTAAAGCATTCATGTAATATTTCAATTCTGAATCTTTGGAAACTTTGGGAGTCTAGACTAAAGATACTGTCATCTCAGTCTTAAGTACAAATGATGCCATGAATTCTGCTGTACTAGAAAAAAAATAATCGCAGTTATTATTTTGCTTGGCTTTAGGTATTTCAGTATATGATATTACAGTAGTCTTGATCTGTCAGCTTCTACGGTGGGGATTTGAACCATATATGATTTGGACAAAGGGATAAAAAGGGTAGTGGTATTTACAAAATCCTTCTGTAAATCAATAGACATAATTTTGGTTTTGTGAGGAATAGGCCTGTCTTTTAGTGCTTTTACTGGAGCATGTGAAACATGACTGAGTTCTTTTGATATTGTTATCCAAATAGAGGATTGAAAACATCCATTAAGAATTTCCAAGCTAATCAAAACAAGCTATGTTGATGTAACAATGAAAAGAATCAAAAAAGGAAGCAAGAAGAAGGAAACTTTGTGTCTTTTAGCACAGTTAGACACTTCAAGTTCCTCAGTTTTCTAGTTTTTAATACCTTGCTTAATAAGTTTAATTTTAATATTACAGACATCATCTAGATTGTGCACAGACCTACCTATCATTGTAAACAAAAGTATCTTCAGGAAGGATTTGAGAGATGACACCATAATTATACACACCATTTTAGAGTGGATGAATAAAAGGAAAGAGAAAAATGGTTTAAAATAAGTTTGAAAGCAGAAACTAGCATTGCTGGAGAGAGTCTGGATATGGATTATTGAATGGGACTGACATATAGAGAGTCTTTGTTGAAGAATATGGAAGAAAGGGATCTACTGAAGGGTATGAAAGATGTGACTGTGGCAACTGAGCAGAAAAGCTTTGTTTACTGTAGTACTATATCAGACCCTGAGAGTTAGTTGAAATATTTTGTGTGATAATTTTAGTATAGATAGAAAGAAAACAGAGTTTTAGTACTGTTTAGTACCTTTCTGGTACAGGGGTTTTATTGAAAAAGCCAGTGCCTTGACAAGAATGTGTCTCATCATACTTTGAAGCAAAATTATCTTCAACTAAGCAGAAGCTTTCAAAAACAGAGGCAAAGCCAAAGTAACCATGTAATCTTTCAAGCACAGAATATTTCCTTTAAGCTTCTAAGCATATACAATCTTAAGTTGATGTTTCATACAGAATAATATTCATAAAGCTGCCATGATTCTTCTCTCTTGTATTTTGTATTTTTGTGCTTTGTTAAAATACTTTAACTGAGCTAGCAATTTTTGGGTGATTTTAAGTCTCCAAGCTGATAAAATATGAACTTTTGTGTCATTAGACCATGGCCTTTTTACCAAACACAGGCATAAGCAAACTGGACCTTAAAGTCTTCCCTTGGTCAGCTCTTTTGCAAGGGCTTACTCCTCAACACACCCTGAAAGGAAGCAGGTGTCAGAACTAATTTTCTTCTTCCAGAGGGAGAATGTTGCATTTCATATGGCTGTTCATAAGGATTTACACAGCTGAGATCTTCCAGGAAAGACTGTAAATAAAATTATGTCCTTGTTAACCTCCTCTTGTGCCTCTGTGAGCCAGTTATGGATTGTGGTGGTGGTTGGTTACTTCATAGAGAAAGAGGACGTGTGGTTCTCTCCTACTGCCTTCCTCCCCACTTGCTGGAAATTCACAGCCTGTATTACTGAGGCCGACTAGGATGAATCTAACCCAATGTTTTGAGGATAAAATGTTGCAATAATAACTACACTTTTGTTGCATGATAACTCCTGGCTAAGGTGCTGGATTATGCATGTGGGCTTGTAAATGGATTGGCAACACTAGACCACTGCTTTTAGAAGTAATTTTCAGTTGATAGATGATTTTAAGTGTTACATATCTGCAAGAGCTCTATTCTGAAAATGTTTCTTTTGTTCAAATAGTCATAGTTTTTTTCCAGAATGATTGAAAGCAAGTGCATCAAAGGTTCAAAAAAAAAAAGGGGCTGTTAGATGTATTATCAGGTTCCACATGGTAGATTCACTGTTGTTTATTGGAAGCTGTTTCTCTTGAGTACTTAATTGTATGCTTTTTAGTCGGCAGGAGGAATGGTTTTGTGTTTAATTCAGAACCTCTCTTTACGGAAAAAGGAATGAATCTAAGCAGTCACTGGACTGCAGTAAGAGATGACAAATGAATAATAGCTCCACCCTAAACCTCGTCTTTCAGGTTATATGAGCCCTGGTAAAACTTCTCTATATCAGAAGTTAACTAAATATTTTTCTAGTTTTTCAAGAAATGACGTCCCTGAAGTCTTGGTCAAGAAAATCTGGGTCCCATTTTAGCTCAGAGAGATTGTTTTCTCATATATCCATCAGTGTCCTGCAAATTCTATATGACAGTGTTGTTTTCATAGTATCTAAAATAATTTCAATCATTTTTAACAAGTTGAATTTCTAAAAAGTAGCAAAGATTCTAATATTATTTCATTAAATCTGACAACAACCTTATTCATTATCTCACTACCAAGTATAAAATTGAGAGTGCCACACTTTAAAAATAATATTTTTTGCAGCTCTAAATTGTATCTACTATTGAGCACAATATTCAATCCTGTTATGAAACATAGGTGCTTTTTTAACCAGCACATTTACTGCAAAAATATCAAAAATCATATTTGAATTGAAGATGTGAACAAGGACCCTGAGGTATCTGTGCTATTTATAATATACTTCTACAATTTTTACACCTTGGTAATTCCAAATATTTTATATTGATTGCTTTTGGCAACTATTGGCTCTTTAACAGCCATCTCTGTTAGTAGGAGCAGTTATGCTTACATAGTTAGCAAAGAAATGATGACTTTTTACTTCAGGAATGAGAAAGGCTACTTTCTATTAAAACATAGATCAAGTTCAGTGTGAAAGATGTTTTAAATCTAAATCTCTCCACTGAGAACAAGTGCAGACTGAGAACTTGATGAGAACAGATATTTAAACTGACTTACACCCAAGGGCCAAATTTTATCATAATGCTATTTGAATCGAACATTATTACCTGAAACTCTGAAAGTATGTTAGGCTGTTGTTACTTCACCTCTGTAAGTGTCTACTTCTCTATGTGGGCTCAGAATCCCATGAGCTCATTCAAGGTTTCAGACCACAGCAGAAACAGAGCTTTTTTAAAATTTGTTGTTTAAGTTCGGAAGTTGATGGAACACACTAAAATAAATCAATAAATAAGCAAGTGAAAAGAAGGAATCCTCGCTAACTGAAAATGCCTTGGTAAAACAAGTCTGTTGGGATTTAAAGATAGTGATAACTAACAAAACAAATTAGTTGAAATTCAGATCTTTTCAGTTAAGTTTCCTTTCTCATTTCTTATTCCTGCTCCCTCTCCCTCCATGCCATCTGTTGCTCCTCAAGACAGTTCAGGATTTCAACAGGATCACAAGTGAAATATAGTACAGGAGCGTGTGGGGAGACTTCTCCCAGGGTTCACTGCCAGGTCAGTCGCAGATGGCAGTGCAGGGGGGCTAAAAGTCTGGCGCTCCACAGGCATCATATCTGACTTCTGACAAATGTGGTGCTGGTCAAATCAAATGGTAAAATTTGAATGTGTCTTCTACCCATGTGTTGTTTACCAGTCATCACAATGATAAATATTTTGGCTTTTTCAGATGATGTGGCATAAGATCTAGGCATTGGACTTAAAAGGTTATTGTCTTCTGTCTCCCCTAGTCTATCTTTTTTCTAGAGCACTGTAATATCAACTCATGCCTCTCATCCTAATTACCTCTGGTAATGAAGGATTTAGTGGAGTAAACTAAGCTTACCTTCTGTACTTAGATGCTTTCTTCTTTTCTTTTTGTGACAGACTGTTCCACCATGTTTTGCTTCTGAAAAAAAATCATGTTTGAAAATATAATTTTTCCCTTTTGATATGGTCTTGTAAAAATCCTGTACTTCAAATAGTACAGCTCAATAGGGATGCTGTTGTCAATTGTCATCTCTAAAGATTGTTGTTTCTGTTAATAACATTCTAACTTTGTTTTATTAAACTTTTATTACTGGTCTGAAAACAAAAATTACTGCTTTATTCCATTAAAGAGTGACTGGCATGGCACTCCTCTGATCTTTAAAAAAAGAAATTTTACTTTCATTGTATTTGTGCATTAAATTAATGCTCCTATCTACAGAATAAACTAACTTCTTATAAATATTACTGTGCTTAATTATCAGTTAGGTATTTGAGTTTTTGCTGTTATGGTTGATGTCCGGGAGTGATTAAATGTGTAATAGAGAACAAAAGAAACATTGATGTGAACAAAGATACTATAAGATAAAGGCAAATTTTATCTTCTTCATGCTTTTATTCTTTTAAAATTATTTAAATTACTTTTATATTCAGCATGGTTTGGTGGCATTTCCCTTTGTTTTTTCCAATTCACTTCTTATTTTAGTCTTTCAGAATATTTCTAGCAATGATTTAACTTGTAGTATCTTTCAGTTCTAGTCTCAGCTGTGTACTTTAAGCATCTGTTCCTCACTACGGTGGTCACAAAAGAGAAACCAGGTAAAACAGTGTTTTAAGGAAAGATCTACTTGGACATCCTGCATTTTCAAACTGATTTATTCTTAAATGTCTTGTGGCATAGTATACTTGACTACACTTAAACTTTAAATGCAAAGTGATGTTACAGAGTTTGCTAGTTTTTTTAAGCCAATCTATTAGAAGGCAACAGAATATGGTGCTGAGTGTTGTGTGACCTGAGTTCTTTGTGTGTATCTACATTGTGAAAAAGAATAAACAACTTTTTCAGTAGGCCATTTGGTGAAATACAGACTAACATTAAAAGCCTGAAAGATGCTTATGGTAAAAGCATATGTATGTTTGTATGTTAGGTCTAGTAACTTTTGGGTAATACTTTTTTTTTTTTTTTTTTTAGTATTTTGCCTGGATTTTTACTTATGGCTTTCTTAAAGTATCTCAGATGTATCTCATTTATTGATAATTATGCTTACCCAAGGTAGTGTAACTAATGTGGGAGATACAATGGGGACTGCATCACGTTTAGCAATTTAAACTTGTTCCTTAAACACCTGGAAGTAACCACAACAAAAATATGTGTGGCAGTAGTGCACTTTGCCATGTCCCATGGGCAGCTGTAAATGTTAATGACAGTTAACCTAAGATGGCTTTAAATGCAAAATGGGTTTTCTGACCAGAAGACAGGTGGTATGCCATATTCTTTTATAATCGCCCCATAGCATGCTTTATGAACCATCATCACGCCAGAGAGAAAGAATAGCTCATCTGGGCATGTACACTTCATTTCTTCATCCTATTTTTCCTCTTTGCAGTCATGTTATAGAAAGGAGACAGGCCTTTAGCACAGAATACCTTAATCCTTGGTTTATGAGCCCTAAAAAAATCACAGGTATGGTTGATGCTGACAGTCTACATCATCCCTTACAAAATGAAAAAAAAATTTGAGGAAAAAGAAAGAAAGAAAATTGCAAAGGGGAAAGTTCAGATCTGATTAAGAGCTCAGCACCATGTGTTCTGAAATACTTTAACTTATAGCTATGATGCACAACAGAAGTTTAGAATGGTGCATTTATGATTGCTTACATTCGAGGATCACAATTTCTGTTTGGGGGAAGGGGGCAAGAAGGTGACTGAGGTCAGGTCAGCTTGTCTTTTCTGTCCTTGCTGTTGGTTTGGAAAATTTTCCTGGAGACTTACAAGGGTATTTAGTACTTGTATTACATTTTGCAGGCTGCCCTTCCTATCTTAGATGTGAGATGCAAGCAGTTAGAGCACTGTATAATCAAGTACTACTAGAACTGCAAAATATAAAGATAGATGCAAAAAATAGGGTAAATCTCTCTTTTAAAAATTCTGTGTGTAGTAAGATAAGCTTTTTCTGAATATGACAATTAATGGGTTAGTTTGAAAATCTATGGGTTTTTGTTATTAATTAGTCAAGAACAATAAGGTTTAAAAGTTCATATTTTTCTAATGTAATAAAATGTTTTTATACATTGGACAGGAAATGTATTAAGGAAATAAACAGAATAAATGTAAGTTCATTCTTCTGCTAGTTCATTTATTTGGGCATTGATTCTTACTCTTCAGTATAGATACTTCATGAAGCATCTGTATTTATCTCTTATTCCTGACATGTATTGCTACAAAGGCTTTTGTTTGTAAAGTATCAGCTAATTAAAATAAATCTAAAATTAAACATGAAAAATGTTGATTTCCAATTCAGTGAATCCTAGGAATATTATAATAAGTTTGGTTTTAATTCCTGAAAAACATATTAAAATTAACTTTTCTCCCATTTATGTAATGCATATAACTAAACTTCCTTCCTACTGTGAGACAGTTTCATTTATTGTTATTTGTAAACAGCTTAGTAAAGATGCATAGTGGATTGGTCTAGAAACTCCTTGAACAGTTTCTTTTGAAATAACACTACATACGTTAAGCTCAATTACACATCCAAACAGCCACAACACACTTTTGGTAATTTATTCATTGATTTAACATAGTACCCAGAAGAGTCATGCCTGCTGTCAATTTTGTAATATATTATGTTTTAAATATACTCATGCTCACCCATGCACGCCATTAAGGTGTGCATAAACCTGTGTTTTTCTCTCTTGACAGCTATAAATGTTTGTTATTATTACACAAAACATATGTTCATGTTGTTTTTGTCTAAATTATTCTATCTGGGGCTATAAAGTTTTAATGTTATTAGTTGCCCTTAGAATTTTAATGTTTCACTGCTGTAACCTTCTTAGGATTTCTCTGCAATTAAATAGAAACTATTTCACTACAGCCTGGAAGAACAATATATTTTATACAAATAAAAAAATCCTTCTTGCTCCATTTTCTCCCAGTGTAGTAAACTGTCTAGTTGACAAGGCTCTATGCACTGCAGTCCTACCTGTAGTATTTTCCAGAACTGAATAGAATATTATACTTTCCTGCAGTATTCTCATTAATGAAAGAACCTAACTCAAGCTATTTCAGATAGAAGGCAAGTCACAGGCAGTTTGCTTTGAAAGCCTTCTCCCTGTTCTTCTCTGTTGTCCCCTTATTCAGAAAATACAGAGGAACCTCAATCAATGTAACATTTATACTATGAAAAAAACCAAGGCTTTAGGAGATGGAGTATTAATGTGAAAAAATAATTTGGAGAAATTTCTCCTCTGTTTTCTTCTAAATAGCAGCTGTACATAGGAAAATATAAGTGTATAGCAGCAGCAACAGGAAAATGCTTCCCCCCACCTTTCAGTTTTCAAGGCCTTCTCTCTAAGGAACGAAAGCAGATGGGAATTCAGCCAGGACATTAGAAGATATTTTCTGCTTTTAAATGAGGAAAGGCCTCACTTAGGGCATTCTTTTCCATATACTGGATTAAGGCATTATATGGACTTAGTTTTTTTTCTTGTGTTTTGGGCCAAAATACCCTCTCATAGAGGAAATAAAGTAAAATTGTTCCATGCAGACTTTAAACATCTGACATTTTTTATCTTATCTCTAAGTACAGCACACTGGTGCTCCTACCAGTTTCTTCAGGCTTTATTCCACCATCTGACCATAACACTACTCATGTGAAGAGGTACAAGAGTGGTCGGAATATTCAAAATGTACTGATTAGAAGATGCTCACTCAAATTTATTAGACAAGGTTTCATTTAAGAAAAAGGAATAAGGTATTTCTAAGTGAATTTGTGCAAAATGCTTGAGATACTTCAACCTGAGAATTTGAATTGGGAAGTGTTTCATGAATCTTATATTAAAAACTGAGGAAGAGGACATAAAGGCATTAGTAACTATTAGTATTTTTGAAGCACAACATATGTAAACATCATAACGCCTTTTGAAAAAAAGGTAATTTTCCCAGAGAAAGGAACTGAGGCAAAGAGGGGGAAGAGCTTTCCCCACAGCCACAGGATGAGTTGTTAGGCCAGCTGGAATTAGAATTCAGAAGTTTTGTCTTCCAGGCTTGTGTTGAGCTGACTGACCCAGTAATTCTCACACTTCTACAGTAACATCCTTTAACATTTAATGCTTCCAGGACTCTGCCAAAAAGATTTCTTTCATTATGAAATTTAATTCTGTCCCCCCAAATTTAATTTGTCTTGCCTGTTTTCCTTGCTCTTCTTTATTTGTTCTTTCATTCACTTTTTCCTTTGGCTTCCATTATGCTCCCGAATATTTCTGTCTTTTTATAATTAATTCTTCTTTTTCCTCCGTTTTCCACACGCTGTTAAAGAATTGTGTCTTTTCATCCCCAACAATATTTCTCTTTTTATTCCTCATTATTCCTAGGTATCTCAAACCTGTCTTCAGAACTGCTCTGTTTTACAGGGCCACAGTTGCAGCTCACAAACATTGTTTCATGCATCCTAATTTTCAAGATTTTAATTATGTCTGAAGGTTTTCCAATTATATGGTGAACTTCTGCATTGGAAAGAATAAGACCACAGCCTTCTCTACTCAGAACTAAAAAGCTTACAATAGAAAAAAATGTACCATTTGTTGAAGAATAGAGATAACAGGGGAAAAGCAGTGTGTCAAGGTTCTTGGTTAAACAATAATCTCTTACAGAGCACTCATTACTGCTAAATAATTGCCTGTGTTGGGAGAAAGGTTTCTATGTGAAGAGAGGTTCAAGAAGGTCAGTTATCTAGTAGTAATGACCATAGCGGTCATTAAAGGGTATTAATGCTATTAAGAACAGAACTTTAACTTTTTATTGAAGTTTTTATTTAAATTATATTAACTTTGATTCAACTTTTAATTGAGGTGCAACCATCCAAATTCTGTAGTCAGGAACCAAGAAGTAATGAACATAAAATTACATGTTCTTCTGATAGGCTGATAGGTCTTTAATATATTATAATTTCAGGAGTCTCTACAGAGCAGTTATTAGTATTAAACTATTCAGAGGTATTCTATTAGAATTAGGGCTGGGTGATTGATTCAGGAAAAAATCCCATCTTGACCCATAGCAAATGCAGACAGTATATTTTCTGAATTAAAAAGAACTTCTTTTCATAAATATAGTTGCATGCAATCTCAAAACAGTTGCTAAGTTAAAGTAGTCTTATGGTTCCTAAAATGCTCTGGCTTATAAACCTGATGCATGGTGGCAGCAGTGCTGATTTCATTCTGAATTGAATTTATAGTTCCATACTACGTTCAGTGCTTGTTGTATAGAGAATCTCAAGCTGAAAGTACGTAGGGACAGTACTACTGCTGTCTTTCCAGACACTACAAGAACCAGAATCAGGGTATGGCAGGGGCTCCCAGGAACTGGAAACACGAGCTACTACATGGAAGGACTGAGCTAGTACCAAGTAGCCCTCCTGGTCCAACTTTTTGTGTCGTCTTTTTCCCTAGGACATTTCAGGAATAAGCTACTGAGTAAGTCTAAAGGGCTGAAGCACTGGAGAAGAGATGTGAGACTGGAAAATTAACTCTTAGGGATCCAGAGGAGTATCACTTGTCATGCCACCTTCTACTCTTGCAACAGAATTTTTTGTCCTTGCCTGTCAAACCTGACGATACAGTAACATGCTGTAAAATGAAAAATCAAACCCATCATACAAACAGAACAAAATACTAAACACTGCTTCATTCACATGGAGGAATGATAAGCAAAGAAATGGCTGATGTATGATAGGAGTTAATCGCATTGCCAAGTGCATGTCTGGGTGGGTGCTGAGACTTGGGTAAGAAAGGAACAGCATAGCCTGCTGAGGACTGCAAGCTGAACAGTATCCTCCATGCTGTCATGGCAACTTTTCAAGGTACAACTTCAGAGCCAAAAGCTATATTGTATTTATGAAAAACGATGACATTAAGAGAGATCTAGCAGTCTTATAAAGTTGCAAGGAGGAAAGAATCTCAGGGTAAGGCATTTGTAACAAAGGAGAACATGCTATCCAAAAGATTTTTTGCTGCTTTTATATGAATGCTTCAAATAAAGCAAATTATGTCAAACAGTCATTATTTATTGCCTTATTATCTGAAAGGTTTTTTTTGTGGTGAGGAAAAGTGCCAATTGACCTTACTACAGGAAAAAATTTCTGGGTTTTGGAAATGTTCTGGGTGTTTTCAAAACTTCCAAGACAATATTAAACTTTCAGTTCCATAGTTTCTTATATATTTCTGTAGTTTCATCAAGTGGAGTTATGTACCATTCTATGAAAACATCTTCTGCTTCTAAAATACTTTGAACTTGTTTTCTAATAATTACAGACTTGGAGAATACTTTGTATTAAGTTGGCCTACTGCCATTTTCTTGCAGAGAAATTTGCCATAAGAACTGATAATGGATTTTTTCTTCTTAAAAAAAAAAAACTTCTTTGCGTTTTTGGTAGGAAGCCAGGTTTGTGCCATTTAGACATGTCACATCATTATGAAAACATCATTCATCATAACACAATGACAGTGTGTTCTGATGAGCTGCTGACTCCTCTTGAAAAATTGTAAAGTGGTGTGTGCATATTGCCATGCAAAGAACTACTTCGGTATTACAGAATATTTTTCTGGGGCTGCCTGGTGGAATGGTCTAATGTATTACCCTTGTAACTGGGAGAAGATAGGTTCTAAAAGGTGATGTGCAAGTCTTTGTAGTTCTAATTCATAGGTACATGACATTTTCAAAAAAATCATAGAAGGAAGTATTAATAGACATTCCATAAGGTCATTTAGCCCTCTTCCCTGCCCAATGCACAAAAAGTTAAAAAGCATCTGAACTGTTTCTGCTGTTTTTCTGTTTTCTTACAATCAGCCAGTGGTGGGTATTCTGTGACATCCAAAACAATTTATTCCAGTGCTTAGCAAACTTGAAAGCTTTTTCTTACTCTCTTGACTAAATTTACCTTACAGCAGTTTATACACGGTTGTTCTTGTTCTATCCCCAGAAGACACAGAGAATCATTACTTTATCCTGCATGGCAAGCTCTGGTGTATTTGAAGATCACCATCAATTTGCTATTCTATTTCACAGTGTACGGGCTTGTTCTGTCAAACCGTAATCAGAGTATAAAACTAATAATAAATGGAAGTCAAGATAAATATCTTTCATGTTAAACACAAACAAAAGAAGTGTTATCCTCTAAGGCCTAGGGTGTTTTAATACTTTGCTGTTCAAAACTACTATTTTCTTAAGTAGACAAGTCTTTCTGGCCAACCTCTTTATTAGGACAAAATTTCTTTTCCTTTGGTGACTATGTGGAAATATTCCTTGATTGTATAAGGAATGAACTCCTGTATTTAACTTGCTACTAAACAACTGTTTACTCAAAGAGCTGTACACTTTCTCTCCTACTCCTTTTGTTGATGCTTTAAATTCTCCTCAGTGTGTAATGTACCTTCCTCTGGACCTTACGTCCCATAGTAATATGTATGTTTAAAAAAATACAGGCTAAGTCAGTTGTTTTCAGTTTTTACTATGTCTTGACTAACCCCAATGTCACTAGCAGTTAATGTCTTTGGAATATTTCATCCACAGGGTTCTCCTTTTAAGGAGACCTTAATAGAAGACAAATAGATGAGTAGTTGGGGAGGTGGAGCACTGGCCAGATAATAGCAAAAATACTGTATAGTACTCACCACTGAAGTATTAGCACATGCATTTATCTATGTTACGATGTTATTAAAGATAAACATAAGTAGAGTTAAGAAAGTTCTCAAAGGCTTCCAGAATTGTGATGTCTGTAGAAACATACCATGAATAATGATAACAAAAATTGTTGGTGGTAGGAGTTTGGACAAATGGGAGAAAACAACAATAGAAAGTGTAGACACTCCATGTGTGCATTGTGGTAGCTAAAAATTAGGGGTCAAACTCATGTTTTTTGAAATATTTACAGTCCTTTCTCATTTGCCTGTTGGAACTGTGTAGTCTGGAGTAAAGAATTTGTGGAGAAGGAAGATGTCTGAAGCAGGCTGAATATGATGAAAAATTGAAAAAGCAATGATAAAAATATAAGGAATTGAAGCAATATAAAGCAAAATAATGTGTCAAGAAATAAGGTTGCTATCTTTTCCTGTTTAATGACTATCCTATCTAAACAAGGAAGAGGGCTCTAAGCTTGCTGGAAACAGAGCTGCTCTGCATTACCTGTCATGAATGGGTATTCTTAGTTTTCAGAGGCAGTAAAGCAATGGGGAACATGCATGACACCACCAAATGATGCAGTTATGAATAATAACGAAGATGTATCTGGAGAAGTTACAGTTATGAAAACACATGGGAAGAATAGGCTAGGAAGACCTAAAGCTTACTTCCCTGGTGCAAGCTGATGCTGAGATCAGAGCTCTCCTGGCAAAGCTAAGCTGCTCTCAGAAGCTTTTCCCAGAGGAGTGGTAGAGATGGGGGCTGTATAAGCAGTCTGGAATGAGTAATAATGCCCATCCTCTGGTAGTACCAGGGTGTATGGTGTACTTCATGTTTCTCTGGGTTTAAAGTGTGCCGTGCTAAATAAAATAATGTAAATTTTAATACTGTCTAGTCTATTTTGAGAATTTTGTGGAAGATCAGCTTGAGTAGAGTTCCTTCCTTATAAGAACACTAATAATATTATCCCCAAAAGAATGGAAAAAACCCCACCTTTAAAAATCATTGACTATATGAATAAATCAGTCATCTTTTGACAACTGTCATATGAACTGTTAGGCTCACGTATGCTATGTGAGCAATATTGTCAGAAAAGTCAAATGACCACATGTACTGATTTTTAACTGTAATTGAAATAGCTTAGTGTCACATGGTATCTGGTTCTGATTTGTGACTTTGATTTGTAGAGATTGTGAACTAATCTTGCCATCACATGTTACATTTGTAAACCAAAGTTTTAAATTGTGCTGATCAGACATATGTAGAAAATCACAGCTGCACTGCAGACTTGCACCTGTGCCTGGATTTCATCTTTTCTAGTCCCTATTCAGGGCACATGTATAAGCTATGAGAAAATTATGGTGTGGGAAACCTGTATTAGTAGTATGTGTTGATGCCTTAAGATGCCTCCTAGAAGCAGAGACTAGACAGGAGTAAGGGAATAAAAGTAGGTATTTATTTGAAAGGCCTTCAAAGGTACCCCCTGGGGAGCCAGAAGCTATTGCCAAGATGGACCCCAAGATGGATGGCAGGTCACAAGTTCTTCACACTTTTATAGGTTTGGTTCATTTGCATATCAGGGTTAATTCTCCAATTAAAGCTTCAGTTTAATGATGTAATTTCCCCTCCGCTTAACCCCCTTAGAGGCTCTTTGGTTTATACTTTTTGGGCCTAGGACGGTCTGGGTGTCCTTGAAGAGCAGGCCTGGAGAGGCTTTGTTTTGTCTACCTAGCATGAGAGAGAAGAAATTAACAGGCTACAAGAAACTTCAGAGTTACGCACTAAGCAGTACAGAATTTGAAAAATATAAAAGTTAAAACTTAAGGCATCATGTACCAGAAACAAGTGAATAGGAAGTAAGATGTGGTTCTGTTTTATATTGAGGGAATCAGAGGCAAAGAGATGGCAGCATGATTAAGAAGTTCACATAGCAGATCAGAAACAAAGCAAAATCATATATATATGTCCTGACTCTTTGTTTCTCTCTATGACTCTGCGAGTACAGTCTGCTTCAATTTCTAGTCCAGTGGTTGCTACCTAAACATGGTAGAACATAATGCAATTTATCTTCAATTATCAGCTCCCACACAGAGTGGTCAGCAGTGATACTATTTCTTTTGCATTTACAAGCTTGTTTGCATGGTGAGCACCTAGGAAATCTTGCTAAATTTATAGAGTTATTGTGCAAAAGTTAAAGAGCATTAAATTCCCATATGGATATTATGAAGTCACTGTAGCTTGCTCTAGCTCCTTTGAGAAGGATTAAGCTATGGCAAATTAAGGCCACTTTAGTCCTGAATGAATGTCCACATGGATGTTAATGCACTTCAACTTATGCACATTGGTTTTGAAGCATTAGTTAATTAATCTTCCAAGTCTTGTCCCTGTTCTAGGAAGGGCAGAGAGAGCTTCCACAGATGTTGATTCCCAAGGCACTAGTGAGTTAATATTTTTTTTTGCATCTCTCCTAATATAACATTTTCTGAAGGGAAGTATTCTTAAATATTTCAAATTTAAACACATAATTTCTAACTGTGAAGTTTTATTCTTTTGCTTATTTAAACTTCAAAAGCTCCATCTCAAATAGATGATGTATGTTGACATCATAATGGGTAGAACTCAGTACAATTCAGTAAATGGCAATCATCTTTAAAGGGGGAAATGTCACATAAAAATTAACAGGGTTAGATATACATTTTCAACAAAATACCATGATTTCAGATAAGTATAAAAACTATTAAAATTGTATTTGCCAAGTTAGGCTGTATCAATGAAAAGCAAAGTAGTATGTGGAAAAATCCCGGAAATTCAATACCTTCCCCTGGCATTGCAGTCAAATTTGACTAAAATATTTACTTTCCAAAGTTTTTTTTTCCCGAAAGAGACTTTTCAATAGATCCTACACCAGGCATACCTGTATTTAAAACAGAAACCTGGTATTGGAAATAAAGAATGAATACTTGTAGGTAGTATTGTTATTGCCCATAATAAAAATAATTCCTCTAGAGGTGTTTGGAAGTTGGATGTTGAAACATAGCCAAATGGAAATTAATTTAAATGGAGACACTGTAAGAATGAAAAAATGACAATTTGGTCTGATGACACTCTGGTCTGACTTCATTTATTTCATTTATATATTTTCTTAAATGTTCATCTTGAGTGCAGCTGTTTGAATAGGAAGCTGTCTAGCTATAAAAATGGAACTTTCCAAATTCTCTACGTTTTTTTCCCTGTTGCCTAACCTAATACTGTGTAATTGATAGAAGTTGCCCTCAGATAAAACTGCCTGAAAAGATATGCTTGTTTTCTTCCATCCCAGACCAAGATACATCCAGAACATTACTTTACAAAGCTATTTATGTTGTTAAGCAGATATTAATTTATCCCCTTGTATACTTTGTTGCTCAGATTGGGGACCAAGCAGAAAAAAACCCAAGAAATGAACATAACAAAGCCTAAATCAAAACCAAGATAAAGTCTGAAAGGGGAAAAGATAATTCTTTATTCATCATGCATGCAGAGTTGTCTGTTCATTAAAGTATACCTATAATTAAAAACTTAAGTTAATTAAGTTTTTGGTTTTTTGTATTCTCATTATCATAAAAGAGAAAAAAAGTCTGGAGGGATCTTAATATCTCATAACTGTTGCTAGTTGGAAAATATCCCACCATTTTTCTCTCCATGAAATAGTCTCACTGAAAAAAATTGAGCATGGTTTTTCAAGATGAAAACTGAAATGTTGTAGGTCACAATTTATACTAAAAAATGGTTATAAAAAGTTATTTTAAACTACTCTTTACAAAACAACAAAACATATTGTTAAACAATACAAGCAACAGTCAGGAAACTGAATACACAGTCTAACTTCTTGCTTTGCAGGTTGGTCCTCCATATATTTTTGTGTCCTAGCTGGTTTTTTCCAGTCCTAACATTGCTTTGTGCAAAGGAGTAAATCAACTACTGCGGGTGACCATAGTGTGACATATGGAAAAAATTAATCTTTTCACCTTTAGGATTTAATCTCAGTGATGAATGTAATATATTTGAGACCCCGTATGTTTTCCAAAATATATTGTTTAACAACACATTTAAAAAATCATAGTGCTGGGGAATTATCTACGTGCTTTACTCAGCATGAAAATATTTGCATTCAATTAATTTTAAGAAGTAGGTCTGAATGGGTTTGGTAATAACTGCTATTGACAGATTTGTACTTAACACTAGTAGCAGATTTTGCTGCCTTTTGCAGTAAGCTTCTGCACCTGAAGTTTCATCAAAAGAATCCTTCTAATGAATTTACGAACTCAGAGAAACTTGTGAAGAAGGAAGTCAAGCTGGTTTCTACAGATCCTGTGGGAATGACAGTGTTGAAAGGAAGTCTTAGTTTTGCAAGCTCCCATTTATATACTTTGTATCATTATTCAGCTTGTGATAAATCAGGAAAGACAGCTATGTTTAAATTCTTATTCACTTTGAATTTTTTACCAAGTAATCTTTACTTTTTTTCTGTGTGTTAGGTGTTCTGGTATACAGAAAAAAAAATTTAAAAAAATCTTTTACATGTTGCAGACTTTAAGTACTCAAATTATTTAAAGCAAAAATAGGGGTGAATGAAGATATTTGTTCAGTTTTGGACTAATTTTTTTGTCTTCTTCTAAATATAACTCACAGCTTTTCTGAGTGCAGGTCATTCACCACACACACACACACGTACAGACACAGAGACACACCTATGGACACACATGCACATGGAGGTGCACACAGACTTACATTTCCATGAGGAACCAAATCATTCAGTATGAACAGTCCTATTCCAAGTGGCAGTGGACAAGGGTTCTGGAATGGTGGCTTCAGCTCATTCATATGAGGCTCCCCAATGCGCTGATGATACTAACTATTTGCATGTGTATTATTTATGTCCAGTTTGGTCAGTTCTGCATCAGGAACTGCTGGGCAGCCTCTGGTCCTGGCAGGTTATCCACCCAGGATACAAATCAGCACTTTGAAGTGTACAAGTAGTGTCTGTCAGTTGGTCTAGGCACAGCAGGAGCTGCCTGCAGGAATTTCCAGGATGGAGAGTCCCACCTGGAGAGCTTGTGAAACAATTAGTGTAGCACTTTTTTGTGACGGTGGCAAGGAAGTCAGGCAGTTGCCTCTTGAGTTGGTCTGTTGTCTTCAATCAGCCCATTATCTCTGTTCAGAGACTGGGCAAGGTGTTCCTGGGCCATCCAGGGAATTAATGACTAACTGCCAAGCCCATGATGTCCTTGATTTTCAGCTGCACCACAATTACAGTTTTAGCACAAAGCTGAATTTTGTCCTTATATTACACCTATATCTTAAATTCTATAGCCCTTGCCACAAATCTCTGCTGTGAAGGACTGATTTAGGGTAGGAAGAAATGAAATACTTCTTGCAAAGTATGAAACCATGAAGAAAAAAGAATTACAGAGGTGTTAGTATGTAAGAAACTGAATTCTTTGTTGTGTCATATTAAAATATGAGCATGAAAAAAGAGGATTTGTATTTGTGTATTTCATTGTCTTTTTCTATTTATGTATCTGTCACTCCAAAATCTGGACTGAGCACACAATAGGGATTAATTAAAATCAGAGTTACTTCAGAAAGCACTTCGTATAATAGAGCTGTATTAGTAAATTAGTTGTGACTAATAGTCTTTTGTAGATGGATTAGAGGAATGAATAAAAATGTAATCTGAAATAGCATTGATAGAAATTATGTCTGATAACTCCAAGGTAACTTCTATCCTTGGCTGGAAATAGAATACCATTATGCCATTGTGTGCTCCTAGAGCAACATAGACTAGAAAAACTGTGGTCTAGGCTGTTCATTTACAAAAAATTCATTAGCAAGAATAAACAAAAGCATGAACAATGCCCACTTATTGATTAGCTGAGTCTATCTTCAGATTCCACCCACCCAGAGCCCTCTGCTTGTGTATTTCTACCAAGGCACAAATTAAGCTAATGTTATATGTATGTGTATGTATGTATGTATGTATTTTCTATTTATAATGGAGGTTTTTTCAGTGTCTAAGGGCTTGTTATAATTTAATTCATTACTGTGACTATTTATTACTACTTATCTGGTCAGAAAATTCCAAGTAATTTTTTTTAAAAGTGCTCTATTTTGTCAGGTTTTAGATATGTCTAGAAGCAGATGAGGTGTTCCTCTTAGAAGTTACTACTGTGGGCTGTTACCTGCAGGATAATTTCCAGATTAATTTCCATGTGAAAAATAATGCATGACTTAATAATTTTTTAAACATTTTGTTGGAATATAATAAATCTCAGACAATATAATATAAACCTCAAACTGTTAATTCCAGAAAGACTTCCAAATTAAGAAACAACATTTCTGCACATGCGAAGATGACCAATAAAAGTACTCAGATTGCACATATCAAGTTTCTGAAAGACCTTTCACAAATTAAAGTTGTTTAGACTTCTCAAATTCCATTTGCAAGCTTTCAAAGTCTGTTTTGAAAGACCATAATGAAACTAGTAAGCTAAAATCATCTTATATAATTAATTCACTGTTTGAACACCAAACCCAAAGTCTACTTTGGGACACATGCAAAGTTTAGCAACACTTCATTGTTTCCACAGAAGGCCGTTTTAGACTGAGCACTTTTCAAGTCCCAAAAGCATTATGTATTTAGACAATGGAAGCAAGGGTGATTTTTTGAAAGAGGTAGGTTTAAAGGGAGATTTGTATGAGGATTCAACTACTGCTTGACACATAGGATTTGGGAAGATGATGAAAGCGTTAAGAAGTAGTACGAAGAAAGTTTAAAGCTGGGAGTGGGACTTGATAGAAGATGAAATTCACTGCTATGGGAAAGGCCAGCACAAAATCTATACATCACTTAGATCTTAGTTAATCCCTCAACGTAGGGGTTTATATAGCTATGAACTGTTTGAAGAAATTATGATGGAGCTTAAGTGGGACTCATGCAGAGCACTGATCTTGTGCCAACTCATTGCAAAATGAGCACTTACCATATGGAAGAGGATTGTGCTGAGTCTTAGGAGTTATATGGAATATATATATATATTGAAATGAGAGTACAGGTATAGATGATGTCAAATGATAGAGACTTTGAAAGTATAACAGGATGAAAGGAAAATATATTAGAAAGTATAAAGAAAATAATATTTCCAGATGTACCTTCTTTAAGTAAATGGCAAGTTATGAGTCTCCTCTGACTAACATAAAAATGAAATGAAAATTTAAAAAAATAAGATCTCTAACACCTATCTTGTTTATACTAATCAGGGTTAGCTTTATCCTAATCAACAATCTTAGATTCAATCTGAATAATATTTCATTAGCTTTTCAGATCTACCTTTCCTGTCTAAGTCTAATTATATCTAATGGAATGTAGCTCAACTCACTATATTAAATCATTAAAAAAACCCTCATCATTTTAAATGATTGTGGGGCCTTGGGAAAGAGTAGTCCCTCCTTCTCCTAAGACCTAAAGGGCTTGCCCCAGATACTCGTCATCATTTTTCTCCAGCCTGTTGTACGTCTGGAACAAAACTTAATATATCCATTTTCATTTGTAACCATCTATAAACAGCTACATGAGCACAAACATAAACATCTGTTCTAATAAATCCTTAGAGAAGGTTGCTTATTCATAGAATTCTGCATTCTCTTAAAATGAGAGATTCGTACAGCTGTAAGACTTTTATATTATACTTTTTTTTCTGTTCAGTCTTGCATATTTTATTATTTATTAAAGAATTAAAGCATGCATTGAACTGTATTCAAATAGGCTATATATATGAAATTACCGTTCGCCCATGCTGTAAGTATTAGAAATAGAGACATGTATCACTTAAAAGATGTTTGCCAGAGCAAGACATAATATAAACAAATAAATTCAAAGAAAAAATCAAAAATATTTTAGAAATAATTAGTCCCAAACAGATTAGAACTCTGTACAGTGACAAGGAGTCCTTACTGGAAAATCCACAGAAAAATGTAGCATACTGGTTGATCCCAGGATAGATTCTAGATATTTAGGAGAGCATTAAAGTAGAATTTGGAACATAGTGAATGATGATTGAATATTATCCGACAGGCTCAAGAAAATGTTACATCTGTATTTCATCTATTTGTGTCTGAGTAGCTGTTTGTTGTGTGACATTTTAAGGGCTAAAAATACATTTCAGGAATTCCCAAGGTTTTAAGGAATTCTGGGGGGAAAAAAAAATTACAGGTTTTGTCACTGCTTATTTATCTTGCTGGCAACTATAATTCTGTATATGTGTGACTGTTGTATTATGACCCTAAAAGAATGAAGCAGTAAAACATAGTAATTCTATATTTTTTTGTATTAAAGTTGGAGACCAGATGCATATACCTTAAGATGGAAGGGAGAGACCCTACTGTGTCATTCTAAGGAATCTTGTCTTGATGTTAGATATTGCATTTGTTTATGTGAAGAGGCAGAGAAGTCATGTTAAGATATTTATGCTGAAAAATGTATTTCCAGCTCTTTGGTCATTGAAGAATCCAGCTCTATCATTAAGAAAAGAAATGGTTAAGAGTAGATTTCTGTAAATGTACTATCAATTGTAGAGAAGAACAGGAGATCATTAATAAGAGTCTTTTTGTTTGAGGGAAGTTATTTCACAGCGTAAAAACCTGTCCAGCTAATTAACTAGGTATCGGTATTATTTTACTTGGGGTTTTATTCATGTTTGCAAACTAACTTTATTGCTGCTTTGTTCTTGTTATACTTTGCTATATATTGATGATAAGAGAACAAAATTGACATGAAAGATTACACTGGAGTGGTTGGGTTTATATCTTGTAACTTTAGCATGGAGCCTTACCATTATTCTGCACTTGCATTCAATAACAGGTCAGAAACATTGTATTTGCACAGTTTTGCCAAAACTGTCATTGGTAGAAAAATTCTGTTTCTGTTTAAAAATTTAATGTAACTTCTTGCCTCCCTCTTTCAGTCAAAAGAAGATGGTTTTATTTTCACTGATACTTCCTGTTTATAGCTGTCTATTTTTCTCATAGACTTCATTGGTAGATTTAATTCAAATAAAATGCAGAAAGAAAATCCTTGAAATTAGATATCTACCTTTTAAATGGGTGGTACCAATAGCAGAAAATTGGAACAATGCTCATCCATAAAATTGTGGAAGTTACTTTTATGTTATACTGCATGAGAAGCTGTGTCCTGAGTGCATGTAAAAATGAATTGTTTAAAAATGTTGAATAAGCCCCAATAAATTTATTAACATAGGAACATATTCTTATATTGGTTCAGAAATATTTCCTTTCTTTACTATTGTAGAGGAGGCTGCTATATTTTAGAAAAAAATGCTATTGCTTGTGTAAATGAAGCCATGAAAATACTAATAGAGTATATCTGTGAGTACACTTCCCAGGGTAAATGCATAATGGTAGTACTGTACATTGGAAGATGGTCAGCTCAACAGAAAACTCAGATTATGTTTTTAGTCTTCATTATTTCATTGTTTTTTGTTAAAACAACCACAGCTTGACACAGAATTAGTGTACATACAGAATTGCAAATACAGTTAAAGAATACATCTATAGTATGTATATATAATATGTATATAATATGCATAACAATATATAAAGGAAGGAGAAATAATACAGAAAATACCCCTTCACTCTTGAAAAGGAGAAATTTTAAGCTTTCCTTTCTGTTTAAAATATAGTGTTATCCAATAATTCTTTGCTGAAAAATCACTGTCAGTCTTTAGGTTAGGGCCAGGATTAGGGCCAGAAAAACAGGCTCTCCTTTTCTTTTTTTTTCTTTACTCAGTAGATTGTCCTTTTCACTGGATGATAGGTGGACAAATCTCTTCTTCTCTGGCATCATGAATCTCACATTTCTCATTCTCACTGCCCAGCTTCAGCAGAAAGAGCAGACAATACCTCTCATGCAGTCTAACTATCTGAGCAGTTACTATAAGAAATCAAATCTCTATTTTCAGCTTCCCAAGAGAATGCTGTAATTAACAAGCTATCAAGAAACAGATTAATTGTAGCAGCTCCCATCCCAGATTTATTTTTTTTTTAAAGAAAACAGTGATCTTCTTTTCCTGTAGAGCAACCTAGAGGGGTATCTTATATACATTTTGTATGTTCAGGAAGCATTTTACAGTCTGAATTCCACACCTCTGTGAGCTCTATCTTAGGGTTATAGGTGACAGCATGAAATTTGGCCTTTCTTCATCATTTCCTATTGATTCCATTTTTAATGTTATGCTCAGTACACTGAATGTCAGAAATCCCATTTTTGCTACCCAGCTATCTCCATGCTTTGCAAGGAGAAGTTGGCCATGTTGCCTTCATTTTGAACTCTATTTCTAAATTCCCTCCCATGTGTGTTTCTTGGTCTGGGTCTGATATGTCTCTCTAATTTTACACAGCTTTTAAGTACATGCTATTCAACATGCGTATAAGTCATGGCAAATTCAGGATTTTAGTTATAACTTTGGACTGAAAAAAAAGATTAAACAGCAGGGAGCCTAATATTAAAGTGCTGAATTGAGTAGGTGTAAGTCAACAGAGAGTTATGCATAAAATTTTTTCCTGACCTTGGAAAGGTCACTTAAGTAAAAATATTCAAACCTAAGTGTTTAAGACTGCATACACACTTCAATGTCTTCAATGATTCTGCAAATCAACACTTCAATGCCTGCATATCTTAAGCTTTTTTGGCAAGAGCTAGGGCTGAGAGGGACCAGTTCAGACAAGCAGAATACTTTTTATAACATCCAGGTAACAGTTTAGCTATATAATTGTATGTCTGAATGTTTTTATCTTATTATCTGATATTAGATTGTCTCCTGAAAAAAAGATTTTCCCTCTGAGGTCCTCTAGATATCTTTACTGTTTGTTGCTCTGAAGTTTCCTTTCAATGCATTCAAGAGGAAAAGCAGTTAAAGAATATGAATCATAAGGATTCAATCAATATACAGGGACATCTACATATCAGCTATATATGTGAATATTGTTTATAATCTTCTTAACTGTTATTAGCAGTGGCTTTTCCTGTCAGAAAATAAATAAATTCACTGTATGAATAACCCACGGTTATTCGAAGTAACACGCCATCAAAGTTTATCCATTTTCTTGTAGACAGTCCAGGGGGTTACCATAGGAAAATACTCCTGGACCTAGCCTTCCATATCCTAATTTATAGCTTATAATTATAAATTTTACTCTTGTTGCCTCTCCAAGTTGAAATATTTGGTACATATAAATCACAGTGTCTGCTTCCAAGATAATGTTCATCGCGTATCCATTCCTTTTCCTGATAGTAAGTAGAATTACTTTCTGGCACAGAAGCTGTCCATTTAGAAATAGAGGATATCCTCCCTACAATGGTCTGGTCCTCAGGAGACCAGTGGTTCAATTTTATATTCTCTTTTCCTGTAGGAATATTCAAATGTGTACTAAGCAAGATGCTGATCTTCACTACTTTTTTAATATACTTTACACATCCTCCTCAGAATTCCATTTCCCCTGATTTACTTAATTTTACTTTCACTCCTCTATTTCTCGTAATCTTATGATGACATTTTCTTTGACAAGGGGCTGGATACTCCTTCACTTGGAGACCAGCTGAGAATGTCTAATGACAGGAAAGGTTTTCTGGGAGTTCTCATAGGGCTGCCAACACTGAAGATATCGTTAGCATAAGCACCGCTGTATTCAGCTGACGAAGTCACAAAATAGTCAGCTCTGTTAAAGATTTATTTTGTGTGATGAATACTGAAGCTAAATCCTTTATTATTATCTTGATCATAAAATGTTCACAAGCACATTACTTATGTTTACACAGTTCCCCTATAAAAAAAGAATATCTGCTTTCTCAAAAGACTGTCCTTTCTAAAGGTCAAAAGAAGTCACTACCATTCTGACACCCTGTACCAAAAAAATATAGCAGAAAAAGCTGTTATTAATTCCTATGCATAAATCTGTGCACATTTTAAAAGCAGTAGTGGCTAAATCTTATTTTTAGCAGGTGCCATGTCATGCTAATACTGAAAAAGTACCTTTCATGAAAATCACCGGAACAATCAAGAATACTGTTTATTTCTCCCTTTGCAACAGTGCAAATGCCAAACTGCCAGTCTGAATGCAGACAATCCTGCATTCTGGAATGAGTTCTTTTTTGCAGTTAAGTCCTGCCACATTTCTACAAAAGGCTACAAGAGATCTCAGTATCCAACTATCACTATTTTTTCCCTCATGTTTATATATATATTTTAAATTATATTTTTTCCTAGTTACTATCTTATGATCCCCAAACTATGCTGCGATGTCATAATCCTGTGCATTTAATATTATTTTTTGGGAAAATGGGTTGTAATGAAACAATGAGATATAATGTAACAAAAAAAAATTGGCAGTTTCCTTAAAAGAAGAGTTTACAGGTATGTACTGTGCTTGATAGCAAGCATAAAAGGGGAATTCAGATAGTCAAAGACCATGTTCTTTTCAGGCTTCAAAAAACAGTATGGTGCTGCAGTCACTTAAAGAGATATTTGCTGAGGTACTTTGGTGCCCAAACATCCCAAGGGTCTACAAAGCTGTAGGTGCTTTTTTAAGAGGTACCTGTATAAACTGAGCATGATGTCCCCCAGAAAACAATGGGAATTCAGGCACATGCATACATAGCTGTGAACTTCTCAATGTTAAAATCTTCATCTTGCAGCTACTTACACCTGAGCAGATACATACTGATTCCAGTGGGGCTTTCTACACTGGAGTCCACAAGGGTTGATCTGTCAATGTGCAGCAGACTGCAGGAATTGAAGATAACATTTAGAGACATTCAGTCTCTGGAAAGTTCTCACAAAGGAAATTGAATTGAGGTGGTAAAAATTTGGGCTGATTTAGATCAACCATTTTAAAGGTACTAAGTCAATATGGAAGAATAATAAATAAGAATTGATGATAATTATGCTCTTTCTTGGTGTATATAAGATAGTGTGGGGATAACTAAATCTTAAATGATTGAAAATGAATTATCAGTAGAAAGAAAATGTTGCACTGTCAAGAGCACATCAATAAAGACATGGAATCACCCAGGGAAACTTGACTGAGCAAAAGAGATTTTATTTATCCCCCCAAATGAACAGGTAACTTTAACTGACACATTTTCCCTTATCTCTTGCATAAATGCTCAGAAAAAGACTGTGGCAAGAATTCAGTGAAATGCTTAAACATGCACTAAACCTTAAAGCATGTATGTTGCCTGCCTCATTGACCTTGCTGAAGCTGCTCATGAGTCTAAAGTTCCTCTCTCTACTGGGGCCAACAAACACTGCAGTTGAAGGGCTGATTAAAGACAAGGGTTTTAGTGCAGGCTTCAGTTCTGGGTGTAGTGAAGGTAGCAGTATTTACCAATGGTAGTTAATCTCCTGGATGTTCCAATTTGTCCAAGTTTCTTTTTTCTTCAGAGCAAGAAATATTCAATTCCCAGTAGTATGGCCAGAGGATGAGTCCAGTATTTCAAAATCCATTTTTTCTTTAAAATCTTGGCTTGGTTTATTTAAGAATTAAAAAAAAATTGTTAATGCACCACCAAAATTATAAATAGAATAAATTATGAGGTATAACTGTTGTAAGCATTAAATACTCTTTGATATTAAGCTCACATCTGTGTCTGATCATGAAACTGTTAAAATTAAACACAAGTATCTGTAAGACAGGTTGGATACTTTATAAAATTTAACCTTACTAGTACACGCATTTTGAATTGTATGTCACTACATCTACATTATGGAATGTCTAAATTTCTTGTGAGTGTGTGCTCAGCAAGAACTGTAGTGTTGTGGTGCTCTTGTTCACAAAAAAACCCTCAACAAAAGGGTTTTCAGTGTTCGCATTTTCCAGTGTTCCTTTAGATGATGAAGTAAACTGTAAAGTGTTATCTTAGCATCCTGTTCCATTAATAGCCATAAAACACGTTTTCCCACAGTTAAAATGAAAAGGTCTTAAAATCTTCTAGTATGCAATCCCTGAACACAGGTAGATTAAAGGTGTCTCCTGAAGAGATGGCTTTTACGCACTGGACCCTGAGAGGAGCAAAAGACAGCCCATACTGCCTTGATAATAAACAAACTACTCAGTGTTGAATTGCTACACATCTGCTGTGGAAGGTGGCTGAGGCACTGTTTGGGTAAGACACACTGTTGCCTTTCTTGCAGCTATTGTGCTATTCCAGTACATTTTTTAAAAAATAGGGTAGAATCCTCTTTTGGTTTTGAAAGCAAGTTACTCCTTTTTTTGAAGGAGATGTAAGTGTAAATTTTGGCTTTCACCTAATCCTAACTGCTTTCAAAATGTTTATGCACTGCAATCCAGAGCCCCAGTGAACATATATGGTAAACATTACCTAAGAAATCCAGTCTTTTAACATCTTTTAAATTAGTCGTCTTTTATTTCTGAAAAGCTAATATCCAAACTAGCAACAGTAAATATGTCCAGGTTTCATGAAATATATTTCATAAATTAGCTTATCATTGCACTGATTTAGCATGCCTAGCAGGTGAAAGACAAAAACATGTGTTATCTTCCCTAGGGAACCTTCAATGAATGTCATTCTAGCTTCATATGTCTTTCTTCTCTCCCCTTCTTGAACTGATATAAAATTCTAATGTGTGCCCTCTGGTTCCATCTTCATTGAAATCTAGCAAAACCGCTGAAGGTAAGATAGTGGCAATGGTGCATGAAAAAAGGGAAAAGGAATACAGTGATTCATAGCATACTTGAAGAAAGTTGCAGTTGTTAACAGTAGTACTTTTGTGTGTAGACAGGTTAAAATGTGTCATATATCAGTGTTAAAAATAAAGTCATTCATCTTGGCTATTTCCTCAAAGTTTTGGAAAAAAAAGCTATAAAATCTATGCCATGTGCATCTTTAAAAAATATTTCACATTTCTGAAAACAAACAAATTCAGTTTGTCCCAATGGTAGCAATAGTAAATGCAGTACTTTTACATGGATTTGCTTTTTTTGTGTAATTTCTGTACTTTTTGTGCCATTTCTGTAGTTTTAAACAGTGATTGCTCTTTACTGTAAAGCTTCAACATGCTCATGTTTTCAATCCTCTTTTGTCCATGGACAACTGAGTTACTAGTATTAAGTGACATATTTTGCATTTTTCTTGGAAATGGTCATTAAAAGTAGACGTGGAAAGCAACCAATAGATCGTTGTTGTCAGAATTTTAATTTATAGGCACCACATGGTCAAAAGTTCCTCTGTAACTTAATAAATTTGCACAATAAAATAGAAAATTTAACCAAAAAAGGCAAAATGATCTTGTTAAATATTGAGCAAATCAATAGCAGAAAGTTAAATGAAAATAACACAATATTCTGTTTCCCTGCATTCACAGTAATGAAAATGAAGGAAAAAATAAAAGAGTAATTCAGAAATAAAATGCTGTGATCAAGTTCTTTCGTCCTTCTCTGAAAGAGGACAGGAATGTGTCATGGCACTTGGTATGTCAAAGAAGAGGAATGTTGACCAAAAGATTTGACAGGCCTTGCTACCTTCCCTAGAACAGACACAGTCTGTGAGAGTTGGCAGGTCCAACTTTACCATTCCATTTCACAGCTAGAGCAAAAGGCAGTAACAGCCTCATCTGGCAAACATATACGTGTGGAAACGAGTGATCACAGGAGTAGCTGCCATAAATTTGGAAACAGTGCTATAGGAAGTTTCTGCACTAGTCCATTTGTGGAGTCTGACTTGGTGTACTGCCTAGTGAACTTGCGCTGACATAATGGAAAGCTGCACGAGTAAAACCATGTGCAGTGCTTCGAAAATGTAACAATGAGCACATTAGGGGAGTAGAACATCCAGTGACTTCAGACAGGCACTATCATGCTACACAGTTCTACAACTCCTCAATTTAGGTCTTCTGCAGCTCACAAACGCACAAGCTGGTTTGGGGGTTTTGTCACTTGCATTTCACCGTTATTCGTTATAAGCTGAGGATGATTTCTAGACAGTAAATTATTGAAAAGACTTCTAGCCATCCCATTCTTAGATGACTCATGACTGTACAAAAGCCACTGTCACCTAACCATATTTCAGGCTTGCACGATATTTTAAAATAACTGTAAAGAATTGGAGTTCTGGAGACAAATATTTTGATTAAGGATATTTTAATTGATTCATTGGACCTGGAATCAGGCTATGAAATTTTTCTTCATTAAACACTTCGGGAAAGAGGGGAGAAATATAAACTGTATTGACTATGTGAAATAGATCATTAATGTGTTTTTGACAAGACTGAAAGTCCAGTGTCATATCTGTAGAGGAGAGCTTTCCTCTTTTTCACACTTGAAATGAAATAACCTACTGCAATTAGTCTTTCCATAACAGTGAAATTTTTCTTAGATTTTGGGTGCATATTTAAGTAGCATTCAATTCACAAGTAAATAAACAAAAAGAAAAATAAATAGATATGGAGGCCTTGAGTCACCAAAACCTTTAAGCAAGTCCATGATTTGAAGTGGTAATTGTGAAAATAATGCTATTGCCCTTCAATGGGACAGATGTAATCTTGAAGGTAAGCATGTGTTTTACAGAATTAGGGCTTTAGCTATTTCGTTTGTGTTTTTATTACGAAAATACTGTCACTTTACATGTAGAATATTCTAGATCATATATTTTAGAACTAGCAAGTGGTAACAGAGTGTGCTCTTTATAAGACCACAGCATATCCTTATTTGGTATTGAAATTATACAAACCATTTTGATTTTAATCACTTTCTCACTTAAGAAAAAAAGTGGGTTCTTCAGTGGAATAGTGGTTCATGTAGAAACCAAATTTTACATCAGTAAGACTATTGGATAAGAAAACTGTGAAATACTCACACATGGTAGATAAATTTTTAAAAAATATTTTCAATTAGAATTTCTAATATTTGTTTGCTGATTATAAATTGAACGGAATCCTTTTTTCCAGTAATAAATACTGTATATTAAATCATTTGCAAAAGGATTCCAGCCCACACTAAAAGCATTTCTGGCCCACTGCAGACAGTTTGGTTAATATTAGTAACAATAAATCCAAAATATTTGGAGGGACTCACTCCATCTTTGTTAGATTAAGGTTTCTAAATGGCTGGTAATGGATTCAAGTGTACAGCCAAATGAAGCTGCATTACTCATAAGCATATGTATCCTCATATTCAAATGTAGTAAATCCAGTTAAGCTTCAGCCCTTCTTAGTTCTTCATTCATGAGATGATACCTTTACAGCAAAAGCAAATAAGTAAAAAGTTTCTTTTACCCCAAATTAAAAAAAACCACAACATTTTTAAAATATAAGTTTGAAGTCAGTCTTCCACAGATAGCCAATTAAATTATGCTAAAAATGACATTTTTAATTAAACACCAAGGTAAGCATAAATGGATTTCAAAATAATTAATCAAACATCAAAAAATTGAAACCTTTTTCTGCTTGAGCAGCAGAAATGAAAGAACCAGTCTTCAGGTCTCATAGAGATTCAATCTAATTTAATTCTCTGTCTTCTCTAAATAAACATTCCTAAAACCTTTTTTTCATCTGGGGGAATAAGGATGAGAGGGGTAATCAATATTTCTAGCATTTTAATTAAAACCGTTAGTGGAATAAATCCATTTAATTATCAGTTAATGAAATACAAGGTCATTTACCTGACAGGAACTTTGAAGGTGGATTACTAGCTGGAATAAAGTAGAAGAACCCAATGTCACAGCCATTTAGCTTCTGTCAAACTTAAGGTTAAAATCCTTTTAGACTGTTTAACCTATTCTCTACCATTTTCTATTATGTATGTCAATTGGCAAGAAGAAATACATGATCAAAACTTACCTATCTTTAATTTTTCTCGAGCTTCTGCTAAGTTTCTAGATTTCCTTTTCCATTTTTTTGTCTAAAGAGATGCAAAATGCCAATGAATCCTGGGGTATTTTGACTTCTTGTAGGCCTTACCCTTGAATTAAATTTGCATACTGTGTCTAAAGATTATCAGGAAATTATTAGCAATTAAACAAACTAAACACAATTTATTAACAAGAAATATTGTGCTTCTTTTTTCATTTACCTTATGTGTTGAAGGAAAATAGATGTTTGTTAAAGAGGCTTTTTAAAGCTGATGTTCTCATTAGATGGTTAAGAAGGAAAATGGAAACAAAAAGTGTTCTCTTTTAGTACAGCAGAAAACTTCCCATGCTCCTGATAATGTTTTAATAGGACAGCAAATCAAGTGGGGAACAAAAGTTCTGCCAGAGGCACAAATAGTGAATGTCAGCACTGGCTAGCAGCAAGACCAGCAGAGAAAGAAATACTCTTTCCAGGATTCTGCAGTCTTGCTAACACAAGGGGGGAAAAAACATCAACATCTAAGTGGACTGCTTCTACTTTGTGGAATGATTTTAAATTCAGGGTTGAGTTTATGTAGTTAAAAAGGGTTATGTTCAATTCAGAGGGATATTAATTTGAATTATACGATCATATTTCTCTGCTATCTTTAAAAAAAAGTGTCTATCAGAGTGACTGGTTTTGGTGTTCCAGCATCTATACTATGACATTTTAAACATAGAAAAATAAAATGTAGGATTTAAAAATTGATTTAGTAAGCTAACTTCCAAGGTGAATTCTCTTATTCATTGTCACTTTTGGAAGTGTAAGTCACGTTTGTCAAATTAGGTATAAACCTCCAAGAAACAAAAATAATAGTTATCACTCCATAGAAGATGTTAGCTATATATTTTCATGGTGTAAGAAAAGTAATGGTTCTTAACAGAAAGACATTGGGTGCTGCATATCACACACTTTTAATTTTTAGTAGTTACAGAAATGTTCCAGGTATGTTTAAAGTTGTGCTTCAGAACATGTCAAACTCTACAGGGTACAAGACTGCTCATAGCTTTTATGTGTAAGGAGAAGTATGACATGTACATAGGGGAGGCAAAGTTTAATATCTTTTATCAGACCATCTGCTAGAGTCAGAAAAATACAAGAAAGCTTAAGGGATGGCTCTCAGCACAACCCAGGGTAAGTGGTTGGCTATGGTAGACATGACCCTGCTGTTTGCACCTGGCTGTGTCATGGTTAACCTATAAGTACAAATGACTAATTTGGGTTAGAAGGAGTGGCAGCTAATACAGGAGGCCAAAATCCACTTCCCACAGGGAACAAAAGAGATTTTGTATCCCCAGCCTTTCCTTCCTGCAGCTGTATTGGAGAAGCAAGGCTGACTTTTCAACTTCCAGCCCAAGTTAGTAAATGAACATGATATTGTCCTGTTTACCTCATAATAAATGTGGGCTACATTATTCTTAGAGAAGTGAATTGGCTGAATTGGCTTTCAAACTTTTCTTTGCTTGCAACCCCATATCATGACTAACCCCATCAGTTATGCAATTATATGAATTCCCTATCTTAATAATGTGTAGAATATTAGTTTCCAGAATCCTTTTCTTTGAAATTATGAGTTTAGATATATATTAATTGTTGTCACATGATTTGTTGGAGCATGTTCTGCTTGCTTGAAATAAAAATAAGAAAATTTCCATTGATTTTGACAGAATGCAACCCATTCTTCATTTTCTATGTTTACCCTATTTTGTTAGAGGTGTTAGAAGATTTTGACCCCTAGCTCTTTAAAGAACTCACTGGGGAGACAAAAAAAAAAGGAGCAATGTTTCAAGATGTCATGAATGCAATGTGCTTTATTCCCTGTATACTTACAATTCTTGTTACTGAAAACTTCTTTTATACAACTGTTTACTAAAGAAATCACTGTCCTGAAGAAGGGTATCATGCCTACTACACTGACCAGTCTGAGGGACTAATTTCCATATTTTAAAAGTGATACCTTTAGGAAATTTTGAAGTAGCATATTTTTAATATTGTATGATGAGTGTGTGTTTTTACTATGTTAGGACTGTTTTAAGCAGTTCATTTTTTAAGTTTGTCTAAGAAAACTCAGAAATGGTGGCACAGATGAATGAAGATCTGATATTTATATGATAGAATTTCTGGGTCAGTTATTCCTAACTTTTATTTTTGTATTTAAAGGGGAAATATGCCTATTTTAACTTTGTGGTAATAGAATGAAGAGTATAGTGTTTGTAAAATCCATCACCCAAACGTCATGCTCATGTAAGTAGTAGCATGCTGTAAAAGCAAACAGAAACTCTTTTTCACCCAAACCCAACAACACTTGCAGATTACTGCAGTTAAGATTGAAGTTTTTCATTGTATCCTTCTGCTGTCCCCATTGCCCAACAATAGGGAGGATTCCTCTGGAACAGTGAGCTATATAGGTAGAACCAGCAATTTCATTAGGTTGTAATGATGACCTGAGGATGATTCTCTGATGGAGTTGTAGAGGAGCTGTCCTTTTGCAGAGTTGAAATATTCTAGAGAGGAACAGGAGCTTCTGTTGATCCTTATCATTGTGTGGTCATTACACTGTGGGTTCTTTACCTTGGGATAGGACTACCTTCGTTCTCAAGGTGCTGCTTATAATTTTTTAAGGACAGTTTTTACATATTTTATTCTTGTTTTTCTGTTACTTACCATGGGGAGAAAAATATAGTAAAATTCAATCAAGTAAATAAAAAAAAAATTATGGATTCATCCAGCATTACACATAAATCTGAGTGGGCAAAGACCTAGAAGAACTCTATATTGTGAAAGCCACAATATGTCATCACATTGCTTTACAAGAAATAATAGTTTTCTGATCACTATGAGTTACTCAGATATAAGTCAGGACAGATTTTTGGCTATTTATGTTGGTTTTGGTTTATCTATGGTTTTGCAGGTTATAAAATAGGGTGAATTCTACAGACTGCCATGAAAAGGACTCAGGAAAGTATTCTTTTAGCTGTAATGTTCTTTTACTTTCAGGGAGAACTGTCAAAATTCCACAATATGTCCTGTAGACTCCCGCAAAATCTGGCAAATTGCACCAAACAGACCTAGCTTTTTTTAGCTGGAAGCATTTTACATTCAGTATCTGGAAAGCCTTACATTTGAGACGTGTGTGCATGTGTGCTATGAATATGAAACAAAATGTAGGATTCACTCCCATGGAGAAAATGTACTTAAAATTGATTAAGTGAATGTTTCCAATTTTAAAGAATTTTTTTTTTAATCTTTATGTTTCTTTCATTAAAGTTCCTTCCCATTTAACAAAAAAAACCAGAGCCCCGATGTGACATTGATGTGGAAGTTGTAAGGCACTTCAAAAAGGACATACTATTTTCTCTGCACATGTACATGCTGTCTTTGAGACCTTCAGATATTTGGATGCAATATGAATAGAATATATAGTTCTTTAAAATCATCCATTCCTTTCACTGCCAAATGCAGTGGATATTCAGAATGTGCAGATCTAGGTTTAAACTGACCATTGTTTGAACCAACACATCCAGCATTCTGAGAGTTATATAATAATAATTAATACATGTCCCACCTGTACATAGTGAGAAAGAAAACACAGGAAATAAAGTGAGTGGTCTGGAACAGAAATCTTTGTGATAACAATGAGATTGCACACATGGAACTTACCATATTTAAAGCAAAGCTGTTGGGATCAAATGGATAAATACATAGCAGAAAGAAAGGATAAGGACGTTGAAGGTATCTTTGCTTTGTTTGGAAATGTATTTTGAAAGATACTGATGTTAAATTTTATTTAAAGAAAGGTTTTTAAGCTGGAGCTCTGCGCCATTTAATTTTATGGACTTGGATGGAATTCCTTATGTTATATATCTCTGGAAAAATACTATGCTTCTAAATAACTTTTAATTTTAATCCAGACTCAAAATACCTTTTCTGTATCAAAAAAAATTTCCTGTATTTAGTTTGAAAGCATGAGTGAAACTGAACTTGTTCCCTTCCTTGTGAAGCTCCCTTGATTACAGAACTTGTACAGCAGTAAATGGGACATGCTGTGCAGAAAGGCTGATCTTGAGCCAGGTCAGTGGTATCACTTCAGCTCTCCAGTTACTTGATGTCCCAAAAGGGATGCCACTCAGCAGTGGGCTTTTTGACACAGTTTTGGAGCAACAGGCTAGTTCTTGAAGTTATTTAGGCTTTGAGAAAACTCAAGAAAACCTTCAGTTCATGTTCACATACATTTGCAGTCATAGAATGATAAAACAAGCATGATGAGAAACAAAGCTAGTACTGTTGACAGGACATTTGTTTTCAAAATACCAGCTCTGGAAAATACTGTCTTGGATTCCACCATAGAATTAATAGTGACCAGTGAATCTGATTACAACTGAATTATTTTAATTTATAAATAACTAGATAACGATACGTATGTAATATGCATATTTATAAATTTCAGGCAAAAGTTTTGAAGTATCATGTGAGTTTCCTTCATATTTTAGATATTCTTAAGAAATATTTTCCACCATTTTAAGTGTTCAGTTAAAACACAGATGTACATTTTATATGTCTATTTCTCTTTTTAAAATATCCTGATGTGTTTAAAGAAAAAAAAATTGATATGTTGTATGATTTACAGTCTTGGAAAAAATAACATAGTCATAACTCTGCAGTTTTTGTGATGCATGAAGATCAGATTTTTTAATGTTGGTTAATGCTTTACTAATTAAAGTGTGCATGTTAATTAAAGCAGAGGCTAATGTTAATTACCTATATTAATGGAATCTCATGTAGCACCTGCCTGAAGCAATGGGTTCAATTTTCAAAATATCTCAATTAAGACTGAAACTTTTGATTTGCATCTAGTAGGGTTTCAATTAACTGCATTGCAAACTTAAATAACACACTTAAAGGGATAATATCACCAATCACATGCAGCACAGTGGAATTGGTCGGTTCAATTATTGACTACGGCTGTGAGAGCTTTCACAGTTGGTAGGTAAGTACTATGGTATTGGCAAGTGATTATTGTCTAGGGCTGTCATCACTTCTGTGGCTGTTGTAAGAGAGATGTTAAATTGCTGTACTTGGGTCTCACTGCAATTCCATTGTTGAGGGAGACAGAAATAGAATGATGTTTTCTCACATCCAGCATTTAATGGTGAAGATTCAGCTTGTTCCTTTGAAATAAATGACCACTATTCCATGACATGGTAAGGCATTTTATCAAATGGGAAAACAGCATTTGTGATAAAGTGCACAATGTTGCAGGGTACTTCTCAGCCAAACCATGAGATGTGATTGTATTCCCAATCTCGGTTTCAGCCACCACAGCATTACGTGTTGACATAGGAGCTTTTAATGAGCAGCTTCAGGAAGCGATTAACAAAGCACTAGAAATAGATGCAATCATGCTGATTGGAAATTCTACCTAAGCTCCATAAATAAGACCATAATGTCCTGCTACCATACAACTTTCTAGGATAATTATTTCTGATAGCTCCAAGACTTGAACTTTTAATCTGAGCCTACTCCATTGAAATATTGATGGTTCAGTTACAATGAAACCAAGATCCCCCCCAAAATATGCTAACTTTTCCTGTTTTGGACACACAACTGAAGAATAAATGTAGGATTTTGTGGTTGGATCCAAATTTTGTATGTACATATAATGCAAAAGTATCTCTAAGCATAATTCCTATGAGGCATCTGTGGAAACAGATTACTACAAAGTCAGTTTTCAACCATGCTCAGCAAAGAGGACCTGGAGCACAAGGTTACTTGTGTGGCTATAATCTCTCATCTGTACCTATGTATTTTCCTGTTAAAAATACCCTTAGGCTTCCACTACATGGATCCTGACTCTCTGTATAATAGTTTGCCTATGCCTATTAATAAAACCTCTAATGTTCCATTGTAACACTCAGGCTTAATGCCTCCATTTTAATTAATGCTATGACAAAAGCAAAAATATCTTCACAGTATCAGACTACCTGTTTAAGAAATTTGTGGGATTATATTAAAACCTTTTTACCAAACTGCATTTAAAATATTTATTTAAAAATACGTTAATGACCCTTGACTTATGAGTTTGTGACCTCTCTTGGGTCTAGATTAATCAGCGTGTAATGATTCTTGTTGCTATTTTCACTTCTAAGGAGTCTGTGTCCCACACCATTTTGTAAGGTCATTAAATGGTTTAGAACTCATGGTTGTTTTTGTCTCTGAAAACAGATTACAGTCTATTGTAATCTGAGTTCCCCGAATTCCCATGTAGTAATACTCAACTTCTTTAACAATATAATGTAAAAATGTAATTATTACCTTGTTTGTGGTTACTGGAATGTTCGTCTTTTCATTAAAGCTTTCCCTTGGCATGTTTTTTGTAGTAATTGAACTTCAGATTCCTTGAGTCACTACACAACTTATTTTAGCTGCAGAAAAGTCACATTTTCATGGGTCAGATGTTAAACTAAAAAGATGCAGCAGGTATGACTATTATACTGTGATATGTTATTGTCATGTCAGTTACATGTCCTAGTGTTTGAAGGAAAAAAAAATTAATTCTGTAAACGTATAGTCACATGAACATTTGTTACACACATATGTCATCTTTGGACATCTATAACTTGAGAAGGGTGATTTTTCTATTTTTCAATCTGTTTCCTTTTAATTTTGAAACTAAAATGTTTGTTCATATCCATTTAAACATCTGTCTAAACTTTAATAAAAATAGCTAAATATCTCCTGTTTGTTGGACTCTTAGTAACACAGAACTCTGTAATAATAAATCTTGTATTAATATGGCAATTTAAACTACATTCTAAATGAAAAATAATACAGCAACAAACAGGCAGAATCTCATGTACTGGTCATGTCTTTGATGATAATCTGTTGAAATCATTGTATTTACAAGATTACTGAGATTAGGTCTCTCTGGGTATTAGCTGGCCCAAAGGCACTTAGCCAATTAGAGATATTGGAAAAAAATGAAATCAATCTAACCTGAAGATTTCTGAAAGGAATCTTTAACACCATTTACTTCTCCTGTATAGGGACTATAATACAGCACTTCCAGTATCTTGAGCATGCTTCATTTGGTTTTATGCAGCTGGAGTGGTTTTTTTTAAGTATGAGAGAAAAAAAGTTTAATTCATTGTTCAAATTACAAAATAATATTACTTTAAAAGCAAGCAATGCTACTGAACAAGCAATGCTACAGTATAGTTTTATTAGGGAACAAGGAGGAAGGTGGCTATGCAAATTTGGATGGATTTTTATCAATGGTAATTTGAAAGGCAGACCTGTAAAACTCTTACATTTTGGCATTCATACTCCTCCTGGAATGTTTTCTTTGTAAGTTAAAACCTTTGGTGCTTTAGACAAATCAGCTGTACAGGTTTGGGTCTGGAGTCATGACAAGCTTGTAACAGAGGCCTTGACAAAGAGTAAAGCTACAAGTACACAGAATGCAGTTTGTTACATTGTGGCATTTTCAACAAAAATGGAAAGAATTATTTGGTTGAGTCACATTAGACAGTCATGGTCTAGATCCTGTGGTATGTTTTTTGAAGGGTTCACGTAAGACCTGGTTGAACAGTCTTTGCTCTGGAAAAATTCCCTTATACACTGTGGAAAGCTTACCTAAATAAAGCAGCTAAGCAATTTGAGTACTGGATATTGGCTTTACTTTTACCATTTTTTGTGGAACTTTGATACGTATAACATAGATGTGAATCAAAGTCTACCTTAAAGTGCTGAGGTAAAAGGTTCCCACTGCATTTGTCTTGGTAAAGCAATAAAGCGTTATCGCATTAGAATTATTGTCAAACTACGGTGTCTGACATGTTTCTGAGAAGGCAATATTCATCAAAAAAATTACATCTTTTACTGTTAGAAAAAGATGGCTCTTTTCTTACATTTTTGGGCTTTAATTGTTCTGCTACTTTGTTTTAGCCTTGAACAGTCTCTCTACATGAGTGGATGTTATCTTAATATTTTATATGTCTATATAAACACGCTTTTAAAAAATAATTTTATCACATCTGGTTTTACTGCATGTTGCTGCATGTCTCTAGAGGCATACAGAATTTTTATTTTCAAGGAAATTTATATTAGTTACAGTCTCCAGCTGTTTTAGATATAGAATCATTTCCTGTTGGTACAGTTTCCAGGACAATTCCTTTTTTTTCTTCTCAAAAGAATGAGAAATTTAATTTAACAAAGACATCCTATAATTGCCTTTGTATCTAGCAAGGTATCTAGCAATCTAAATATTTTATTTTATTTAAAACATCTGTCTACATAATATCATATGACTATACAAACCTATATCAGCCTTCTGAAAGACAGCTGCTGCCACTTTTATTTAATTTATAAGAGACCAACAAAATTGCTCAAGATAAAGCCGGTCTGCCACTGAGTCATATATAAAAAAATTTTGCAAGATGAAAATTGCTTGCATTTACAGTTCTTGTTAAACTAATCTAGGTCTTTTTCAAATTTAGAAGCATAATTTTTCCTTTTCCCTGTTCTCTCACCCCCACTCCAGTCACTATGGAAACATAGGATCTTTACATATACTTTTTATTATATGCCTTTTTTTTTGAGACTGAAGGTACATTTCTTTTAAAGATGAAATGTGAACTAGAGTCATATGTTAATTGCCTGCTTGTGGGATCTATTTATCTCCTCATTTTCACAAACATTTGATGTACATTATACTGGTCAGACTTTTCATGCAGTTTTTAAGAAAACATATAGGGGAAGTGATAATGTCAATACAGATCTTTATCTGTTCTGTGCTACTAAGCTTTGTTTGCAGTGATTGTAAACTGTTTCATTGTAGGAAGCAACTCATACTGAAAAGAAAATATTTAATAGATATTATCAATTTAGGCACAGCAGCTGTCCTAGAAAAGTAGACATAGACATTTTACAGTATGTCTAAATAAGACAAGTTTACCTTTTTCCAGGGAAGTAATCAAAATATTCCTTTTTGGAGAACTAAGAGTATGAAAGGAAAATGTTTATGGTTGCCTACTGGCACACAGTTATGATTGACAGGAAAAACCAACATGTGTGCCACATGAGACATCTTGTTCAGGAACTTTCAGGAGGGTAGTAAATTGGTGTTGGCACAAACACAAAAAAAATAAAATGGCTTGATTCAGCAGTTTTCAATTCTAAATCCCCAGGCTCAAAAGAAAGAAGTAAATATTCATCAAATGATAAAAATTTATATTGATTTTTATTCTGCATTAGCAGCTCAAAGTCAAGATTCTTGACAGGGTGGATGTCGGTTTGAATGATTCTCTTTGAAATAAGGATACAGACACTGGGCTGAGTGCTACTGTGCATTCCTGAACCATAGGAAAAGACTATTAGAACCCTAGGAAGCTAAATTTTTTTAAAGAATAGTATAAAGGCATGCTTGTTCTGTACTGTTTTGATAACTAAATTGTTGTTATTAGTATGTAAAGTGATTCTTGTTGTTCCTGCTTTACTCCATCCTTTCCATTGCCATCTAAGGACAACTTTTTTATAGTACTTCAAAGGGAAACAGTACTTCGTGTACTATAGTAACTGAGTTAATATCAGTACTTCCCAAAAGAAGCACATTTTAGAGTGCTAGCCTGGCTGAGGAAAGGAAGCAAAGATTGTATCTGCACATTATACATCTTTAATTTTGCAGTTTCTGCCAGGGAGTAAATAAAGATCTGGGGGAGGGGGTGAGGGAAGGAGGATGGAAATCCAGGGAAGGAGAATGTGAGTGTGAATGCAGTACTGAAACACAAATGTGATGACTGTGATTACCGAGCTGTGAGATTTAATGAGAAAGCCTGTATTAGAGTGAAGTAGAAAATCATAACCATCACCTCTAGTCTATAGGAGTATAATTGGATCTCAGCCCCCAGAAAAAGTAAATAAATAAGTTAGTGACATTTTTAACAAACTTAAATATATTGAGAATAAAAGGGGAAGTTATTTTGATTACTTTACTGTTACAGTATACTTTTTTTTTGTTTCTCAGCTTGCACTAAAATGAGATTCATTGTCATAAATTGAAAGAAAATATTTAAGTGTGTTTGTGAGGGTATTAAATAATAAGCAAAATAAGGCAGAAATACTATAACTATCACAGTGTTAACAAATTTCCCAAATGTCCTAGGTGCTTACAATTCAGTAAACATCTTTAACAGCATAGCTTTAAAATTAAATTTTACAAACATTATGGGTAATGCTTTAATAGTATGCAAATTACAATGAAGTCAGCAGCAGCAAAGCTGACCTCTTAGCAATACAAATATTTTATGTTTAAAACAGTTATCTTTTTACAGTTCCCTCTACCTCAGTAAGTGTCAGGTGCTTCAAGAGGCTCCTCATCAGAGGAGCATAAATAAACTCAAAGGAGAAGCAGCTTGTGCCTGCTTTTTATACACATCCAGGCAGTTGTATAAATCAACATATTAAGCTATACGTTTTGCTCTCGCTAGAATAATTACTGATATATTTGCTAAAATCCATACATATATATAGCTGTGTATATAGCTATATATATATATATTTAGGATAGGAAAAGTAGTGTACAGGGAAAAATACTTAGCCCACATTTCCCTGCTCTTATCAAATAAATTAATTGACATTAATTGGCATCTCCTCCTTCAGAGTCTGACGATTCTTACTTAACTGTGCAGTGGAGACAGAGTCATGTGTTCATATTGCACAATTTTATGTTATTAATAGTTCAATATCTAAAAAGCTGATAAAAATACCCTGTAATTTCTCCCTGTAGGAGGAAAAAAAGTGTGTAGTAAGAAAACATTCACATCTCTAGGGGTAACATAACATCAAATAGACTATCAAGTCATGGAAAGAATCTCCTTCAATTTCAGAACAAGTTAAATAAGCATTCAATGAGTGTCTTTGAGGCACACTCAGTGTAGGAGTTTTGACTTCAAGATGTTTGACACTATTGAACCTCTCAAAATAGTTGACTCAAAACATTGAATCAAAAGAAGATTTTAGGTCAAAACTTTTGCAATTTTGTGAGTTGATATGGCTAGGAAATTTTGGAACTAGTTGTTAAGCACACACATATTTGTAATGATTAGGTTAATAAATATGTAACATTTCTCAAGCATTCAGAAATTTAAAATGGAGCTACTAGGGAAAAATTCGAGCTGTTTATGTACTACTAGTATAGTACGGTAAAATAATTAAAACTCAATGTGTATTACCAAAGTAACTTCAGATTCAAACAATGAATCTTACAATTAAAGAAGTAAACAATTACCTTCTGTTTGCTTCCAAGTGAGATTTTTCAATGTATTAAATTCAGACAGCTTGGAAACCATTTTCTACAAATAAATTGTCAGGTTTTACTTCACTGTAGGTCAGTACAGCTCCTAACAGGGAGAACAGAGATTTCTCCAAAATATGCACAAAGTAGATCTCTGAGCAAAATTTCCAAGGAAAAGGCTGTAACATTTTTATGTTAGGTCTGCCATGCCTTTCTGGGATGTTTTGGATAGTTTTCCATAGGAAGTATTGGTTTTGAGAGACTTACCTTTCCTCACTATTTTTAAGTAGAAAGGTACATGTCAATCTGCTGCGGGAACAGGGGGAGGTGGAATGTGCACCAGCACTCTGGAATTTCTCTTGCACAAGTGTGTTGTCCTAATTTCTGAACCTGGCTATCTTTAGCCTTAAGAGCGTGGCCATTTTGAATGCCCAGCCCTACAAACTGAGCTAGGTGCATTGCTAGTCTGTGCGATCTGGTCCAGAAGCCTTATAGAGAAGCATGACTTTTAGAAGTATCTGCATGTTGGATGATAGACAGACTCTTTAACAATCTCTTTTTAGGCCACTTCATTGCTCTAGAAGTGCAAACACAGAAAATGGTAGGAACAAGCAGAACAATGCAAATAATGGAGGTTTTAATTAAGTAAGATTAAGTTTATGATTTTAGCACATTGAAGAAAGATTTTCTGTGCATGACTTGTCTTTCCTCTTCTTGACTGTGTGAGGGTCTTGAGGCTGACCCAGAAAGGCTTTCAACCTACTTTATGTACAACATATTTGTGTTCTGGCCTCCTATAACAATCTTTTTCTCTTCCTGGCAGGGAAGAAACCAAGGTTGTGTTAATGAAATGCTAATTTAATAGGACAAATTCTGGGTTTGTAAGAATGTGAATGTTTGGGTTTACAGTTATTGTGGCATATGAAGAGGTGTCACTGAAGGAGATGGAAGGAATGTGGCAGTTACAAAGAAGTGCTCTCTATTATGTTGATGGGTTTGGCTGGATCTGTGTCCTTGTTAATTTGTGTCTTCCACATGGTTTTAGCAAGTGCTGTTCTGTCATCCCAGCCCTTTCCACTGTCAGAGCAAGCCTGTTCTCCACCTGGCCCCTGATTATTACAGACTCTTTTGCATCCTGTCTGTCACTCTCTTTCTGCAGGATGGAGATGCAGACCTGCAAGGCAAGAAAAGTAGAAAAGCATCCTGGCCTTTTTCAATTTCCATTCTTACAAGAACTTTTTTTCACCTGGCAATTTTGGGATGCTATTGTCAGAAACTACTCAGTCTTAATTAACCTCTGGAGAAGTTAATTCTTTCATACTTTTCTTCAATCCTTTTTGATATTTGTCATGTAGGGAACTTCTCTGGGTACATAACTGAGATCTGTATGATGCACAGGGCATGCCATGCTCTTGTGTTGTGTTGATGTTACACTGAATATAATGAAAGGCAGGTGAATAGTCAGGAATAAAGACACAAGAGGTGCAGATTTTAAATTAGCAGAATGGTTTTGGCATCTTCATGGATTTGTTCAGAATGCTGGTGAGGACACACTAGTGACTGCATTTGCACTCACAGTCCTGAAGTCACAGGTCATGGATTTCTGAAAGCCAAGGGAAACGCTGAAAAAAGGTATTACTCTTATTTTATAGGCTTCCCCCTCACCCTCCCCCCATTATATCTGATGGCTCTGAGAAGTGCCTGAAGTTCTGCTTGTTATAACACATCCCTACCTATCTAAAATTTCATTTTATGGCTCCTGTGAATGGACCTAAAATTCACTGTGCTGTTACATAAACTCTACAATGATCTTAAGTACCTTGATATGTAAGAATGTTGTTGCCTTGTAATTTTACTCATTCCGTGTGGATGTTTCACATTTTTCTGATGGTTTTAGCACACTGAAAAACAAAGTGATAACATTATTCTTGATATAAAAACATTTATGACAATAGAAACACTTAGCTAAGATTTTGACTGGTAATAAGCATGCCCTGATTAACAGAACTAATTTCCTGCATGATCAAAACACAGTGTGTCCTTTGTAATAGTACTCTCAAATATGCAGCTTAAAGTAAACATATTTCATGATATAGGATTTTAAATTTTTTTTATTTGATTCCGTCCTGAAGAGAGTGTGTAAGATGAAGAGTCAAGGAAGCCAAAGGCAGGAGGGGTAACAGACTAAGAAAGTATTCAATAGCAGCATGGTCTCTGTTTCAATTATGCAGAGTAAGGGGGGAAAAACAAATGCCTACACTTAGGGTAGAAGCAGTCACTTGAAGTCCAAGAAGCCTAATGCTGCCAAATGATGGTCCAATGATCTTAAAGGCATTTCCAACCATAATGATCTCATTATTCTGTTATACAACGCCTTTTGAAATGCTGGTGTGACTTCTTGAAAGCATTCCTTCTACCTTAGGTGTTTTCATCAATAGAAGACCTGTTGGCTGGGTGTAGGGATGGTGTGATGGATGATCAAGTCTGTCTGTACAGAGATTTTGGACAAACTCTTGCCTGCCAAAGAATGCTTTCTGTCATCTACATCTTCATGGAAGATATTTTGAGCCATATACTTCTCAACATAATTTTATTCAGTAGCTGTACTGTGACAGAGCCAGGGTCTTTTTTGTGTTCTGTAATGAAGCCTTCTCCACAACTTTATAATGTTGACAAGTAGTCAGAATATTGTGACAAAAAACAACAAAAAAATGCTTGATTGTTTAAGTGCAAATGCTACTCTTATCAACTTAATTCCGGAAAGAAATTATTCTCAATTTTAAATCTCAAGAAATTTCACCAATTGGAGATATGCAGAGTGACAAGCTGGAATGTACATACTTTTAAAATGGGACATCTGAGTTTGCACTTCTTTAAAATATACATATGGGTGAGTATTCTAAGTCTACGTGCTGCATGGGGCCATCTGACTACCTCCTTGTTGGTGGAAACTGAATTTTGTGCTTTAATTGCAGAGACTGTTTTCATCCAACTTAAGTTCAAATAATAGCAGAGGAACTGAACTGTCTGTACTCACATAATTCTCACTAAGTACAGTGTAGTATGGCAGAAGCGTAGTTTCTCTACAGAACTGTAGAGAAGGGGTAACACAAGGTTGGATACTTTCATAATTTAAATTCAGCTGAATGTATTATATATAATTTGTATATCTAAAACACAGAATTGTTTGCCTACAGTAACATAGTTCATAGCAAATGACTTTTGCTCCTTGGGAGACACTGTCTGAAAACACTTTCCTTTCAACACCAAATCAATGATATTTATTCTAGTACATTCAAAAATAAAAAAAATTTGCAGCAGAAAAACACTAGCTCTGAGTTCATAGCTCCAATTCACATTGGTGTAAATTTTGAGTCTCTTGTTTGATACTCTGTATACAATATAACCTTTCAATCTCCTTCCTCCCACAGTAAGAGTCATTATCCCTTGTCTTTCTCCACTTCAGAATAAGGTCATTCTAACATGTAGGTCTAACAAGAAATACAATGTATTTTCATTGATTTGTATTGTCACTGATTACTCCTTCATGTTATATAGTGATCTGTATAGTAAAGGACATTTTACGTTGTCATGCAAAGACAGTCTTAAGGAACAGATTTGCACCTCAGGCTCCCCCGATTTATTTATAAGTTCTTGGTTTTTAGAAAATGAGCTTTAGAAAATAGTCTTGAAATTATTTACCACTATTAATCAATCACTACAACTGAGTATTTGGCACTAGTCTAGATTTTTTTCACTGTTTTTCCCCAGACTACAGTTTTTTCATAGTCTTGTTCAGAGATTGGTTCCTGCAGGCTCAGGAAAATGAGAGGATTTTGTCATTTGATTATTGGCAATATCTCTGTTTAATTTACAACAGAATATTTTAAACTCATTCCATCCAGTAGGTGGAGAATTTCTACAAGTGTGTAACAAGACCATCATCAGCATCTTTATTGTCTTTTTACTGCAAAAATGGTCACTTAGCAGAGGACCATGAAGTGGAAAAGTACTGCTGAGTATAATTCCTTGGCATTTTTTTTCCCCATGTTCAATTTTTCACATATTCTGATGTACTACATCCTCAAAAAAAAAAAAAAAAAGGAACTGAATTTCAATTCTAAGATGGGGCACTAGGAGTAAATGAATGATTACCTCCCACCCAATTTCTATCAGCTATATTTCGGACGATGCATATCCCAGTAGACTTTTTGGGGATTTGCTAGATATCCATGTCCACACAGGTGTGTTTGTTATAGAGACTGTTCTTAAAATTTGTGTTATATAATAAAAAAAAATTGTGTGTAGGGCAATCTGAAAATGCACACAATGCACAATTAAATGTCAAGTAACTTTTCTATATTTGATTAGGAATTTATAAAGTTGCTACTTTATTCTCCCAGAATACTGCAAAACTAGTCCTTCATTACCACTAAAGGTTTTAAGTTGAAAATAAACTGCAGTAGGTTTATTGCATATCTGTGCTGTGTACTTTTTTCCATATTATGCCTTGTACCTGTTAGCTCAGATTCTGTAGAATGTAGTTTTTTGATACTTAAACTGATCAATACCTACTCAAGGTCTTCAAAGCCTCTTTGGATTTGCAGTTGATATCAGTATAACAGAGACAAAAAAAAATGCTTAAGTACAACAGTGAGATAGATGAATACATACAGAAAAGAAATCAGAGAGATCCATCTGAAACTCTGCACTGTCTGAGTTTGAGCTGCTGTAATTGTTCACAAACGTTGAAGATAGAAATTGGGTTTAAAAATAAAAATAGTTGATTTATAGAGGGATCATATTTCTGAAGTGCAAGAAACAGGTTGTATTCAGGCTTCGTAGAGTATGATGTTGATGGAGTTCATAATCCTCAGTACAAGAGGGCCTTATAGCTGCAAGGAAGAAATAGTGGATTGTTATTTATCTCTCTTCATATATTTACCTACCCTTTACATCCTGCTTTTCCTTTCCCCTACTATTCTATTTAACCCTTCTTTTTCTTCTCCAATTTTCTGTATTCATTATTGTTTTGCCTACAAATATTTTTGCTAGTGAACAGAGCATGACCAACCTGTGAAAAGCTGCTGGCTTGAGTTTTAACATTTTTTATTTTGAAATATAGAGGAAATCGTAGGATGGGGAATTAGAAAATGCAAGGGGAAAAAAGTATCTAAATTATTAGAATAGTTGTGCTGTTTGAGAAGTAGCCTGTGTTCATAGAGTTCAGGGCTCAGTTTTAATTATTATGTGTGATGTTCTGGAGTTTAGGCTACAAGTGAACTCCCTCTGTTTGGAGTCTTGGGGTGGGAGGGGAGAAGGAAGGTTGTGTACACAATTTCAATAACAGCTGAGAAAACCCCAAAACCTCTACCTAAACTCCACCCAAAACCCATAGCTGAAAAAGCAGGAATCCTGATTTACAAACCTGTCCTGAAAATCAGGGAAATTTTTTGCTTCCACAAGGTTTCCCCTCTAGGCTTAAAACAGTCACAGATTTTAATTGATAGATTTCATTGTTTTAGAAATTTACTGGTCACTGACAACAGGGATTTAGACTGAATATGTCATGTCAACTATAACGAAAATAAAAATGATAAGTGGATTACTGCTTTGTGGTAAGAATAAATTAAAAGAGCACATTCATAGCCTTATATGGACAATATAAAATACTCTGCTGGAAGACTATCCTTACTGGTAAAGAATCCTTCCAAAAAAGGAATTTGTTCAGGAACCTCAGTATACTGTGGAAGCGGACTGTTTATCAGCTCAGAGGAAAATGTGTTTGGGAGTGGAAACGTAACAGGAAGGAGATACAGTTTGTTTATTCGCTGCCTTAGTTATTTGTGAGTTATATAAATGGCCATTTTAATTATACTTTCTGAGAAAGCAGAATAGTTTTGAAGCTCTCTCAAACCTTAACATTTTACTCTAACTGGACAGTCCCAGCTACTTAGTCATCTATTGAGATAGTGTTTCTTCACTGGTAATCTTTTGTGGTTTCATTTTCCACTATTTAAAAGTAGCTATGAAAGCCTTGAATTATGATTAAATACACAGTGGAAGACCTGCATGGATTAGTTGGAATTCTTGTCTTTTTTCTCCTTGGAAAATTGCTAGCATTTTCTGTATTTTCTGGGTTTTTGCTTTGCTTGTTAGGTTTTTTTTTAATTTCTCAAAAACATATTGGGATTTATTGGAAAACATAACTAATTTCACTGTAAGAAGCTGCTGAGAGAGAAAGCTATAAAGGTATGAATGAGAAATTTTAAAAATAAATGAAATTTCCAAGTCACTTACATTGTTTTTCAGTAAAAATTGAACCAAGGCAAAGCCTAAGCAAATATAGAAACTGTTATTACCACTAGCTTATGAAGACATTCCAGCCTTTCAGACTTTCCCTACTGACATTCTTCAGTGCCTGTTTCCCTTCACTTACTTGCATTTTTCATACATTTTACTGACTACCCTTTTCTCTAGCCCTTTCACTACTTTCTCTTTATGACTGCCATTGTTCCATAGATTGGTAACTCTGCTGTGCTGTCAGCAAACAAACTCTTCACTTCCCTGCAAAAAATAGAGGACAGTCCTTATACAAAATTTACTCCATGCCATTTGCATTCACTTGCCATAGTACCAAATAGTTAAGCAGGCATTCCACTCCTAATGGAAATAAAAGTATGTAGTTACACAGAAGTAGAGGTTTTTGAAGCATTATCAGAATTTGTAATGCGTTTTTCTTTCAACGAAGCATATTAAAAGAAAACAATGGCATATCGGCCCCGAAGTGCTTTTGAACTTAGTCTACACTCTGTTCTTTCCACTGTTCCTAGGGGCAAGTGTGGCAAACAGCAGATTTTATCCTTGTGTCATCTGGTTCTCTGAGCCTCAGAAGCATACTGATCACCACAGCTGCAATAAATAAAGTGTCTGTTCAATAAGTTATGATGCCAAATATTATTCAACATTCTTCTGGACAGGCACAGTCTGATGGAAAACAGCACTTCTCACTTATTACCTTTTTCCTTGCAATTAAAGTTGCTGAGTAATCAGTCTGTGCCAGATATGAGAAAGGAGAATGTGAACAATGCCAATCTGCTTGGGTTTGTTTATGCTTACTATTTAAAGGAAAAATACCTATAGCAATATGGCTTTCATTAATTATGAAGCACAGTGTGTTAACAATATCAATCTTGAAGCCTGTAAGAAATGTAATTTTATGTATCTACCTGTTCTATCACAGTGCTTGGTTTCTAATATCTTTTTTATTCATGTCCAGACATTTTTATGCAGCATTTGATTGGATATACATCTCATGGAATATATAACACATTCTCTGATAGAAACCTCAATAGTTCATTTCTAGCATTTGGGATTACACTGTACTTTTTCTCCGACGTAATGGTTCAGCCTTTTTCACTATCATATACTAGGAGAAAATTAATAGTGTGAATAATTTGGTTAAAACTGTTACAGTCCAAAAGTATTTGTTTTGAATGTATTCTTTCTGAATTTTTTTTTAATGTTCTGTTTTGTTTTTTTCACCTCTTTGTTTTCTTTTTCTAGGCTGAGGTTCAGCTATGCTATCTGGAAGCACAAAGAGATGCTGTTGAACAGATGTCCTTAAAACTGTACAGTGAGCAGTACAACAGTAGTAGCAAGCGAAAGGAAGAGTTTGCTGATATGTCAAAAGTTCACACAGTGGGAAGTAATGGGTAGGGAACTATTCTTTTTGTTGTTTTATTCTCACTGATCTGTATTTTTTTTTTACACAATATACTTTTTCTTAAAAACCAGGATTTTTCTTCCTAGTTAACCAGGATTTTTCTTCCTAGGCTGAGAGATGGGGCAGCTGTTTCTCTCTTATTTATTTTTTTTTTAATATATGAATGCAAAAATAATGTGTTCTGGATAATTTATCCAAATGATGGTTTGTTCATAGGACTACCTAATATTATCTAATAGTAATCTCTTATCTAGATTTAAAAAAATATAATGTGTCCTTTTTCTTTAGGCTTTTCTCCTCCAGTCATATAATTTTCTCCTCCAGCTTCATATAATTTGATTTCTTAACGTCTTCCAAGGAAGAATCTTGCTAGTGTAATAGTACCTCTGCAAGAGCTCTATAGTCATTGTTCTCCTAGTGACTAGCAAATATGAATATGAAGCCTTTCACCTATAGTTCAAACATCCTAGTTTTGAACCTCAAGAAAGCATTAATTTTAACTGTTTTCCCTTTTTTTAAACTATTTTTCCTTTACTTGTTTTTTTAATTAATGTTAACACACATACCCACGCATTTATGGTATATATGTAAGTGTACAAGAAAAAGCATTCTTAATATTTTGAACAAATTAATCACAGGACTATGCTGAAATGAGTTCTTGCTGCCCTCTCTTTTTAACAATCAAGGAAACTTGTAGGTGTGGATTAAGACTTTTTCTTTAAGGTCTTTTGAAAACCATACCTTCCAACTACTAGCACCCCAAAATGAACATAAGAAACAAATCTGTGGGATCATAATAGTGTTGGCCAAAAGCAATTCAAAAGAGCCAACTAGTGCTCATTGTTTGGGTACGCTCTTTTCCTGATAGTTTCTTTATAACTGGCAAATAGAGTAGAACTTTTGCCTGCAGTTTCCTATGTAAGGAAAGCCATTGACAGAGGTGTTCATGAGTTCTCTATCTCCAGAACTCCCCTTTCCAACTGTTAACTCAATGTTCAGGTCTTGGAAACACAGTTTTATTAAATTACCAACTGTAAAGGTAGATGAGCCTTGTAAACATCCCCTCTTATTACATGGAAAGATGACTGTTTTAGAAAAGTTGGTGTGGGCTAATTATGTAGGATTACTAAGATCTTGATTACATATGCAGAAATCTATCAGATTCTCAAACACGCCAGTGCAGCTAGTGCCAACCATAAAAATAATTTGTTCAGAATTGGTGTGTATACGTACATAAATGTACGCTACATAAATGAGGGCTACATATTCAAAACCAGCCTCTAATTTTTCAGCCACCACTGAACGTGAGCAAGGCTTAAGGTTGGAATATTGAGGGGGATGTAAGACACATCAACAGACTTTTGATTTTCCTGAGGGTAGGGGATGTAAAGCTTTAAGCTTCATAGAGGAATCCAGTTTGTAACTCTACATACCATATATGATAAGCAAATGGTTTCTTAAATGCACTTGTTTTCACTTGTAATTATATGTTTAGAACTGGAAATGGTCACCTGCTAGTATTTCCTACCTTTTTTGTGCTATGGCCACCTTTCCAGGCCCATAAGGCCATCTCAGCCCTTAGAGGCTCAACAGTGACTTCAAGGGCCAAAGGGCTGAAATCGTACCAGTACAGTACCACATATTCAGCCATTTTAGAAGCTAATGGGGACTAAATTCAGCTGGAAAACTTCAGTTGAACCAGTCTGAGGTGCTATGTTGAAAAAAATGGAAATGCCTTTCAGCTATTTAAAAATACAGTTGATGCAACCTTTCCTTACTGCATGAAAAGTGTGGACAGAAACTCCACAGTAGCATGACCTAGCTAGAGACTGAGATCTCTACAGAGAAGGGGCCATTTGCATAAATTAGGGTATCTATCCATTAGCTGTTGTGGAAGTTTGACCTAGGAAAAAGAAGAATGTCCACAGGGAGAGCAAGAGCTATTGTAAATGAAGACTATTTTATATGACGTGTGTGTGTGTGTGTGTGTGTGTGTGTGTGTAGGAGATTTGGGAGATGACTTTGTGCAGGAAATAGCTAAACTGAGATAGGTAGGGCAGTATTTGCAGAATAGTGCGATTCTAGTGGGTGTATAAAGAACAGGAGATTTCCTGCAAAACAGTAATCTTGTTGAAACTGCAATACAGAGGGTTTATGTGTATTAGCATGAAAATAGCTGAAGTGACAAAGGAAAAGAAAAGAATGAGTATCCGCTGCAGGAGAACACCAGCTAGCCAGGAGGTAAGAAGTACCCAAGAGTAGTTGATGGCAGGTACAAAATGTTATAGCAGATCTGTCTGGAAATATTGGATCCCCTCAAAACTGGGGAGGAGTGGGTACAGGTCCTATTGGGAGATACAGACAGCACCATTGCACAACATGAAAGCCAGATCCTAAAATCTTGTTATCAGTGGGTGTTGGGCCTTCATGGATGAGACTTTGAGAGAAATGCATTAGAGGGGGCTTCAAGTACGTGCACAACATACTGCAGTTTTAAAACTATTAAGGTGATAACTCTGAATTCTCCTATATCTTCCTAATAAAAACATGTGAAAAGAGTTCCATAAAATTATGACACAGAAACTTGAAGGAACTTTTTGTCTGGCTGAATTTTTTGGTAGGTGTACCAGTGTGTTTACAGTACTTCTAAATGCCATGTGAGTTATGCCATCAAAGAAATACTACAAACTGGAAGTGCGTGTTAAACATGGGGAAAAAGGCTGATGGAAATAGCTTCACATTCCTTTTTATTTATTAATGCCACAGACGAGCTGGTTTTCTCATGAGAAAGGTGCTCATGAATTTTCATTCAAAATAATAAATTGGTGTCCACATTTTAAGAAATATGTTTAGGGTTCAAGGGATTAGACATGCAACTCTGCATATCTGATTCCCGGTTTACCAAGACAAAATATACTTCTTAATGTAATTTTAGTTATTATATAGCTAATGGTTTTAGCTTGTTAACCAACAAACCTACATCAAGGAAGCTGTTTTTACCTGCTCTTTAACTCATATGATAACATTTTTGTTGGCAATGTTTGGGTACTTTTAATGGAAGGTGTTTTTCTTTTTCAATAAACAGATGACCTAATTTATTCCTTTTTTTAGTGATTGGTAGATTCATATAATCAACCAAAATTAAATATTTTCTATGAATCTTGCATCTTTAACACGCATCAGTATTTCAGAAGTCATGCTTTCCCTGGTTCTGCCTGTGGCAATATAAAAGAAAGATCTGCTAAGCTCAGGAAGAGTAGATTCTGAATAAAAAAGAAATATTAAATATATCACAGAAGTACTGACAGGCACATTTTAATCTCTCTCTGGTCCTACAATTTCTTGATTTTTCTGAATATCTTTTTAGTGGCTTAGTAACTTGCATCCTCTTCCAAACAGTAATTTAATAGTGATCACTAAATTCATCCATTTAGATCCAAGGCATTAATTTCAAAAATAAAACTTTTAAAAATATATGTATCAGAGATATTCTAAAACCATTAAAAGTATTGCAATCATATTAAAAAAATATTGGTGATGCTTTGTAGGCTGACTTCACTATCTTCAGGCTCAGGCAAATAACTGCCACAGACAGTTGCTTAAAAGTGCTCCCAGATGACGTTACTTCAGAAAACAAAACAAAACAAAAAAAAACAAAAACAAAACCAAAACAAAACAAAACAAAAAAAGAAAAAAGAGAGAATGAGTGTACAGTATGTAAACTATGGAGAAAAAAAATAAATCTTGCATTACATCTTGTATCTCTTCCTGGGCTTTTGCCAGTGAATTCTCACTGTTTCTCTCACTCTTGGTTTTGTGTTGAGTTCCTGTTTAGAACATGAGTTTCAAATCAAAATGTTCAGCTGTTTTCTAGTGCTTATCTGTGTTTTATAAAGGTCAAAGAAAAGTGCTTTTCTGTTTCTTTAAAGGATTGGTTCATTTCAATACACAAATAAATGGACCAGTTTGGACTGTAAGTAAGATGAGGATCTTTAGGCACAAAGCAGATGTTTGGATACAGCTTTGGATACATCTTCTGCCTAGTATAGAAAAATCCAAGCCCGCTTCCTAGTGCATTTTCCAAAGGCATCCCATCCCATTCTGTATGTAGGCTTTGTTTTACCTCATCTTCCTATCTTAATTTAGGATTTTCACTGGTACAAACCATCCAAGTTCAACTGAGTCTGTACTGATTTATATGTTATGAAATCTAACATTTATGTCACAAAACATATGTTTAAATAACTGCCTGTGAGTTTAATGGCTTTGAAAAATATTTGGATAAAATGAAAAGAAGAAAAGGAGAAGTAGGTACTGAAGATGCACAATGGTTATACTGCTTTCTGATGAAGGTAAAACTGCCAAATATACCATTCAAAATGGAGTTTAGTTTTCTTTTATTTTCCAAATGATGTCTGAGTCAAATACCTCCTGAAATAGGAGAAAAGCCCTGAACTCCAAGCGAAACTATTATATTTCAATAATAGTAACTTGACCTTTTGTGCTTGCTCTTCTTTCTTTATAGTAACACTGCTTACCTTCTCAGGGCAGCAGGCAGTTTTAAGTAAGTGCACCTCATAAATTATTGAGTAAAAGTATACTAAGTACAGTGGATTAAACTAGAGGGTTACTTCAGAAGCAGGAGTCAGTGCTTGTACATTATACAATACTTTCTTTGTTGTCAATTCATTGAAAATAATACCACAGACGGCAAATGCTTTCTTCTGCCTTGCCTGCTTTCTTGAGAAGAGACAGTTCTACTTGTCACAACTTTATCTATAAGTTTTAAAAATTACCACGCGCATGGTACTCTAGTTAATAACAAATAAAACTGCAATAGTACTAATGACATTAAAAGCGTATTTAGTTTATTGTTTCTCTGTTGAAACACTGCTAATTTTTTTAATGGGGCTGCTAAAAAGTTCTTTATAATTGGAGAAATTAGCTTTAGTAGAACATGCACTATTCTTTGATCAATATGGGAGTTTTTTGATACTACTGGCAAGGCTTTTGTTAGTTCCAATTTTGCAAATTTGAAGATCCCTTTTCAAGAGGTATCTATTTGACCAATGTGCAGTTTTTCAGCGTGTACTTTCTGTCTTGTATCACAGTGTTTTAGAAGAATCTATGCTTTACTTATTCACCAGGCTTTCAATAGAGAATCACATTAATCCTTTTAAGCTCCTTATTCTAATGATTTATTTTGTTGAAAACCGTAGTGATCCTCCTTTGAATTTTAATGATTGCTGGCTATTCAAGGATTCATTGTTTTGACTTCCTGTCCTTACCTTTGTTTCTTACATGTCTGTAGGGAACACCTGTCTAATACTGTATCTGGCCTTAGTTCTCACTGGCTTACCATATTCACTCAAGCCTATCTTAAGGCGTTAAGTTGAAATGCTAGCCACTCATCCATGAAAATAAATGTAGGATATTTACAAAGATAGGCAGATAGACAGCAGAAGGATGGCTAAATGGATTGACTAATTTTTTGATGTAAATAATATTTTCATATGAATTATATCAAGATGATTGTTGTGAAATTTGCTCAATATAAAGCCAGAACTGTAAAAAACATTAAACAACATCTATAGGGGATTTATATTTCAATATTTTTGAAACAAATGCAGTATGCCAACTGTTGTCAGGATTTCGCATCAGCCACTGAATTTAGGTCATGGCACTGGCTTAAATTGAATTTCAGTTTTCATTTTCATCCACACTGTATAAATACAGAATGTCTCTTTAGAAATATAACTTGGAACATCATGAGTTTTCAAGAATATATTATTCTAATACAAGATTTTAACAACTACACAGTATTTATGCATAATACATTTTGTTCCTTATCTACAGCCTTTTGGACTTTGATTCAGAATACCAGGAGCTCTGGGATTGGCTGATTGACATGGAATCCATCGTGATGGACAGCCATGACCTGATGATGTCAGAGGAGCAGCAGCAGCATCTTTACAAGGTTAGCACTACTGTTACTGCCTTTACCTAGCTATAGAAGATCTGATTAGCTTGACAAGTCTTTCTCTCACAGGATATCGCTGCGTTCATTGTATGTATCATGGTGTCTATTAGAATTCCCTTCCCTGTCCCCAACCTCATTTCCATCCCCAGTGCACTGACAGGCTGCACCGACATCATAATTGCAAGAAAGTTCCCTTTATCACATTCTATTTGGTGTAATTCTATAGAAGGACAAAGATTTGTCTTCAAGATGAATAGAAATAAATGAAACTGCATTAATAAATAGACTGAAACAAAATGAAGGAAAAAAATGAAATGGGAACATTTAACAAAATGTGTTTTGATTGGAGCTTTCAGCTGGATTTTTATCCACCTTTCAGACCTCATCTGGAAAGAAAGACATTTGCCTTGATTTTGGTTTGCTGCTGCCAGGATACAGGACTCTTCCAATTTAATTTTTATTAGTTATACATAAAGTAGACATTGTCATGTTAAGTCTTCACACTTGGTTGTGATTTGAGCAACATAATTTTGAACTTGTAGGGTGAAGCTATAGGGTTTAATTCTAGCATATATATATATATATGTGTGTGTGTGTGTGTGTGTGTATACACACACATGCATCCAGACACACATGGTTTCTTTTATTTGCCATAGCTGCCTTAACCCAGAAGTTTTATCATTTCTTTTAGATTGTAAGAACTTCCTCAAAATGTGTGATTTGATTCTGAAATTGATTCAGGCTTCACTGTGTGACTGAGGAGCTATGGGTCTGAGGGGTGGTGGGGGAAAGAAAGGAGGGGCTTTCGATAGAAATATCAGGCTGCAGTAAATCTTCCTCATTTAGGCAATTTTTATTGGAGTAATTCTGACAGTTGTCATCCTTGAATTGCTTTGAGCATATGGCATATTTCAAAGAGCAGATTGTGAATCATAAAAAATAAAATTAATAACTAACCACAGAATCAGCAACACTATAATGATAAGAAACAACTACCCTCTAGCTTTTTTTTAATTTCTTATCAAATAAATGGTACATTCAAGGTCAAATAGAAGTTGTTCTTGTTCTTCTATGATTGCATGATTTGATAATTTCTTAAATATAATATTTTTTTCTTGTTTTGGCATGCTATTTTCTTGACAGTCTTCTTGAATTTTATTCTTTCTTATTTTAGTTATTTTATTTAAAATACCCAGTAAGAAGGTGTTGTCATGTGATTTAAAATATGTTTATAAATGTAAATATAGTTCAGATCCAAACTATTTTAGGCTGCAAGTGAGTTTCTTTCACTGGCCTCCATTTCTTGCTTTGACAATTATTTTTTATTTTTGCTAATGTCTTTTTTTGAAGTTTCTAAATACTTCATCAGACTTAATCACACTTTAACAGACCTGGCCTTGGCCAGGCTCAGAAGTAAACAAAGTCAGAAATGAGTAAAGAATTTTTTGTGAGTCTAACATAAGGTGTTTTGGTAGTTAGTGTCTGTCCACATAAGGCCAGCTTGTACCATGACTAATTTAACCACTAGTTTTAGTACTATACTAAAAAAACATAAATAGATAAACATAAATTTTAAGGTAATCCATCCATCAATATGAAAAAGAACAAAGATTAAGCAGGCAGCCCAAGCATTTTGGATCCTATTTAGTATAGTTCCCTTTCTGGTTTCCAAATGTAACCCCTAAGAATAATTATAGATGATAAGGCAGGGATAATAGTGCATGATGTGAAAAGTAAAAAAGGGCAACAATTTACTAATATGTGCAGTATAATATGGTGGCAAAATGGGTAATATTACATATGCAAAATGCGAATAGTTTCTTAATAGTCTATCTTAATTCTATATTATGGTAGGCATGACCCTTCTGAAAGCAGAGAGTTTTTATGATAGAGAGTAGCTGAGTCTGCAGCCTGTGCAGCACAGACAAATCAGCACTGATTCCAAACAACAGGCACCTTGTTTGTCCCGCAATTTCTGCCAGGAGGTCACCGACTACTGTGCTAGATTTGATCCCCTATCTCAAAACTGCCTATCTGGTAGCTGGACACTTCAAAACCACTTGAAGAAGGGTAGAAAGAGACTCCTTGCCTTCTTGCAGTGAATATTCACTGCATTTACCTTTCTAGTAAGAGCAGCAAACAAATTTTTAAGGGCTGAACAAAAGCTTTATCTAGAAATGTGGAGTTTGCATAAGAGATGACTAAGGAGTGTCCACAAAGTGGGAGGAGGATTTGCAGGTAACGTAAAAATCTTTAGTGCGTTGCATTTAGAACGATCATTTTTGCCAAAAACACAAAACAAAAACAACACCAAAAGCCCCAAACACCACAATGAGCAACCTCTCAAAGAAGTGTTGAAAGCCCGATAATTTCAGACATTTAGAAGTAGACAAAGGACAACATTAGCAAGTGTAATTGAGGGAACAGTTCTGCACTAGCAAAGGAAAGATCAGATAAATCACTAGGTCTTTACCATCCTTAATTTCAGAGATTTGTGTGACAATGAATCATGTCCTCAAAAAGAGTATTAATAGTTTTATAAAACTAGCCTAGTAAACCTCTCTTCTAATCAGCGGTGACACCCGTTTTATTCAGAGGCTTTTTTACAGAGTCGTGGATGGTCGAATGCGCGTGAGCACTGCCTGCACTTCCCAGAGAGCACAGGCGTTGTGGTCCGCAGGGAGAGAAATCCAGGCAGCTATTATTGTCAGAATTCCTCAATGATGTGGGCTGTTATGAAAACACAGGTCTTGCCTTAGTTTCTCTCTATCAATTACAGCTTCAAAGTGAACCTGCTAATTGCACTCTCTGCATTTTCGTGGATTCTCCTAAAACCACAGATCCCTCTTCTCAGTTGCTGAGCTGACAAGTAATTGCAGCTCAGAGCCAGCTCAGCAAGCCGGCTCTGCCAGGGAACCTGCTGTGGTATCACTATTACCAACAGTAATCATTGCCCCTGAGGAGTCTATGAATGGGAAGGAGCAATGATGGAACAAGTAATTCGGAAGGGACAAGCATACATTAAAACAGCATAACACAATATATAAATGCTAAAATTGTATATAGGAAAATGACTATATTTTCATGGTTAGAGGTATTTTCACAGTATTCTATTTCCAGAGTCAATGTACACTTAAGTCAATTCTCAGCTTAATTTTGTTTTCTAATATTCCAGGAACTTCATAATTTTTTACTAGGATCCTTATTATATCTCTTTAACTTTTATTTTGCCTTGTAATAGGAACAGCACAGCCATATTTTTCGTAACACCTAATATGAATGTACTACTTTCTCTAGACTTCCTAGATTTCAGTTCATAGATTTTAAAAAAAAAGAGAACACAGCCCTAAATGATTTCTGCTTTATAGCCCTAAACTAGCTAATGATTTTGAAAATCAGCTAGTGTTTGATAAAATGGCAGTCACAGAATGAATTGATGACAGTTTATTTATCCTCTAATGCTTTATTTATTAAGAAAATCTAAAAGGAGCATTTCCATGTTTTTGGATTCTTGCTTCTTTGTACTTCTATAATAGCTCAGTTTAATGCCAAATGTATCATGTTTATTTCATTTTAATCTACTGCATGTGAGCCTGATCTCATAAGCTTTAAGTACACAGAACTTGCATTGACTTCAGCTGTATTCATATGCCATTACTGGACGATCAAACCCAAAGAATTTAAACTCTACTAATTAGCCCTTTAGTAGGAACTTGAGTAATTCTGTACCTTGACTGTTCAAAAATGAAGCAAATCAGTATTTACTGGAACTGTTGAGATTAGAAATTACTATAGTAGCATAAAAGTTGATGATAATTCTTTCCATTTTCCTCTGAAGATTAATTGCAAAACTTAATTGTGTTAGATTAAAACCCTATTTAAATAAGTACCGTATGAGTGTTAAAATTGTATGTTCAGAACAAAATTAACCAAGCATTTGAAAATACCAAATAAAATAATTTTTTTTTCTGATTACAAGCAGTGTATGGTGGTTTTAATACAAACTGCATCAGCCGTAAGTCTTTTCCTAGTAATTCTTCAGCAATGATTATGATAGATGGCAAAAGATCCATATGTAGTACTGCAAAGATTTTGAAAGCATTTAGTTGGCTCAGCTTTTGAACAGGTTAACTGCTGAACTCTTTCATCAAGGGGAAGTGACCCACTGTATTAAATAACACAAAAATACACATCAAAAACTAAGGATACATTTCAAAAAAAGTTGAGGGGAAAAAAAATCTCCCAGCAGTTTTTGTTTCCCTGCTGGAAGCTCTATCCCTGCTCGGAAGGTGCAGTTAATTTCCTCCTCTGGGTGTGCTGCTGCTCCATTGTGCCTTTCTCACTGGCTCAGTGTGCTGTGGCCCGGAGTGGATCAAACAAACCGTGGTGAAAGTTTCCCTCATTTGCATCACTTCTAGACAGCCCTGCCGTACTCTTTGCTGACAGGAAATCACTGTCTTTGTCACCTTTTTTCAGTGATCTCCTTTTGGCAGAGATTGGCCATGTGACCAGGATTAATCACAACAACAGTTCTGGCTCAGAACTCAATGACATGTTTTCCTCAGCACTTCAATAATGGTGTAGAGGAGTCAGTAGGAAATGACTACATTAATTTCAGAGTGAAAAGATAATTAACACTTAAGGACTAGTGCTATAACCTATGGAGCTATTATTCAAATTAAAACTAATTTATTGCAAACTTGTGAAAAAAAAAGAAAAAAAAAGCCACAAAAAACTGTTCTTTAATGAAACTGTTAAAATAATCTTGCAAGAGTCCCTGAGTTTAAAAAGAAGCACAAACTATATTTAACGTGGAAATATAAATACATAAAAACTTCAACATTTGAAACTGGAGGCTAAAGTATGTAAAGTGCTTACTTAGATGATATGAATAGGATACTGGCAAACAAAAGCAGCAGTGTGCTCCTAGAATGCTGTGCTTCAAGGAGTTTCCTTGGCAACAGAAATGCAGTTCCAAAAGTAGACAGAACTTTCCTCAGAAAACATACTATTAATAACAACCTTCCGGAACAACTTGGAACAATTTGACTACTTGGCAATAAAATGCCAAGTGTTCTGCAAATTAATCTAACACATAACAGTTATATGTTTCTCTTGCCCATAATTCTCCTGAACTGGGGGCCTGAGTTCTCTGCTATTAGAGGATACAAATGTGCAAAGTGGTTCCAAATGCTGCACAGAGAGACGGCTCAAATAGCAGCAGCCTATAAGGATCAATTAATGTTCTTCGTATCATTTTAACTTGTAAACCAGATTAGTTTAATTGGATTACTTTGTTCCATTTAAAGCAAGTTCTGTGTACCTACTGAAGCTGCATTGTAGCTCAGTCTTTATTTCAAGCAGATTTTCCATATAAAGAAAACTTATTGAAAGATTAACAGCCTGCAAAGTGATATGTTTGGACAATATGCTTAGGGGATTGGTTATAAACTAAAAAATTTGAAGATTTTTGCTCCTCAGCTGCATATTCTGCACAGTCCAGGATGCTTTCTATCTGTCTGATAATCCATCAGTGCCTGCATGGAGTTGTTAAAACAGTTTTAGTCAGAAGAAAATGATGATTGTCAGTTTAGAGGAAGCGCACAGCACACTTCAGGATTGAGCCCCTTGTAGGGAGTAACTACAAATCTGCTATGCATGCAGTATTTTTAGGCATGTCATCATTTCTGCATGAGCCAAAAGAATAAACTAATTTCAGTTTTGCCTTGCCAATAGGAATCATTAGAATTCCACTAAAGGCCATAAGTTTACTAAACAGGAAAGGTAGGCTGTGCTAGTACCTCGACTTTTCCTGAATTCTGAAATCTAAAGGTTAAAAGTAATCAATATTTCATTGTGCAGCCTGATAATAAGTAATAACCATGGTGTTAAAATCTAAATGACTGCAGATAGCACTTAGGTGTGTTGACCCATTTGGAAGGGCTTTTTAATTGCAATCAGAATAGTCATTATAGTTTGCTAATCAACTTTTAGGCTACCTTGCAAAAATCACCACCTTTATGAAATATTACTTTAATCCTATTAGCAAATTATGTGCCAAAGTGAACACTCTTATTTTATCTGACAAAGTGTGTGTAAAAATAAAAAGAGAGAAAGATTATTCTGCTAAATAATGTCCATAAAGATACTCATTAACAATAGCATGTCTATTACTTATATAATAGTATGCCTGTACTTATGTCTGCATATATGGATTGATACATGCTTCAGTGGAAGTTAATCTTTGCTTTTCACACTGTAGTATGTTTTTAACTGTCATGTACTGCAAAATGACTTTACACAAAACTGGCTTCAGTTACTGTTCTTCACGAAGTTTAGTAATTTTCGTGTGCTAGGCTGGATATTTTTTTCCCCAACAGATTAAGAACATCTATGACTTTCTCCACTAGGAAGGAAAACCAACTGTTTTGTATGAGAGGTGTCAAAAATGCTTGATATACCAAATAGCAGTGAAAGTCTAACCGCTATTACAACGTGAACTAAATGAGTTCAGGACCTGATGCAGCAAAGTTTCCCACTCTCTTATTACAAGGGGTGATGAAATTGGTTACATTTTTCTGCACAAGTATTTTCACTTTAGTTGCACTGGAGAACAGAGTAAAAATGCCTTTGTGACCCATCCTATAACAACTAGCTCGTTCTTCAGCAGTTCATATGTTTAACTATGTAATAGGATTAAATTCCTTGCTAATTCTGACAAATTTTATATTTTGAAAAGCTGAAAATAAAATTATTGTTGGAAAAATTCTTGCTTAAAGCAGAGGAATGTTAAGTTTTAATGTCTTATATAATTACAACAGGAAAACACTGATTGCCATATCTACAGAATTAAAACATCTAGAAATTGAATACAGAAAGAACGTGAAAAATACGCTTATGTTTTCTTGGTTGCTTCCATAGTATATTTCAAATGTTAACATGCATTTTTAAAGACAGTGTTGTAATTTCTATTCTCTGTATTTCTGCAAGAAGTGGCTTCATGCATTTCCGAAGAGTAAGTGGGTTTTTCCCCACTTCTTCCCAGCACGATGTTGAAGATGAACTTCACATTGTAGCAATGCAGTATTTACTGAGCTTGTAGCAAAAGCCAGCACAGCTTTTTGGAGATTAAAGCAGTGTGTCTAGAATGAAAGAGGCATTCAACTTCAAACAAAAGTAAATGTGTACCACATAGCTGTCATCACCATTCCTTACTACAGCTGCAAAACGTGGACAATTTACAGTCATCGTGTCAAGCATCTTAGTCAACTCCACATGCTCTGTGTTTGTGCCCTTGCTGCTATAAAATAGTAAGATAAGGTCCTAAGCAGTGAGACCTTAAAGCTGCCTTCCACTGGTCTCTCCAGATAATATAGTGAAATAAAATAAAACGAGGAATGTTAATAACACAATGACAATATAATTTTTGAAGCTGTGCGTGAACAAGGTACTGGTTTTTTTTAGCAGCTTGGTGTATCCATCCGATTTAAAGGAATGAAGAAAAAAAATCACAAGCAAAAATTATAGGTGGCAATAGTATTATTACCCTATTCCTCAAGTTAGGTCCCAACTTTTAATGCACTTCCCTATTTTTCCACCTCATAGTCCAGGAGAAAAAATATTTTTTTTTAAACTCAAAGAACTACATGCTTTATCCATGATGTTTTGCTTCATAAATATAATACAGCAACTACTATTTTCTTTGCAAATTACTCCTCATCAGTATACCTCAAAAATAATCAATACTGTAATATTTCTTTCATAAAAATAAACAAAAAACAAAGGACCACAGAAAACCTTTTTGGCAGGTTTTCTATATGAAACCCAAATTCACTAAATCTCTATAAACTTTCAGTGGCAATATATTCAATGAATTTATGTCTAAATGATAAAAAATAAGTTGCAGTGAAGTGTATCTGTTTATAATCTCCTGAATTTTTATTTGTATATGTATTGTATTTTTATTTTTATAAATATATATTATAGACTGTATTTATATATTGAAAATATGTAAAATATCAATATAAATTATTTATGTGTATATATTTGTAACCTTTTTACATACTTAAGGTTGGGTGATATTTTTACTTTGTGTGTATACACTTATAATACACTGTGCTAAAAATAGCTACAGCATTTTGTGTGAACTTCTCCTTCTAACAAGGTAAAATAAGCAATCACTACAATTTAATTAATAGTTTTTGCAGTTGTGGCTGCATAGGGTCCAGTGGGGTCTTAGGGCAGGCTGCAGCCAACTCCTGTGGCCAGTGTGAAATACTTGTGGTTCTTAACTTCTTGAGTGTGCTGTTGCATTGCAGAAAACATGGTTGCTATAGAATCCCAGTGATCATGAAACTGTAAATGTTAAAGTTGGCTCTATGAAGAGGTGCTTTTGGGGGGAAAAAGCAGCAGTACCCTTCACATTGTGTGTTCCAGAATGACAGGTGCTATTACAGTTGTGAAGGACATGTGCCAGCTGTGTCACAAGCTGCAGGGAAGGCTATAGAGAGGTTGTCGTTTCCCCAGTAATACACTGGGACAGGGAGTCATCTGTGAAGGCTGGTTTAAACTACTAAGGGAGCAAAGCCGACCAGCCTCTCTCACGAGGAGATTTCTCTAAGGGGTCCTTCAGAGCTGAAGTTTGTTAAGTACTCTGAAACATTTTCAGGAGAACAAGTTTCTCTCTTACTCCACTGATTGGATAAAGAGGCTATGAAGATCAGACTCACTGAGTTTACCACTCACTGATTCTGATATCACAAAAAATACTCCAGTTTGAAACTCATTTGAGATGCATCCAGATTTTGACAGACATTTCACTGGACTTTGATTATCTCTGCTTTACCCATAGATTTTTCTCAGAAATGGGCTACAATAGATACAGAATTTTTCAGGTGGTAGCTTTCTAAAGATGAACATGTCTTGAGACTTACATGCTTATTTTTTGGTGGCTTTCATCCAGGAGTACTGTGTCTACTATTTAGGTGGAAGAACAATAATTCCTAAGATCTCTTAGCTTGTTATCATGTGTTGAAAAATCGAATAAACACCATCAGAGGTGAGAAGTGGACAGTCATCTGATCCCATTTTGTTGCCTAAAAAAATTCATTGCTATTACTTTGGTTTTTCAGCAAGAGTATATAATTTTTAGCCTCTAGGAAGAATTGGTCAGAGAGATACAAATAATGAAAAGTAAATTAAAAGCTATACAATTTTTTCTTAACCAAAACCAGAAACAAAAAAAGAGGGTATGGTAAGGTGCCAGGAACTAGAGCAACCATATGTAACTGTAGACATGAAACATTTCTTAATTGTATCTCTTTGCCAGGATCACTTGTGAAATACACAGTTCCCATTCAGAGGGAAGACTTTCGGGTAAAACCAATCTAATATATGCCTCCAAACAGTGGGTGAACTATCCGAAGTGCCAGAACAGAAACTGCAGAACACACACATAGATGTAAGTCAAAAGAACCCATGAAGCTGGGCAGATACAGACTGGCTGAAAATGCTGGCATTTCAGTGCAACATATGTAGTGTAACAGGCAACACAAAAAGTAGAAATAAAAATGTTCCTGACAAAAAGAGCCAATGAGACAGATTGAATATCACAGTTACCTTTGAAATTAAAATATAGTATCTGAAATCATCGAGAATTTAAGGTTTTAATGATGAAGTAGATATCCATAATGTGGCTTAAGCAAATATAAAGATTCTCTGTGTTCTAGCAATGCAGAGGGCTGCCAGGCATTCAATTGCTATATTTGCAACTATGCTATTAGATCAATGACTAATTTGATACCAGCTGGATTATGGAGTCAGCTGCAGTGCAACATTGATAAGGAGCAAAATTAGACTGGAAAGATGCAACCAAGCACTGCAGATGTGCAATGAAATCATGATGAAACCAGTGAATAAATGCAGTCAATCAACAAACAACTCCTGAAATAAGAGATGCCATCTCTTAAAGCTTGCTATAGTTGTCTTACAAGAATTCTACTCACCCAAGCTCTGGTTTCAATTGAAAGACAATAATCAAAGCGGTACCTGAAAGAAACAGGAAAGTTACTGTGATTGCTCCCTGGCATTCTAGCTGAATATAACATATGTGAAGAAGATGAGCACTTACATGTAAAATTGAAAATCGCCCAAATCACCCTAGAAAGAAGCTAAAGGGAATTCTGTTAGTCTAGTAAAACTGCTGGAAAATGCAATGTGGCAAAGCAAAGACCATAACCCCACAGAAAGTAATGGATGAAAAATTTACTAGTGGTCAGAAAATCCGGGTGTAAACTGATTCCAAAATCTTTGCACAAAATATCAAAAACCTGGGACATTTTTCAGATTTTTTTCAGGGTAACAGTGCTCACTGTGGTGTCAAAAGCATGTTTTGAAACAGTGATCTGAAAGAACAACAAAGACATTGTTCTGCTGTGTATTTTGTCAGGTATCTGTAGGCTCTTATGCTCACCAGTCTGAGGTTCTAGGGGTATTCCAGTGTAACATGGACCTGACACCCTTCCTGTAGTGAGTAGCTGATGGCAATATAAACATAGGAAACAGAAATGTCAAAGAGGAGGCAATCCATAACCAACCCTTAAATAGAAACCTGGACAGGAATATTAATCTAAATGCAGAAAACATGAAAGAATGTGAGTCATCTGTGGGGGGCATATGTTGATTTTTGAAGGACTTTGCTTCTAGCCATGAGAAACTAGGAGTACCCCAGGAAAACAGGCAGAACAGCTGACAGAAAGAGAGTTCCGTCTTTCACAGAGGCGAACAAATGCTTTTACAAATTTTTTGCACACTTGGCAAAAGCCTATGAATTTCTGCCATGATAAATACAGAGTGACTAGACAAAAAGTTAATCATCAAGAGAAAATAAAAGAGAGGAGGCGGGGAAAGGAGAAGAGGGGCGGGCAAAGCAGCAAGATACCAGTCGTTAAATAGTACAATTATTTGAAGGAACTGGGTGTTAGGAGAAACTCCTGATGATACAGAGCACCTGTAGCTGTTCCTCTATAATTTTTTCTGGCACCATAACAGCAGTGGTGAATGAGTGTAGGGGTAAGTTGGAATGAAAGTAGATTCCTTCCAACAGAGACCCTCAGAGAGCTCTGGTTTCTGAAATCAGTGAAACCAGGAATTTCTGTCTTACCTGGAAGCAACAGTGCAACTTGCTCCCTTCTCACGCACATTGCACTTGTCTTCCAGGAGAAGTAATTCCTCATGAGTTATCTGGTGGGCAATAGCTCACCTTTAATACACCACCAGCTGCCTTCAGCTGCAGGCAGACCCACATCCCACCTGGTTTTTCTTCTCAATTCAAGTGCTGAGTTTATCTCTACAAATCAGTGACCAATATGGAGTCCTCCATAAAATCAGATCAACATTTTTAGCAATTTAGCACAGATGCAAAGAGAGAAGAATATAGCTATTTAAAGAAGCATGTTTTCATTTAGTTCAGTTGTGCATATATATGTATATATATACACACACATCTATATATATATGTATTTTGTCTAACAGCACAAATGCTAAATAAATGAGCTTTGCTATTCCTGGCACATTTAAAAGTTACTCAGAGTATTAAATGTTGAGCAACAAAATGTGAATTTCATGGAAAACATTTCTGTTTGGCTCACATTAATTTAATTTAATTCTTCCTGTTAGAAGCCACATTAAACGAGATGCAGAATATTGCTGTCCAATTGCAGCAAGCAACAGCAAGAATTTCCTGTTTTGGGGCGTATATGTGAGGAGATTTTTGCATCTCTTCTAAAAGCCATGCATCCCACAAGCTATATCGTGACTGAAGAACAGGGTACTCTCTCTCTGTCAACTAACTATTTTCATAGGCAATGCTTTTTACTGCCATGGTAGGAAATCCTGACTTTGGTGCTGAGGTATGCTCTAATGGTAGCTAAAATTTTCAGATTTACCCCTCTATGTTTAAATAGTGAGGAGAAATATTTCCTGTATTTTATCCAAGTGAATTCATGCCAGAAAAGTAATCTTCTACCATTTCCCCCTGTTTCCTTCCCTTCAAGCCAGTCACTAGAAATATATTACTATAATAACTTGCACACCATTCAAAAGCTGTTAGGCTTATGGGTGCCTGTATGTATCATGAACAATTCTCCACTGTCCAAACAGGGAGACCCAGAGTGATGGGAGATCTGATGGTTTAGGCTTTTTGTTTCATTAAATCAACATAGACTCTTTGGATCATACATATGATATTTTTGTGAATTTGATGTAGTGGTCTTGTGAGAAAAGGCTTTTCTATTGATATTTATGGTTTGATAAGGCTAAAAATAGCACAGAACACACAGTCACATGCATTCTGCATTGCACTCTTGTGCTTTCTAAATTCTTCTCTTCAGGAGCATATTGTCCATTTTCCAGGTTCTTCAGAGGCTGCTGCATCTTTGAATTCTCTTTGTAGCTTTTTTTTTTTAGCTTTCTGACTTAATCTGCCATGGCCAGAATTTGCTATCCTAGTCCTGCAGATTTTAACACCAGCAGATTCTGATGGAGTAAATCTCAAAACCATGTTCTGATCTCTAGTTGTTGGGTCACCCAACAGTTGAGGATCTTTCTGAAATTCTGACCTTAGCTCATCTGTTCAGGAATTTCTGCAGCTTGTCCATCCTTATATTTCACATGCCTTCTTTTTGTGAATCTGAATGCACAGTGTGGTCAGTAGCTTGACTGTGTCCTTGCTTTATATGGCTATATTCGGATCCAGATCTGTGGGCACGGTAGTCTTAGTTCCTACATCCTTCTAAGGAGTGATGCCAGCCAACATATTTTTGTTTAGTCTGTGTTCAAGCTTCCCAGGGAAGCTACTGGAAAACAGTCTTGGATTTTCATATCCAGAGTATCTTCCAGTCATTCCTAGGGAGCTGAACGGTATAGTGTGACAGATTGACCTGCTATGGAACCTTACTTTATAAAGTGGTGTGTAAAAACCCAGGAACTTAGCTACTGTGTGTTTTTCACCCAAGAGAACATTCATCAATTGGCATCCTGACTCAAATAGTGACCACTCTTGGAAAACCTAAAATAAGATGAAGAAACACTCACTTTTATATATACTTACATCAGTTCCAATAGTCTTTAGTTGATGTGGTTTATGCACTTCTTTCATGTTTATCTCTTCTTTGTATGATAGTCTAATTATTAGATTAAAATTGATAATTGGCTGATTTGGCCAGCAGGTGGCCTACTACACTGTGTTGTCAGCATGTGCACTCATGTCCTGAGAAAGGTCTGCAATAATGTTTATTCGGATTTCTGATGTACAGTGGTGTTATTCCATGAGAGCAAATGTGGCATTTGTAATCTGAACGTGGTCTTCTTTATTGTACCACCATATTATTCTTTTTTATTGTAAGTGTAAATGTATTCATACTAGTGGGACTTTTTCAAGCCTATGAAATGCTGGAAAATTAAAAACATATATAATGTCCCTAAAGACATTTTTGTACCTTTTTCTTAAGAGCTTAATAGCTTTACCAAAGGACAGTTAACTTCTGCTTCTGCCATTTCTTCCACACTTTATTAAAGAAAAAAAGAATAAAATCAATGCAATGGCAAGTCTTCAAACATCAGTACCGAATGCCAATCACCAATGAGCTGTAAAAATTAACTTTAATAGGGTTAATGTAGTGCTAGTGTAGTAATTTAATGTACAAAAGCTCTATGGCCTGTTCTAAAATATGTATTAATTTCATTTCTTTAGACTTCAGTTCTATAGCTACATATTGTACCTCTAGCAAAATGGCAAACAAAATGGCCTGAAAGAGTTGACTTAGACATAGATTTGAAAAAAGGTAACCTAGTAGTGTTAAGAATGTGGTATGCTTTTTCATTTTTAGAATTGTTACTAATTGTAAAATGATTGCTAAGACAGGAAATACAGCCACTTAAACTAAGAAGTGAGACCACTTTATTTATGTCACTGAGGTGCAGATACCATTGACAAAGGTTCTGTCACCATAAAAATCAGTCACATATTTTGCTGATATTCTCAGTAGAATATAGTCCTTAAAATTTTTGAAAAACATAGACTAGGCAGTGGAATCTTGTTCTTTGTCCATCGTCCTTTTCTCATTTGTTTTCTTACATTTTTCCATCTTTCTTTGGGACTACCAAATTCCCTACACATATTCCCATAACAAACATCTATTAAACAGACAGCAGTTAAAGTTGAAGACATCAACACACATTACTGTAAGCATATATCTTCTTTTAATGGCCACAGATCTTTTCAATTTGTGTTTGAACAGCCAGGCAGCTATCGTGGCATGCATGGTTACCAGAAAAGGCCTTCCACAAAACAGGACCAGAATCTCTTGAGAGAATGCCAGAAGGACAAAAGTTTATATCTGCCCTAGTCTTCACTATAGCTGAAGTACATTCAAAATATCCTAAATTTGCTTCATATTATATTACTTCACTACTGGTTTTGTGTCCTGGCATTTCCTGCTGCTGCAGTCTTTTGAAGCATTTGTTTTCTCTCAGATATATGCATATCTTTTCCCATTTTCAAGACATGTCCTGTTTCATCTTAAGTAGAATTCAGACATTAAAATAGCAATAACTTAGGAGTGTCTATATCCACTGACATGAACTTGTGGTGTTCTTTTTCTGAAATCAATTTCTACAGTTTTGTTGCAATATCTTTACAGAAATAATCTCTTTTTTTTTAATTGCCTTAAGAGAGATTCTATTAATATGCAGGTGTTATGCTGTGTGCTGATTTCAGAGAAGCTCATTACAAAGTGCTAAACACAGAGGGGCAGATTCCCTGGTCTGTCAAGATCACTTCACGTTCAACTTTGCAATTTCCAAAGTGAATCTAGAGCAGTTGATAGTGCACATTAGAAAATACTCACCTTGTGGGTGAAACTCTCATTGATATAATCAACTTGATCTGCTGCTATGTTCTTTTTTCTCCTACTCCCTATCCTCCTTTCCAGCATGAATAGCAGCAGCAAACAATCTTTAAGTGAAGGGGGAGAGTCCAACAAGTAAAAGCCAAAATGGAAGTACAGGCGATGTTGTCCATAAGCACAAATTAAGTCTAAACCCATTGTTTTTCATTTATATCAGGGTCCAGTTATCAAAAATTTGCTTGCTGACAACCCTAGGAAGAACCAAGCACCTTAAAAATCTCCAAAATGTGTGTATTTGAGTTTACTAGCCTCTGCAAAAATAGTTAATCTTCTCTACGTTTTGGTTCTATAAATTGTAATCCCAGAAACATCAAACAGACATAACTCAAGATCAGTGCAAGTCATCTGTTTTCATGTTTGATTCCTGTAGTAACTTCATGCTTTCACAGACATTCAAGCCATTGGCAAAGGTATAAGAAGATAAAACAGCTGGAAGTTAAAAGTAAACATATTCAACCTAAAAATGAGCCATGCATTTCCTAACAGTGAAAGAAGCTAGTTGTTTATCATTTTACCAAGGAATTCCCTGAATTTACCATTATTTGTATCTTTAAGTCAGGGACAGATGCAATAACAAAAGATTTTCTCCAAGCCAGAAATTTGGGAGCTTAATATAGGCAGAGAAGATAAGATTAGGGTGCATTTTATACAAGTGGGGAGGTTAGATTATGAAAATTTCTTGAACTTCAGATCTGTGAATCAACCAGGGTTTTGTCAGAGAATATTTTGGCAGAACGCCATTAGAGATAAGAAGAAGCTTTCAGCTTCCATTGTGCCAGCAAATAGCAGAGTTCACATATAGCAGCACCATAAATCTTTGAGAACAGACACCTGAAGTGAAGGAAATAGAAAGAAACAGAGGGAAGATTTCTTTTGTTTCTGTCTCAATAGTTGTTCAGTCACAAAATGAGTTCACTGTCACTGCATTCTTGTATTTTTTTAAGGGCAACTATTAGTGCTCCTAAATATCTTTGAGAATGTAAGATTTCTTGTGTGTAGAGCTGAGGTATTTTCTGCAGTGACTAAAATGTACCGTAAGTGCTGTAGCTAATTTTTTTTTCAGTCTAATGTGAAACAAAGAGTGTTAAGTAGTTCTGACCTCAGACAACATAGTCTCTTGGACAGAATAGTGAAGTGACTATTGAAAGACTTGTGTTCCCACATCAGAGATCTTCCCTGAGACTGTACATGAAGTCTATCTCTGCCTCAGTTTCTCATTTTAAATTGAAAATGATATTTCTCTACCTCACATGTCCATTACAAGTCTGCAATTCACTGGAGCATAGCAAGCTTGAGCCTGTAAAAGGCTGCATTAGGCACACCCATGCTGGTGGTCATTTGAAAGAGGCAAAGTATCTCTCCTAGGTACAGTTGCTGTTAGGGATAAAGAGAGAATTGCTTTCAGCATGTCCTGAATTGTTTAGTTTCCAACATTTCTACACAGACTTGAAGTTCATAGTCACATTTCATTCCATCACAGTGTAACAGGGGCATATTTCTCTTTCTGATGGTGTATAAGCATACTCCACATGCTCCTTGGAAGGTACAGAGGTCTTAAAGAACAAGCCCAGTGCCACATGCAGGTAGCCAGAAGCAGGATTTTTTTGTCTTTTTCCATTTTCCCATTATATGTGTGATAGTTCCTCTCATATTTATTGCTTCAGTTTTGTCTGTCTTAAATTATTTAAACTATTAAAATATTATTACATTCAGAAATTCAATTTTTATAAATGAACTCAGAGTCTAATTTTCTAAGACTCTGGAGGTTAAAAAAAGATCGTACAATTTATCATGTATATTAGCTTTTAGGAACAATGGCCACTGATATAGCCCTTTACATATTATTCAGCAAATAGTGTTGTTAATGTTCTAGAATTCTAGAATATATCTTGGAAAAAGTTCTTTCACCTTCAAGATTGTCCGGCTCTTGCTGAAGAAACATAGAGTTGTGCTGTTTTGATCACCAGTGAGGAAGATGGAAAGCATCTGTGTTAAATACTCACAGGTCTGTCAGAGTGTCATCAGCTTCAGATATTCTGAAGAAGTCTAGTTCTTAGTTCTTGCTGCTCAGTCATCTTTTTATGCTTAGTTTGTTTCAGGGACTATTGAACTTCCTATTGATAAGGCCAAAAATGATCATTGCTATAGCATTTGCTATCAAAGCTGTTAATAACATAAAAACTGAAATATTTTCTTCTAATTTAAAATAATCCAATGACATTTGGGAGGTGTACAACTTCTTGCCAGCTCTTCTAATTTAAAACATTATCTGTTCGAGGAAAACATATGTTAGAAATTTTTAATTCAGTGATAGGAAAGGCACTAATGAAATATGCATGTATGAATTTTGTATTGCATAAGTTTCCTCTTTCTTGAAATATGATTAAAAGCCAAGCATCTGGATTATGTTTAAAAAGCTTGAATTTCCAGTTTTCACAGAGATTTAGTCTATTTTGACACTGTACACTTAGCCTTAACATTTTCAGCATGCTGTTAACATTACTTGATATTGTAAAAAAAAAGAAAGTTCAGGTTTAAACAAAGTTGGACTTCTATTGCTAAAAATGTTTTCTGAAATAGCTTTTTCTGCAGCATTCACACAGCCATACTTTAGGCTGTGTCAGCAGTTCTATTATATATTTGCTCTTGAGAGCAGTTTGTATTTGATCATAAAAATGACATTAGAAATTGAGAGTATTTTTTCTTTTGTATAAAAGTACTATGTTTTTTCCTAGAGTAATATTAAAAAAGAAATACTGAGTTCTTAACACCTTATAAAATTCTTCTAAAATGAGATTAGTCCACTGTAAATACTGATGATGTTGAGGGGGGGGGGTCAAATTTCTCTTTTTGTTTTAATAATGTTTACTGGAAAAGTGAATTGCTATTATTTGCTGTGTCTCTTGAAAGGTTCAGAGTATGGCTCTCTGCAGATGATCATAAGCAGTTAGCTATAAGACTTACTTTTTAACATGCTTTAGATTTGATACCACTGTAATGATATTGCTGTAACAGGAATTGCACTATGTGCCAGTGTTTTAGATAGTGAAGATATTTTAGCACTCCTTGTGGATCTGCTGCATGTGCCAACTTTGACATAGCACAAGGGACATTATAAGAAAAAGATCAAATAGCACATTTTAAAAACTATAGCTTTCACTTTATTTAATACAGTACAGGATGTACATTTAAAATAAAAACTACATTTTTCATTATAACTGTAAGACAAATTGAGAAATCTGCTGTCAACACCCTTTCCAATCAGCCCCTAGATGGGCTGTCAAGCAGGTGTAAGTTCTGTTGTGTAGGAAAAAGTTCAATTACTTTTAAAATCATGTTGTAACTCGATACTTCAGGTAGTGAGAACCGAGATCCACATGTTCTGAAGTTAGAGTATGAACAAGCTAGATGCAATGTTTTTCTGATCTTGACTTGAGGTTGCTCACCAGCCTGCAAAGACTGTAGGGCTATTGTCGCAGGCCAGGGATGACTTTCTTTTCTCACAGTTGACAAGGTCTAGTTATTTGCATTACTAAAGCCACTGTGCCCTAAGTGGTGGGTGTACTTATCTTTGTGGAATTACATGTTCCTTGGTGGAGACTGTGTTCTGCCTCTGTTGATCCAAGGAGCTTCAATTTCCATTTGTATCTTTTTCCAGTGGGCAACCTCTTCTGCCATGAAAAAGTATAGCAAACAGGTAAGAAGATGAGGATCCAGAGATATTCTACCCCAAACACATCCCAGTAGTGTTGCTAGAAGAACAAATAATTTATGTGTAGATTTTCAGCCAAGCTTCTCTCATGGAAGGCTATTACTGATCACCATTAGCATTCTAGCTGGGTAACAATGGAATAAGGACTTCAGAAGAGCCAGTCTGTGAAAGATAAATGCACAAGAACATCCGTTTCAAAACAGACTGATGCCTGTAAAGCACAACCTGACAATAGTAGGTGCATTTGGAATTAAATCTTTGTGTAGAGGAGTTCCAATTTTATGTTTCATGCATACTGCAACAGCAGGCATAGCTTAGCAGAAGAGAGAATAACAGGTTATAAATGATTTTCTTTGAATATCTTCAAAAAATCTCCATAATCTTACAATGTTGTATTTTATTTTGTAAAAATGTAAATGTAAAAGTGTATCTGTATCAGATTTCAAGAATATCCAGCCAAGTATGGAGCTGCAACTACACCTTTTTGTTTCCAGGCTGAACATTTTCTCCACCTTCAAACACATTTTCTACTCAATAATGGGCTAACTGTAGTAATACAGCAGTATTTTGGAATCTCCCTTACTCTGTGGAGTTTTCTGTCCCTCAAAAAAATATACCTGAGCATTAACCCAGCAGTATTGTATCTACTAATCTCTAAAGAGCACCATTTTTTATTTATTTAGTATCAATTCTCCAGGCAACTACATAAATGTAAACTTAGCTAAATCAATGTCTAATATGTTAAGCATATTAGACATATAAGGCATATAAGTCTATTTGTTGCATCTGTATTTGTCTGTAACAGAAGTCACATCTCTGGTGCAAAGTGTGAAAACAAACACAAAACCAACAGCATTGTTGCAAGCAATGCAAGACCAATGTCAGAAATTCCTTCATAAGTCAGCCAAAGATCCCAGTAAAACACATGGTTTGCAAGATTAATAGGTTGTTAAACATGAAGTGTACCAACTCTGTGGCCTTACCTGAACTGAACTATAACCTGTGCACCATGTTCTAACATCGTCTGCCAGGGTTTACCTTTATTTGTAGATCAGTGGCCATCTCGGGTCTAGTGGGCTCTTATGTACCTGGTACTGGATTCCCCTCGCCATATGAGTTCAAACAACTGTATTTTGGCTATGTGTTCTCAGAATTTAATTATATTTAAAAACTGGTTAATAGTGTAGTAAATAACTGGTATTGCTACAAATTTGCATTCTGAAGGCAGTGGGATTGAATTTCAATGCAAGTTGACATTCAATTACAGTTTCCATATATCTAGTGAATAAGCCAGTTCTTGGCTGCTATATTAAGGTGGATATCTTCCTGCTAAACTGAACACTGTGCAAGACAGGCCAAATGCATAATAAAGCCAAATCAAGGCTTAATATACCCACTCAAATTTTTATTGTTTGTATAAAGTAGTAAGCTTGCAGAACAAACTCAGGGATGTGGTTATAAAAAATTTAAATAATCAATATTTGAACAAAATTCCACTATATTTAGAGTAATGAATCTTTAAAAAAAAAAAAAAATCCCAAAACAACCAAGCCTTTAAAACTTCTTACTGAATTATTGCTATCGGCCAGTAGATCCGTGGGGCTTGTTCGGCTAAAAGCCACAACAGACTTTGTAATGCAATGATGTAATCTTGGCTTTGTGTCATTTATATTCAACCTAAAAAACCAATTTTCCTGAATAGACAGGCTGACAACAATATTGTTCGGTGTTGGTTTTTATTTGGATTGTTTCCAAATGATTCATATGCCTCCACAGCAACACCCCATGCTTGAGTTTTTACTCTGAATTACGAAGTTTCCCCTTTTTCCTCGTGTTTTATTTTGCTTTTAAAGTCCCAGTTATGTTTGTGAAACTAACCAGCTCGGCCACAAAATTAGGATGTATCTTGCAGAGTGCATTCATTTTACTTTTTGCATATTTTTCCCGAGGTCATGTCAAGGTTAGTTTGAATTCCATCCTACATTAAGACTTCTTTCACAGCTATTTAGCTCTGCAGCCTGCGCCCCGCTGGGGTCTGCCCCTTGGGCACGTCAAAGCTTCAGACCTGACAAATCACACACAGATGAAGCTGTACAGTTTTTTAAACAGTTTCATCACTAACGTGGGGGTTTTTTTTGGGGTTGAGGTTTTTTTTTCTTACACTACAATTCTCCCCTCCCCCACCCCCACTCCCCCACTGGAGTTTATTCTCTGAATTGCAATATCCTGAAGACTGATTTCCATATGGAAAATTCCCTTGCTCAGGCGAGTTGTAAAATAGAAATGGCGTTGTATAGTATGTGCCACTCACAGATCCCCAGAAACTGAAAGCACTGCAGATCCTCTTTAATAACAAACTATAGCTCCTTGTCTAATATCTCTAATCATACTGTTAATACCTATTTGCACAGAAGAGCCTAAAACTATAAAGGCTGGTAAATACTCAAAAATTGTCATCCATACTCTGAACCTGTTAGTTATCCAGGAGAGCTGTTAGTCGTTCACAGGAATAAACTTCTGTCATCTTTGGGATTACTCAGATGAGTAAATGTTCATCGGTGTCAAGAAATGACGTTGTGCTTCAGCAGCAATCCTTAAGGGACTTGGGAAATTTTAAGTGGGTGTATGTGTGTATATATATATAATTAGCTTTGCAACTATCTGCAGGGCTTTCACCACCTACGTTTATGCACAGACAGACAGACCCACACACTCCCCATGTAAATGTTGCTGCATAAAAAGTGGTTTGAAATATATAATGTAGTTTGCAGGTTAAAATACACTTTCTAAAATTCTTAACTGTAGACTGCTATCTGTTTTTTAGCATTTTGTGAAACTAATGGTGCAACACCATTTCCTGTTTAATTGATGAAGTTAAAATGCCTGGCTGCTAATGAGTGTATTAGCAAACAATATACCCTTAACAAGCTTAAGCAGCTCAGGATTTTAAAAAGCAGCTTACTGTCCTCCTCATTTTTATAAGACAAAATGTACTGCCTTCCACAAATTGCTTGATCGACTGATGAAGTACTATAATTATAGTTGTATTGCAGTTTTGACAAAGCCACAATAACAGATTGTAGTTTAGTCCCCACTCTGGGCACACAACTCTTTGCATTACAAAACCCAGTTTTACTGGTCTAATTCTTTGAGAGAACAAAAGGCACCTGGAGATGTTAACTATATACTAAAAGAAAACTTGGAATCTAGGAAATAATAATATTGAAGCATGACTTTTCTTCTCACAGTTAGTTCATTGGGAATGGTATCTAATGAAGAGTTGTCTAAAGGCTTGCTTGTTTGGAACTAATTAAAGACAGATATCCTAAATAGAAAAAGGATCATGTGAATTACATTAGGTGTCTGGAGACTTGTTATTCTTTTGGTACTCTGAGTAGATTGTGGAAGTTGTTGGGGATTCAAGAAATAAGGCAAGCTAATAAAAAGTTCTATTTTTCTGGTTATTGGCCAACTATTGTATTTTTGTTTGCAATAAGATTTGTGCCAACAGGCTAGGGGCTTGAATAAAACATTTAAACATTTGTGCATTAACACATTATGGTGAAAAGAGAGTCTTGTGCTTTCACTCAGTGCATTTCAGCCTTCAATTAATGTGAAAGCACTACAATGCCTATGCAACTTCTCTTGCCTAGTGGTGCACCATTTATCATTGCAGTTTTACATTGACCTTGACACCCACTTCATTAGAATAAAGATTGTCTACCATTTAGGTTACATTGTTCCTCTGCACAGAGACCCCATGCAAATTTCTGTTCAGATAGAAGAGCTGTGAGCCTGTCAGAGGTCATCTGCATTAAATGATTGCAGCTATTTTCCAACTGCTTCTTTTCATTCTACTCAATTCAGGCTAGGAGGATCAATCAAGCCCTCTGCCTGAAACAGTGGGACTGCTGGGAATATAACTGTTTTTGGTAGTAGTGGATATGCCCTAAACAGTATTAAATATTTAATATAAATTCATTAAAGGGCACACAAAGTCTTCAAAAAGATATTACATATATAGTAAAATTTCAAGTGTTGGGATCACTTTTCTTTAAAAAAAGGCAGAACAATGGATACCAACTGCATAATTTTTTAATGCAGGTAAAATTCAGTTCATGAAGTTGCTTAATATTTCTTTCAATGTGTTTATTTCTCAAGCTGCCACAGAAGGAAATGCATAGCAGAAGTGTAATCTGCATTTGCTACTTTCTGAAACAAAAAAACCCCAAGGTGTCTGTAGGGTTTTAAGACAAAAGTGCTAAGATTTGTTTTGTTTTATAGACGTGCACCCATATGCACATGCACTCTCACACAAATACATGTTGTGCTGTTGTGCTTATTTGTGAGGGAAAAAGGCAAATGGAAATAAGTTAGCACTCTCCTTCTTGAGTTTTCCGAGTGATATAATTGGAATTAAATTATTAATGGGAGATACTTAAAAAAGATTGTTTTATGATCTTCTATTACAGAATTTGCAATTCATTTTAATATTTGTAGTTTGATTTATATCAAAGATAATGCAATCTATGTCCAATTAACAATACATAGTCAATGTAATATGATTTCCAGATCATGCAAATGGAATAAACTAGAAGAGGAAAAACTGATTCTTAACCTCAGATGTAATTTGCTATGTGAGTTCTGGCAATTTTAAATGACATTGCACTTTTTAATTTTTCCAAAGGCTCAGCAGCAAATTTATCCCAATCAAGAAAGCCTATTATTAATTTACAAGGACAATTGTAGGAGTCTTTATAATTTCTCTGTGCAATTATTTGCCATAAATTGCTAATAGAGAAATACATGAAGTTCGCAAGAAACAGAAACTGCTATTCATCTAGACAGATCGCACTGCCCAGATCTTGAATGTTGTCCAGAGGTTCTAGTGCTATTGACAACATAAGAAATATAACCAAGCTTCTGGACAGTTTCTAAAATGTTTCACACTGACAGTGCCAAAAAGGTAGAAGCATTAAGAGCTATTGTGAAGGGTAGGCTGGCCTCTAGCAGATTCCTTCACTTTGCTTGTATACAGCTGAGCTTTGGACCCTGGACTTTGGAATAAAAAGACTCTTTGTTCACCCCTGAATGGCATTAGGCATGGGCTTCCTAAGGGGCCACCATGAAGCCTAGCATGAAGAGTGCAAACATTATCCAGAAAGCAAAGTGAGAATGTGTGTGAAGAGATGATGGACAAATATTGCTAGATATGCATATATATCTATATATCTATATATCTATATATATGTATCTATTACATATTTGGTGAATTTGCTTGCAGAATATTCTTTACTCAATTTTATGCACGCAGTATATTTTGCAAATGTGAGCCACTGCTGACTGTGCATGCACATGCAGACACCGAGGGTATGTGTCTGTACTTATTGGTGTCTGCTGCAGTCAAAACACCCTAAAAGGCAAAATTTAAAGTTTAGAATTTCAATGCAGGTAAAACTAAGGTTGCAGCTCACTCCATTCCGATCTCGGTTGTATATCCTACGGTGCCATCTGACTGAAGATACTTTGGTAGCCTGTGAATGATGGAATGCTGAACATCTACAAAGAGCACACCCTTATTCCAGTAATGGAGAAAGTTCATTGGCTTAATTCTTCTGTACTTCGTAGCCATAGCTCCACTGTGTGTTCAGTATGTCTGGTCTCTTTTCACTATAACCAACAGAAGCACCATACAAAAGTCTTACAATGGATGTCTTAATCTCTCTGTGTGCTTTTAGAGCATTATTTTGAATTCCATCATGCAGGCTTTTTTTTTTTCTTTTCTCTTCTGAAGTTTTATTACAACAACAGAATTCCCAGGGAGCTTTAGGGGCAAGGTTCGCATAATATTGCCCTAATGTTTTGCTCAAGGGGTGGAATCTGCTGATCTCCTGATCATCTTTTTGTGGTGTTTCTCTTTCTGAAACATGCAGTGCACAGTCTTACAGAGTTGTTAACTGTGTACAGATTTTTTTATTGTTTACCAGACAGTGCACATCTACAAACCTTTCATGATGATTTCTTTCTCTGACCTCTCAGTGACTAGGCATCTTGTTCCTTAACACTGAGGGAGACTGAAAAATGCTTGAGTTGCTCAATGTGTGCCTTCTATACCAGTTTCAAAATGGCTTATTCTTCTGGTTTCCATGGTGACAATTAACACTGTTACAAGGCATTGTTCCAGTCTCCATTTGGACAGAAATTTCGGGTGTGATTTTTCACACGAAAAATGTTTTATATAATTTTTTTAAGGAAAAAAAAGAAAAAAGAAAAAAAAGAAAAGGCACAGTTTAGTATAAAGTGTCAAAAAATATGTCTCAATCAGCCTGCCTGGATTTCTTAGAATGTTTTTATCAGGGGAAGTAAGGTTTTAACTTGCTTTGTTTTGGAATTCAACTTCTTTGGCTTAAATATTTTTGCCGAACTTATTAATGGATAAATGCTACTGCATTTATTTTAATTCCTTTCTTTGTCTTTTGAGAAATATTGATTGTATTGAGAGAGAAGGAATAAAAGGCCAAATCCTTTAACTTACATAACAATGTTTTCGATTTCTTTTGAGTGGCCTTGGGAACACAAAACCAGGCACACATGCACACAGCTAATCATGCTGTAAATATTTTGTGGTTTTTCCAGTATGTTGTTGTTTGGGGTTTTTTTCCCAGTTTATATGACAGGTGTTGTGGGAAATTAAATATTACCCATGTATTTATTATTGTGGCTATTGCAAGAAACCTGTGACCTTAACTTCCTTAATCTCATTTTTGGCTATTAAACAGTAATCTATATCATAACATCCACAGACTGTCACAATGGAGCAGTCTTTGCTCACTTAAAGCTGAGGAAAGAATGAATCAGATTAAATTATCTTCTCACCACAGGATTAAGTAGTCCTACCAGACTAGGGTTGTGCAGCACTGATAGAGCTGGTAGCTAATTTTTCCATGCAACTGCTCAGGGTGTAGGTGTTTAATGGATTAAAAAATAGCATTAACAATAGCATCTTGTTCTATCAGTTCTCAAACTGTACCTCCTGTACATTAAACTCTTCCCTTAACTTAAAATATGCACTGCATTTTAAATATCCAGGAGTGAAACAATTCTGACTCTCAGTCGTATACCAACACATCTGATAATCAACTGAATTCTCTCATCTTTTACTGTTACTGTATAATGCATTTTCTATCAATCAGCACTTTCATCATGCTTGTTTATACAGTAGGTTACATGGCGACAAAGCACGTACATAAAATCTAGCTTATTTAGTTTTTAATGTAATAACCTTTTATAACATCTGTCACACTGTTTGGATTATGCAGCACTGAATTATTTTATCTAGTCCAAAATTAAATGAAATTACTTCTGTTTCTAAGTTAACAAGAGCATTTTAGTTATGAAACATGCAGTGTATTTTGTTTCATCAGTCCTGCACTGCCCAGGAGCATCCCCAGCCCCAGCCCAGGCAGCAGCAAGTGCCAGCCTAGAGCAGGTGATGAGCAGTAACTAGCTGTGCCTGCACCAGTGACACACAGCTAGAGGACTCCCTCAGTCTATTAAATCACTTGACAAAAGAAAGGGAGTTGCGCATACTGGATTTCAGTGCCTAGCAAATTGGACTCTGGATTCCCTTTGATATTGCATGTACTTATGGAAATAATTATGCAAATCCTTTTCGGCTATATCATCTTTAAATAGAAATCAGATTACATAAAGAAGATTGTAATCTCCTCCAGCAGCCATTCTAGCCGAGAAGGCAATAAAACAGGGCCAGGAATCATACTTGTTGAACACATCAGTTGAATAAAATGGTGTTGCCTCTTGGCAGGTCCAGCCCTAATGCCCAACCTGGTAGGTATTGCCTATGGTTGTACATGTCTCAAACCTCAGCCACAGCACACCGAGTGTCAAAAGGCAAGTTCTTGATAAACAATTCCTTGGGTTTTACCATGCATATTCATGCAATTTTGGATACGCAGACACCTGATCAGTGTTCATTAATAATGAGAAATGGTTTAAATCACCTCATTTAAAACATTTGCTCTATGATCCACAAATGACTAATATTTGCTGAAGTTTACATAATACAAATGATGTGCATGTGTTGTGTAAATGAGAGATTAAAATATGAAACTAACAATATGCAAACATATGCATGGAAATGCTGAGAACCTGTTAGCTGAAACAGTGATTTCACACCTTTATTATTTTCTTTAAGCTGTCTGCAATTGTATTTTTGCTTTGTTTTCCTACAGAGCATGCTCTTGGATCTGGCAAAGGAACCCATGTTTTAAACATTCCTTATTCCAGTTTAATTTTTGTATTTAGCCCAGTTGTTAACATTTTCAGTATGAGCTGTAATAGCAGTTTTCTTGGGTGAATTTGAAGCAAAGAAAGCTTAATGTTTAGGAAGCAATTCTCTAATAGCTTTGCATAATTTATGTATGTTTTGTAAACACCTTTGCGAGAATATGTGCTGAACTCTCCTCTTTAAGTAAAAAGCACTTTTTTGGCCATATCAGAAGTTCCATCTCAATAAGTCTTTTCATACTTAATTAGCTTAACTATATGGAGGGTATGTATATGTGGGTGCCTGTGTGTTAATTTATTTTTTTTAATTTACTGTATCAACTATGAAAACATAATTAACCACTATAGTAACTATTATATTTAATAGTTAATTCAAGTTTTCAGATAATACATTTTTAAAAAAAATATTAATTTGCCAATGTGTCTGTAGATTAGAATATATTTCTACAGACTATATAAATAATATAGACCTAAATATTTAGAAAGTCCTATGAAAGAATTTCTGAAAGAAGCTTCCAGTTTTATACCTGTTTTCTCTGTCCTTTTTTTCTTTTTTAACAATAAATAACAGTGCATGAAATAGAAGGTATTTTCAACTTGAAGAAACTATTGGACTGTATTAACATTGTGTCTGTTCTCATTTGTGGGCCAGTTCACTGCTCCTGTTGGTTGATGCAATAAAAATCAAGTTACTGGTATTGTGTTTTAAGGGAGCTATGTCTACTTGTTTTTCGAAGGTCAAACTTCTCACATTTTCAGGCCCATGTATGACACAGAAACCACAATGAGAGAGAGAATAAATAAACTCTAGAGGAAACATAAGTATGAAATTATTTCCTCGGGGTTTTTTGTTTCATTTTGGTTTGTTTCCCATGAAGAACCTCAGTGTTATTTGCTGAAGTAGCATATTTTAAAAATAAGATACCACTAACCTGAATGAGACAAAGGTAGATCGAGATTCAGATGGGAGAGTGTTAGTGAATACTGTTGTACAGGTGAATATTGTGAGAGACTGAATATTACTATCTGTAATCAGTTGATAACTGCCTGAATAGATGTGTCACCCAGAAGTCTACATGCTTGGTACCTAAATCTCTTATGATATAATGAGAAGGTTGTGTGCTTAAAAAAAGTAGAATTAGAAAATGTTAGGTGGAGCATGATCATAACCAGGCACATACAATTAAAATTTTTTTTTTTTATGGAGAAGATTCTCTACAGCAGCTAACAACACATATTTCTTTTCATTTTAGAGATACAATGTAGAAATGTCAATCAGGCACCCGAAAAAGATGGAACTGCTTAGTAAGGTTGAAGCTCTGAAGAAAAGTGGTGTTTTACTACCAAACGATCTCCTTGAAAAAGTGGATTCAATTAATGAAAAATGGGAACTGCTTGGGGTATTTGCATTTTTATTACTGTTTGTGGGTTATGTGTACATTTTTGTGTGTTGAAGTACACTGTCTGTTTGATTTCTAATTTGGAGCACAAATATCTCTCTCTTTCAATCCACCACGTACGTTTCAAAGAAGCTACTCATTCTATTATAAAAACTCCATAGCCTTTTCCTCTTGTGCTGATTTTTTTTATTCCATGCTTGTCTCCTGTCTGACTTTAATAATTTTAGTTCTTTAATACATAAAAAATGTAAGTAAAATATGCCATGTATTACGGGTATGCACCAAGTCAACTATAATGCAGTATATCTGATATACACTGACTGTCATGCTTGAGTGAATGTTAATAGAATTTATTCTGAAGGTACATATTAGAGACATCTACTGTTTAACTATTTACTATACCTTTAAGATGAAAAGTGGGGTTGTCACTGCATATTTCAGGTCACACTGATGGCTCAAAAACAAATATACAGATTCAGTACAAATCTGCATACCTGAAGCTGAAAATACAGCCAGGATACGTTTCATGCTGCTGTATTCATCTCACTTTTGACAAAAGCCAAAAAAGTTTCATGTAATTCATTTCACGCTATGATGGGCTGGGTCTCAGCCAAAGAGTGAGATACAAGAATCTGGCAAAAAAAGCAATATAGGGATTCTGTTACCCAGAGACCGGTGATGGCACTGTGCAGGAGACACTATTGTCCTATTGTTGTAAAACAGCTGAGAGAGAGAGAGAGAGGTCAAACTATATATTTTTCCATCCACTTCTCTCCTTAATTGCCTTCACTTCAAATCAAGGGTAAGATAAATTTATAAATTACTTTAAATGATTAATTATAGATGTGTGATATTAGGAATACAGTTACATTGCATAATTTTGCATGTTATTATCCTAGTTTAAAAAATATTTCTAATATATTATGAGTAAGCTATACATGCAACCTGCCAACAGCATTTTAAATACTGACTTGTGTCACTTTAGGTTATGTGGTAATGCATTAGCCATTTCAGAGGGGGGGGCTTTTTTAGTTAAGCACAGTTGCTTCTAATCACTTGATTCTCTAAATGTGCAAATTGTCAGAAAATATTAAAATTTGCCTTATGACCAGTGATCTTATTACTTTTAATCTGCAGCATCACCATAAGCATTTTGAACTTGTTTGATCATTAATAAATTTACTGATAAAAAAAGGACTTATTAAGCCAGTCTTTTACATCTGATCATGACAACTTTTATTTTTAAAATAATTTCAGATGTAAGCCTTAAATTTATGAATTTCAGTGTATACAATCAGCTTAATTCTGTGGCACTGATTAAAACTGGTAGGATTTAAAACTATGAAATAAGATCATAATTCTAAAAATCTAGAAAAAAAGTCTTTAAAAATTTTGCAGCCTTTTGCTTCTCAGTATGCTAAAATCAAAATATACCTCCAGATTAAGATTTGCCATTAATTTCAACATTTACAGAAAAATAAAATATAACTATTACATTTTTTCTTTTAAATGCAGTTTTATGAATAATAATAAGAGTTTGATAGAGTTTTGTTTAATTTAATAAAAACCTCTGCAGAAACTAACAGCACTAGACATACTGTTTTAATTGGCATGATTACATTTTAATTGGCATGAAAAAAATTAAAGACAAGGATTTTAACTTCTAACAATGGCAAAATAGAGGGATATGGTTTTTAATATTACTTTCATCTAAGGTGAACACTGTGGAATGGAAATACATTAGAATGAAATGTCAGTGGTGCGTACAGTTTAATCTGTGAAATTTTGTCCCCTGTGCTGAATATTACTCTGTCTCAATTGCATATTAAACAACCCTATCAAGGCAGGCATTGGCATCTGCTGTGCTGACACAAATTGTGAATTAAATGAAATTGATGTCCTCTGTCGTATATTTATGAAGACGGACCATTCTCTGAAGTATTCTGTTTATGAAGAATTTATGATTGCAAACTGTTCCAGAACAAAAAAAGTGGCAATAAATTCTTTTTTGTGACCCTACCCTCCAAGGGCATTGATTTCACCTCCTGCTGCTACTTTTGTTACAGCATAAAAACAATAGCTAGTGCTGGATTCCACTGAGGGTCTTCAAATTATCAATATTTGCACCATGAAAATAGAAGGGTGTTGCCAGGAAAGCATGTTTTTCAGTTATGATCTCCTAAAGACGTGATTTACAGAATGCCACATAGCAGATAATTATCTGTTGCTCTAATTTTATTTGTGTTTTAAAGCTTATTTTTGGAAGCTAATTTCATTGTAATAAATTATATTCCAGTAACTTTCTATGGCATGCACTTTCAATAGACAGACATACTGGGTCACCTAAAAACTGTATCTTCATGTTACAACAATTAACCACCACTAATTATCAGTTTAAAAGGTTATTGGATGTGAGTGTCAGTGTATATTCAATATTCTACAATCAGTAACACAGATCTAGTGCTTATAATAAGTGTCAGCCTGACAGCCTCTTATAGGTCAGATAAAATACTGCTTGGCATAGAAGAAGCAGGCAACAGCACATCTCCCTTGTGATGTTAAAGGATTGCCTTTCAAAACACTGAAAAGGAAGGTAGCTTTCTATCCCTGGCCTCTTCAGAATACTCATTAAGCACCCAGCGTCCACTATCAAAATGTAATTCAGTGATTCTGTTATTAGAAATACTAATTTGAAAAGCTATAGTAAATTAGTTTCATTAGCAATAAGAGGTGAAGGTTTACTCGGGTCCATTATTTTAAAGTGGATGCTTAACATGGAGAACTGAAATTTGAATTTGGTTGCCTTAAAAATTTGCCTTATGTTCAGCAACAGTGAGGATTTTTGGTGTCTGAATGAGTTCATCCACTTTTAACAACAAACTATCTGTTTTGTGACCTAACTGCTCCTCTATACAGCCTCAGGGCTACATGTTTGGAAATTATGACCTGACAGTTCATACCACAAAAAATATCTCAGTGTTTTGCCAAAAAATTTAGATGGTACCTTGGATAGGAGTCTGGTGAACTCAGTGATTGTCATATTTTCTGTTGCTGCCTAGAAACCTGTAACTCTTATGGTCATAAGTTTCTAAAGCCACAGACAAATTCTGTAGAGTAACTAGTTTACAAAGTTATGAAGCGTTTTGTCTCCTCTGTCCTTAATTGCTCTTGGTAAACACTGATTTATAATCCTTCTAGCAAAGTCAGTGACCCAGAGAGAACAGCATAAGTGAGAAACAAGGGTACAAAAAATGAAATTGATTGAAACAAGGACACAAAGAATGAAACTGATTGATATTAGTCATAATTATTTAAAAAAACACATCTCTAGTCATTTAACAGATTCTTCTTGTTGCACATTAACCCATATATGTTTTGGTACATAAGACTAATCTATGTTTTTTTTATCTGATGCATTAGAAAACCCTAGGAGAGAAGATCCAAGACACAATGGTAGGGCACAGTGGGTTAGGTCCACGTGACCTGCTCTCGCCTGAAAGCGGCAGCCTGGTAAGGCAGCTGGAGGTCAGGATCAAAGAGCTGAAAGGGTGGCTGAGAGATACAGAGCTTTTCATCTTCAATTCCTGTCTGAGACAAGAAAATGAAGGAACAATGAATGCTGAGAAACAACTGCAATATTTTAAGGTAATAAAAAAAACCAATCATAGCTTTTGTAGAGAAACTTCTTTATGGTGGGATAAAATATTTATCTTATACATCACATAATGCAATGCATGTATATATTTAATGATATGTTTTCATCTTCATTTATGTGTTCATTCATGTTTATTTTACTGAATCCTTACAATAATATTGATTTTGTAAACATTTTTGCAAAAGAGAGCTTTAGAGGGCTAATTGCACCAGAATTGCAAAAGAAATAGTATTCTTTCCTTCTACCTCACTGTAAAACATAGAATCATGGAATGGTTTGGCTTGGAGGAGACCCTAAAGATGATCTGTTTCCAACTCCCCTGAAATGGGGAGGGGCAAAAAAAAAGCAACTGAATTTTGTCACAAAATCTTCACTGAATTTCACTCTCGGCATCAGGTAATTAAGGTCTTGTGTGATCATCAGTTTAATAACCTATATCTCTGCACATATGAGTCAAGAGCAGCCTATCTGAGGTGACAATTACAGTGAGATAAATTTAGCATACATGAGAAAGCATTCAAGGTTGTGGTGACTAGATATGTGGAAAAGACATATACACTCAGAGATTTGCATTAATCTAGGCCACATCCTAAGCCTAAGTCTGAAGATGTATAGAAAGGAGGGAAAAAGATTGTAGTCACAATGCTTTATTCAGATGAAAAGCTCTTTCAGCTGAAGGCCAGTGTTCAGCTTTGCAACTGACTTAGTGGAGGTTACATGTTTTGTTCCATTCCCCATTAGCAGTGGTACTATTCAGGAAAGAGGGCTAGTTTAGCAAACAGACCTGGTAGAAATGTGCAATTTTCTTCTGTTCATAGTTTCTAAATAAACCCTCACCTGAGTCATCATTACGGGTCACTTTACTCTGCAGGTGATCTTTGACCAAAGAATAAGAAAGGAATCAAAAGTCATTGTTGAGCTTTAGGGATAAAGAGGTTTTTTCTATTCTGCTAGTACACCAGGGTGTCTGGGGCAATAGCACTCTCAAGGTGATGGACAATTTCTTAAATACACACCTCAAAGTTGTGAACACTTCTAAACATACTTTTTTTTGTACAAGTGCTCAAGAAAACAACAGCAGAAAATTTACTTTCCTCCCATGTAGTCATTCCTTAACTCTTCATTCTCCAATCATGAGAATGGTGTGTCAATGTAGATAATGTCAGTGGTTTTCAGGTTCCTGAGCTTGTCCATTTGAAAGCAATTTTAAGTTTTCTTATGACATCAATACTATTTTTTTAATGGTTTGCAGTCTTCTGCTAATGGGGGAAAAAAGTCATGATGATTCTGTTTGATCTATCAGAAAACTTCAAAGCTAGTGATTAGGAAGGACTGCTGATAGATCTGCAGAACTTCACAGCAATAGATGCATGTTTTCCATAGGAAATGCTGGATATTTTTATTTCTGTGGAAAATTATGGCATTTATTTAAGTGCAGAACTATGTATTTAAAAGCCTAATTTCAGGCAAGCTTTTTTAAAATCTAAATTTACATATATATATACACACACACACCACACACAGAAATACCATACCAATCTTATGTATTGCATAAATCTCTCAAATTAAATCTTTTAATACATATATAAAAGATGTCATGCCAAAAGCTCTAGAGATGTTAAACAAGATAGTACCACCCACCATGATGTAGCCAGAGTATTTCCCTACTCAGTTGATTATTAATTACACAAATAATATATTAATTATTTTCAAAATGGTAGCCATTAAAGTATAAAAAATAATTACCTATCAAATATGGTGAGAGCACATCATTTTGTCATATATATTGAACCATCTTTGTCTCATTAAATCTGAAATCCACTATAAGTAAGTTTTCCATTCTTCACTGATCTCCTGGGGAAGTGTATAAAAGAGAAAATGGATATAATTAACAATACTGCAATGTATAATACATATATTTGAGAAAGAACATTTAGAACATTTTCAAAAACATTAGCTATGCCACTAGTAGAAAACCTGCTGGGGTTTAGTTTGACTTACTTTCCACTTTACTTAAGAGTTTAACCTTATTACTGCTTTCACTTGGTAAGTGAATCATTGTTTCTTAATGGAAATTTACTGTGATGCACCATCCCAATTATACATGCAGCCACTGTACACAAGGAAACATTTTTAATAAAATAAACTCAGCAATACCCTTGATTTTCATTCCATAATGTTATACTTTAAATTACACTTATGCCTTAGGAAAAACAGTTATTCCACTTTTGAGGTGTTTTCCTTCCATTGTGCAGTTGGAGGATGAATCAAATGTATAGTTCACATGCAGCTGGGACCCAAGATGAGAGCAATGTGGAGGGAGGAGTAGTTGTTAAATCCACTAGTAGGATACTATTTTGACTTCTTTGTTTTCTTTTATAGAAAATCATGCCATATTAAACTGAGTGTTATTTTTATTAAAGAATTCGCTACTGCATTTCTTTTCTTTTGGAATACTCCTGTGTAATAATAATACTTAGAATTTCTGTAATACTGTCCAGTCAAGGAGCTGTACATGCTGTACAAACATTACTGAACTAAGCCCCACTAAACCTTTAAGGTAGGTATTTTTACCATTGTCCCCATTTTAGCAATGAGGGAAATAAAATACCTGGAGATTAGATGACTTTTCGGGGTTTTCACAGAAAGTCAAGTGTAGCCTAACCTCAGCTTCAAGGGTGAAGGAATGAACACAAGTTGCTGAGCTGTAGAGGGGGAAGCCTGGGTGTCTTACTCCTGTTATTTCTTCTGTTGCAACACAAAATGTGGACGAAGAAAATTAAAAAAAAAGGACTTCTAATTCTTGAGATCATCATAGCTACAAACATATGTTTATTTTATTTATTTATGCTTTTTATTCCTCTTTAAGTCCCTTGAGTTCATGTTTTCTAGCTTTTCACAGAAAACAACGAGCGCCAGAAGCAGAATCTTACTTTTTAAATTAAACACAAGATTCTCAGGTAAACACATAGTTCTAGCCCCTGAAATACCAGATATAATGAGACTAATAATTGGCACAACTGATTTCCTAAACTAACAATGTATAGCTATTTTGTGGGTCAGGAGAGATTTGGAGCTGTAAAGAATGAGAACCAACAATAAAAAGAGTTTGCATTCTTTCATGAAAGTTTTAGTAAGTTTCATTTGAGTAAGGTCTAGCCAGAAATTTATGTGTCTGTTAGCTTGTCAGTAGAAGTGGTCTGCCACATTTCTTTTATGTGTCTGGAACTTCAAAAAGCATGCTTTTTTCTCTGCAAAGTGCCCTCCAAAAGCAGCAAGGGAGCCTAAATAATTAGTTATATATTTCTGTCACTTGCAATAAAACATAAGACTTTAAGTGTATTATATAGAGAAATGATCAGCCTCAAAAAGTTGTTTTGGCTTTGGCTCACAGACCAGCTACTCAAGAATAAGCTTAGACTTGTGAGTACCTGTCTGTCTCAGAATCCTTTCTCAATCATGTACAACTGGGAAAGCCTGTAGTGTTTTCAGTAGCAAGATTTATAAAGGAACCTGTTCTCTTTCCCTTCCAAACTTGGATGGGGAACAAGATTTTCCTGTTCAGAGCAGGATTTTAGCAGAGATTTTCTGCTAAACTGTGCTTGGCAAAAATAATGTTGCATTTCATGTCATTTTCTCATCTGGTTTTATTTGAAGCAATAGTCAACATGCTATATATAGTCATACCTGTCTCCTAAATCTTCATTTGTGTCTTTAACTAAAATAGTCCTGGTTTTCAGCAGTACTGAGAGCTTGTGGTTTCAACTGACTTTAGTCAATACATCCATTAAAGAAATCAGACTACTTAATCATACAAAACATGTTGAAAATTTCTTCTCATTTAAAATTTCTAAAAGTCAAGGGTTTGTTGAATTCTATAGCTAGTATATTTGTAGCCATTTCTGCTTGCCTTATAAACAGTGTAAATTATGTGATGCTTGTAACTATTTCTAATGACTAGACCCACTCAGAAGTATAAGTTCATCTTCCACTACGTTTATGAGTTCAGCATACCAGATGATGTAGTGTCATTTACAAAATAACGTATTTCTCAGCAGCATCTCTTATTTCTCCAGTGCCTAAGGCAACTGAAATTTCTGATTAAATAATATAGGTTGCATTGGTAATTAATAGTCAATATGTCTTATATGCTTTTTATTTTTAGTGAAAAGTTTGTAGAGGAGACAGCACTGCATTCCAAACTAAAAAATCAGTTAAACATGCTTCAATCAAATAAAACACAAGTGAGTTTGGGAGCATTTAAGATTATGGCCAAAATGAAGTAAAACTATTAGTTTGGTATAAAGGTTTGGAGACACAGAAATTGGAAAAAATGCTGGCTGTTCCCACAGGTGCCAGAAATTGCTTTCACCGCTGCATTTTGGATCCTTTACAGGTTTTGGAATGATGTTCTTGGCAGATCTGCAATCAAAGAATTACAGAATTTCAATATGCATGTAACAAAAGTATGCAAAACAGTTTCCCATAGAAAGTCCAAAATAAGTCAAGCTGGATTTAATCCTTTTCACACCTCTATGATTATATTTAAAAAAAAAGGTTATAATAGTTTTAATAAATTTCTCAAAAGGTGTGTGACTTCAGAGACCTAAAACTTTTCACAGATGAAGAATTTTTTACCCAGATTTTGTTTGGATTAAATTTTAGCAAGCAGAAATTAAGCCTTAGCATACAGTATTAAATCTTACAAAATCAGGTAGGATTCCGAAGCTGAATGTATCCTGATGCCTCTTACAAAGATTTGAAGAAATTCAGACTCAGTTTCCTGACCCACCATCCCAAAGTAGCACTTCCGTGGACCACTGAAATGAGAAGCCACATCTTTATAGTCAAGCAGCTTTACATACATATTTTTTTGCCCTAATACAATATATGGTTTTATAGCTCTAAGTTGATTTAATATACTAAAATATCAACACGCAATACTATATATATACAAATACACATAAACAGAGAGCACTTAGATAATTAATATGCTCAAATGTATCTCAAATTTTGATTTAATATACTTATTACTCACCGAAAAAAAGTTCACTTTGTGTTTCAATAGGGTCTCCCTATTTAAGGCAACACTGATATGACATAGAGTTCCCATTTAAGACTAAATACTCTGCTGAGATAGCAGCTGTCATTCTGTCATCTCGTTTGGGCTGTGAATCCTGAACCATAAATTCTCTGGTTTTTACATTACTTGCTTTCTGATTAATCAAAACATCAAAATTAATCTTAAACAATATCTAGTTGTCTAAACCCTTTTTGCCCCACAGTTGCTCCCTTTGCTGAGGAAAAAAAAGAGACAGAAGAGCTCTGGACTCAGATTGGGGTGTGGGATGGAGGTTTCTCAAGTAACAGGAAGAACTGAGCTCAGCAGAGCTCAGATACAGCAGTATACTGAATGCTTTGGTGGAGAAACAATAATCTAATGGCTATTTTTAGGCGATGAATTCATATTTTGCTTACTTCTTAGGTCTATTTTATGTACTGTCCCCTTATTTCTGATACACCAAGATGATTTCCCCACAAACAGCACAGGTAGAGGCATGTCAAAACAGACTTGCTACAGTGCAGAGATCTTCTCTGAGTTTCTTTTCCTAGTGATTGGAAGGGAGACAAGTACTTTTGGGATGCAATTAATCCATTCTGGTTTAGGCATCCAAAACAAAAAAACCTGAAATTTAGGCTATGGAGGAGAGGTACTGTACCTCAGAATAACTGCTTCTAAATGACTAGATCAGGCTCACATTCTCCATTAGTTAAGATGAATCCCACTCAAGAACTCATCAGGAGTGTCATTAAGACAGAGGGACTTGGGGATGAGACAATTGCAATTCTAATTTAGGATGATTTACTGATATCTGTGAGGTTCTTCTACACTAATTTCAGGTTTATTTATTTTCCAGAAAGGTTAAGCCCAAATTTCTTTTTCTGTCCTCCTAGATGGGCAATAGGGTGCTCATTTGAACCATCTTGTTAACTGGGGCTGGTGAGAAGGCAATTGAGCCTCAGACAGTCCTTGTCTTTCTTACTGTACTGGGAGGATCTATTTTTAATTCTCATGTCATGGGTAAGCTTGAAAGACTTGGGGTCTCGCTCAGTTTGAGCAACACAGATGACACTCTGGCTTACTGAGAAAGCTTTCCCAAATTGGCCATTAAGTAAAACTTGCAATTTCATGGTGAAAAAGAGCTTACAGTTCCTTCCCCAAGACTTTCATATCAATGACATCTGCAGATTTTGAGATATATTTCCCCCTCTCAGTCATGGCCTCTTGAAGAGTCAGATGTGTAGAAGTAAAAAAATAGTTGACTTGGCTTCTTTTGAGAGAACATTCTCAGTTCCATCACTTATTATTTTCATTATGGTTGAGGATATAATTGATTTTTTTCTTTTGATCCATCCAAATGACTCCTTAAAAATGAGACTGCTTCTTGATCTGCTATTGCCTTGAAGACCTATTTACTGCAAAACCAGAATCATTCTCTTCTGTTACTATCAACCCGGAAAAGGAGAATGAGAAGAAAGCAAAAGATGACAAAAAAAAAAGAGAAAGAAATATTTCCCCTAAAAGTAAGCCAGGATTGACTTGCAGTAATTTACAGAAAGGTTTGATACTTTGGTTGGCCTCAAAGCTTTACCTTTGTCACTGATAGCATGTAGAAAAACAAGTACAGTGTGGACTGGGAATATATGACAGTTAACAAAAATTCACTGTACAGTCTCCATCAAGGCTCGCTTTGTACTACTGCATGTGATTAGATGATTTATTTGATTGTCTGTAACTACCCCTTTGGAGCCAGAGGGTGCAAATCTATCCAATATTAGCGGATTATTGATTGAATAATGTCTCTGGAGCCATTAAATCCTACTAATGAGGTTTTTTTTTTAATTGGTGGATCATTGACCGAGCAGACTGTTGCCTAATTTTGGTTTCATACTGCACAGTTTTCCCAAATTTTGTCTTTGTATGTAAGTTAATAGATCATAGTCCCAATAGGGAATATTGTTATGGACTGTATTAGTACCTTTACTTACACTAAAAATAATTTCATACTGCCAGGAAACTAAATTGATTTTAGTAGAATTATTTGCAGGGTAAAGTGTAATTTAGAATGAGTAAGAATGTAAGTGTAAAAGAACAGGTCTTCAATATACATTCCAAAATGTTTATTACAATCCTTATCAGGTACATTATGTATCACAAGCATGAGATGTCAGTAGGAATGGGATTTGTAGACTGGTGCTATATTGCTAGGGACAGCAGAGTGTCTTAGATTATGCTTGCTGCATGAAGTCAATGGGGAAAAAAAAGTATGTGGATTCCTGTCCTTTGAAGGATGATTCCTTTACTATTCTCTTAGGGAAGAGCTGCATTTTCTCACCTCAGAATAAAACTGAAGGCCTGGCCTCTAATCTGATGGATTTTCTGGGCATTTTGCCAATGGCTGATGGTGCACCGTCATTCTTTTGGAACCATCTTTCCCTTTATCACACTGACACTTATATTCATGTTTTGGGCACGATAAGAGGAACCTCATTATTTTCTGAGTGTTAGTGAAGGAAGAAAGCCTCTTTCATCCTGCCTAGTCCTCTCACCCCAATCCTTTTGTCCAGGCAGTGGAAGAATGGCAGTTGGAGGTACAATACTATGAGTAACTCTAAGTCTTTAAGACCATCATAGAAAAACAGTCACTGTAGCCAGACATTTGGCTTCTGACAACCCTTAGCTTTTTGACTGCCATTCACAGTTCATCTTGACCAAATCACCTGCTTCTGTCCTTCCCTATAATTCAAGCCTTCTTGTCGTCCTGGGACTAAACCGTGTATGTCAAAGCCATGTCTGTCTAACTTGTACAAGAGGCAAGTTAGTGTTAATTTAAAACTTAACATATTTATAGAATCACAGAATCATGAAGTTTGGAAAAGACCTCCAAGATCATCAAGTCTGACCTTTGACTGAATACCACCATGTCAACTAAGCCATGGCACTAAGTTCCTTTCAGGTAGTTGTAGAGAGTGATAGCCTGAGCCTCCTCTTCTTTAGGCTAAACAATTCCAGCTCCTTCAGCCATTCCTCACATGACTTACCTTCCAGGACCTTCACTATCTCTGTTGCCCTTCTTTAGACATGCTCCAGAACCCCAATGTCTTTCTTGGAGTGAGGGGACCAGAACTGGACACAGGACTTGAGATGCAGCCTCACCAGTGTTGAGTAGAGAGGAACAACTGCTCCCCTAGTCAATGTGATCACTTCTCTTAATCTTATTTACCAAGTTAGGTAAAGGGGTAGCTACCCTACGTCCAAGAGGGGTGAACCTACCTCATCACAGTGCTGCCTGGCTCTGGTTGATTCTGCTGTAAACAGCTTCTCTTGTGGGGGACTTTTGGTTTTGTCTTGAACTGAAACCAAAAACTGTGTGTCTATGTGTATATTTATGCTTAAGGTAAGGCAAAAGAATGTATATCCATTCTGAGGATGCACTGCCTTTTGGAAATAAGATGAAGAACACAATTTCTAGAAAAGCCTGTTCGTTGTCCCTGTGCATATACAGATAGACATGAAAACATCACAGTTAATATTTTACTCAGTTTACCCTGGCACAGCTCAACCTGTATGTTTTTGTATACAGGCAAAGTTTACTTCATCAATATAAGAAAAAAGCCAAAGGAAATCCCTTTTTCCTTACTTATTACATGTGCTTATTTTCCCTTTCCTGTTCTGAAGTCTCCAAAAGAATAGTCTAATTTATTTTATGTTCGCTTCTTTCCCCAAAACAAGGTAATACCAATACACTGCAGGACATTTTTTTCTGTAATTCAGAATAGGATAAACTCTCACTATGTTTTGGAATATACCAGGCCCATTGCACAAGGACAGCAAAAATTCATGTCTACCACCTATGAGGAACTAGATTAAGGAAGGGAGTAAATATAATATTAACATCTGAACCTCTGCTTGAGAGTTACAGGTATTGATGTACACTCATGCAAGGAAGTTTTTCCTTTAAAGCCCAGTATATCACCAAGATAGGATACAAAGTTTTAACAGTTTTAATGGTCACTAAAAGTGGCTCAAATTCATACCTAAGGTTTTTAGGTGATTGGAGAAGGTTTCTTGGCATCTAAGATGTGATCTATGTTGAGAAGCATCTTGATTTCTTTTCAGCTGTAATTCTAAGTGTATTCTGAAGACTGAAAGTCAACTTGAACCTAAATGATGCTTTACATGATTTTTTTAAAAAAGTTTCCACCTTTATCTAAATTTGTTAACTGTCTTGAATTTCTACACATTTCATTTGAAATTCTACCCAGTGTGATGATCTAACAAAAATTTCAAATTTATAATGTCCAGTACAGGCAAACGTATTTTTGATTACTGTGGTTCGGGATTCACTACAAAAGCAAAGCACAACACTGGTATTTATTCTACCTGTCTGATGCTTAGCCTGCTTTTACCTTAGCCTTTTCTAGGGGCAAAAAAGGAAACCCTGGAAAATTGTGGCACTTCCTGCAATGTTTCTCCTTTGAATCTTTTTCACTAGAAAGATAATTTCTCAAATTAAGTGAGAAGAGGACATGAACCAAAGGCATTTATAAACACTATGCTAGAGTAGAAAAATGGATCCTCCTGCCATCCCCTCTGGCTCCTCTATCTGAGTGACTTGGCTTATCCCCTGGAACCAACTTTGAAGTGTGTAGTATATAGCTCTAAAATATTTCAGTTTGAAAATGAATCTAATTCCCTGTATGAAACACAAGAAAAATAAGGCTTGGAAAAACTATATTGTATTTCAGTAGGGAAGATTCCTTTTCATCCAACACCATTTTACTTTTATTTTTAAAAGTTATCTTCCTGTAATTGCACACTAGTTTAGAGTTAAGATAGGAGCATCTTAACAATAATGGGCACTTTTTTTAACAGATTATTGCCAAAATTGCGTTCTTTATTCCAGGGAGACACTGTAATAGATACCAGCGCTTTCGTAATGATACAAGCAATCTGTAAGCTATTATAGTTTCTTTTATAGTAACTTAATCTTCATATTGTTTTATACGTCTGGAATGTTAATAGTGTTTTTAATTTATGAAGAGGAGTATATTGCATATTACTAGTTACATGGGAGTATGAGCTAAATAACAGACCATTGAATGGTATTCTTACAAACAAATATTTTGAAGTACTTAAATGAGCATAAGGAATAGAACAAAGAAGTTAAAGGATGTCATACAGATACAATAGTAGCTTTTAGGGAATGAGTCCAGAACCATCTATTCTGAATTGCTACTGTTTTTAATGCATATATTGTACTTCTAGAGAAAAATAGGAATGCTATTTAAAAGTAAATGTTTTACTTAATATAAATATATTTACCTAGTTAATAAATTTAATTATTAAAATAATAATAAAATAGCATATAATCTATTATGTTACTACTAATAATTCAATTATTTATTTCAAATAAGTACAAATCCCCATGTAACTTTTTAAAGCTAATGAAAAGAACTCATTAAGTACTTGATTATATGTAGATTATATATGTATATGTATATATATATACATTATTATATATATATGCATATATATGTACATGTATATATATATGTACATATACATATATATGTATATATATGTGTATATGTATATATATGTACATTATATGTAGAATGCAAGCCCCTGTGTACATTTTTGAAGATAGTGAAAAAATGAAGGTTTTTTTTTCCTACTAGTTCATTGTCATTTTTAATATGTATAGAAAGAGACACAGTTCTCTTGTAAGAGAGATATTGTAACACTTTGCTAAGCAGTGAGTTACAGAGATATGATTAGTGTAGCAATTTAGTGGTTGTAATACTATTAAAAGTAGGGCTTTTAAATGAAGAGAACTGGTTTGCTGTTTTGAAAGAAGTGATAGTCTACTTTAAACTGTCATTCTGTATTTCTGACTTGCAATTAGATGATATTTCTAAAATGTCATTCTCAAATTTTGTTGTGACTGTTATCATAATAAAATGTGACAGGAAAGATATTCTATCAATACTTTTTCCATAATTAGCATTAAATTTCTCTCAAGGGTTAAGTACAAAGGTTTTTCACTGAATGGCCTGCAAGCTTTGTGCCTTTAAAATCTTTTAATATAGCCAAGACTGGTGACAACTGGGAGACAGATCTATGAACAAACCCCTTTGGAGGGAATAGTTTTGTGGTGGGTGATATATGTTACGCAAATGAGCTTATTAGGACTCTCATCTATTTTATTATTGGTGCCCAATTTATAGAGGCATTTAAAAAACAATATTTCTGCCTGACTCCTTGAAATGAAGAAGATACATTGATATAATTGAGAGCAAATGATTGCATGTTGTGCCATTTAATCATGTCATTTTTCAATTGCTGTTTTTTGCACTTCACTGCATACTTATAGAATATTTAGCTTCAATATAGATTAAGTCCCACAGTATGCAGCTGAGTAGATTTCCCATCTTAGGTGGCATATTCTTTTAACCTTGAAATCAGCAAAAGCACACAGGTTTTTTGGCAGTATTTTTCTAAACAATGACAAGTAATCATTCACTTTCTATCTTTGTCATTTAGCTTTTTTATTTTAAGGAATTACTGTCTTATTAATATTTTTTGAGGAATTGTTGATTTTCTTTTTCATTCAGAACCAAAAATTCTTCTGTTCACCATCTGTCCTGTAAGAAAGGAATTTGAAATACAGGGATGCATCATCTTGAGAAGCTCCAACAGGCACTGCCATTTCACAGAAAACATTGAAAACTAAATTTTCCCCAAACTTTTCAAGCATTTCCTCTTTTCTTTTTCCTGTTTTCCTGTTTCTTTTAATTGATGTATTATTTCTGTTAGTTGTGATACTTAAAAGTTTTACATTATCACTTTTAAAAACTGAAATGCTTCACTAGCCAAAAATCAGACATAAAAAGGCAAATAACTTCTAAGAGATGTAGTTTGATTGGTGTAGATGGAAGGGTGACTTCTGTTCTCAGATTCTGCGTTAATTTCTGCACGTGATTGTTGTACTAAAGAACAGCAGATCCATCTTACATCAAGGAACAATTGGTGCCATCAGAAATGTATCATTCCCTCCCTCACATACCCACATCCTGCAACAAGGGGAAATAGGAAGCCTTTAACAGACCAAGGTGAGAGAGAAACTTCCTCTTAGATCTGGTCATTTTTCTGCTGTTGAACTTCTTTTGTGTTCCTAAAAACAGACTGTATTGCCCATGCATACACACAAGCCCAGAAATAGCACTTATCTCTGTGTACTTTGGCATTTCTTCTGAACCTGAAAGCACAAATAAAATCCATCTAAGTTGCTGTTTGTCATTGTCCAACTTTTCAAAGCTCTGGCCATCTCTACATGAACACTTAGTCCAGTTGTAGAGTGAAAACAAGAAACTTCAGATCCCATAAAAATGGATTCTCCAAACAATATGTAATAAATGAGGCTATGAAAACCACAAACCACATCTCAATAATCTATGTGGTGAATGTGGGTTATGTGGATTTAAGGGAATTAAACTAATTTTACAGTGACTTTTAAACTAACAGTGACTTTTAAGCACAATAGTCCCACTGAATTAATCAAGAATCTTAAATAGTTAATATTAAACACCTGGTCAAGATTCTTGATGTAACAGTGTTTCAGTGGCCAACTCATCTTACATGTTGTGTGAGAAATCTGACTTCCCATATATGTCTTTCAGTTGTGCAGAGCAGGTGGTGCAGCTCAGCTCAGGTGCTGATATGCTGCAAGAAGAATGAGGGATGGAGGCAGTCTGGGGCTTGAGGAGCTATAACATTCCTCAACTTCCCACCTTTCTATGCCTCTCATATGCTCTGGCACTGCCTAAAGCTGCAGACATGTTTCTGGTCATATGCCATTCACTTAGGAGTCACACAGCTAAGCCAAGCACCTTCTGTTCAGATCGTGGCCACTTCCATCCCCATAGATAGTGCTATTAGCCCATGGCTTGGAAGGAGCGTTTGATGTCATTTGACTCAGCAGGCACTTTTCCAGATGATTTAAGTCATGGTATTAACAAGCTGTGAAAGTAGTTTCAGCTAGCCCTTTTTAGCTATGCGGGTGATAACTTCAAAGCACTGAAAATAGGGGCAGGCAGAGGAAAGTAAAACCTTCCAAGATTCTAGCAGCATGGACAGGAATTCTCAGTATGGGAAGCCATGACCATAATAACATTCTAATGACTAACACCTCAATGTTATCAGGATATCTGTTGTGAAGCAAATGACTCAGACACAAAGTCAAGTTCATACACAGCATCTGCAGTTACTGTGTGTACTCTTAGCCTGCAGCAAAAAAGTCAAATACTTTTATTTAAGTCTCACTGCAAATGGCTTAGGTGAACATGTTTCACCCACATTTGCAAAGATTTGGATTGTGTTTACATTTATCGCAGCTCAATGGACACATGATAGTATGAGGGGACAAAATTGAAAGTGTCTGATCTCTTAATCTATACTTCAGCAAATCTTCTGCACACATGAGAGACTAAGTGAGGCTAAGTGATGCTCCTCAGTCTACAGTTAGATCACAACCTAATTTTCTGAACCTTCAAGTGCCCAGTAGCTTACTATAGCAGCGGTAAACCATAAGGCCCAAGGCTCAGTAGAAATACTCATCATATTTCCTTTTTAAAATTAATTTATTTTTGTCAAACTTTCACAATGTAAAATGTGCCTTGCAAATAATTAAAGTAACTGTCATCCTGGAAGCATACTTTGCATGTGAAATTATTGTATTGACAGGTTTTTTACACAAGCATGCCGTTTTAACAGTAGCAAAAACCTGGATGAATATACAACACCACAGTGTATATGTCATGTCGTGGGATATATGCAATTATTGTGTCCCTTTAGGACACTGAATACAAGACCCTAATACTGCTTAAATTCATTATTGCTAGTGCTATTATATAGGGCTTAAAGATGTTTTTACATGATTAAGTTCTCTGGGTTTTAAAGTATTGTTGCTATAGCAAACTATTTCAACACTGTTAGATACAAGCACTTCATTCTTCTCCTGTTTAATATTAACCATAATATCGTGTAATAAAATTGAAACAGAAGTGCCATAGGCCTAATTGTACTGTCACAGCCATGTAAATCAGAAATAGCTTCAGTAAAGCTACTGTTATTATGCTGGTGTAAAATTGATATAAATTAGAAATGACTTGGATGCTGTAGCTCTGCTTTCAGATAACACAGTGTAAAGGCCTCACTTAAAGTCCCCTATAATGGCTTATGAGTGCAATTCTCCTTACCTCATCATATTAAATGGCATTGTATCAAAAAAGGCCAATATTTATAAGGGATGACTTAATCAGATAGATCAAGGTAAATTAATGTTATGGGGCCAGATTCTGAGCTGTATTGACTTCTATGAAGTTAATGCAGACCTACGTAAATTTGGCTATGATCAGTATATAACTCACCATCACTTCCAAGAAACCTGAATTGCCTAGCTGTTATAAAATGTAAACTAAGAACCTTGACTTTAGATAGACTTTTTGGTTTGGTTTGGTTGGTTGGTATCTTTTCTGATGTGACATTAAGCTAATGAACAGCATCAGAAAGGAAATGTGGCAGACGTGGTGGTTACATCAAGAGCTACGAAGGAAACTGGTAATGAACTCTAGGAAAATAAATAAGGGCAAGTTCAGGAAACGTAAATGAAAATGCAGCTCTGGTATGAATTGAATAATAAAATTCCTGGTCATATTTTGCCATAAATAGTGGTTTGGGAATTCGTCATTCACCTTATTTAAAATTCAGAAATATTAAAGGTACAGGGTTCTCTCATTATAGAAGTAATAGAATTCTAGCTATTATAGAGTTAGGGTAATTTAAATAGCTATAGAATTCTTTATATCAATAAGTGGAACATCTGTATGAAATGTCCACCTGCTACTGTACTACTCAGTATACTTTACAATCAAATGTACTTAATCATTTTAAGATGTCTTCTAATGAAGGCTTATTGGGAATAACATTTTGAACACAAATACTTTTAGGCATTAAAACTGCTTTAAATGAGATTTCTTTGCCTTGTTTACCCATGCTGATTAATAAGCAATCTGTTAGGATGGCCCAATTGTGCTGGTGAAAGTGTGAAAGTAGATTAGTACTTCAGCTATGTTTGTGGTTTTAATCATCATTTCTCTTGAAGATTTTAAAAAAACCCTGTCTTTTGCACACTATCCATATGCAAAGAAAAGACACATGTTTTTAGATGTATATACCAATCTTTTGGTTTACACTTGCGGCTTAATATTATTGATCAAGAACAGCAGCAAAATGCTCCTTTGAGTTATGACATTTCTAAGCATAAATTTCAATTTTTAAGGAAACAGTGACATGAAGATCTGGAACTGGAATTCACTTTTTATAGAATGTTTTTGTTTTGCTAATAGAATTAATGAAAGGTGATCCTGGTTTTTTATCCGTTAATGCTTGTAAACAACTTTGAGAGATGTAGTGGCTTTTTTTGTTTACTTCTTATTATTAAGTGTAAGTTTAGAGGCAAACACCCTGTCTTCAAAAAAGATGATAGTTCAGATTTTCTCATGGGGTCATGCACTTTCATCTGTGGCATCCCACAGAGGGAAACAGATGTTGGCAAGTTATAATTTAAATTATCTGGAAAGCTCCCATGTGTAGAGCACAGTACTGTTAAATTCAGGAATAGCACAGCTCTATGATAATTATTGAATACTTGAACCATGCAATGTTATAAAAGTATAGGATCTCAGAACCTGGGCTGAAGCTGTCATCCTCACATGCATTTCTGCCTTCTGTACCCCAGCTTCATAGATGTTATTATTAAAATATGTTATGAGTTAAAAAAAATCCTGGTTTGATATGCAGTGACAGTAGAGTATAATCACGGATAAAACCAAGATTGGAAGCCCCCCGTGCCATTTACTGCTTCTGGGTGGTAGATCTCGCTCCAGTTCTGGCATGTAGGATGCATTATTTATACTGCTGCTCAATCAGATTCTCAGTACAATTTCTTGGGGGTTTGAGGAGAACCAACATATCCTGGCTCCCATCAAGTTTCAATATTAGGGTTTAGCAATTGTTTCCCATTGTCCAGTTTACGTCAGACTGCATTCTCAGCAGCAGTGGAATCAGGATGATGAAATAAATGCAGTGAATTACTCCTCTTCAAGGATGATATCAATTGTCACCATTTTCCTACATTTACTTGAATATGGAACTACCCTGAAAATATTTTATGATAACAAAAACCATCTGTAAACAATTTTATACTGAATTTTCTCCTTCCATAATGTTTCTCCTGTGACAGGGTGCATATGACCCGTGATTTCTATTGTTTTTTCTAAAAATATACATATTCTCATTGCATGACTACAATTTTTCCCTCTTATTTTCCTGTAGAATTTCTGATGCTGATTACTGTCAGGGTAACTCATTTCAGATGTGTCCCAGTTGAATGAAAAAGAAAGGAAGAATAAACGAGTCTACACCATAAAACTTTCAGCATTATTGAGACAGTTAACTATGTATGGCATTTGTTTGAAGAAGACTGAACGTAGTGTTACTCTTTCTGTGCTATTAAGGTTAAGACTGTATTTATCTGAAAATAAAACACTAAGCTTTGACACAAGTATGGGAATTTATGGAAGACCTGAAAAATATATTGCAAGACAGAGATTGGGCACCACTAAACATCAGATAATAATTAATGTTTCAATTTGCAAAGTATTCCATGCTGACATCTGTTGTTTGTCTGTCCTTCAGTCTCTCTGCTCTGAGATCAAGCAGAGGCGCCGTGGGGTTGCCTCTGTGCTGCGATTATGCCAGCACCTCCTGGATGATCAGGAAACCTGCAACCTAAATGCAGATCACCAGTCCATGCAGCTGATAATCGTAAACCTTGAGAGAAGGTGGGAAGCCATTGTCATGCAAGCTGTCCACTGGCAAACCAGGCTACAGAAGCGACTAGAAAAAGACTTGGTGAGTGATGCTTGCTTTAAAAGATGTTGTGCGATTTCATTCTTCTCAAGAAATGCTTTTTCAGCACAAGAAAAACATATCCATCTCTGAGAGTTTTCCTCTGACTGAGATGCCATTCCTATTCTTTACTGTCTACAAGTGAATTTTCAGCTTCTCACACAGCATTGTATGGAGAACATTTTTTTAATAATGTAAATGCACATATACATGTTGTATTTGCTGGATATTTAATCTCACCATATCTGATCCCATCCATGAATAAAACCAATCTTCTCCTGGTGCTAAGTTGCTCAGTACCTAACAGAACTGGGCCCAGAAACATATTTCACTGATTGTAAATATATTTTAGAAAAAGAATTTCCCATGTAACTAAGACTGGTTTTAATTAGCATCCTAGCAGTAGATGTGTATTTCACATCGAATGCCATGGGTATGTGATTAATATACAATCCTCTGTTATTTGAATATAAGTAAAATGCAGTAATTTGCTTTTATCTCAGGGAAATGATTCCTAAGAGGCAAAATAGCACTCTGCTTAAACCATCCATTAAGTGGCATGAATTAGATTGGTTTCCATAGCATAAAACTATATTACTAAGCAGGGGGAATAAAATAATCCCTACAGTAACACCATTGACTGTAACGGATGAATTGGCTCAGCATGCTTTGTGCTGCTATCATACTGCTGAAGTCTGTATACTGCAGCTACATTGACAGCAATGATAATCCTATGTAGTTCATATACTGAAGAGTCTTGATGAGATTTGGGAAAAAGTGACATAATTTTTTAGATTTATATCAAGCAAAGCAAAGGAAAAAAAGCTTGACATACTTCTTACCAATTATCTTACTAACAGTGAAATACTACTTTTGACATCTTTTTTTTAAAGTTCCTTTACAAAAGTAACAGAAGCTGTAATTCTCTGGTTCAGTATGGTCCTACATTATGAAGATACATAAGGCATTGTTTAGAAACACTAGCAGTTCCTGAGTGAAATGCTATTAGTCTAAACAGCCCAAGAAATGGTGAGTTAGTGAGAAGGATGCTGTGGACAGATGAACTGGTGAAGGTAATAGCAATGTTGCTTGCCTGCCTTTATTAAAAGTTATAACATAGGAGCACTTCTCTGCCTGTTTGGTTTATGGGCTGTTTTGCTTTTGGTATTGACATAGAAATGGGACTTGGTGAAGGAAGAGGTTTGAACAGACTTTTAGGACAAGTCAAAAGGGGCTCTGTATGAGGCAGCATGGAGGGAAGACATCCCTGAAAAGCAGATGCAGTGTCAGCATTGGTTTTATAAGCATGGGATTAGCAATGTAAAAAGTGAAGATAATTAAGGAGTTAAGCTATCAAAAATTTGACCTGGTTGGAAGAAGTGTAAAAATGATGACGCTGCATGCAAATGTACAAGGGTATAGAGGAAAAAGAGGATAATTTTTGTGTGTTTCTTTATACATCTCCGTAAAGAGAGGCAAGTACTAACTGAAGAGGAATGCAATTGGAAACAACCAAGATCATCTAAGAGCTTGCCACTATATGGCCAGCAGAAAAATGTCAAATCTTAATCACACTAAGATTCCCCTCAATGAGCTAGTGAGAGATGTAAATGTCACAAGCTGATGGAGATTACCAGAGGGAGAACTGAAAAAGCATGAAGTAAAGAGGAGATCTGGGGAGGAAAGAAGAACATTTTGTTTGTGCTTAGTTTATGCTAATAGGTACTTAGGAGAAGATATTTAAAAGACAGAAGAATGAGGTTAGATGGAGGAAGTTTGCTTGAGCCCTCTGTCCTGAGATGGGAACTGCAGGTATCTGAATACATATTATTAGGTAAAAAGGAGAAAGGGAATCAGGTAAGGTAAAAGACTTGTTCAAGTCTTGTAAAAAGCAGAAGATGAAGGAAGAAAGATTAACAAAAAACCCCAGAGGGTGGAAGCAAGAACAGGTAGATTGTGAGGAACACATAGAAATTTTCCAAGCATCCAGGGATTGGGTTAGGAAAGATGGGACACTTATAGGACTACATCTGCCCAGGGGCATGGAGGGCAACAAGAAAAGGTTCTCTAGATACATTGGTGACAAAAGAAAAAAAAAGAAAATTTGGTCCCGCTCCTGAAACAAATGGGAGATCTGGATATCTGGGACATGGAGATGGCTGAGGTACTCAATTACTATTTTGCCTCAGTCTTCACTAGCAAGTGCTCCAGCCACACCACTCAAATTGCAGCAGTCAAAAGCAGGGAATGGGAGAATGAGATCTTTCTGCTATAGCAGAAGATCAAGACAATCTAAGGAACCTGAAGGTGCATAAGTCCATGGGACCTGATGAGACGCATGCACAAGTCCTGCAGGAAGTGGTGGGTAAAGTGGCTAAGCCACTATCCATCATATTTGAGAAGCTGTGGCAGTCCAGCAAAGCTCCTGCTAACAGGAAATGAGAAAACAGAACCCAAATTTTTGGAAAAAAGGAGAAGTGGGAGGACCTGGGAAACTACAGGCGGGTCTGTCTCATGTCTGTGCCTGGCAAGATCATGGAGCAGGCCCTCCTGGAAACTATGCAAAGGCACATGGAAATTTAAGAGGTGATTCTTTACAGCCAACATGGCTTCACCAAGGGCAAATGTCCTGTAAATTTGGTGGCCTTCTATGTGTTGGACTTGTGCAAAGCATCTGACACTGTCCCAAATAATATCATTGTCTCTAATCCTCAGAGAAATGGATTTGATGAATGGACAAGTCAGTGGATTGGAATTGGCTGGATGATTGCACTCAAAGAGGTGTGGTCAATGGCTTGATGCCCAAGTAGAAAAATGGTGTTCCTCAGGGGTTGGTATTGGGATGGGCATTTTTAACATCTTTGTTGGTGAGATGGGAATGGACTGAGAGCACCCTCAGCAAGCTTGCTGCTGACATCAAGCTGTGTGGTGCAGTGGACAAGCTGGAGGGAAGGGATGCTGTCCAGAGGGACCTCGATAGACTTGAGAGGGGGGCTTGTGCAAACCTCATAAAGTTCAACAGTGCCAAGTGCAAGGTCCTGCACCTGATTCGGGGTAATCCTAAACACAAACACAAGCTGGACAGAGAGTGGATTGAGAGAAGCCCAGAGGAGAAGAACACATAGAGAAGGCAAAAAAATAAGAATCTAGAAGGCAGAAAAATCTAAGGAATTAATTTCTTTAGAATCTGTTCCAGGGCAGTCAAAAGTAAAACAAAGATTGTGAGAAAATGTTACAGAAATTTCAGTGGAATTAAAGGAAAAAACATAATTAGTGAGGATCCAGAATGGAGCTTTGTAGAAATTGTAGTTAGGAGTTTTAAACAAGACATTACATTTAAATGAGAAGAAAGTCAAGAAATAAAAGAAGACAAATGCCATCTCAACAGTTGCAGAGAGTCTTGATGGTAATGAGTCTGGGAGAGCAAAAAATGTGAACAGAAGTAAAAGAATTCATCAATGAAATAGGCTGGGCAACTGAATGGGTTAGAAGATAAATATGAGACTGAGGAATAGAAGAGATTGATAAAGAAAGAAAATACAGCAGCAGAGATTTTTAATTCTCTTGAGAAACTCTGGTTATGTTTTTGTGATAGTTCCATCTTTGGAATATTTTTAGTCATATTACTAATGTGTTGCAGCAATAGCTCTAATAGATTTGGTCAGTGCTACACAAAATGTTAATCTGACCAGCAGTAGGAAAACCAGTTGAATTTTGGGGATTTAGAAATAAATATGTGCAGTATTTACATGACAACCAAACCAAAAAAACAGCTTTCAGAATCCTGAACTTTTTTTTAGAGACTGAATATTGTTGGGTCTATAGCAGCCCAAGAGGGAAAGAACTACAGTCCAATTGTGTTATCTTAAAGGTAAAGTACCACGAATCAGCTTTTTTTTTTTTTTTAATTAAATGTATATCTTCAATTTGACTTGGGGCAGAAAGAAGTTGCATTTGTGAGATATCTTAGGGAGTGCTGACAGAGGTCTAAGCTTCTCTAGTGAAAACATATTATCCTCTTTTGCATGTGGGCAGTTGCTGTGCGGAAGCAGTTGCTCTAAATAAACTGTTACGAGCTAATTAGAGCTTGATGCTGCTCTTGCAGCAAGAGTGAAGTCTTGTGTTTCTGTTTGGGATTGAAATTGATCAGGAGTTGAGGCATGGTGAGGATAGGAATCTTGCTTGATACCTGGATGCTTGGAACTTCACAAGGTACCCACTGCTTTGTTCCCTCTTTGCCTGAGGTAGTCTGGAGTTATTTGCTGAGCTGAGCTGCCTTTCACCAGCCTAGGGGGTGTATCATTCTTTCTGCTGAGAAATAGCAGCCTTTTAGAGATACCATTGTGCTCATCTAATTATCATTGCAGGCTGTTTTGTTTTGGAACCTCTAATCTTAGGCTGCTTTCTAATAATGTTTCTTTTAAATATGTCAGTATCTACAAGTTTCTCTTGTTGAAAAAACTATCTGTATTCTCAACATTTAAATATGCCCCAGCCACTGCAGGATTCACTTTTTTTGACTTTCCTTGTCTGAGTTGGCATGTTCTAACCTTCCTTTTCACTCAGTTCCTGTGCAGTCATTTCTTGGGTAGGTACCAGAACCATTTCTTCTGCTACCCTATCTCTCTGTATTTGATGGTGTGCCAGTCTTGGCACACGAACTGTATCCCGTGGTAACAAGTCTGTCTTTGTGGTTGCCTACAAAATACTGTAATTTATGGAAACAAATAAGATGTTTATATACCCTGATGGCATCTGACTCATTCATGGCATCTGACTTGCTGACAGTAAATAAGATACCCCAGCTGATTATATAGCCTCTGTGCTAGAGTCACTTTCATCTTCTACTGTCTTCTTAATTTGTGTCCTGGAATCTTCCTTTGTCCTCTTTCTGCCCCTTTTTACATTCAGTCACTTATGTGGGCCACTTAAAACATTACAAAGGTACACTCAAATTAACCACAGAAAGCTTTTATATTTCTTTTGAATTGTTTGTCTTCATTTATTGTCTTCAGCAATTTTTAATTTTGCTCACCTTTTGCAATAGTGGGCACCACAAGTTTATAAATAACAAGATATTAACATGTACTTCATGCACCTAAAGTCGGGTAAAAGCTGTCCTTCTTATGAACAAAAAGTTCTGTCTAGAATGTGGAATTATCAATAAGAATCACTCCAGGAAGATGAAATATGGTTATTTTATGTTAAATATGTCCCAAGTCAAATAGAAGGTTCAGCAGGTTAATCTAGCTATATAGTATGAAGTATTCATACAATGAAAAAAACCTCAGAAAACTGGAAGCAGTCCTAATTTGTTTTAGCAAAAGAGGTTTTTATCTCCCCCATCTGTTTTGGTGGTTTTTTTTGTTTTGGTTTGGTTTTTTTCTGGTAAATTCTTTTCATCCAGATTTATCATTCCATATTTTGCTGATATAATGTTATATATCACCTTAATTTTAACTTCAGGATTACACAGATGCCTTATAGCTTGTATAACAAGACCCTGCTAGCAATCATCTTAAAGGAAAAAGGAGACTGCCTGGCAATTGCAATAGCAATAGCAACAATCTTCATTTAACTAAACTCAAAATTGCCATCTAAAATTCCTGCTCAACAGCTGGAGAAGTTTTAACTCACTGTGCACTTTCCTTTAGAAGGTAAAGGTTCCTTTCTACTTGAAAGACTGAAAAGATAAAAAATGGATTTGGGACAGACTCAGTCATAGCTGTGCCCATAAATTAAGTCAAAGTGTGAATATGTAAGTTGTTTTCTGCAATTTTTTTTTAAATCTTTTGCTCAGCCAGTGGAATACCCAATGCAAGTTATGTGTTTAACCTCAACAGATTATTCCAGCTGCTACAGAGGATGCCAGTTTGGGTATGTCTTGCCCAGGTCAGGTATGTCCCTGTATGGAAAGCTACAATGAGGTGAGCCTGGAAATTCGCTTTTTTGGGACAGGGAGAGAGAGAAAAACCTGTGTTTTCTAATGGGTTTTGCTTTAGCTGCAATTCAATATTCCTGCCTTTTTGGTGAGTGGAGAAGCTGATTTTTCTCCAGCCTGCTCATTCATTGAATGAGAAACATACCTGTTTTATGGAGCAGACAATTTCTTTTCTTATTCAACAGAGAAGGCCAATTATTGAAAGGATAGTATTACTCACGCATTTAAAATGGAGATTTTGAGCTGAGGCAATTTGGGTTAAGGTGCCCTAATTCTCCCATTGTCCTGAAAATGTCTGAAATATTCACTTGTCTGATCACCAAGTTCACTAGTATACCCCATTAAAAAAAAAAATCTCTTCTTCTTCTGAGTCATCTTATGTGTACATTACACTGTAAGTCCAGCAGAACCCTCATCTGTATTGGCTTGAAAGTATGCTGTACATCCAGCCACATAATTGAAAATAATAAGGCCACAATAAATGGGATGGCCTTGGGGTATAACACCCAAGGGATTCAATTGGTGTCGCTTTGTATCAATGTCCATGCATCATGGTAATTGAGGTAACATAACCAATTACCACATTTTAATTAGAGTTGTAAGGACTTGGGAAAATCTGCAATGGTGAGACAGCTCACTTGAAAAAAAAGAAAAAGAAAAAGGAAAAGAAAAAGAAAAAGAAAAAAAAAAAAAAAAAAAAAAAGAAAGGCACTTCTTTCCACAAGCTTGTTTCTTAGGAGGTAAAGAGCCTGCTTAAAGGGCTGTTCAGGATTTTTACCCAGCATCCTCCTCTTTTCCTTCTTTATAATGCATTTGGAAAAACAAATTGTTAAAAAATACTATATTGCTTCTGATTTGGTATCTTTATTCTTTTACTCTATTTATGTGTTTCTGTGATGCTTTCTGAGAAAGAAAACAGTTTTTCATAATGTTAGGAATGGTGTCTCCCCTTCACTTCTCTGTATTTACTTCACCAATGCAATATTTTTTCAACCCATGGGATGACACTTGTTCTAAGCTGAAGAAAACATGCACAAACCCCCTTCTTTCAAGGGTAAAAAATTATTCTGTCATTGTTCAGTATTTGCTAGATAGCTTCACTAAACAAAACTTGGTTTCTAAAAGTTTCTTATTTCATCACCAGCCATCATTTTGTAAGGTGACGCCTAGCTAAAAACCTTGCATAAAATGCAGAAGTTCATCAGGAGTCTCTTGCACAGCAAAGTACTGAGAGATTATTAACTTATTTGGGTGAGGAGGGCACGCTATATATTGTAAAGTGCTGAACACTCATTACATGGTCTAGCCCTTACAAATTATTTAAGGACTTATGTTTGAACCTTTACAGATTTTTTTTTTAAATATCTATCACAATTTTTGTTTTGCTATTGGACCTCTTCCATATAGCCTATGACAGTACCATCTTGAGGGCCTGCATTTGCTCACTTTGGTGCTTCCTTAAAATATTTACTTTTTAAGTGAATGGATATTTGATTTTAGAGTTTTTAATATGATGCATCTTCCTCATACTTGAGGTGTGTATGTTTTTGAGCTTCTGGGTTGCATTACATGTCTGATTTGTGACATGGAACAAATAGCTTTAGGATCTAAAATGTAGTTACATAAGTGTTGAACATAGGTCTAGATTTTTCTTGGAATTTAATTGAAGATAGGTAATATGCCCCACATTCTTGCAAGAAATTCTGTGTTTCTGGTAATTTCCTTGAGGACCAGCCATAGTTATGAGGACAGCCATCATGAGAGTGCACAGTCGGGATGGTCTGACAAAATGAAGCTGGTGAAACCCTTGTTGTTGAGCAGATCTAAGTAAAAAAATTGCAGACCCAGTCAATTTTAGTCAAAATTCAGACAAATGCTGTGTCATATTCTTGAGAGAGTCTCCTGTGTGGTCAGGTTTTTAGAGTGAATAGAAAGAAAAAAAGAAATATGTTTAAGTCTTTCAACAGAGGGCTCTACTCCATCCTCAGAGACTGCAAATCTTTCTGTCACAATTAAAAGTATAAGGTAACAATCCAAGGGTGAAATACTCCCTGCGTTTCACCAATCTGCTATATTATTCCACCGTTTCCCTCACTCTGGCAGATGTTGTCATGTTTTGCCATGGCTTTGTAAAATGATGGGAAGTTCATACTCATAACTCCAGCCAAACCAGAAAAATTCTCAGGAATAATCAGTTTTCATAGGAAAATAAGTAATTTTCAGAAATTAGAAATCTGATGTTTCCAAAGCATGCAGATGCTGAAAGAACTATCAAGCACCAAACAAACAAACAAACAGCAAAAATACCTCATTAAAAGAGAAAAGCTAAAATGGTTTTAATTTTCAAGGACAGAGGTCTTCAAAAGACTTCCTATTTAGGCATTTAAGTATAGAGTCAGCTATTTAATAGTGCTCAGCAGACAGTGACTCTCATTGCAATGCGTTGTGTTCAAATTACAGGATGAAGTCAGTGTTTTATTTAGACACCTAATGTCCACTAATCATAAGTTCATGACTCAGGCCAGGATTGTCTTAAAAATTACAGTTAAGGGAAATATGAAAGTCACAAACTTGTGATTTTTTAAATTAATTTAATGACTTGTTGCTCTGTGTGTCTAATGAATCCACTTCTGCAACGAACCTTATATGAGTGCAATTGAAGATAATCTTCAGACCTTTTTTTTCAAGAGTTTTCAAACAAAATAGCTTTTAGAAAAAGAGGAAGAAGCCTTATTTTGTGACAGGTTGCACTGCAGCTTTTTCATCTTACAATGGCCTTTCATGTTGGATATAAGGCCACAATACTCATGCCGCTATGGAAATAAACTTGCAGGGTCTTCAGGAAGTATCTGCATATCTCATTGTTCAAGATTATAGGATGGTCTAGGAGGTACATCAGCTCTAAGCAGGCAGGAATATAATTAAAAACTATTTTAAAAATAAATGAAAATAACTAAGGAGCAATTACTTTTTTTTCTCAACACACAAAGTAAAAGGTACCTGATTAAATTATCAGGCAGGAGATTTAAAACAATCAAAAGGGAATACTATTTTCAAGGAGTGTATAATAAAAATGAAATTTGTTCCTACAGGATGTGGGGGATAGCAAAAATACAAATGAGTTCAGTAAGTAGTCAGACAAATTAATGGAGGATACATCAACTAGTGCTTATTAAATTCCAAATCTGAAAGTCCCCACAGGCTGACTTCTCAAATTTGGAATGGCAACTTCCGTACCCATATATGTTTTTGAGGCTTTTCTAACTTTTCCTTAAACCTTCACTACTAAAAACTGCAGGAGATGGACTCAGCTGAATGGACTGTTGACCTCACCCAAAATGACAGATGCTGTTTGAAAGCACATGAACTTGCAGAATTGGAGGCCTACCTATGCTATATGTAAAGTGAAGAAGTTTTACAGTATGCCTAGAGAGTTTTCATTTCATTAGGAGGGTTTTGTGCTATTTCCAAAATCTGGAACGTGGCCATTTAGGTAGTGTGCTTTCACCAGAAGAAAACTTTCAAAAGTGTACCCACTTAATAGTTTTCCAAGACATTTCTAACATATTTTTCTGTAAAACATACAGAAATTATAATACATCTACTTAATTTTTAAATATGTACATACATTTATGTCAGAGGTACTATAATATGCATTAAATAATAAAATGTAAATCATGAGAAATGATAATCTGAATTTCATTTCTCCTTACCTATAAGATGTTTGTGTCATCATTGTAGCTCTAATCCATATCCAGGTCTTCATGTTCGATGTGTGCAGTAATATGTAAATTAGCTAGCCAGCTGCATTAAGCAGTGTTTGTTTATTCTATTTCTTTTGGCATAGCATATAACTGAATCTCTGCCAAAAATGTGGCTGCCTCAGGGAACAGTGTTTGAGTTGAAGGAAGTTTTGAAAGGAAAGATATATCATAAGTCTTTACTCTGTGAAACAGTAAAATCAAAAGAAATTCTGTTCATAAAAAATACCTATATTAATGTAAAAGAATCAGTTTGTAAAACACAATGAACAAACAGAATCTCTTTAGAACACTCTGTTTACATTGGCTTTGTAAACAAGAATACAATACTAAGAGACAGTGATTTTTTTCATGCGTGGGAAGGATGACAAAGTGGTGAAATGTGAAAATGGAAAGTTTAAGAAAAATTATTTTTAAATGGCATATTAATCTCCCCTAACACATAGCAGTTAAGTACATTTAAATTTAGAAATCAGTGACGTTTAGATTTTAAAAAATTGCATTAATGATGCGTAGAGCTATCTACTTATAGTTGCAGTCATTTCAGTCTTCCTGCCTGACACTTCCTTTTTTATCCAGCCAGCTAATTTCCCCTCCTTTGTGAGGAGTAACTGTTTTCACACTAGTGCTTACCCAGCAAGCCTCCTCATTGTTTCATGGTTAATTATCTTCTTGAGCTTCACCTTCTCGAGCAAAGGGAAAAAGACTGGGCCTCCCCACAGCTCTAAAGAAAGCTAAGTTTTAGAGATTCACTTTGTGAATAAATGTAGTGTCTGATCTACAAATATAATAAATGCGTTCCTAAATTTATGGAGTCAGCTCATTCAGCAGTTTTACTGAAAAATTCAGAAAGACACTTTCTAAAAATCCATTTTGATTTTTAAAAAGGGAGGAATAATGTTTCAGTGTGAAGCAAAATACCATAAACTGTTCCAAAATTTCTAAGTGTTACACAAAAAGTACGTCAGACATCTAGTTGCAGTGAAAACCTGAGCAGCTGCATGAAAGACTTTGAGCTCTATAATACATATTAACAACACGTCTACTGATAACATTAATACTAATAGCCCTGTTCCCCTCAGTTATTACTTTGTAATCTCTTAGTATTCATTGGACCTTTTGTACCTCACCAGCACTGAAAATAGTCACTGTGGATAGACTGAAATCTTCAGCTTATGTTCTGATTTTATCCCAAGTTTAAACTGTATAACATTTAAAATAAACCCACCTGAAACAGTAGAAAGTTGAATAATGGCAATATAGTGATTTTGTAACAGTGAGTTACTCCCCATTGTTATTTTGTACTCTGTCAAACTAAGATAGGCACGTGTAAACCTCTCACAATAGCAAGATATGGTTGTCCACTACTTTGGCTTCTTAGTGAATTTCTACAAAGTATGCTTATATCAAATCATTTCTCAAGTGACCAGACCAAACTGTGCACATAATACTGGTACTTGAGACATTGTACAGGACTTATTCAATGTCCTAGCTTAGACTGGAAATTCCAATCCTTTTTTTCCAGACAGCTCCAGAGCTGTGCTGACATCTATTATGTATAGAGAAAGCTATAAACTTCATCACTTACCAGAGAAGGAGACAAGAAAATAATCTGGAAGTTCAAAGATGAGATGATCTTGGTGAAAGAGCTCTGCCTACCTAGGGACTGCTTATATTTGGAGATTAGGCCAGTGTTTCTATATTGCAACATTTGAAAAGCATCTTTTCTTAGATATAGGCTGTGTAATGGCAAGGAGCAATTGTACTGTTGTAGCCTCAAAGTGCTTACCATTGTAATTTTGATTCATTGCCAGAACTCCCTGCCACTTACTGACAACTGTGGTGTTTAACTTAACACTTGGAAATCCATAGGTGGGCAGACTGTGCAAGTACTCATAATATGCAGTATTCTTCTAGCCTTTGAGTTAACAATACTTGCTTATTGACTCCCCTCAAGTTGCTATCTCAAATTTACAGATGGTGAATCAATCACCTCAGGAAATGCCAGAACTTAAGTTGCAAAGAAATTGCACTGAAAATTTAAATAAGGGGGACAAGGAGTCCATTCTCATTGATAACAGGAATTTGGTGGTCTCGCAACTGATTCAGAAGAAGAAACTGATGATAGGGACAGGTATTTTTCATGCAGTCCTGTTATTCATTAATAATAGATAAAGTTTCCCTTTCCAGTATACTGGAAGAATTTTTTTTGTTTAGAAATTCAAGCCTCTCTGTTCCAGCTCTTCATGAGAAAACTTTCTTTCTAGGTTTCTCCTAAGGTCAATCTCCCAAGGGCTTATGTCCTGCTCTTTTGTACCTTACATCAGTCTATGTTTCTATGGAGATTCTCACTCTTCAGAGTTTTTCACAAACCCTCATTTCTGCTGAAACAAAGCTCTTTAAAAAGCCATGATTTCAGGTGTCCTGATGTGCCTACTGCAGTTTGGAGATGGCTATTGTGTCTACTGAGCCCATTCATAGCATCCACGGAGTTGTTCTGGTTTAACTGAGAGTACATTGTTAAAGCAGTATCAGTTCCAGTGCAAATGACACTAAATTGAAAGTATTCTAAACAGTATGTAGACCTCTTAACTAGTACAAAGAGAAAGCAATAGTGATTTTTTTTGTGTCACTTTTCTTTGCTTGTACAAATTTGTTTATGAGCATCTAAATGCAGAATACAATTGATGTGCCATTAATATGGTGTTCCACAGACTCCCTGATTTTTGTGGATATTTTGTAATCTTAACTATAAAGATGCCATTTGGGTCAAATTCGGAGACTTTGCATGGATGAACCCCCAGCAACTCGCATGGGCATGTATCTGAGGTATAGTGCCAGGATTTACTCTGTTCTGAACCATGTGTACATTGAAACATTTTGGGTTTAGGTAAAGCTAGGAATGTTTTTCTAAGAGTTCCATAAAGGGCTTGTGATGGATTCTTGAAGAAAGAAAATCATATATTTCTCTGAAGTAAAGGTGAGATATGAAATTACATTCAAGGGCAAAAATCCTGTCATGTAACCTCTTGACAGATGAAAAGAAAGCTACAAAGCCGTAAAAACAACAGTTGGTAAAATACGCCATGTAGCCAGGCTTTCTCATCACAGAAAAAAAGCTACAAATACACAACTTGGGATATAGGTCTGGGATTGTAAACCTATTTGGGTGACAGTATTATTCAAGATAAAAATGTTATAGAAGTTTTTCTTTCTAGAAACATTTAAAGGGAGTCTTTAGCAAATAAGAAACAGAGATGTTAGAAAGGATAAGATTGCCAAAAAAAGAGGCCAATGCTTCCATAGAGGATGGAAAAAAGATAATGGGTAGGTCATTAACAATGATACTTTGGACACAGTGCAGGGACTGAACTTGTTGAGTCCCTGCTTTTGCCTGGATCTGTGATCAAAATTAGTTCCTGTAGGCCTTCTGCTGACATGGCTCACCTTCTGTTTCGGCCTGGCTTGTACACTCCAGCTGGAATGTGATGGAGAGGCTGGAGACTTTCACTCTTTCTTTTGTCCATCTGGTCTTGCAGGCAGCTTACCAAGGATACTAGAAGACCCTCATAGGATTCATATGCAGGCACAACTGACCCTAGAATCTTACCAAGCATCATCAGGTGACATTGAAATAGCAGAAGAATGCTTAGAGAATGGACAATTTCCCTGACTTCTAAAACACTGCTCCTACTAGTAGGAGTTAATAGTTTTCAGCTGGGCATCCTCTTAAAACATCACTGCAGTTATTTTATCTGTCGTTTAGAAGATATGCCCACAAAGCTGCTGCCATGATAAGGAATATTAACCATTTTAAAATCTGGGTATTACAATAGTAGTCCTCTATTTATTTATTTCTGAGCATTATCAGAGATCTTCAAACATCATCATATAGACCTGAGCAATGGTGGAGCCTCCGTTGTTCCCAGCTCATACTGAGACCCTTGCAGGTGACATCTGTGACTGCAGAGGGCAGAGGCAAAGTCAATGTCCTTCTCTGTGCATACAAGCACCCATGTAGGACCCTGGCACTACCCGTAAGCATACATGACCCCAAAAAGAGAAGGAGGAGTTCTGCATGTGCAGGATTGAGTGTGTTATTTCATCGAGAGAGGCAATAATAATTGTAAAATGCAGAAAGAGATTACTGCAGGTTTAGATCTTATTTTCTCAGGAAATAAATGTGTACCTGCCTTTAATTGCAATTATAACAAATATGTATGTTCATGATATGTTTCTTTCATGATCTGTGATAAAGCATATATTCTTCCATATATTCTGAGACTATTCTGTAATGTGTTGGCCACTTCAGTATTATGCACAGGGAATATTATGCATATGCATATGCTTATGCATATTAAAACATTGGTGTTGGGAAATGGAGATAGTTTTTTTGATGACTGTGATATAGGGAGCACCATTTAGAAAATGAGTTTAAGTGAGGCAGAGATGAAGTGGCACTGTACACATGACTATTTCCCTCAGCAGAAGTACTTGGCATGCTTGCATTTTTCAAAAGACAAAATCATGTTTGTCTTCCTTGAATGTGCACGCATTCCTGGATGTGGGGGATGGTTTTCTGTCCTTTTTCCCCTGGCCCCTCAGTGCAGTTGAGTTTGGATAATTTGGCCACAGCAACTGAAGGATATGTTGTAGGGAGGGAGGAAGAACAGAGTTTGTATTTATTATTGTAAAAGCTCTTTTTTTCATGTTAATTCCTTTAAAAAAATATAATAGTATGTAGGGGTTACATTACAGGCCTGTTTCACCAACACAAAGTATCTGTACTGGACTAGCACATGCAAATGAAGCCGAAACAGAGAATCATTGTTTAATATAATTTGCTTCAGAAAAAAGCTAAACTATTCTTGTTTTAGTAAAGGAAACAAATGAAAAATTGCATTTTGACACTTTTCCTTAAAGAGCATTGGGGCTGAGGAAATGTCTTTATTTGGCTTAATAAGTTTATTTCTTCCCATTAACATTTTCTGCAGATTAACTGGTTAGCCATTAAACATGAACTCTACAAGCATTTAAGCACACACCTTACTGTGCTCACAAGAGTTATCCCACTGAAATGGGAATGCTTTCCTGAGCAAAATAGTTTTGGGTTCAAAGTAGGAATAGCTAAACTCCTTAAAGCAGCACTTTCAAACACATTAGAATTAATTTAACCTTTCACTCTTCTGAGTCTATAATTGATTATTCACTTAATCATGCTTAAAACTTTTCATGCAACAATAAATGCCTCCTAAGTGTTGTTTATCTAGTGGTAACATGTAAAAAATAGGAATATGCATAATATTGTGCATCTTCTGATTCTTATTACATTGGGTTTTTTTTACTTTCTTGGTCAAAACTATTTGCCTTTTCTTACTCTGAACCATGTGACCATAGAGAACTTCTCTAAATTTAGTGGTATTTAGTGACTTTATGATGACAGAAGCCACCCTGACCTACTTTAAAACTACCCATTTTTAAAAAAATTAAATATAAATTTATACTCACACACTCTTGCACATATGAAAAACAGGTTTCTCAATTCCAGGAAAATTAGTGCCATCAATTACACAAGCTGGTATCCAAAAAGTTTCTGCCCAACAGGATGGTACCTTTGCGACATGTTTTGCCACAGACTTCAGCAAAGCCAGGGATTAAGAGTCAACACGAGGCTCACCCCATTGAAATGTGAAGCTCTGTAGCACACTCCAAGATTCTCTTTAAATACAGTCTGTCTTAGATGTGGAGATCAGCATGTCTGTCTGTGATAGACCCCTTCCTTTTTGGGTATTTGCATTTCAAGAATGGATCATAGAATCATAGAATCATAAAATCAGGGAATGTTTTGGGTTAGAAGGGACCTTAAACATCATTTAGTTCCAATCCCCCTGCCATGGACAGGGATCCCTTTCATTAGACCAAGTCACTCAGATACCTTGACCCAGGCTAGGTAGAACTTCCTCTGGAGTCTGTAAGTGCAAACTCTCTAGGAAAGCCTCATTCATAATCAACTGAAACAAAATAAAGAGCATGGTGCAGCTCTTTCACAAGTAAAGTTTTCCCAGTTGGAAATGGCAGTAGGAGATTTATCTGCTTTGTGTAAAAGATGAATTATACAATACTATACAGTTCTTTTGAATGAAAAACATAGACAGAAGAAACAACACCATTTTTTTCCCAATAAAGTGAGCAAACAATTTACCTCTGACTCTATCTGACATTTATCACTTGTACCCTCCTCTGTACAACATCAAGTAAAGGATAAGGTTGGCGAATTTTAAACATTCTTTTGGCAAGACCTAGTAATCTATTACTATCATGATAACTCTAACCATCCAGCACCCTACCTCTGCACTGAGCAGCCTGAAAAAGAGACATCTGATATGATAAAAATAGTCCTTTGAAATTCCTAGGTTTTTACCTTGCTGCTGCTGTCAGTGCAAATGTAGGCTGGAGTGACACCACCTTCCATTCTTCACTCAGAGATTTACTCAAGAGGCTAGGGTGTGGCTCTTCCAAAAACTACCTCAGTGTCTGTCTCGTTTGAACAGTTCACTAAATTTTGTAAAAAAATATATCAAGAATATAAATCTGTACTAAAAATGCCAAATACAAAATGTTTGTGACTTAAGCTGAGTGGTTTGTTTCCAAGTTAAAACTTTGTCTGTATTTGGGAAGGGCTGCCAATATAGTTGATAACCACTAAATTTGTAGTTCAAGGGATATGATGTTTATAACTACAGTAGTAATTCACTAATATCAATTTAGTCAGTTCCTTGGACAGAAAAAGCTATATTGGTGAAATGACCATATCTACACAAGAGTCTTTGCAAGTATAACCAACAATCAGAAATAAAATAAAATAAAATAAAATAAAATAAAATAAAATAAAATCCTTTAGCATCAAGCTAAGCCTGTAAAACTTCTGAGTATGTGCCAGGACTTGGAAAAGCATATGCATTTGAAGAATAAAAAAATAGGCTTTGAAGTGGGGAACACTCAGTGAAGATGAATGGGCTGAGGTCACAACTCTACATGTTTTATTGTTTTAGTCCATCTGACTTGCTGAACAAACAAGGCAGCCAAGTGCTGATTTACAGAGGGAAGGTTATCTTCCTGACCAATAAGGACCAAATGTTTTGTTTTGAGAAACAGAACCAGATTCTATGGTACATAAAATCCTTGGAACCTGCTGCTGATTTCCTGCCTTCAGTAATTTCTTCTTGCAGCTGGCAGAAGCTTAAAACAGTAAAATCAAGCAGTTTAGGAAACTTCCCACAGCACTGTCTTCCTAATGCTGAGTACGACAGAGTTGTAAAACAAGACACAGAGAAAATGAGCCATTGAATCTGATTTTTTTTTAATCTAACAGGTTTTCAAATGAACTTAATTATAGTCATTCTCTTGCATTTTACTTAAATGTTAGTTAAGGGTCAGCTACAGGTGGGAAACTGGGTCCAACTAAGTACAAACCAGGAGCTTTTAGTAAAACATGGCAAACTGGCAAATCCAAATAAAGATTTCTGAACTCCACAATACAGAGCAGTACAAAACTGCTCTGATAGCCATAGCTGTCTAGCAAATGGGTGTTTTCATGGGAATTTAACTTTAGCCAATGTCTCATGGGGGAGAAAAAAAGGACTCTAGCAAAGGTACTCTATAAAACCTTTGGGGTAGGTAGATCCACAGAGAGACTCTAGGTTTCAGTATTAGTCATGACAGATTCACAAAATACCCAAGGCTTCCTAACCTGCCAAGAAGGAAAAAATTATTTCATGCCTACATTCCTATCCATTATTATGTGCAATATCTTAACACAGCTGCAGTACTCAGGGACCTACATTACAGCTAAGCCCAATGAAGCATGAGGACACAGATTTATCAACTAAGTTAATAACTGCATCACCCTGTTGAATGGTGGATAGCTACTCTGCCCAGTTTGGAGAAAATAATTCCTCCTGATTCCCTTTGATTGTTTTAGCCTTTGGATTACTGGACATACTGGGATGATATAGCCTTGTGTCTTGCACAGAACAATGCCACCTATATCCATAATTAAATAGTCACTGGAGCAGAGGTTTGGCACTGTCTGTGTCTCTTGCAGGTCAAACATGACAAACACAGCACTGCAGGACAAAATTCTCCTCATCTATCTATGACCAAATTAATATTTAATTGTTTTATGCAAAATGACACAGGACAAACAAGCTTCTTTTCAGAACAGCATGTAGATAGGGCTTCTCCTGAGAGAATAGCTTGGTTCATATCTCTTATGACCAGTCTGACAAAGTGTCCCATGCCCAAAATCAGTGTCCTAACTATTGAGCTCACAAAAGGGCTGAGCAGCTTTAGTTCTTACTTCAAAGAGAGTTTCCAGCTGAGAGTCAAAGTCAGAAGTATGTGCCTTTCCCTGCACAATTAACCTTGGCCTAGTCTTGATGAATCTAAGTCAGTGACTAAGTTGTGCAGAACTGCACTTCGTTGGAGTACAGCCTCATTTTATCTGCTTTATGTTTGCTGGGATTTGCTCTTGCTATTTGGCATGATGTCAATGCTGTATTTGCAAAACAACACTTACTCAAAGAAAATTAGAGAAAGCAAGTGATCAGAGTTGAAAGGTTTTCTTGGAAGAAGTGTTTGTGTTTCTGGATACAGTGATCACTGTTCAGCTGGTCAGATGATTTAAACTGAAGAATTCGACATTAGTCAACAGTTCTATTACAAGACTCCTTGTATAAGCAATGCCTTCTCTAATATGGAGGCCTCTCAGTAAATACAAAAGTAAAGTGAAATTAATTTGTGCTCAGCCCTCAAATCAGGGACCATTTCAGTCTTATTTTCAAGGGCTTAAAATGGTTTGGTTGGCCACTCGACAAATCACATTTGAGTGAGAAAAGTTGTCAAGGTGTTCTTCCTCTTCCACACATTTCTAGAATGAACAATTCTTGTTATCATATGTCCTGAGTCATAATAACCAACATTATTGGAAAGTTACAAAAGTCCTTAAAAAAGAAAATTAAGTTTAGCTCATTTGTTTGTCAGTCCTTTTCCAGAGAAAGGTACCAGGGCAGGCATTTTTTGAAACTCATATAGTACTTAGTTTTTCAGCTGAAGATATTAACATTCATTAGTCTTACTTGTTATTTTTACTGCCTTTATTATCAAGTAAAGAATAGATACAAATTTTAATAAAAAATTCATCAAGAATTTGTGATCTGTTGTTTTAAAATTGACAACACTGAAGTTTGTTATAAACATTTCAAAAATCCTTTCTTATACCCTTTATATATTAACTATTTTAAACTTAAGCAGGCTAAGAGAGATTTTCATATATCCAACACAATTGCATGGTTTTTACTAACACACTCCTGTGTGATTCTTAGTTAAAACTTACTATATATAAAGTGACCAACCACCATTAATGAATATTAAAGAAAATTCAAATTTCTGTATTATATTTTGACATCAAATAAGAAGAAAAAACTAAGAAGTCTAAGAAATCTTTCAAAATGCAATAAGTTTCATTTTAATTGATCATTGTAATAGCACACAAGAGGTAACAAAATTAAAAGGCTATTAGTGATCACTGTTCCAAAAATGCACTTTACTTCCATTAACTTACATGATTTCAATGGAAGCACATTTCAAGTACAGCTGTAAATATTTTTAATCTTTGACTTTTTCTTTTACAGGAGCCCCTAAATGTTATTGATCCCAGTTTGATGGATCTAAATGGTCCAAGTGAAGATGCACTAGAATGGGATGAAACTGACATAAGTAATAAGCTGATCAGTATTCACGAAGACTTAAGTGATCCTGATCAGGAGCTCAAGGATGATCTAAACCAGAAACCTGCTTCAGAAGAATGTGGTGATAATGATGTGAATGAAGATGAAAATATCAGTAATCGTGGAATTCCTCTTTATTCTCCCAACATTACTTCCCCTCCAAATCCTCACATCTATCAGGTCTATAGTCTTCATAATATTGAATTATCAGAAAAAAAACATATGCCTTTTTTGAAAAAAACATCCAGACTCTCGGATGTAATGCAGTCTAACATTTTAAACAAAAGTCTTAGTAAAGACTCATCATTTTCATCTACCAAATCCCTGCCAGATCTAATAGGAGGGACCACATTGGCAAAACCATGTAACTACATGTATCAGAGTGGAAACATAAGCAGGCATTCTGAGAGTGAGAGTGGGATAGTGAGTGAATGTGATACAGAAACTACTAATAATTCAGAAATTTTTTTGCTAAATGATATTGAAAGCAGTCAGAGTAATCCTGAAATAGGGCATGTGGAAAGTCAAGTGGATGATGTAATAAAACCAAAACTAAAGCAAGATGAAGAAGATCATACTAGTCTTTCAGACGATTTCCAATTGGCTCCTTCTGCATATTGTGGAAGTGAAAATGATGAGAATTTGGACAGCATTACCATGTCTAACCCTGGTTGTCTAGAAGAATTGCAAGGAAAACATGAAGTGTTTACATTTTATGATTACTCATATCTTCAAGGCTCCAAATTCAAATTACCAGAGATAATCAAACAATCACAGATTGAAAAGACACATACAGAGGGTAGTTTGTTTCATGACTTTTGTTTTGACAAAATACCTGGCAAATCTGAACATAGGTCTGGAGAGTCACAACCAGATGGGTTTATTCATGATCATACCCTGGCAAATATCTGTGGAGAATCAGATCCCAATTCCTGTAAATCCACAGAAACTGTAAGAAAATTACCTGTTACAGAGAATATAAGACAGGTTTCAACTTTATCTCATAGTTCTTCTTTAGAATCTCTGTCTGTAGTAGGTGATTTGTTCAGCTCAGGTATTTTTAAAAGTGGAGATGGTCTTCAGCGAAGCACCTCTTTGGAGAGCTGGCTGACTTCCTACAAAAGCAATGAAGACCTTTTTAGTCATCATGGCTCTGGAGACATAAGCGCAAGCAGTGATTCTGTTGGAGAGCTCAGTAAAAGGACATTAGATCTTTTGAATCGCTTAGAGAATATCCAGAGTCCTTCAGCTCAAAAAATAAAGCGAAGCATCTCTGATATAACACTCCAAAGTAGCTCTCAAAAAATGTCTTTTACTGGACAGATGTCTCTAGATATTGCATCTTCAATCAATGAAGATTCAGCAGCTTCTCTCACTGAACTCAGCAGCAGTGAGGATCTTTCTCTCTGCTCTGAAGACATTGTACTACACAGAAATAAAATACCAGATTCAAATGCATCATTTAGAAAACATCTTAATAGATCTGTAGCTGATGAGAGCGATGTCAATGTCAGCATGATTGTTAATGTCTCCTGCACTTCTGCTTGTACTGATGATGAAGATGACAGTGATTTGCTTTCAAGTTCCACCCTTACCTTAACTGAGGAAGAGCTAGGTATCAAAGATGAAGATGACGACTCCAGTATAGCAACTGATGAGGATATTTATGAAGAATGCAATTTAATTTCAGGACTTGATTATATAAAAAATGAACTCCAAACCTGGATTAGACCAAAATTTTCCTTGACAAGGGAGAAGAGAAAAAGTAACCTCAGTGATGAAATTCAGCGCAGTAAAGAAGTTTGTAATGAGACATCAAAAGCCACAGATACATTAAACATTGAAACACTATTGAATGGTTCAGTACAGAAAATATCAGAAAATAATGGCAATAGTAAGAATATACCGCGTGACCGTGAAAAAGGGACAAAGAGTCACCCAATCAAAGACATCTCTCAGGTTGTGAAGGATCAGCTTGTGGATGATATGGAGAATGGCAATGTTGAAAATACTCTTGGCAGTCAAAAGGAAGGTCTTGTTAAAGTAGCAGCAACCCTCAAAACTCATGCATCACTTGATGTCAGAGAAGCTGAAAATGAATGTGGTGTCTGTGAAGCATTTACAGATAGTTCAGATGATTCACATATGGATGGCAAGGAGACTGTTCTGTCCTCAGCTGGATCCAGAAGCTCTCCAAGAGAATGTCAAAGTCATCTTCAGCCTGATCATCACTCTGTTCCTTCCTCTCCTGCAAAAAAGCCTTGCCTTGAATCTTCCTCAGAAATTAATTCTGTAGGTGTACAGGACACAGCTTTACAGCCATCCTTACCTAATTGTCAACAGCATAGAATAAACACTGAAAAAATTCCTGATTGCTGTGCAGCCTTGAAATCCAGTGAAGTAGAATGCAACGCATCAGCCAATGGTCTTGATTTGTGCTGTAACTGTGAATCGGCTGATTTTGATAAAAAAACCATGGAAGATGGCTCAGTACACAATTTTGTGAGGGAGATAATAGACATGGCATCAACAGCTTTGAAAAGTAAGTCACAACCAGAATGTGAGTCATCTGCTCCAGCTTCATTAGCGCAGATCAAGGAAAAAGTGTTAGAACACTCTCACAGACCCATCCAGCTAAGAAAAGGGGACTTCTATTCTTATCTTTCACTTTCTTCTCATGATAGTGACTGTGGAGAGGTAATCAAATACATAGAGGAAAAGAGCAGCACTCCTGTGCCACTGGATTTCACAGATGAGAGAGAAAATATTGAATGCTTCTTTGAAGCCTGTCCTGAGGAAGAACGGGTTGAGCAGCAGCAGCAGTCTATTTCTAATGGTTCTTCTGAAGCACAAGTAGAGCAGCAGCAACCTATTTCTAACCCTATTTCTGAAACATCTGTGGAGTCACTAGGTGAAGTGGGTCCAGAGTCATTAGAAGTTAAAACTTCTTCTGAAGGTAGGGATTTATCTTTCTTATGTGGGGATGGCAATGATATAAATGTTCCAAATACTAACAAACATTGTGCATCAAGCAATTTGAAAAATGCTGATGATAATTTGCTGTTTTCAGATGGAAAAACTGAAAGTTTGGAAAAGAATTCTCCAGAAATTAGCACTAAAGAGAATAGTGCAGGAAAATCACCTGGAACAGCAGAGAAAAAAGGATGTGTTGCTGCTTCTGAAGAGGCTTCAGCTACAGAGTTTCAGATAAAGCTTGGCCATTCACAGAAAAAGGATTTTTTGCATCAGAACAGAAAAACTCTTACTTGTGAAGAAAATCTCCTGAAACTTCATAAGGACAGACATATAAATATGCACAGATAGAATGTAACCCTCTCCAGGCACATAGATTATTCTAAAAACAGGTATGTACTCTACAAGTTGCACCTTTTTTTTACTTTTTTTTTTTTTAAACTTTTTTGTACAATGAAAGTTGAGTCATCAGCCGGGGCTTCTGTTTCATGATAGTGCTATATCATTTGTTTTGATTACACTATAATCCCAGTTTACATGCCACTAGTCAACAAATGCAGTGAATACTAATTGCTTTTTGCCCTTTGGCTTTGCACTGACTGGAGCTGCTCCCTTCTGGAACAAGTCTGCTATCTTGCAGAACCTGGGAATTCTTCAAACATAATATATCAGCCTCCTTTCCATCCTCAGCTGAGGGAACCAGAAACCAGCTCTGCTCATTGATGCCTTTCTCTGCAGTCAGCTGGTCTTAGGAGGAATTCAAAAGCATTTGATGAAGCTGAACTTCCAGTTCTACAAGAACTAATTTATTTAACTAGTGAGTTCTACAATATTTCCAGACAAATCATGAAGAATGGCTAAGCAGACTGGAGAATAGAGAGATAATAAGTCATCTCTTGTTGTCAGTTTACCATGCTCTAAATTCAGTAAGCCACTATTAAGAACACAATTCTTACAACACAGTGTTAGGCCAAAAGCTGAGGTTGCCAAAACAACAAATCTTTACAACTTCCTGAAAGTGTATAATGTGAGGGTAATGGAGATGGAAACTGATAGTCAACCAGCAGTACTGCAATCTTTGGTTCTATTTTGTGGTAAGCATTTTGAAACATGTATGAGATGGTGGAACCTAAGGTAAAAAGGTGGTCCTGATCTCTACCAAAGTTTGAAAGTGGTTCAAATCTGGACTTTCTGACCTCACATAAATGTCGAACAATAACTGCACATTTAACAACAGATGAGGATCTCCAAAGCAACTTTTGGATCAGCTCCTAGCATGCAGCACTGCTCCTTTGAGTCTCACTAGTTTGGTGACCCAAAAGCCAGCACAGCTCTATCAAATGCACTAGTCTTTGGAAACACTCCTCCAGTAGACCACAGCCAGAATGGCAACTCAAATGCCAATCCAATTCCAAATGCCACTGCTTGCCAGAAGCTGTAGCAAGGGAATTTCAATAAAACACAAGGCTAAGCATGGGACAGGTTTCCCTGAGAAGTTCTTGAATCTCCACCTGTGGAGATTTTCAAAATTCAAGTGGATGTGGCCCTGAATATTCTTTTCTACCTTTGAAAACAGCCTTCCTTTGAACAGGAGGTTGCACCAGTTGATGTTCAAGTTTCCTTCCAACCTAAGTTATGCTATGATTCCATGATGTTGCCAGGAGAAAAGGCTGTTATTCATCACTGCCCACGGAAACCATTAGTACTCTCCTGTTGCAAACCATGTAGCTGTAGCAGAGGATCTCATCCAATTTATAAAAAAAACATTTCTTTGCTGCTCTTAGAGATCTAACTTCCTCATTTTTGATTTTGGTGTGTTGTATTACTATGCTTTGGGCTTTTCATTTATTGGTTGTTTACCCAGCATTCACATTCATGTATATATATCTAGCAAAGCCTTTAGGTTATGACAACAATAGCTTGCCGCTATCTCAACACATCTCTGACTAATGCATTATCTTGGAACCATCATAGCAAAGAGGATATTTCTGGAATGGCTTTGAAATAGGCTATCATGACCTGCTGATTACCAATTAGGTTAATACTTGGACACATCCAAACAACTGGAGAAGTAATGGAAATCAACTATGAATTACAAAAGTCATAGATGATACTATGTATTCTAGAATTAAATTCAATGGATTAGGTGTATATAAAAGCCTCTATCTGGAAATTGAGATGATGACAAAAGTCTGAGGTTGTTAACTGAAAATGATGTAAACATAAGCTTTCCAAGTTACTGTTTTATTAGTTTTCTTATTTTTTCCACTCATTTTTATAATATTATTTTGAGGAAAAATGCTTGCTGTAGTGAGTGTGATTTTATCCTTGTTCTCATTCTTTCACTGATGAAGATAATGACATGTCTTTTCAATTTATCAATACTTTTCCTCTGAGGATCTCAAAATACTGCATAAACTTACCTCACTCTTCAGAACTTCATAGTTACTTGCATGATAGCCAGATGGTTTTATTTATAAGACTGGATATAAAAAATATGCAGTTTGTGTGAGGACTAAGATTGGACATGCAGAATAGATTTAATAATAAATGTCCCACAATGCAATAAAATATAATGCAGAATCTGTATACAACAACTTAATAGGGTTATGTTATAGCTTCCACTTTTGCCCAGGGGTTAACATATTATTTTAAGAGAACAAAGCCCTTCACACTACATTCCCACCTTTTCTACACAGGAAGATACACTGGTTCTTAACTTGTACATATAGCATTACTTCCTTGGGAACTATGTACTGTATCATTCCCAGTAGTAAAGTTCTAGAATACATATAGTTTATCTCTGACACACCAAAAATAAAAATATGAGCTGCTAGGTTTGGTTTCACTAAAGTCTGAGCTCCCTTCCCCCATTCACAAGCTTGATGCTTTAACTTCATCTCTCATGCTATGGGGAATGAATTACAGAAGCAATCTATCCTAATTTGTTAACTTATTCAAATAACAGTTATTATACTTAACTATGCTAAAGATTATCTTTTTGGTGGCAGATTGTTTATTTTTTGATGAGGCTAATTACTGATTTTCCAAAGGTAATTTACATTTATTACTAATACATCTTTTAAAATGTGACAGATAAATGTTGTTCCCATAAGTGTATTATGAAAAAAGTTACTATTTAAAAACACATTATTTAATTTGAAAGATAAATGGCAAACACCATTATTTTTCCTGAAGCACCTGTGCTGTAAGCTCATTTAAATGTGTAATTCCATGTGTAGCTGCAATACTTAGAAAGAAAAAAATCTATAGTATATGTGTACCTTAAATGTATAATGAGAATTCAAAGCTGAAAAAGGCATGGTTTCAAATGTAGGTTGATTTTGTACTGTTTTAGTATTTACTTTGGCTGTACAGGAGAATAAAACTAATAGTGAATAAATATTTTTGTCAAATATTGCAATCCCGTTGTTTAACAGTGTGCTACAAAAAAAAAAACCAAACCATTGTGGGAAAATTATAACAATTCTATGGGCAGGCTCAAAAATATCTCTGACAGCACTGACTAGTCTTTCACATGAGCCAACATGGAGTTCTCCAACAGAGGTGCTCATAAAACTATGCTGATTTTATTTCTCAGTTAGGGGTCACCTTGAAAGATCTATCTGCACATGAGATCATGTGATCTTCTGCTGTCACTGTGACCCATGACTCACCAACTGGGATGGGAACTTTCAGTTACAAATTCAATATGCATAGAGATCAATACATTCAGGACATTTATGTGTTTTATCCAAAGTATTTTCCAGAGGATGCCTTAGAATTCTGGGTGTAATCTGTTAGTTCTTGCAACTAAATCCAAAAAGCTATTTCCTTACTTCTGTAATTTAAATTTAGGTTTTAACTTAATTTAAGGGAAAAATAATTTACTTGCACTTAAGAAAACTAAATTGATTTTATCTGACAGTGCTGCAATATTAGATAGAATATTCTGCCACTTATTATCACCAGGAGAAACCCAGCACTGATGCTCAAAGAGCCTGACTGTTATTTCCTGCTCAGCAATAGATTTTTTGTATGACTTTTTCCTTCCTTGTCTCAGTTTTTTTAGCAACAAGATAATGAGAATAATGATCAATGAGACCTATGAAGAATAGCTTATTTACTTAAAAGTATTTTGAGATCCACAGATAAAAGATGGTGCATAAATGCAAAGGACTGTTAGCTATTTATTTACTACAGAAAAAAAAAAAAAAACAAGTTTACATAATAGTTATTATATATTAATTTACTTTTAGAGACTGGAACTACAATAATAATCTAAATGTTTGCTTACTTTTTTTTTCCCTAGAGATTTTTATAGGGAAGTAAATAATATAAAGTTTCTTTATAGAGTTTAAAACAGTCTGACTTTTTAGCTCCTTACAATACCCGATTTTAAAAAAGCTAAATAAAGAGAGAATCATGTATTGAAATCTATGAATTACATAATTTTTGAAAAACTTGACATAATCCATCAGTGAGACTTTTCTTGCTCATGCCAGAACTGTAGAAAGCTTTTGATACAATCTTCCCCTTTATTCAGATCAGTTCTTCATTAATATCTAAACAGATGGTTGAGCTTTTCACTATTTTCAAGTAAGTGTATTTCTTGTATAAATGGGGAGGAATGTGGTCAGTTACAGCAAAGAAGATCAAAGGAGATGGTAACTGGATAGATCCAGATATTCCTGCTTAACTTGGAAGGCACATAATGCATGTCTGGAGTGCCTCCTAGGAAATGCCTATGAGATGTACTTTGCACTAATCTTTGAGCTGTATTCTGACAGTTATTTTTTCATAATTCTCATCATAAGCCAATGCTCTTTGTTGAATAGCTTAACTCTAAACTCTGAGCTGGATAATTCTGTAGTATGCAAATTCAACTCATTGCTGGTACTAGAAATGTCTAAATAGCTATTTACAATTTAAAAATGCAATGATGACACTGACAATTCTATTCACAGACCACTTCTGTGACAATCTTTTCCTCCTCTCCATTGAAGTCCCATTATATATGTTTGCACAAATATTAAAATAATTGTTGGATAGATCTTTTTGTTGCTTGACTTTTGAAAATTTCTATGTTTTCATTGGTTGGTGCACTTCTGAGTGTGCTGAAGGTAAGTTTGCAGGTAAGGATGAAGACAAATCCAGGGAAAAGGTCTGATGTGATGAATACCCTTGTTTCTTTAGAAAAACAGTCTTTAGGAAAATCAGTGACTTTTCTACATCAGTTCATTTTTTTACACTAACTTGTACCTCAGGCTATTAATAGTCATTGTTTGCTTACTGTATGCTTCTGCATTAAAGGCTCTGGCATGTGACCATTAATGGCTATCTATTATTGTTCTGGAAGACCTATGTTTGGAAAATAAAACTTCATTTTCTGTAACCTACTATTACTTTTTTGTTTCCTTTTAGAAACTTGGCTGCAATTCAGGTGCAGGTTCATCCTGTAAACCCTGGGATGACCTCCAATTCCATTGTATCACTGCCTTTCATTAGACTGACTCCCAAGACAATTTTTTTTTCCAAATGTTGTTTGTCCATGTTGGCTTTGTGGTCAGGCTGCATATGCTATTCCTATTTCAGTGATCATTTCTTTTGTAGCAAGGCCATTTGCTTTCATATGGATTCCACTCCCAAGCTACCTCTAATGACCTTCCCTTCCTAAATTGGATGCTCCTGTGCTACTTATCACTGGTTCTGTTCGTTAAAGTTCTATAGAATTCACGATCAGCCTGGTTCATCTTTTCAGAGTTGTACCTGTCAGTACTCTTCTATTTTATGTAACAAATTTAATATTTATCTGTATAATGCATAAGTTTATTGAAACTATTTTGCTTTTAAAGTGACTATTTTGTTGGATTGCAGCAAAAAGAAGTCATTGGTCCTCCTGATTCAATACATCTAAAAATTAAGCAATTAAAATAAATGGAATTTTATTTATTGAATTTAAAAATTTAATCTATGCAACACTTCAAGAAACAACTACATAGTGTTGTATATTAGAAACTGTTGACATTCTACTGAATTAAGTATTGCATTTTGGGTTTTTATGCTTCTTGAGGTGGTAATGAGAAAAAAAGTTTTTAAAAAATGTGTGCCTTGCTGTATTTCTTATACCATTTATTAAAAAGCTGCTTTCACAGTAAAATTATGTTGGTTTGAAAGGAGGAAATAGCAAGGTTAAGATGTGTGAATAATTTCTGTATATATGTATAACCAACTGCAAACATTGATGTATAATGACAGTATAAAATGCTTTCATGTTTGTGATGTCCAGTGATGTGGAAATTATAAGCCTTAAAATCATTAGATTGCATGGTAATTAGAATTGGCATAATAAACATAGTTTACTGGGGAAAAAATAAAGCAGAATTGGTGATCTGTTTTACCTGCGTTCCAAGCACAGAATGCTTTATCAAAATTCAGGAGAATATGGTTTTCTTTGCAAATATTTCCTAGAGATACATGACTTCTTAACTGGTAAAGATATGTATTAACTAACTCAGAGGTAAAGAACTTTGTCATTAAAGATTCTGCAGGTATTTTGGGCCAAACAAGGAGACACAAATATTTAGTATCTTATATAGTATTTTATAGGAATATTTTCATTGTTTATCAGTAACAGTTTGTTGACCAATTCTTAAAATTTCATTCATTTAAATAATTATATTGAATCAGCTCTCCCTATCTAGACACTCTAGCAGTTGGCTGTTTTGGTGACTTAGATTGTACATTTGAAGTGTTTTTATATTGTGCTAAAACTATTTTGAGTGGCCAAAAAAAGCCAGCCAGCCAGCTTTATAAGCTTAACTCTGAAAACATGGCATTCTTCTCCTAAAAACACTATTGGGAAGGAATGTCAGGGAATTTAAAAGACAAGAAATGCCCTCTGATGCCACCTTTAATCATTATTTTTCCAAGTATAAAAATGTTTTTACAAAAAGCTTCAACACTCCTCCTTTAAAAAATGTACATCAGTTTGACAAGCTTAGAGGAACTACACTGACCAGGAGATATATTCATACAACACTGAAGTAACAGGTATTTAAAAACAATCTCATGTTTTCCAAATTATTAACAGCTTCCTGTTACTGCAAGAGGCAAATTATTTGTCTCTCAATTTAAATTTCCACAGTGTAGCCTTAGGCAGGTGTGTAGGGCAGCAGTAGCAATTCTAAAAGAATAAATAAGAAGAAGTATTTACTGTGTGAAACTTTTGAATCTGAGAGATTTCTGCACTTACATATCTTCTATCATGTGCAAGTCTAACAGGTTAACCTATAATTACCTAAAATGTATAACAATATAGCTAAAGACCGCTTTATTATATTTGAAATATTTTTAAGATATATATTTATAAAATAATTCAAAATATAACTCCTAATTTTAGTAGAATTTTTGCAGTGACAATTATGTTCATTTATGAGTTATCTCAACCATGATTTTTAAATGATCTTGACAGAGGAATGAGTTTAAAATTATTCTTCTTTTCTCCCTATCTTTTTCTGGTTTATGCTGTATTTTTTTAAACTTACTTTGACTATAGTCATACCTTACACTGTGACAACAGGCAAACTTATAAGTCCGAGGCTTTTCAGATCTGTCATCTCACCCAACAGACTGTGCAGAACTCCATCAATTACTTGTACCATTCTATTAGGCCATTTGCCACAAATTCACTTTTTTCCTGGGGGAAAACAGTATTACTTGTCAAATCAATAAACCCCATATTCATCATACAATATCCGGAATATTATATGGTCACAACTCAAATTTCTGTTGTTCCTTTCCAAGAGACTGGAACATTTTAATTTCACCAGTAATCCCAGATCTATATTATTGTTCTCATGAGATAAAGTCATCATTTTTATGACTGTGACACAAGACCCATCATTATCAAATACTCCGTTTTTGGCTAGAAGATTTACCCTTTTAAAATTTTTATTCTCAGAATTGACTTTGTTGTCAATAAAAATTGATTTCTAAAGTAAAACGCTGATGTATATATTTCACAGGACTGTTTCCTGTCTTAGCATAAGTCATGCTTATGACCATATTGTACTGGCACTTCTTGCAATTTCCTAAAGGAAAATATTGGTATGGTGTAAAACTAATGTTGATATTCCAAGAGTACCTCCAAGATCAGGCCATGCAGAGAGTCCTGTACAGAACTCATCATCTGCTGGTGAAATTCTTTTGTGGTGCAGAAGAATGCTGCAGGCTTTCTGCAGAATTTATTCCCTACTAAAGTTCCATAGGCTGTTTTTTATTCCACACACTCCCTGGCTCATGCTTGAACAACATCTGCAATGTGTGAGGAGACCATTTGACAGCAATGGCCCTGACACATGGATCTCCTTTTCCTGCCTACTTCACATTCCTCCCACAGAGAGCCAGAGCTCTCCAGCTCTAAGCAAAGGCAGTGCACACTAACACTAGGGCTAAAACACATGCCTGGGACTACAGTATAAAATGGTTTTTGCAATCATATTCATTTTAAATATAGATAGCCTTCTAAGCCTTGTTCCCTGTCTTTCTCACATAATGGTTTGCATTTTTCCCAAGACAAGTAAAAGATTTTTAGTGGAACACTGCCTCTCTACCACAGTACTGGTAAGAAAGCCAGGTGGTATCTCCATGTTCTTACAGTTGTTTGAGCTGTTCATTGTATACATATGTACACATCAGCATACAAACACAAGAAAATATACTGAAATTGTTCCTGTTTGGTTTGCAATAAACTCAAATAAAGAGTTACTCATTTAGACAACATCTTGACCTTCCTCCTTGGTAACAGGATGCACAGATTACATAGCCTTCCACACCACATATTTTAGCGTTTCGTTCCAATTCCCCTGTGTTGAGGAAAACAACATATTTTGAATATCATGTATCTGGTAAGAGGGCTACTTTTGGTTTTTTTGTCTTTTCTTTTTTGGCCGGAAAACATCAGGAACAATCTTGTAAATTTTCTTCTGCTGTTGTGCACAGAAAAGGGGTTACTAATGTTTAGGCCAGACTGTACTAATACTTGGCTCAGGAGGATTAACAGGGATGTCAAGTTCTTAGCCAAGCCAATCTCCTCCACTGAAAAATTTTTACAAACTTATTCCTAATAATAGCATCACTTTGAGAGGGATTTTGGCCAACAAATAACATCTGATCTATTGCCTTCAGTGCTGTATGTCTGATTTTTCTGTTGCCCTGTCTTTTATGCCTTTTCTACCATCCTGAAAAGCTTACATTTTTCATATGACTACTGTTTGCTCAGTAAATACACGTTCATCCCTGATATTAGAAATGCCTTAAAGGACTATGCCATAAGTGAACTTGGCATTACTTAAGTCTATGTACTGGAGGAATTATAAGTGCTCCAGTGCTTTAAAAATGGAATTTCCTTTGCAATAGCAAGTAGTATTACTTTATTTCTGGTGAGTGGAGAAATAAGCTAAGTTAAAACTGAAGTTAGAATTGTATAAATCAGTAATTTTAGAGTACAAATATTACTGTGATATCATAGGTATTGTCAAACTAATTATTAAAATTTACAAGAAATACAGAATTATATCATAATTAAAATTAAATTAAATATGGTATGAAAAGAACAGTTAGATAAGTAAATGTTTTTACCTCTGCCTGATGTTGAGCCCATGTCTCTGTCACATTCTGGAAGTGGAAGGGAAAATAATCTTTAAAACACATGGAATATTTTTAAGATTTTTCTCTTTCTTGCAATTAGTGTAAGGATGTTTTGAATGCAGCAAAGATCTAGTTGTAGCATTTTCCAAGCATTAGGAGAGTGACAGGGAAAGGAAAACATGTTTGACAAGATTTCAAGAAATAGTGGAAAAACACAAACTATTCTTGATGCACTTCATTTACAGAATGAAAAAATCAGACTTTGGAAGAACTGCTAGACAACATCAACTATATATTCAAAATCTTTTTTTTTTTCATGGGGAGATAAGTGCTACTGAAAATAACATGCCCTTAGGCAAGGTGGTATGTCAATTTCTCATACAGGCTATGGTGCATACATACCTGAATTTCTGCTCTGTAGCTCTTGAATAAAAAACCTGAATCTAGAATTCACTTTAGAGGGCATGGGTTTGGTTGTTTCTTCATAAGGAAGAGGACCAAATTTGAGCTGAGAAACATCTGCCTCTAACAAGCTTGAAAAAGAAATTGTAGCAAGCAGATCTTAAATAATACACAATGGCAGACAAAAAATTATAAGTGGAAAAGAAAACAAAAAAGCAATTATTCCATGAATCCTAGTAGTCCCTGCCAGTGGTTTAATCAAGAATACTCTGACTAGCATTACTGTAGTTCTATTAACTGATCATTATTTATCCTGACACACTGATGTTAGACAAATCTGTGCCTCTCTACAGGTTTTGCTTTACTTACCTCAAAGTAGGGCTATTCAAAGTATTGAAAAGATTATGGAAATGTCTTTTCAATGGTTGAAATGGTCTCATGAATCAAAAAAACAACCTGACGTCATAGTTCTGTTGGGTTGCTATCTGTGCCAGCTTAGCTGATCAGTGCAGCTTTTGGCCATATTTTGTGGAGGCAAAGCCTTTAAAAAGCTTTTCATGCACATAGAGCTCAATTTTCCACTGTTAATATGACTACTAAAGAAAGCTTCCTCTGTAAGGAGTTTGCCTTAAATGGGCACACAAATGTTTCTCAAACCTGCTGCTGCTCATTTTATATATTTCTGCATCTTATCCCCCGGTCTTCCAAGCTGCACAGTTCTCCACTCATACCTTCTCTTCTTGCACAACTCAAGAACTAAATGAAGGGTTTGCAAAGTATGTTTGTAAGGACAATTTACAGGTAATGCTTTAAAAGGTGGCCAAGTGGCACCAGAGCCATAGCAGCTTGGAGAGAAGAGTAAGTGGCTGACAGGAGGAATTCTAAGTGCTTTGGGGCTTTAAAAATGGAATTCCCTTTGCAATAGCAAGTAGTATTATTTTATTTCTGGTGAGTGGGGGAATAAGCTAAGTTAAAAGTAAAGTTAGAATTGTATAACTCAGTAATTTTAGAGTACAAATATTACTGGAGATACATGATGCTGAAGCTGTGCCAACTAGGCTGGAGGGAGGATTCAGATCAGGAAATGTCATGCTGGCTGATAAAAGAAAAAGAAAAGAGAAGCAGAGGAGGAGGTGGAGCCTCAAGGATGGTTGATGGGAACTAGCTTTGGTTAAAATATTTGTAGAATGATAGGAGCATACACTGTTTTGAAACAGATTTATCTTTATTGCTAGACTTGTTATTGGAAAGTGTAAAGTGATACTATTCATGAATACTCATTTTTCTGAATCTGCTGTTCAGTTATGCCAAGCATATCAATCAGGTGTACCATTGTCAGTTAATTAACATTTGATTGCATTAAACACAGGGTGTTAAAGAGGAGGTTTCTTCTTGGAGGGGGAGGGGTATCTGTGTGATTTCTTTGGAGGGAGAGGGATGTGTTCTTAGTAATTATTGTCAGCTGTGAGAAAAGTCAAACTGTAATTTGTTAGTACATATTTCCATGCCACTCACCACTCTTTATGGCCACAGTAAGATGGGAAGACAAAGGCAGCAAGTATATCAGCACCTTAGTCCTCAGCCATACCATATAGTGCATCCAGAAATAGAAATATTTCCTGTGTAGAAGTAGAATATGTGAGAAAGGCAAGGCAAGGCAGGGCAGGGAAAGGTGAGGCAAGGTGAGGCAAGGTGAGGCAAGGAAAGGAAAGGGAAATGGGAGAAGAATGGAGGGAGAGGGAGAAGGAAATTTGATTTATGCCTATAGTATAGAACTATTTGATAGCATTTTGTAACATAATAGACATGATAGCATTCAAAATAATGAATGGTTTGGTTAACACAAATCTGTCTTTCTTCTTTTCCTAGCCCCACAATAACAAGTCACTTGTGGAAATGGACAGGTAGTGAATTCAGACATGATGGAAGGAGATACTATATTCCTTCACATGATAGATAATTAATCTGTGGAATTTCATTTTTTTCAAGAAATTATTGAGTCAAATAGTTTAGTGGGATTGTAAAGTAGTGTAAATACAGAATAGGGAGATGTGCCAAAAGAAGAGGTTAGTCCAAATGAGTGACAATGGAGAGCAAACTTCATTCTCCATGATGAAATCTGTTGTCTGCTGAAAGGACAGGAGAAATTTCCCAAACTCAATGAAAAAATTACTAAAGCAAGATGTAAGATTTCTATCTTTCTCTGAGGCAATCCAAAATGAGACAATGACAGGCTCAAGACGCATACAAAATGTATGGAAAAATGTCTGGATATCTTTTCCTTACTTGTCATTCCACTGTTGAAAATGAAGATGTGTTGTCAGAACCAAATTATTTCAATTATTTGACAAGCCATTGTGTTGTAGCATAAAAAAAATCACAATTATGATTTTGTGGATAATTATAACCAGCTTTTCATATGTTGCATTTAACATATACATGTTTAGCCAGAAGGAGTTGACTGTGATAAATTATAGGTCAATAAACAAAACACTCATATTTCAGGCCAATTGGATAACAATATTTCAGAAGAATAGACCTTCCTTAATCATATACATTGATGGAGGAATGCTCATGAGCACATCAGTACAACTCAATTCTTTCCATGGGGACTGACATCTTAAACTGCTCTGCACAATGAATCACCTTGTCAAACAAAGTGCGAAATGGAAAACTGTTTTCAAACTGATCTGATATAATGACATTTGCAACAACATGTTTTAGGTGATAAACCGATAATAATAATTATATTTGTCTTAGACTTTCATGGTACTTTGAAAGTTTTATGCAATAATATGCACTTGGGTTTTTTTTTCATTCAAGACAATTCTGTACAAGGACTTTTATTTCATGAGTCTTTAAAAGAAGCCCAGAGAGAAACTATGTTTTGCATGTGACTGGAATTCTTAATTTTTAAATTTTCCTGGGAAAAACCTATATAGTTTCAACTGCAAGCGAACTTGTATATCCTCACACAAAGATTCTGGTGGCTCTTTTAGGATATGATATACACTAAAATTATTTTGTTATGGTTTTTCAATGGTGATCAGTAGTACTTATCTTTACTGATCCTTACTATGACAGTAAACATACTAATGAAATATATCTTAAAGTATGTCTTAAGCTTTGTAAAATTAAAGTGATGATTGAAATTAAAATAATGATTAAAGTTCATGTTAATCTTAGAAATCTACATTCTAATAATTATTTTTTATTGTATACTCATGAAGTTTATGCAAGGACAAAAAAAAATTCCTGGAACATACTTCCTGTCACTCTTGCCACTACCAGAACAATGCTCTTGGTTTGCCCTGTCTCACCTTCTGCAACTGGCATCTGTGAACAGAGGCTGAGATTTCATCAAAACAGATCTACAGCTGAACCCTGGCTTCTGTGAACAGGAGCTGAGATTTCATCCAGCTTCTAAAAAGAAGTTTGACGTGACATTTTTAGAGGCATTAGAACTGCAGTTATTTAGTATCTGCAACAAACACATAGAGATCTGGTGCTGTGGAAAAATGGGCCTCTGGGGGAAAGCTTGACTTTCAGCACTGAATATGTGTGTTGTGCTGGAAAACAAAGGCTTAAGAATGTGAAAGAAACTTCCCAGACACTCTGGTGAATGGCAGCTGACAGTCTTTAATAAGAAAGAATGAAATCACAGATCAATTCCTTGGAAAGCAGAATTTGATAAGTGATATATATGAGCCAGCACATGGAGTAGAGTGATTTGGTGTGGCTTCTGCACAATGAAGGAAAAGATTTCTCAAGGTAGGTGTGGGCTACTGACAGAACTATTGCAGTGTCTACAGTTATATACTTGAATCTAAAACTCCCCAGTAAATATATCATTACAATATTATTTGCTGAAACATCAGTATGGATAAAAATGTCTTTATCTTATGCTTCATTACCAGTGAGACAATACACCGAAATGTTAAAATGAACATCTCATTTGAATAATTTTCCCCAGTCCTTCTTTTGTGCCTATATTGTTATTTTTGTCTTGCACTAAAGGTAACAATACAGTAGTTTTTGGGAGAATATCTGTTTGTTATTAAAAGGTCAAAACAAACAAGCCCCCAACACTTCCTCTGTAATCCTTGTCTCAAATAAACACATTATATGTTTCCCATCAGCCAAATTTTAAAAAGAAGCAAAACTACATAGTATAAAGTTCTTCCATTTATGGCCATCCACTTGTAAAAGTAGGTCTGAAGTCCTTAAGTGGAATTTCATTGTGACAATCTTAGTGAACAGAAGCCAAGCTCTTCCTACACAAGGATCCATAAATAGTGGTTCTGAAAAGGGAGCTCTTGCTGTTTCATCTACTAGTAATGTCTGCACCATAAAGCAGGCTACAGACGCTCATGGTTTGCTTTGCATATCAGGAAATTAAGTTCTCAACACAGAGAACATAGTTAGAATGAAAGGGGGAAAAGATCTTTGAGTATTTCTTCCTCTGCAGTGTTGGAAAATGGAAGCTGGATAGCGAGGTCTTGTATTCGCTAGGGCAAAGCAGTGTATAAATAAACAAATAAGCGGTGATACAAGATACAATAGGGGAAACTGGATGAGACTAGTTGCTTAAAAAAGGCAGTATTGTTGTGATGTAAACCAATGCCACAGTGGTCCCATAAATAGTCAGTCTTTATGCTAGATAATTTTCCGTTACAGAGGTGAAAACCAGAAGCAGCTAATATGAACTCATAAAAGTGCTAATGAAGTGGGATGAATCTGCCTAAGGAATCAGATGGCCAGGACCTGTTTGAAGTGTGGCAAATGACTGAAAGAAGTATTGCAGCGCCTTTGCTTAGTATAAATCTTTGAACACCTTTGCATACTGTCTGCTTAAAAAAGGCATAGTGATTTCCTTGTGCTATAGCAGTTTCATCCAGACTATACTTCATCACCTGCCAATACTTTTGGCTAAGTAGCATTCTAGCACTTTAAATATTGTAAGCTTGCTATGGTGTTGCATATTACTTGCTATTTTTCATTATCTCATTCTAGACATAGAAATCTCTTTCACGGTTTGGTTAGAAATAGAAGGTTTAAAACTTAATTTATTTCATAATTAAATCTTTACTTTCTACTGTAGTAAATATTTTGGAAAAAGGAAATATAAATGCCTGTGTTCTAAAGAAATTTATCAATTAAATAATACATTAACTAGCTATATATTTTAATTTGCATTGTAATTTGTGATCATTGCTGCCAACACTAGATTTTGCAGAATTTAGGTCTTTTTCACAATTCAAGTTGCTGAATTCACAGTGCAATAACAAATGAAAAATTGCCTTTTAGTACTGGCTAATGACAGAGACCAAGTTTATTTGTAACATACCATGTATATTAGAATAAAAACATGAAAAAAATAAACAATTACAGGAAAAGATCTTTAAATAGATCTTACAGATAATTCTCCTAGATTAGATGATAGACTAGTACCTGGATTTCAATTCCTGGCCACTTGTGCAAGACTAAGCTTTTAATATTTCTTAAGACAAAAATGAAATTTTTATTGCAGTATTAACTTGTTTTACAATCTATGAGGAGTTAAGAGTATTTATATAAGACATTACTGAAAGGCTCAGTGTTTATTAGTGTAAAAACAGAAGCTTTAACATTTTTATATATTTAATACTCTGTGTATTTCTAGTGCTTGTATATGAACTCTGGGCAGCTGAATAATTTAGTAATCCCAAAAAGTGCACTTACTTTTCCTGTCCCAACCATTTGCTCTCACCATGGCTAGACAAGCCTATACTTTTGCAGAGAACAAAAAACTCTTATTCACCTCCCTTTTGAAAGGTACAGAAAGCTGACCATAAATACACGGAAGAAAGTGTAAAGAAAAGTGTGTCTCAGAAAGGGGACTAGTGGAGGGGCTCCACAGCAATAGTAGAAGAGATACAGTCTTTGCTTACACTGGAGCAACCTTGAATTTTCTTAAAATTAGTCCAGTAAGGCCAATATCCAAGTTCTAAGGAGGCCCAGAGGAAAAGGTTTGCCAGGCTATAATCTTTGTGGAAAAGTTCTTCCTTGACCTTTTTTGCCACTGTATGTCTACGACAGCACAGGGAGGTCAAAAGTGCACTAGTTGTTAGCACCAAAGATGAAGCTTAACCAGACACTGAGAGCAATGATTGTCAAACGGCTCCATTTGCAAGACAAGAAGTGTATCCTTGGCAGAGCAAGGGGGATGAAAGAGATTATTTTCTAGGGGTCACATTTGTTCTTCTTTTTTTGACCTCTCTCAAGTTCGCAAAAGAAGCAGTGAGAGTTTTCTATAGCAAAGAGGTGCAACAAAGAGAATGGGACTGTGCTTTCCTCATCTCTTCTCTGCTAGTCTTCCAGCCTCAGTTATGCCTTTCTTTCTTTTTCTTTCATAAGAGTCAGTGAAAGCATAATAATTGAATACAGAAATTAAAAGGACAATTTCAAGTGCCTATAATTACATTTTGAAGCCCTTCTTAGAACCTGGATCTGAATTTGGGGCGGAGTTTGGAGTTCTTGTTTGCTTCTTTTACTACCTTCCCAGTTTCTGTCTTTAGTACCAGTATGGCAGCCACACCTAGGAGCCTTACCCATGGATCTGTGAGATTCTGGAAAGGAACAAGCTGTTTCTGCTTTTCATTCTGAGCTGCCCTCTGTTTTTTTATTGACTATCACTTGAAATGAACTAACCCGATTTACTTTCTGTTTCCCATAAACAGTTTCATTCTGGGCACTGGAACATTGCAGGGGACTGGAGGGTTGCAAAGCCATGCATATTCATGCCTTAGTTGGCAGGGCCCACTCCACAAGGGTACAAATATGAAATGTTGCATTTCGTTGCATTGAGGAGAGACCCTTAATAGGTGCTCAGAGTCCTGAAGACACTGCTGTGATACTAGAGCAATTTGTAGATGTACCTTAGCTGAGTTTAAACAACTTTGATTCCTCTTAGAAGCAGGCAAAACATATCCAAAAGCTATTCTAGTTCTAGAATGTTAAGGTCTTGAACTTGAAATAATAAGTAAAGTTTTGACCGAACACTGAAGTCTTCAGGTTATCATATATTGACAAGACGAATTATTTGTCAACCAAAATTATATGCCTTTTTTTTAATAATTAGTGAGTATGAAACTCGTTGCTTCTCTGCTCTTTGATAAAACATCAACGTGGTGGATAAATGAAGGGGTTATTATAAGGCACAGTGTGAAGTAGTTACTGATTTTTGCACTTCTCGACTGTGACCTAAAATTCAAGTTTGACCTCATTTTTAAAGATCAAGGAGAGGGGAAGAGAAGTTCTAAGCAGAGGTGGCGAAGAGATATGTTTCAAAGCAATTGACTGGAAATACAGGATAAAACTCCCTGAGTTATCACAAAAAATAACTATTGATTAGGTTTTCAAACACTCCTATCTTGACAAAGTAGTTAACAATTGAGATATCACTTGATGAACTTCCCCATAGTGGAAAGCTCAGATTGTGGCCAAACACCTCACAGCTATGCAAAAATATTTTTTAAAAATGCGGCAAGTCAAATAGTATCTAAGGCTAAGGAAAGAGAAGAAGTTCTGACAGTAATGGGCTACATTGTTTAAGCTTCAAATGGGATTTCACATACCTTTGCAAAGCTCTCTATCATAGGAATGCATTCTATGATTATTTTTCTTATGACTTTAACTTATATTTTACTGTCAGTCATCAATATTTGTTTAACACATGGAAAAGTTCTGTTTAAACATTCCCTCAAACTACTTGGCTAAACTTGCTATCCGTTGGGTGCCTCAGAGGATAAATTATTGAAATCTAAGCAGACTAATACCTTGTGCTTATTCCCATGTCTAACACAGAATTTTGCAGTTAGAATGAGCTTTAAGCCAAAATTTTATTCAATGGAAAACTTTGCCTACCTTATAAAGTGAATAGGTTCAAGTTGCCTCTCAAGTTTGGGAGGAGCCCTTAATCTCTAAATGCGAGAAGGATAGGCTGGCTGTCCCTGTGAGCCCAATGAGCAGCTTTTCAAAGGTGCTTTTCATAACTAAAACTCAAGCAGGCAGCTTCCAGATTACAAGGATAACCTAGGAATTGAAAATATCTTTACAGGTATTTTATCTTGTTCTTGAATATCTTCACATCAGCTAATGTTCTTCTGAAGAGACTAAAACATCATCTTTAATGGGACAAAACTGTCACTACTTTATTCCAGTTTATGGACTGATTCAAAACATCATTTTCCTGATAGTTAGAAACTTTCCTCTGATTTATTTTCTATGAACAAGAATCTCTGTCAACAAGATGTTAATGACAGTTATGATGTATAAAATATTTCATAGTTAAGACACAACATCTATCTTGTTTAATAAAAGATATTAAATGGGTGTTATAAGTCCTCCGTTTTGTATTTCCACATTACCTTGATTCTATTAATCCTTGCCTTCTCTAAAAATTGTACCCTACTTCTTCCTGTCAACAGCAACTATTTGTCTCACTGTTTACAATTCCTGTTAAAAGCTTAGAAGGTATGGCATTTGCTATCAAAATCGACAAAAGAGATTTTCCCCCTCTTTTCTTAGACAGGTATCTTCTAAGAAGTTCTAGAATTTCACGGTACACCTCTAATGTCGTAAAACACCTTTAAAAATACCCTCTTGTTTCATTTCAAAGGAGAAGGGGGGGGAAAAAAATGACAGAAATGAACCCATTCTTACAAAAACAAGATCTGAATAGAGAAATGCCGCTGCAGTGCTGCTGTAGACACTATTGGTTCCCTCCACATTCTCTGCAGCTTTAAAAGCAAGAAAGATCATCATGATCTCGTTCAAAATAACTGAATGTAGGTCTCAAAACTGGGGATCTCAATCCATATTTGAGTCTTGAAACAAGAGAGTTGTTTTTCAGAAATTCTGATCGCCCCCATTTAAATGACAGATTTCAAATTAGGTCATGTAGATTGAATTTAGGCTCCCAAATTTGAAATACCTAATTTAGGTGCCCCAAAGTCATTAAATCTGATGATCTGAGTGCTTTGCAGAGCTGTCAGAAGACTTTTAATTATCAAGGCCTATATTAAATATAGCTTTCATGGATAATATGGCTTGTCGATCTGCCTCCTCAGTTCTCTTTTACTCTCTCTTTCTATGCTTTTGAAATTAAAGATTATCCTTCATTATAGCAATGGAGTGTTAAGGAAAAGTCAACATATAGCTTAACACTACTGTAATACAAACTGCCTGTTGTGATATGGACCATGCTTCCAGAAATGAGTACAAAATGCTGTACTTAATCCATTTTTTTCTTTCCTTAAATCTTCCGCAAAGTGCATTGTAAAGAGCAGGCATAACCTAGCTCATTGTGCTCAGCATGTTTTACAAACTCAGCAGAGATGTGGAGAACACATACAAAAAACATGCTTCTGCCTTGACATAAATCAGAAATAAACAAGAATAACACAGAGTTTGGCCTGAGCATTATGGATGTATATCATGGAACAAGCCAGGATATGTGGTAGTTTAATTACTTCAGAAATATCTGAGTGACAAATAGCAATGATTAATTTAACAGCAAAAAGTTATGCAAAATGTATCAAACCTAATGAAGATCCTACTGCAATTATTTCCTTGTGCTTGCTAAATCTTTCAAGATCCAGATGCTCTTCCAGTAATTAATTGCATAACTTACCACGCTTCTCTGATTTAACTTTTAATTATTTGCTTTGGAGAAAGGAAGTACTCAAGTTGGTTTGGGTTTTCAGGTGCAACAGTCATTTTTTTAAATACAGAGGTTACACCTGACATTATATTCTAATTATACATTACTCTCTAGAAAGAAATTCATTTCACAAAATTCAATATAATTGGTTACTCTGCACCCAGAAGGGTTACTGTTGTTGGAATGAATGCCTTGCAGTGGGATAAAAGAGAGTATGTTGCCCAAGTAATATAGACTTCATGCAAAGAATCAATGATCTGGTTGGTATTTATTTATTAACATACTCCAACAAAAGTAAAAGCATAATATGATACTGGGAGTGCAATTATGGGGCCAGCTTGTTCTGAGATATAATAATGGTATATAATACCATAGATAATATCCTGACTGCATGTAAACGAACTTATTGATAATAACCACTTATATATGGCCTATATTTACAGGAAGGACTCAGAAAACAGAAAGGATGTGCATTGTCCTCATAGGGACAGGCACCATTCTAAGCCATCACTTGTTACTGGGTGATACCAATGCTGTAGTTAGAATATGCTTGTAGTTAATTTGAATGTTCAAGGTGCTTTTGTTTTAAATTCATTAGGGGCTGAAAGTCCAGCTCTAAAATCCAGGGCGAAATGCCTGCTTTCATTGAACTCTTAAGGCAAAGGGCTGAGGATTTAAACCCAGGTATTTTGTGCTACATCCCTATACAGTCCAATAAGTGTCTTAACTGGTGTAGAGCTCTATTCACAGTCTTTGTCCTTGTAAATATTTAATAATTCAACAGACAGGACTAACAAGGATTTCCTTTCCAAAATCATTGCAGTCTTGTGGTTGCAGCACTAGTCAAACATTTGAAAACGAAGATTCAAGTCTCCTGAGGCAGAGTAATTTAAACTTTCTCCCATATTTGAGGAGTGCTCTTATCACAAAGATTTTGTAGATAGGACAGTATTTTCTTTTGAAAGATCGACAGTCATCCCAATGGTTCTTGAGTCTTTAGGGGGAAAAAGTGGTTTCCTAACATATCATAAATCTTCTTCAATTTAGAAGGATAGTGTATAAAGCTCTCCCTTGTTTAGGAAAGACTTTATTGGAAGGGTATTTGTTCAGTTATATAGCCAGGCTACTAGCTGAAAATATTACCAAAATTTTTTCAAAATTACAAATGCATTAGGTGTTGTGATTATTCTTTTGGTTTCTTTACCAAAGCTGCATATTTTATCCAGATGAGATAAAATATATTTGGTGGACAGGTAAAACAAGTTACAGTTTCTTTATCTAGTAATGTGGTAGGGAGTTTCATTTTGGTTTGTCTGTTTTGGTATGTTGCTGGTTTATTTTAATTAATCACTTGTTCTGACAATGCCAAGAGAATAGAATCTATCTGGAATATTCAAGAAGATTTTGTAGAAGATTTAAAATTGCTTTGAAGTTCTTATTCAGAGCACAAGTTCATGTGCAATGGTACACTGTCACAGTGTCCAAAAAAGCCACTGAAAATGGAATGCTCTTGCAGCTTAATGAAACAAGCAGAGTTTATAATCTTATTAAGCTGATGGCCTGCCTATATATAAAAGCTTCTCATGGAATTTGTGTATAAATTCCATATTCCCAGTACCAGAAGAATATTTACTTTGCTGCAGTTAGGCCTCTTTAACAGAAAGGGAAATAAAGCACAAAAATTGGTGTTGGGGAATGAATTAATGAGCAGCTGTACTGAATCTCTATGAGGTGAGCAACCGACAGGACAGCTATAAACAAGACTCAGTAATAAGAGGAGAGGTTTACGTTAATGTTTCTTGGCCTGCTTTTGAGGAAGGCTATGTCAACAATCTTAATGGCAGATTTAGTCTCTGCCCCTGTAAATCACTCTGGCTGTAAATAAGAATCTGTCTATGTGGATGTCTTCACTGAATTCAGGACCACTAAGAGTTGTATTTTTGCTGGAAAGATTAGGAGTCACTTCAAACCGTACATCTGAATAAATTTGGATACCAATCAGGCAGTTCTAACACCAGTAAAACTCTCACTGACTTGAAGGGAGTTTTGTCTATGTAAAGAAGAGGATTAGCCCGTCATATAGTTATTTTCTCAGACAAAATATTAGTGAAATGATACATGATGCATTTTTTCTGGATTTAACATTATTTGCTCAAAATAGTTTTCTCCTTTTTGGCATTTCCACATGCATAAAAACTCTTTGTGTTATATGCGTCGGAAGTCCACTGACTTAAGGATCTTTTTCCTCCCTTTAAATCTATGTCATAGAGCACGGAAAAGGCTTCTGATCTCTCTTGATACAATTTCCCAGATATTTTTATCATGCTATTAATTTATCATTAATGAGAATAATCCACAACAGAACAGCTGTGACACAGCTACTTCTGAGAACTCCATGCTGAAAATACTTTAAATTCACTTAGTGGGAATCTACATGGAATCTGGAGATGTAGTGTATTTATAAACAACAGGTGTAGCTGCACTTGGCTGTCTTACGAAAGTCAATGAAACCAATGAAAAGAACTCGCATCTTCCTTGTCAGTCTCCATCAGCAAAGCCCTTTTCTAGACTAAGAAAATTAAAGCTATGATAGAATATATCTGATAATGCAGGTTAACAGCTGCTATATTTGAGAGATTCATGTAGGTAGAGACTTAGCTAACTGAACTAATACCACAGGAAAGAAGACATTAGAACTCCAGCAATAATCTTTATTTCATAAATACATGAGGAATTTAGAATTAGTATCATGTATTTTATTCAAGTGTAGGAAGGACAGAGTAACCATTGGGGAGGTCTCCAATCTGAACGACAGTTGTGCTCTGAAAACAGTCAACCCAGTCAGTGAATTGGACAAGTAATAATGGGAAAAATTGGACAACTATTACTAATTCTACTGTGTAGACCAATAGAGGATTTCAGCCTCTAAATTACCTTTCAAAAGTACTGGTTTAGAATGAAAACAAAGGATTTGATTCGTAGCATGCTTTGAAAAGAGTAGGTGATGGGAAAGCTGTAGAGGTTAGTAAAAGGTTTTTAGCGTTTTAGGTGTGCATTAGTGTTGCAGTGGGGATCCTGCAACACGCATATATCAAACCAGGAGTCCCGTGGAAAGGAAATATATATGGACAGACAGATTCTTGATAGCTGTTTCAGAGATGTTTATTTCTCCAGCCGCATGGCCGGGGCTCTGCTGAGGAACTGTTCCAGTCACGGGACCAAGGGTCCTTCTGCCCGCGCAGGGAACACAAACCAACCAATGGGAACGAGGCTGAGCAGGGACAGGGAACCCCGTGTCTGTGCCCTCAGGGCCCCTCTCCCAGGGCCACACGGCAGGGGAGGGACCCCAACACCTCACCCGTTTTATTTTAATAAAAGGAGAATGAAAACAACTGGATAAACATAACAAGAACAGTTTCAAGACAAAACAAGCCACCCTCCTGAGTCTTTAAATGTCCAAACAGATTCTGTGGAACATCTTAGGGCTGACAGAAGGGAGACAGGACTCTCCGGGCATGCTTTGTGGGGAAACTGAGGCAGGAGAGGGTTTAACTTCTTCCCTCCCCCTTTTCATCCCCCACTCGGCATTGGAAAGGGATTTTTGGGAAAACAATTGGCAAAAGCATGGTTTTGTGAGGGAAACCATGGATGAAAAAACGGATTGGGAATACACTGGGGGTAATAGGACATAGGGTAAAAGGGAAAGGTGGGATTAGGAAAGGGAAACTGTAGGGGGGGCTTACAATGGAGATACTGTCTAACATGACTACGATTTTTTGCATATATACTGCCTTTTACAGGAACACCATCAGGCCCAGTGACCTGCGATGCTTGTAACCCTTTTCTCCCTAGTACAATATTAAATTCCACCACCTCTCCATCTCCCAAGCTTGGGATGCATTTTTCAGGGTTATTCTTTTTAATAGCAGTTCTATGCACGAATATGTCTTGCTGGTTGTCACACCTTGTTATAAAACCATAATTTTGCTTAACATTATACCATTTTACTATCCCTAAGGTCTTAGTTGCTATGATCTTTTCCTTTTTCCGAGTGGCTGCTGTTTTCTGTCTCGCTGTGTCTTTGCTCTCTCTTTCGGTCGCTCCCGTGTTGGAATTGTCGGGGCTGCTGGTGCCTGCGCGCTCTTCCCGGGGTCGCGTTCGGGGCTGCGCGGGCCGGGCCGGGCCACGCCGCTCAGTTCTCCGTGCGTCGCCTCCTCTGGTCGCAGCTTCGCTGCCGCTGCCGGGCGCTGCACCCACGTCTCGGCCGGGCCCCCGAGCGACGACTCCCCCGCGCCCTGCTCCAGCGCGCGTCTCGGCTGGGCACGGCTCCGTTCCACCGCCATCGCCGCCAGCCGCTGCCCACGCGCCGCCCCTCTCGGTCGGGCGTTCACGGGGCTCGCTCCACCACGCGCTGCACGCGGCCGTGCGGGTCCCGCTGGGTCCCGCCGCGCCTCGCTCCGCCACTGACACTGCGGCTCGCGTGGCTCCGCCCGCACGCGCGAACTGCCTCGCTGCTGCTCTCAGAGCGCTCGGTGCACGTGGCCTGGGCCGCACGGTCCCTGCGCCAGGCTTCCCTTCGCCAGGACACAGCTGACACTGCTCAACAGTCTCGGTAACTAAATAATATTCACGAAAATATTCTTCCATCGGCATATATTTTGACTCCAGTATTAACTGTGTCCAAACGGTTTTCCAAAAGCCCTTGGTAAGAATTAAATCCCAAGAAACATAGAAAAAGTTCTTAAACAACCATGCCAGGAAGTGTTTCAGTTCTTTTTGAGCTTGAATCAAGCTAAAATTTACAAATCGTTGTTCAAGAATCATTTTAAGTTTAAGATAAATGTCCATATGTGGCTCTGAGAGCCAAGAGTCTTCCCACGGTTCCTCCATAGTTTAGATATGGAATAGCAAAGCAAAACCAAGAAGAGGAATCCAAAGTTTCCAGGGTTTACTCACACAAATCAGTCGCTTAGGGATCGGGGATCGTTCTGCCCGCATTCTCCACCATTTGTTGCAGTGGGGATCCTGCAACACGCATATATCAAACCAGGAGTCCCGTGGAAAGGAAATATATATGGACAGACAGATTCTTGATAGCTGTTTCAGAGATGTTTATTTCTCCAGCCGCATGGCCGGGGCTCTGCTGAGGAACTGTTCCAGTCACGGGACCAAGGGTCCTTCTGCCCGCGCAGGGAACACAAACCAACCAATGGGAACGAGGCTGAGCAGGGACAGGGAACCCCGTGTCTGTGCCCTCAGGGCCCCTCTCCCAGGGCCACACGGCAGGGGAGGGACCCCAACACATTAGCTCCCTTACACCATGGCATATTTCTACAGACATGCTCAAAACATGACTTTCCATTGAAAAACTAACAGAAAGCTTGAATTAGTGCACCAAACACCAATGCTAATCTTACACTATCAAAGATAGAGTAAGAGAGAAAAATTAAATTAAAATAATTTAAAATATTTCTTTATATTGACAGGATGAAGAATAACTTCCCTGTAATTCCCTCCTCCATTAAGAGGTTTTTTACCTCTGCCAAAAGTGCCTGCAACAAATCACTGCTTCCTTTCAAAGCTTCCTGAAAATCTTAGTTGGAGGCCCTTTGGTTTCAAAGGAGTAAAATGATTACTTTGTACTCTGAGGGAAGGCCCAAAAAAGAATACCTGAACTTTGCATCATCTCACTGCAACACATGCAATCAATAGCTATCATTGCCCCATAAGCTTTATTCAGTTTCATCGTGTTGTCTGCTCACTCTGTAATACCATTAATTCTACAGAGCATTTTTTTCTTTCATGTGGAAAAATAATTATATCATGCAAATATTGTTCTTCTGGTGCTAGGCACTTTATATTTCTGCTGGAATTTCAAGAGAAGGAGTGTAAACAGGAGCAACAATTATTGAAAGTATTTCCTTGCGTTAACATTACTTAAATTAGTCAGTTTCAAATGCTCTGAACAAGAAGTCACACTAACTCGAGTGAGATGCCTATTTCTGCATAGCCTAGAAAATGCTATTTACTTAAGAGTTTTGTGAGGAAAGCAAAGTGTATCTAAAAAAGCCGTCACTGAGTCTGGTTTAAAATATGTTTATTGATCCTCTTTTGGTTGTGGCAAGAATATTGCACTCTTGATGGAAATGGACTAATAGCATCAGCACAGCATGTTCTTTCTTGCAATAAATTCTTATAGATGGGTATTATGGCAATTATGTCCCCAAAAATTACTGGACCAGTGCTCTGTGTAGATATATACAGCTTTCTGTCAGCCTTTCTGGTTCTTCCCATCTTTCTGAAATCTGAGCCAACATGGTATGAGGAATGTCTTGTCTACAGAGAGTTGCAGGGCAGTTCTGAAAAAATCGTGTAAAGGAAGTTTTTTCTTTACCTGTTGGTCTCATATCTCAGAGAGAAATCTTGTGCCATGTGCAGAGTCTTTCACATAAATGAGAAAGTGATGAAAGAAAGAGACACAAGGAAAAAGTGTGAAGGAGAGACACAAAGGTTACAACTGCTCAGAATTAAAGACATGTTAGGATTTACATTTTATACATCCGTTGGACTCGTTTCCTTTCAGTCTCAGAATTACTCTCTGAACTCAGATCCAAAGGCATCTTATTACAGACATCAGTACTACTTCCGCATGAAAACATCAAAATTTCATACAATACTCTTGATAGGCAATTTAGAAATTGAGACATACCATTCCATGTCTTAAACAGGTTTCTAATTAATTACAGTGCTAGACTAGCTGGAATTTCATCATACTGTAGAGTAGAATCTAAACGGAATCTCAATTAAACTAATTTTACACCAAATCCATCAACTATCACATTTCAAATAAAAGGAGAAATATATGACAAAGAAAAAAAGAAGGGTCTCAAAAGAATGCTAACATAGGGAATGTAAAATGTGAGATTGCAATAGCATAAATAATTTTCTATAATCACTGCCCTATGAAAGACTCTTATTTGCCTCTAAAGACACCAAAGTTAGTAGTGCTTATATTGCAATGAGAAATACTTCAGGGATGAGATTTCATGGTTGCATCACTTAAGGAGCTGTTTATCTTTATGGACATGAATGTGGGATTTGTACCGCAGATTTCTATGCTCCCACTCACCGACTTCCTGGTCAAAAATTAGCTGTCATATCTCTCCCAGCTGCTGATCATATTCTTGCAGAAGTTCACCTACAACTTTTATAGCCTTAATTTGCTGCGGACTATTCATATTTAAGATGATTTATACCTATACTACCATTTTAATTTGGATTCAGAGCATGTTTTGAGCAGTAGATCAAAATGATTTCCACTTTCCAGACTTTGCTTCACATTGCAGGTGATGTGAAAGCATGCAACCTGCACTGCTCCCAAGTAAAACATTTTTAAACTTATGGCCCAATGTATAGGAGCTCTATCGCACAGCTCTGATGTACAGCACAAGACTAAAGCAAGTTTAAAGGAACCCTCTTCCAATCCTTTAGGGGGATATGCATTAGAAAATGTATGATATGGGTTCTGGATCTTCAGCATCAGATATTCCTCTCTAGACATCTGACTTAGGCTGTCTTTATATGGTGAAGTGGTGCAGCCAAGAGAAGCAGATTTGTAGAGGAAAACAATTCAAAACAGAGCAAAGAAATTTCCAATTTATATGATATTTTGGTGGTTGGTTTGACTTTTACTGAAGTAATGCCAGTCTCCCCATTGATTTGAGAGCTGGTTCTCTGTGTCTAATGAGCTGTAATTAAAAATAGCAAACACTTTCCTTTCCCTCCTCCAAAATATGCCTGTTGCTCATCTGAAAGCTTTCTCTTCTCAATTTGGTAATTATCCCTCCTGTATTTCATGATTACTTTTTTCCTCCAAGGAGCAGTGCCAAAAATTAGGAGGCTGTATCAGTCCCATTAACAAGGTATTCAGAGACTGCTAAATCTGCTTTGTAATTTCAAAAGGACAGTTGTCTTTACCTGCCTGGCAGCCACACATAAGACACATAAGGTGAGCTTAGTGTTGGAGCTCTGCCCAGAGGGATGAGAACTCAAGATCAGAGTCCTACTATTCCACGCAGTGTGAACATGAAAAAAAAAAAGCTAGAACTTGTGTCCTGAGCAAGAGCATCTGCTGATGGTGGGAGAGTCAGCCAAATTGACTGTCAGAAAATCAGTTATTTTTTCTCACAGTCTGATAGTTACGTTACTTATAAAGAGCACTCTACCCACATCTAGAGGAATCATATTCTACAATAATTTGTTGACTAACATTGCTTTCCTAAAGGTTTATTATTTTAATGCATCCTATATCCTTTTATGTTTTCTACCTGCAAAGGACAAAGGAAATGAACCACTCTAGGAGGACTAATCTACCATTTACAAGAAGGTGTAATATCCCCTCCCAGCATAGGTTAAGTTTAGGCACTGGTTTGTGCCCTGTGATTCCAGGGCTTAAGTTCAGTCACTCCTGAGGCTGCCCATGCAGTTGTGACTGATGTTTTTTAAGAGAGCGTTAATGCTCAAAAAGCCTATTAGAAACAGCCTGCTTTCAGTCTGCTGTGGTTTTGCCTTTTGGTTTGGGTTTGTTTGTTTGTTTTCAAGATCCACAATCATTCTTTGCCGCTTCAGGGTTTTTTTGACTGAAAGTTATTCACTAAGATTTCTTGAGTTTATTTCACTTATTCCTTCAGCTAATAAACATGGTGTCTTATTTCCTTAATTTTTTACAACAAAAATGAATCTACTACTTCTTAAATGGATGTGTGTTTCCTAAAGATTTTAATAGGAGCTCTGTGTATAAAATAAGAGATTAAATTATTTTACTATTATTTTACTTGGAAAAAAGAAACGAAGCTGGAAAGCAGCTCCTTTTCTTTTTTTTTTTCCAATATAAAACAGGGTGGAAAGCTGTCCCACCTTCTTCATCACTCAGGTAAAATTTTGCAATGGAAAGCCACCAAAGAAACCTGAAACTACAGTCTTAATCCAGAGAAAGTGCTCTTTGAATCCTATGAAAATTTTAGCTGAGGAATGATTTTAGGATCTAATGAATGAGACCAAAATGAAGACTTAAAGTTGACGAGTTGAGAAGAAGCCTGTGGTCACTTTTATCAAAACATTTTCGTTCACTTGCTACTGAAAATAAAAAAATCAGAGCATGAGATTCAGGACAGCCTTGTGAATGATGGAATAAGACTTTAACAAGAATCGACATGTTGCTGTGGAAATTGAAAATGGAAATAACATCAAGGGGGGAAAAAAAACCCAAACCCAAAACTCAGTCAAGATGAGAAGGCAGAAAGCAGTTCAACCAAGTGATGTAATGATAGCAAATGAATTAGCAAAAGAAAGTTGTCTCTTTAATACCAAGGATAAAGTCAGTTTAACAGACAAGGTATTCACCCTGTGTGCTCATCAAGGGTATTTTCAGATATGTTACAGCTCCTTTCCTGATCTGTCTTTATATGGAAATCAAGTTGCATGGTGGAGTGATTCCTGACTTGATCTCACTCTGGCACAGAGGTGAGCTACATACACAGTGAGAAATGTGAGCTTAGTGCTATTCCTGAGCCTTCTGGATACACCATTTGCACGCCTGTTTACTTTAGAAGAAGGAAGGCTGAGCTAAGTGCTTGTCATAAATGATAAGAGAAATTAAAATAATGCCTTAAAGCTGTGTCAGGTACAGTAAAAACAATTTTAAAATAATATCTTCCAAGGAAGTAGAGGAAAGACATAAAAATTAAAGCAGACAGGTACTGCAAAATTTATATTGGGAAAGACTGAAAAACAGAAAAAAAGAATACTTGAAATATATGAGCACTTCCAAGCTGCTTATTCAAGATGACTGACACTCCAGCAGCACCAAAAGAGTTAAGCTGTGAAATTGTACTATTTCCATATTTTAATTCCTAATAAAGTAAGACATACAGGACTGTGGGAAGGGAAGGGAAGGGAAGGGAAGGGAAGGGAAGGGAAGGGAAGGGAAGGGAAGGGAAGGGAAGGGAAGGGAAGGGAAGGGAAGGGAAGGGAAGGGATTTCAGCTTTCAAAAATGTTCTGAGCCTGAAGAGCGACTACTTTGTATACCTTGGAGAGCAGGAACAGTGCCACTAAACATGCACATGACTAAAGAGTCACGCAAAATACTCACTGTGAGTGTAAAACTAGTAAAATTTAACTGTTGAACATGATTTTATTTTTTTTTTCTGATGGAATAACTGATATCCTTATTTGATAAGCAAAGAAAGTCCATAAGAAACTGTCTGGAGGAACAAGATGTGAAGTTTATAGTGCTGGCTGTACTACATTTGGATTCTGATAAAACATTAAGCTCTATTTACTGCTAGGTTTTATAAAATTCAGATTACTTTGATTTGGAAGATAGTTATCACTTGATATGACAACCTGTATGACTATGTACACAGGGTATTGATAAAAAGCATCACAGTCAATGGGAAAGAGAAACCTAGATTACCACAGGAATCTGTATTAAAAAAGCCTTGTTTTACTTCATTCAGAGCCCCATAAAGGTAATGAACTAAGCTAAGAATTTTCATAAATTATATTGAATTGGGAGGAGCAGACATTGTTTTTTAGCAACAGAGAAGTAATAGCAGAGGAAATCTAGAAAAATTAGATTTTTGAATAGAAAGTAATCAAATTGGATTCAATTACCAAAAAAAAAAAAAAAAAGAAAGCACAGTTAGGACAGTATTCCTAAATGACCGAAATTGAAGAAAAATACCTAAAACTGTTCTTTCAATAAGACAGTAAGTTATGGTGAGAGCAAACTACATATGAAGATGCTGTTTGATAGAGTACAAAAAAGGAGCACTGCAAATATGGCCTCTTTGTGCATGTCTATCGCATCAGGAAGCCAGGAGGCAACATCCTTATAAAATAACCAATTCAAAGCTCACTGAAGCAAATGGAAGGGCTCCAGCCTTGTCAATAGGCTTGGATCAGGCCCTAGGCATGTCTGTGTGAAGTCACTTGGAACATTTCATTCCCTTTTTAGGCACAACCATTACCACAAAGACACTGAGAAAATAAAGGAAGGCCCGAAAACTCTACTACCACAAGCACAGAGACTGGGAAGACTGAATTCAGGGTGGAATGATTTAAATGAGCACACAGGAAGCTTGGATTTGTACCACTGAATATTGCCTTGTTATGCATTTGTACTTTATTTTCCTTAAAGAAAAGTTTATTCTTTTGCAGTAAATGAGCAGTAAAACATCTTGATAAATAATTTTTTTAGATCCCTCAGATTTTAGGTTTTTTTATTGTTTCATTTACAACAATCAAGTGTATTTTTATAAATATGGTTTTAATTTATATCAAGTTTTACTAAAGACAGAAAGGAGGATTGATTCTTTCTAGTTACTATGTCCAAGATTTTATAAATAATACAATTAATTTCCCTTAGTTATTATTCATAGACTAGAATAATAAAAAAATGTTTTCCTGCTTTTTAAAAATTGCAATCAGTTTTACAGTTTTGAAAAAAGTGATAATGAACTAAACCTGTTAGAAAAATGGAAATTAAGGAAATATTTTCTCTGAATCTATAGACAGGATTGCCACCAGAAGGTAGTTTACTTTTGCAAAAAACTCTGGCTTTAGGTATATGGCTACTGGCTTTCAGCAAGTTCAAAAGGCTTTCTGTCTGTCTTTTGAACTTTTACAGTAGAGAAACACTGTACTTTTAAAATTATAAATTACCTTCAATTAGAAAAACTTGAGGTTTTAAGAAGTTTTCCTCAGTGAGAATCATAGAATATGCTGAGTTGAAAGGAACCTGTTGCTATACAGGAGAGCTGAGGGTGGACAACCTGGTGTGCCACGACCTTCCTAGAAAGAGTGTCCTGCAAGGAACAGCTCTTCCAGGGGCGGTGGTCGGCTTCCCTGGGCAGCTGGTGATTTCAGCAAGTGTAGCAATTTCTCAGCTACAGGTGATTCCAGCTCTTGTGATTCAGCCCTTTGTGAAATCACCCACGGCAAACTCGGGGATAGAGAGACAGGAGCCTTGTATAGCAGTTCCACAGAGGTAGCCTTTATTGTCCAGCAGTCCCTGTGAAGGGAAGGCCAGGGATGAGAAGTCCCTGCTGAGGGGCAGAAACAGGGCTTTCCCAGCCCTCCACAGGAACCCACAGGGATCACTGAGTCCCATTCCTGGCCCTGCACAGGACACTCCAAGAATCACACCCTGTTCCTGAGAGCATTGTCCAAATGCTTCTTGAACTCTGTCAGGCTGATGCTGTGACCACTGCCCTGCGGAGCCTCTTCCAGCGCCCAACCACCCTCTGGGGGAAGAACCTTTTTCTAATATCCAACATAAACCTTCCCTGACACAGCTTCAGGCCATTCCTTGAGGGTCACAAGGATGGTGAAATCTCTGGAGGGGAAGCCATATGAGGAGTGGTTGAGGTCACTTGGTCTGTTCAGTCTGGAAAGAGGAGACTGAAGGGAGACCTCATCTTGGTCTTCAGCATCCTCATGAGGGGAAGCAGAGGGGCAGAGAGGGGCAGCTACTGATCTCTTCACTCTTGTGACCAGGGACAGAATTCAAGGAAACTGCATGAAGCTGAGTCAGGGAAGGTTTAGGTTGGATAGCAGGAAAATGTTCTTCACCCAGAGGGTAACTGAGCACTGGAACAGGTCACCCAGGGAAGTGGTCACAGCATGAAGCCTGTTCAAGAAGAGTTTGGACAATGCTTACAGGCACATACTGTGATTCTTGATGTCCTGTGCAGGGCCAGGAGTTGGACTCGATGATCTTGATGAGTCCCTTCCAACACAGCGTATTCAATGATTCTATGATTCTGTGATGAAGGAGAGTACCAAAGAATTAATGTAATGATAGATCACCTTACAGCTACTGCTGCTCTGCCACCTGTTCTCAAGCAGTCATGCCAGAAGGCCTTTCAAAGTGAGCCTCTGCACCATTTAAAAATATACACCCACTCCAGGAAAGCTTTCTTCAGCATGGTCTGCATAAGGAGCTACTTACGAACCATAACAATTTTGCTGATATTAAATTTGACAATAATGACAAACTTCTGATCTAGCCATAGCACTTTTTTTAGACATTGTTCTGGCTCTTCAAGCTCAAGATGCTAAATGTCCCTTTTATGTCTATAATTAGCTTTTCATGAGAGTGTGAAATTTACTCAAGAGCTAAGGACCTGAGCCAGCCTCAGTGAACCAGTTCACTGTCTGATGAACTCCAAAAGAGAGATTAAAAGCTTTTGGTTTTAATGGCCACTGCCTTACTGTCTTTAGCAGTACTGGATGAAATTATATTTCACTACATCTTGGGCAGCCCTTTATTGCCAGAAGAAACATTGTGCAAGGTGATAGAGAATAAAGAGATGGTCCTATGATTTACCATTTATGTTGCTCTTGCTGAAAATATTAAGTGTCTGTTGTTATATAAGCAGCATTTTATCTCATGTTGGACTTTTGAGAAGCTGGTTTCATCTTGGCCTCCAGGATGTCTTGTCAGAAGGGCATGAAGCCACATAGGCTGTAGTCTTTTCCAAAATTACTCAACATTTGGATCTTTGTGTTTCAGAGTATTAATGAGATTACAGGTCATAATCTGTAAAAGCTCCCCTGCCACTGCTCTGCTTGACTCCATTCCAGATGAAATCTCTTCAAATAAATCCTGGATCACAACGATACTGCTTTGTGTGTCTACAGCCAAAAAGATGAGAGCAGAAAGGAGGGGAGGAAAGGAAAAAATTGTATATATCTATAGAAAGGCATTTCTTTCAAGGGTAAAGACCTAAATTAATGAAGTTCTTCATTTATCATCTCTGGAATTTTACAGTATCCATTCTTGTAAGAGAGGCCAATTACAATATTTTGGGTAAAGTAATTAATCTAATGATCTCTCTTCCATTTGAAACTTCTTAATTCCTTACGTCCTTTTCTGTGGATTCACAATGTGAACATATCTAGGCAGGCATCTGTCAGTTATGGCAATTTAAAGCAATTACTTAATTAGCTATGATATATGGTTTTGTTTTACATTGGAGGTATTAGACCTGTTTTCTTTTAAGATGAGAAAAGAAAGGCTAGGTGCAGACAATACACATGAAAGGAATTAATTTAATTTGTAACATTGCATTAGGCCATTTACTGTTTACTATTCAAGGCAGTTAGGGATCCAGCTACCTGTTCTAAATCCCTCATGAAATGGAATCTTGCTCAACTTCTCCCATTCATGGCAAAGACATTTTGAGTGCAAAAGACAGGGAAGGCTACACTTGCAGCCAGGGATGTAATTCAAGTAAAATGTATTTGTAGACTTTTCTGTAGTATGACTTCCCACACTACATTACTGCTCCATATAGATTCATCTCTGTGAGAAGGTGAAATTTAACATCACTGGTCCCTTTACAAAAAGGACAAATTTCTACAATGAAGAAGGATGGAGTAAACAGCTTCTTCAGGACTACTCAAGAGTTCTGTGGAACAAAGGTAATTTGAGAGCTCTTCATCTTAAGCACCACCTTACTGTATCCAAATTCTAGACATTACCATTCAAAGAAATGGAAGAAAAGAGAAATCAGCTGGCAGTTTTACAGACTCCAATAGGTAAAAGCAAGGGTTTAACACTAAGTCCACTGCAATGTTTGTAAATAATAGAGGTGTTGGTCTCACCCTCAGAAATGAGTTTCAATCCCACTGATTTTTCTTCAGTGGCTTTTTTTATATGTTGAAGCCACCTTGGAAGACAAGACTCAAGAGCCTAAGTCCCCAGTGACCTTGAAAAAACCTGCTCTATATGAGACGAAGAAAGACAGAGTTGCAACTAAAAAACCTTTTGGTTACTTGTTAAAGGAAAAATAATGGCTTTGCTTAGATGTCATGCTCACACAAAAAGAAGTCCAACATTCATAATCCAGCAATATCTGCACTGTGAGGGAGTTCCTAACCAAATGTTACACCAGGAAAAACTCAACAGTAAGTCCAATAGTACACCAAGTATTTTATAGCATAATTTAACAGGATCATAAGCATCAGATCTGGGTTTGGTTTCTTTACTACATCCAGGGTGTTAAAGATGTTAGAAAGGAATGTTAAGCTTTTTTAGGTTTGTTGGTTTTGGATGGGTTTTGGTTATTTGCGGGTTGGGGAGGTGGGGAGAGTTTTTCAGGGGAAAAGGTTCCATAGGAAACATCATGAAGGGCAAGGAACAGCTTTTTTCAAACAGGATCTTAGCTCTAAGTCTTCAGATTTAACAGATATTTTATTTATTCTCTTCATGGTCTAACAACAGTTCATTATTAAAAGTATTGGTTCTAGCTACTGACTACATAGTTATGCTGTATTAAACCCAAACTGTCTTATATGAAGAATGGGGATCTTCAGCACCTTTCAGGAAACAAGTCCTGAGTGTCAGGATAACCAACTTTGGTAAGGCATCAGAATTTAGAGAAAAACATTGACTGCTGGGATCTTATACCAGGAAAAGTACTACTCTACGTGATGCTTCTGATGCTGTTTCCTCAGGATCCATTTTTGACAATCCAACTGAATGGTACCCAATTGTCTCAGAACAGCAAGCTTTACTCTCAAATTATAAAGGTAGTAGTAGTAGCAGTACTATTACTAGTAGTAATACCCCAGACTGCTCACTCTTTAGGAGAAAAATGCATATTGATGCTTCGTAAACTAAAATCAGTTTTTACACTGTCTTGTTGACTCTTTCTCAGACTTTGAGTACTAAGAAAGTCTTGTATGTGAGATGCCATTACTGACACTGCTAATGGGCTGATGTTTCTTCTGTTGTCTTTTAAGGAACACTGCAGAGTTATCATAACTCCCATTAGTCTGAGAGTCTCCCAAGAAAATAATTGGAATATAGGTAAAGGAGGGTACCTAAAATGTCATTGATACTCTAACATGAATTCTCTTTGAATGTGTCTAGCTGGAGGAAAAAAATTAAAAATAAGATATTTGTCTGAGGTGGAAATTAGAATAACAGTGACCATTGTTTCTAATAAACAATTACCCGAGGAAACTCAAAAGAAAAAGCACAACAAATTAGATAACCTGAAATCCAGAGACTTGAGAAGAATATTCCATTTCTCGGAGCTGGCAGGAGCCATGGAGGGGCACCCACAAGGGTTTGGCTGCTTACCTTGTTAAACATTGCCTGGTTTCACCTGACATGATCTGTAAGCCTGTAAAGCAGTCACACTTCAAGTGCCTTTCATGTGCACTTCAAATCATTTTTCTTTTGAGATATTCTTCACTAACAGGATTTCCCACTTTGGAACAGAGGACTCTTTCAAAAGATAAAAAAACCTCTCAAAAGCACAGCCAAAATGAACAAAATAAATACAGGTAAAACCAAAACCGGGTTGGCACAGCCCTAAAAGGTAATGTTAAGTACCAAGAGCTTTACTTTCAGCTTTATTGAACAGTTTTATTACCTTGCATGATTTTTTCACTTTAGTATTGCTTAAAAGCTTGTTTTTCCTGTAATATATACTTTCACAACAAATTACATGACAGACTAAATGCGTTTGGAAGTGTCCTTGCATCCTTACCATTTGCATTTTGCACTGCCCATATGGGTTATACACGTATCACAAGATGTGTTGCCAAGGCATTCAGCTACAACACAAAATGTTTTCAAGTTCAAAGCTTGTATCATTGTTCACTGCATTCTTATGTTTTACTCTCACTTCTTTTATTTCTCTAGATGTTTCCCTTGCATCAATAAAATCCTGAATATTTGCTGACTTTTAAAATGTGCAAGCCATAAAAAAAAAGAAGAAAAAAAAAGGCCCATATATAAAGATAAAAGATGCATGCTTTTTACAGCTGCTATATTCAGGTATTTTTAAACAGTTAATGTATTAGGATCCAGAAAGTTCAGTTAACCCATCCATAGAGATATTATTGCTCTGTTAGTAACCTTGTCTCCCACCCCAGAGCACATCTGCAGACCCTGTTGCCAGCAGGTTTCCACACAGGCCTGGGGCTTCAATGACAAATCTCCAGCTGCAAGACCAGAGCCTTTGTACTGGCACTCAATGACAGAAAAAAATATATATATTTTAAAATATAGGTCAAGTTACCTGAGTATGCTCTACTTGCATATAGTATCAGTGGTCATCTTTCTTTTGTATGTTTCCTGGTATTAAATTATTCCCTTTCTTAGTAAAGCTTTTTAAAAATAAATAAATATATAAATAAAACATGATAGAGCTGGTTTTCCCCTCTCAACAGTCAGGTTTTCTCTCTTGAGTGCTAAGTGGGTAGGGGGAGTACAAATCTTGCTTTGAATTTCTTGATTGCATTTTCATGTATGTTGCCAAAGTTTTTCCTTTCTTTATACATGTACAGTCACAAAAGACACTTGGAATAAATTCTACTTGGAAAATACTTTTTAGATGCCCTGAAAGTATCTAAAGATAAGGCTTATGACTGAGTGGAATATAAGAGCAAAAGACAAACATCCCTACAGTGTCTAGAAATTCTCTGGGTTTTCTGATCCTCCTTATTTATTCAGCAATATGCACAGTACTTCATTGTGTCTCATAACCTATGGCATCTGTGATAATTTACAAAAGTTAAGGACTACATCTGCATACTCTTGTGTTCTCTCGTGTTGCACACCTTTTTCTTTTGTGTTTCTACTCATTAACTTTAGAGAAGCAACTACCTCACAGGCATTTGTAGTAACAACAGATTGTTGGACTCATACAGCCTGAAAGATCATGTTGGGATACCTGTTTCTTACTGAGTGTATTGTATCTCACTTGAAATGGTGACATGGTACAAATACAAATCAATAAAAAAAGGTACACGACAGTCTGTGTTATGCTCTAAGAACAGATTACTGTGGTGATTTGGGGCACGTACTCACAGGACAAGCACTCTCACTGAATAAAGCATGTTATGGTCAGACTTCGGTACTCAATCCCATCCAGATTCTGTCTTGAACTTTAAGAAATCCAATCTATCCTCTTAATTTCGGATAAATTACTGGTATCACAGAAAGGGAGACTTTTTGTCTCTAAAAATAAATAAATAAAGGTTTAACATAAGGATATGGCGGAAAGAAATAGTTTTCCCCTGGATGAAAGTCTACATTTCAGGATGACAGCCTTCAACCACTGTGGTTGTATTGAGTTTGAAATTTTGCTTGCATTTAACTCAATGTAAACTTCACATGTGTTTATCTAAAAGGAAAATAGGTTTTCTAGAGCCACTCCAAACACAAGGAAATAGTGCTGAGTATGTGTTGCAATAACCTTGCCCTTTTTATTTTTCAGTGAGGTGGAATTATTTGGAAAATGTTCTGCGAAGCACATGTTCAATTATTTCAGTTTATATGTAATTTTAATAAATGTGTCAAAGTTGTGTATGGGCTCAAGTCATCATGATGAATCAGAGCCTATGAATACAAGGCTCCTTGAAATTCTGGAACTGACAATTACACAGGAAAGGAAAGGAAAAATGCTGACAAATAGGTCAAAACAACTCCAACAGAGGCTCTTCAGTAAGCACAGGAAAAGGGAAAGCTGATGAGGAAAAGCGTATCCAAAATCTGTAAAATCCCTGTAAAAGTATGCTCTTGGCAGAACAAAAATAGTTGGTGGCAGAAGAGAAATACAGAAATTAATGGACCAAAGCTATGCATATTATGGGAAAGACTTACAGAAGAAGCTGCAAAACTGCATTTCCTTTCCCTCCTGTTCTCCACTTTCTGTCCTTCCTCCCCTCTTCTCCGTTTGGTGTTTACAAATATGTCTTTGAAAATAAAATCTTGATCCTGTAAAGTGAAATAGAGCTATGGCACCAATTTCAAATGAAGTTTCCTGACTTCAACACACCACTTGAGTGTCCAGGAGGAAGATGATTTGACCATGATCAGAAACCTGGAGTTCAACTCAGTGCCCAAACATAGATGGGCTGCTGTCACTTTTGCTACCCAGGGATATCCCAGCTGGGCTGTAGTTACCACTCTTGGAGCCCATTGGTCTCCTTCAGGATCTGCCAGCTCTGTGTCACTGGCTTAGGTATCCCAAGATGACTCTGGGGCCTAAAAGGCAATGATAAGGCACCAAACTGCACTCCAAATTCACTAGTCATGTTTTTATCCAGAATACTTTTTGCTATCGACAACCATAGTTTACATGAATGGCCAAAATCTGTATGTAATGAATAATCATGCATCTGTGCTAAAAGGTCAACAGTAGGAAAGTGTACAGCTAAAACAGTAAATTTTTTTACCATGTCTATATAGCAAAATTTAGCAGATCTATATACATTGGTCTATTTAGTATAACTTAAGGCTGCTTCAATGAATATTATATATGGTCCTTATGTCCAATATCTCAAATTTCAACTAAGAGAAAAAAAATTGCAAGTGGAGAATGTCTCTTTACCAATTAGAAGAAGATACTTGGAGCTGAGGACAACCGCTGAAACTTTCAAGTTACCAGATTGTTTGGGTCAATGTCAAATGTTAAACTAGGTTGTACAGACAGAGAGGTGTAATGCAGACACCACTGTGTTATTAAATTTCTGGGAAGTAATAAACTGGCACTGGAAGTGTAAAGGAAAAAAAGCAGTAATGTGGAATGGCCCCTTATTCAGGAAACTTTGAAAATGTGCAGCCATAATAGCTGTGGTGAAGTTCCCTTAAATGAGGCCTTGGTATGCTGTGGAATAAAGTCAAAATAGGAGATTGTGGCATTCCAAGTCATACTGAATAAATGCATACACTGGGCCAAATTGTGATCTTACTCATGAGGGAACATTTTTTTCCTCTTTTCAATAAAAAAAAAGGGAGCTGAGAACACTTTAAGATACGGGGCACAAATGTGTAATTATTCTTGGCTAACATGGTAGCTGTTGATCATTTAATGAAACCATAATTACCATATAATGGCAGGGTATTTATATGACAGATTACTACATTATTACAGGGTAAGTGTGTGATTATTTCTGTCCTCAAAATCAGAATAAAAACACATGGAAGTGGAAAAATAAGTTGAAAAAAGAGAGAAAAAAGATCTGAATTTCCCAGTGCCACTCCCATATTGTTACTCTATCCGCACCTCAATCACACAGTGATGGCAGTGGCCACCGGCATTCATGATGAAGCCAAATCTCCTCAGGAAACCCATGGCATAGCACAACAGATCATAAGGCTCTCTGCCAAATGGCTGCAGCTCTAGGCTTCATTGTACTCACAGTTCAACTGATTCAATAGCAATTTGGTTGCTGGCCTCTTGTCCTCAGAAGACACTCTACTCCTGCTTGTTTGGAGGGATCGTATGCATGATGGATGTAAAAAATTGTACTTAGAGGTCCTTAACTCCCCCTTCTATGCCTTTAGGAGAGAACAGGGAACTAATGTGGGTTTCAAAGTAATACCGGTTTTGTCCTGGGCAGATAAGTTTAATTTGTCAGAGCTGAGCACTGTTTGCCATGGTTAGATTTCAGTCAACACTGCTGGTGTTCACTGGTGGAGTTTTGACCATTTAGTAAGGATTGATTTAAATTGTAGGAAAATACTTAAATGATTCCATTTATGGGGCAAAATGTGATGAAACGTTTTGACTTTACGAAGTTGCAGAGAGAGTTTTATAAGCTGAATACAGTCCGTCTCAAGCTTTATGAACAGGATGGCAACTTTCCATGTGGAAGGCAAAATCAAATTGTAAACCCAGATGATTCATTTATTTCCCAAACTCTACACGTGTGTTAAAAGAGCTATACAATCATCTGCTCCACCTGAATTTGCCTCTGCATCTTCAGAATGCCACTTCAGCTGTGTGGGAGAAGGTTGACAGCACTCCCTGTTTCCAAAAAGCACTTGCTGAGGCAGTATTCTAAGATACAAGTTATTGTAAATGCAAGACTTTGGCCCTGAATAATAACTTCTGAATTCGGCAGGATTCTTAAATCTGTATTTCCTAGATTTTTATCCAAGAAGCAGATTACTGTAGCTGTTTTCAGTCTTTAGTAATTTATTTCCTTTTTTCTTCTTGAAGTTCTTTGCAGTGAGGGAAAATGGACTTAGGTAAAAGACACATGCTGTTATGTTTGCTCAGGATTTATCTTGTAGATATGTAAAAGAAATACAGGTTAGAAAAGAAAATAATTTAGAGGCACTAAGAAATCAGTCTCTGTATATTTATTTAGAAGTTAGCTGTAATTGCAGTATTTTGTAAATAGCTTCCTTAATAAATTGGTTATTACTCCAAGTGGTCAAGGATTGCTCATAACTCACTGTTGCTAGGTTATTTCTCCCTGCACAGAAAAAGCCCCACTTTGGTCCTTAAAATAATAGTTCATGCAAGATGCTGGTGGGAGCTCAGTTATGTCAGAGCCTAACCCAGCTCTCCCTGAACTCAAATGGAGCCTCAGCACACTTCCAACAAGCAGCAGCATTCATTCATAAAAGGCAACAGGTAGGGAGATGATGCATGTTGTCTGGGAGAGTAATGACTTCTTTAAACTGTTTCACACTTATTCAGTGTTGTGCCTTTTGTCAACCATGCCCCAGATTTACTCTAGATAAAATTAATGAATGAAAGAAGTTCTATATACTGCACCCTCTGCTTCTGGTATCTCTTTATTACAGGCTGCTTCTGCCTCCACTACGTTTTTAGAATTATAAATCAAATACCTTTACAGTAGCACCTATAGATCCCATGGAAAATAAAGTCAGTATTAGGAAGGTCTAAATTCAGAAGATTGAAGTGTTAACATTTTTGCCTCTCTGGTGTTCTTCATAAAGATTATTCTTATAAAGATAAATGTAGGTAGAAACTGAGTTATTTTAATGTTTTTCAGATTAATTGTATTTGTAAAATCTTGTCAGCAGGTGCTGGTTTCAGCAGACATCAAACACTAAGACATTCAGCAGCAGAATACGAATAATCCTATGCTGCTTCTTTTGGGAATAGTGATGTTTTGATTATTAACATTTCCATTACAAAAATATCATAAGATTTTGATAAAATGTAATTTTTTTCAAAGTCTTGATCACTCAACGGGACATGAGGAAACATTTGCCCTCTCACCAAACCATCTTACACCTAATATTAATCTTTTAAAAAATCTTCCAGCAATTAAATCATATGTTACTCTGGAAATCCTTTACAGACATTATAACGCTGTTATCAAGGACCCAAACCCTTCTGGTACAATAAAATTTCACTGACTTCAACCTAACAAAGTAGAACTTCAAGGAGGTTCCTTGAAGGATAGTCTTTAAAATACAGTTGAAAAAAAATTGCAATTACTTCTTATAAATATGTACTATTTTTCAGCTATTGTTATCTGTACTTCTCTCTCATCCATTTCTAAGCAAAGGTCATATATTAGTCATTTTATTATCAGATTCTCCTGGAAAAAAAATCAGAGGCTCAAGAAATTTTCTCCCAAGCTAAAATAAGTCAACTTCCAGGGTTTCAAATTCTGGCAAGCTAACTTCTCCAAGGTCTCGTAAAAATTCTGGGCTGTTATCTCCATATGCCTGATAGATTTTTTTTTTTTTGTGATCGTAATTAAAACCGTCTGTCCTTTCTCTGTGACTTCAGGAGAATGGCAATGAATCACAAGAGCTCTAAAGCAGATAGAAGGATAGAGGCTGAGGTTAGCAGCTCAGAATCACTTAATCTGCTGTATTTCATCCATTGAAATATAGATCCAAAGCACTGCCTCCTAATTCAAGCAACTGTAGAACAAGTCACCATGGCAGAAGGTTGTATCACAGTCATCATAGGGAGACAGAGTAGTCCTGGGTTTGGATTGAAGCATAAAGAGGTGTAAAATAAAATAATTTATATGGAACATAACTATCTCTTAACACTAACTTTTACTCTTCTTGCATAATCTATTAGAACTTTCCAGGAATGTTTTCAACAATCTCTCAGTAATATACAGTTTTTGAAATAAGAGTGTGTGAAAAGTGAAATAAATTCATGAGGCACAAAAATGACACTGAAACCAGTACTGCAGTCTTATCAAGTCAAGAAATACCTAACCTTCAAAATATAATTTAGAAAATTAATTCATTATTTTATTTTCATATTCTGTTGTATTTGACACTACTCTTTCTTTCTTACACCTTGCTATCCATTCTCCAAATTTAATTGTTTTCCTGCCTTTTTGGAGCAATTTCCAGCTTTAAGACTTTTTCGCTATTTGGAAGAAAGTTGCTCACTAGGTGGGTCACTTCCCCCTCTCCCGGAGGCATTATCTCCTTCCCTTTTAAAATGAGAATGAATTTCAGCAACAAATTGATCTGATCTCAGAACAGGAGATCTGGAAGATATAATCTTAATGAAAGTCTTAATAAGCTAATCACATTCCTGAGGATCTTGTACATTGGTAACCTGTTGCTCAGGGAAGCAAAAATGAGTTTGATATGGTCCTTTGAAGTTCAGGTCCTCCCCGATGAGTCAATTTCTTATGCAGAATGAAGCAAGCATTCATGTACTCTGCTCCCATAATTCTCAGGCTGTATATAATCACCAGCTTTGGCTCCCAAATTCAGGGGAAAATGTTGAATGTCATGTGAGAATGACAGCAGATGTCTGAAGCATCAATACACTGGCTGCCTACTGAGACTTGACGACCTTGGCACTCACTGAAGTTCAGAAAACCAAGTATCTCTGAAGGTCTAAATCTTAGGTAGTATCACTTTTTATTTTCTAAAAGAGTTGGGTACATAAAACTATTTGAGAACCTGGATCTAAGCACTCCATGAGGTAAAGCTTTTTAAGAAGAATAAGGTTTGCTGATCAGAGACTAGTTTTCTATCAAACAGTGTGCAGTGCTGCCCTAATAAAACAAAACATACAACTACCATGACACAAATATTCTAAGAGGAACAAAAGCATTCCTGGTATAATTCTTTTGAAATCAGCAAAAGAGATGAAATTAGAATCAACCTTCTTAGGGAAAAATCTTTTACTTTTAATAAATAATATTTGTACAGCATATAGTAATTTTAAAAGTGTCTTTTATCAAATTTATTTTGATTTCATGGAAACATGTACAGCTATTAATATAAGCAGGCTTATCAGTCCAATTTCCTACTGAATGTTCTTTTTGTTAGTTTTCTTTATTTTCTTTTTAGTTTCCTGCTTTATCATTCAGAAGGTTTGCACTGTATTCCTGTACATATTTGGTTTGGTGCCCAGAAATGTATTATTTTAACACGGCTATTCATTAGAAGTTATTACTTTACAGGGATTCTACCATGCATACATAATTATATATATGCCCTTCTATGATGAACACTGTGATAACGTTACCATAAAAGATTTTCTTTTTAGGGTTTATCATCTCTGCCATTTCAAGTCACATTGGTTTGACTAATCCTGGCATCTAACTTTCTAAGTTCAATTATTTTTTCAAAAGGTACTAAACTGCCAAAACCTATTTTTCATTCTTTTTTCAGTAACATTAATCCTTCAGAAACTATTGGGACTGGGACTTGTCCTCCCTCTACGTTCTCCAAGGAAGAAGCAAGCATGGCTGCTAACACACTGAATGTCCCTTGGCCAAAACCAGTAAGCCAGTTTTCAGTGACATACCCAGGACTACTGTGATGCTTTCTCAAATTTGTTTTTATAACCATATATTTAAGTAGCTCCATGTCACTCCATAAAGATAGTTTTTTTTAAGAATATCTCCAGATACACATAGGTTGAGGGGTTTTATTTCTTTTTTAAGACTTTGAGAAAGTTTTAAATGACCAATTTTATGATGACAACAATTTAAGAGAATGTTTAAGATAAAAAGGTAAAAATAGTGATATTTCCTTGCAACCTGTTTCTATGAATCTGAATCACAAGGCCAAGCAAGAGCAGATAAAAATTCTTCACAATCTTTGCAGAGAGCTGGCATTAAAAGTTCGAGTAACTGTGTGAGCAGTGTAACAGAGCATTGTACCATTGTAGTTGGTCAGGAGCCAACACTTCCAAGTGGACCTGAAAAGCATGCTATATGCAGGTGTGACATTAAAGTTACAGAAATGTCTTCAGTACTGAGATATCTGATTTGCTTCCAGCAGCTAAGGCAGAATGAACAAGATCACCTAGTACACTTGAAGGAGACAGAACATTTAACATTTTGCTGCTTCATTCTCATCATTGTCCACCCCGAGTATTGGGAGGATAGATTTGAGACTTAATCTACAAGCTAACTTAGACTTCTTAAATCCTATACTGCACATTGTTTTTCTTTTGTCACCCTCTACGCATCTAAGATGGCTTATGCCCTTGTTCAAGTGTTGATGGGACATTAAGTGATATTTTCACTCCAGAGATTCCACAATTACAGAATTTTTCTGAGCTGCAAAGACATTCATGAATATAAAGAATTAGCATCCAGTGAAACTTGGAATTGCTGTACTTATACTAAAAGAGTTTATATTATAATATTTAATTGATGTGAAATGGATCTAGAGCATAGAGAATATTTTAGAATTGTTGAGGAAAAAACCCTCAAAACTGAAAGCTATACATCAATTATACAATATGTAATAATTTTGAACCATATACTTGCCTTCACATATGTAATTCATGCTTTTGTATAATATTTTTCCATTGACACAGTTTTGTACTGTAATGTGATTATACAGTGGTATTTGTGGAATGACAGAATCCATGAAATGGTAAAGCAAAGGACATCTCTGGACTCATACAAAACATAACAGGATCTAGTTGTGCATCTGCTGGTTTTATGTAAGTTCTTCTGAATGTTTTAGAAGTCAATAGTGATTAAGTTGAAAAAAATTGTTGAAGATTACTTTTCCTGATAAGTAGCTAAATTTATTCTCCATTAATCAAATGTTGCAAACCCTCTAAATGTTCACTAAAGTGAAGGTAGTCTTGCTCTCATTTCTTTAGTTTTCAGAAAGGGAGGCAGCGAATGTGTTTTTTACAATTGCCACCCTCTGCATGAGACTCCTTCAGCCTGATTCTCATGACTACCTAGCAAAAGCAAGAGTTTGAGGCACTGTTCAAAGAGTATAGGATATGGGATATCCTGCCTAACATTTCTCTCTAGAAAGCATGCTGTAGTAGTATGTGATCTGTGCTGTTAAATGGTATTGTGCAATTACTCTAAAAGCCTAGCGGAACTAGCTACCTCACCATCTTCTGTGACACTACCCTGCTGAGTTTTTTAATATATTGTGTGAAAGTGGTGATACACGAATCTTGTACTTAATAAAGTTGGTTCTTTTCTCCACAAAATGAGGCTACATTGAATGTAGTTGGTACTGTGTGGGGTTAACTTTCTGTAGCCTGTTACCTTTGACTTCAATGACTTGAAATAAAAAATGAATCTCCACAACTCCAATGAGACTCACTTCTGATAATATTGGCCCATTGACTTCAATGAAACACTATTAAAAGTTATTCTCAATTCACTTTAATAGTAATTTTTAACAGTATCAGGCCACTGATTCCTCTATCACACTTTCTAGACTGAATGTTCAAACACTTCATAAAGACAAAAGCAAACCTTCATATACTTCAGTGAAAACTTACTTCTTGTGATTGTAGTTTGTTTACTTCCTGATAAGCAGTACCAAATATTATCTCATAGGAAAGAAAGAAGTATCTTCCAGACTTTTTGTTATGTAAACATTTTTTGGGGGGATACGGGGAAAAGATAAAAAACCCAGAATGGCATATTAAAACCAAATGGATTAACATTCTTCCTTAACCCTCATGAAAGTCATATGAAAGGTCCAATAAAATATAAGTAAGTATTTTAAGAATGCTTTTCGGTTTTTTTGATGATGATGGTTTGCGTTGTGTGGAGTTGTTTTTGGTTTTGCTTTTGTTTCATTTTGCATTTTTGTTTGGGTTTTTCTGTGGATGTTTTTTGGTTGGTTGGTTGGTTTTATTTTTTAGGAAACTGCAGAATTCTTCCATGAAATTAAACTGAAAATTGAGATAATTGAGGGATGAGGAGTATGTTTGCTTTTGCTTCCTTGCTTGAAACAGACTACATCTCAATTACTCAAATTCATGACTGAATTAGGTGTATTGAAGATCTAACCACTATGCTGTACTAGAATGCTCTTCTTATTCTTGTTTTCTCAGAGGGAAAGTGTTACTGAACCTTTTTTCCCCACCCATCCAGATCTGAGGTTTGATGTCTGCTTAAGACATACATATGCCTTCTGATATTTATGTATTACAATTTGCTTTGTTTGAGCTCTTCAGAGTTTGTCATTCATTTGGATTCTTTTGTTCTAACCCCCGATTTAACTTGAAATCTATCCCTCTACATGCAAGACAATTTTGCCATTTTCCTTCAGAAGCCAGACAATTTATAGATGAGCTCAGACCAAATAAATCAGGCAAGATATATTTATAGGTATAATATACCATATATATTAATATATATTTTTAATCAACTTCATACTGTCACTCTGCAGAAATAATTAGCTGTTAGGAAGGCACACACTGCTGCTATCCAAAGCAGGCACTATTGCTGGTATCCAGGCTAGGACACCAGAACAGCCAGCGGTCAGTCAGCCACTGCATACGGCGTGTGTCCATTAGTGATGAAGTGAGTCTTCTTTGTTTCCCTGTATTAATTCACTTGAATGACTGTGTAACTACAATCATCTTTAGAATGAGCAATTTCTCCACAAGAGAACATTTACAATAATTCTGAACAAAGAAATAGAGATTCAAACACACATTAACTTCAGTACTTGGTGGTGGGAAAATGCATCGACTCATCTTTGGTTCCCCAGCTCCTCTTCTCACAGCATGAAGCCTCAGGAAATTCTCAGTTTTACTCTCCAAACAAGAACTGTATCTTGGCCAGTGGTCTCCATTTTGGGTTAACTAGACTTCTGAATACTTGTGCATGAAAACCAGTGGTGTAACATTCCAAGTTAACAGGCGAGTCAAATTCTAGTGCCTATATGTGACAGTGCCTATATATGATAGTGAACGTTCAACCCTGGAATTCTTTTGAAGGTTAGTATTAACTTATCACCTTGCAGCCTCATAACTGAAACTAATAACAAATCACTAGGGTTCTGCTTGCAAAATGATGTTATTTTTTAAATTATGGAATAATGTGTGTATGATAAAATGAACAATATCAAAATAAAGTTCCTACTTGAAGAAATATTTTTTGATACCTATAAAGGTACATTCAAATTAGCATGTACAGAGCATATATATAGTATGTCCTTTCTTTTCTTTTCTTTTCTTTTCTTTTCTTTTCTTTTCTTTTCTTTTCTTTTCTTTTCTTTTCTTTTCTTTTCTTTTCTTTTTTCTTTTCTTTTCTTTTTTTTCTTTTCTTTTCTTTTCTTTTCTCTTTTCTTTTTTCTCTTTTTTCTCTTTTCTTTTCTTTTCTTTTCTTTTCTTTTCTTTTCTTTTCTTTTCTTTTCTTTTCTTTTCTTTTCTTTTTTCTCTTTTCTTTTCTTTTCTTTTCTTTTCTTTTCTTTTCTTTTCTTTTTTCTTTTCTTTTCTTTTCTTTTCTTTTCTTTTCTTTTCTTTTCTTTTCTTTTCTTTTCTTTTCTTTTCTTTCCTTTTCTTTCCTTTTCTTTTCTTTTCTTTTCTTTTCTTTTCTTTTCTTTTCTTTTCTTTTCTTTTCTTTTCTTTTCTTTTCTTTTCTTTTCTTTTCTTTTCTTTTCTTTTCTTTTCTTTTCTTTTCTTTTCTTTTCTTTTCTTTTCTTTTCTTTTCTTTTCTTTTTTTTCCCTTTCTTTTCTTTCCCTTTCTTTTCTTTCCCTTTCTTTTCTTTTCTTTTTTCCTTTTCTTTTCTTTTCTTTTCTTTTCTTTTCTTTTCTTTTCTTTTCTTTTCTTTTCTTTTCTTTTCTTTTCTTTTCTTTTCTTTTCTTTTCTTTTCTTTTCTTTTCTTTTCTTTTTTCTTTTCTTTTCTTTTTCTCCTAAATGTTTGTTTTCCTAGAAAGCCTTATTAAGGGATATTCTTTCAGTTTTTAAAGATCTTTCTAACTAACAGTGAAGACAGCAGATATTTTAAACTTTATACATTATATAAATTAACTCCAGATATGTATGATCCACAAACCAAACAGCACCATATGAATGCATGTACACATATATCAGGACTTACAAGTAAAAGGAAGACAGAATGATTGGCAACGTCAAGCATCATGTGTTATAACAGTGGTTTGAAGAGTTTGGAGTCTCTCAAAAGTCAAATGATTTTGCATTATTCCCACTCACAGATTCTTCTTCACCTAAAAAGCAAATGTAAAAGAGCAATGTTAGTGGAAGTAGCAAGGATTCATAAGAATATTCTGAAAGCTAAAAATACTGTTGCTATTTAAACTGAATAATTCTTCTTCTTATCTTCAGATATGCAAACTTTGAAATATTATTAATGCATACCATAAAAAGTGTAAGGTGTACAATGAGTTCAAGAAAAATCTTAACCTTGTGGTTTTTTTCTACTTCAGGTGTTTGATTTATCAGCTTCAGTCATTTTATTAATTCAAGGTTCTTTTCCATATAATATCTTTATTATGCAGATTTTCACCCTTTGTATTTATTTATAAGCTGGAAACACTTGACTAAAACTGATAAAAATCAAAAGTTCAGCCTAGAAAGAGTAACAGATTAGAGTATAGTCTAGATTAATCTATTCACCGTGCTTGGCTGGCATATAGTGAAAGACAGGACATACAGACAAGCAGTTATTGAATTGACGGCACAGAAAACAGCATGGACTGTTAGTAACATTCTTCAACAAAAATTGTAACTTTTTAATGAATTAGTGATTGCATTTGAATCTTAGAAGAATTACTGCTATATGGCCAAAATACTTCTACCTGTATAATAGTTTTTATCTCCATATGGTTTAATTACTTTAGGAAAAAATATTGATTTTGTTCAGTTAAAGGAGGAGATAAATAGTGATTATTACCCATTGCAACTATAAATAAACTCTGACATTGTGCAGATGTTGTTGCTGTTGTTATAATACCTACTTGTATGGACTCTGATATTTCTTCTTGTTCCAGACTAAAAAGGCCAAATCTATTTTAAATTAAATACTCTTGAAAATCTGTAGGAGGTTTTATGCCAGAATAAAGGACACATTTCAAAAGAAATTATAGTTTGCTGGAGGAGCTCCTGTTGCTTTTTCTTCTGTGTTATGTAAGGAGAAGAAATAGGCCATATCATCAACAAGTAATAATTTTCACCAACCTGTCCTATCGAGGTACTAGTAAGATGCAGTCATTGCTGGTTGTCAAGTTATTACAGAAAAATAAGGATCCATAAATTGGGGCAAAAATAAAAAAGGTACAATAAAGCCTCTTTAATGAATTTTGAACTAAGAGAAATTGCAATTTTCTTCCAACAGCCATTATATACCCAAATGATAGATACTCTATAGCCAAATATATGTTACCTCAAATGTGTAATGAAGAGAATAGTGGCTTAATTCCGTAACACCTAAAACATATATATTGATGACCAGAAAATCACATTATCTGTTTCCTTCAGAGAGTCCAGAAGTTCTCCATCCAATATGGTGCCAATACCTAATTTTGTTTTAGTCTCAAAAATCACAAAGACGCTTTCTATGTTGTGCACTTATTAATAGAAAAATGAGATAATATGATACACTGATAGTGAAATTCAAGAATGTTAGGTAGTCTTCCTGAGTAATTTCAAACAAACAAACTATTCAGCTTTATTTAGATACAAACTACAGCCCAGACCACTTTCTGATAATGAAAATACACTTTGAGGTGGTGGGAATACTTGCAACCAAAGAAGAAAAGAGGAAACAAACTCAGTGTATTCCAAATTTGGTACAATTTATGGCCAATCTGTGGGCTACCCTATCTGTGAAAATGAAAATTAAAATAAAGCTCTAGCAGTGGGCTAAGAAGATCTCCAACTGTTTCCAGTTTTGTCAAAATGAAAGTCCCCAGGCAAGGAATTCTGAAGTGTGAAATGTAAGGACCCTTCTCAAGTGCTGCATGTAACATTGGTAGTTATTTTCAATAGCTATTATAGTATGGCTACAAACAACAGAAATGCAAGTAATGTGGATGGAGGTCTATCTTTGAAATGAATAAAGCTTCCTCTTTAAGGTTTGTGATAGGCCATATAAAAATACTAGGAAGGTTTGGTTGGTTTTTAACCCAAGAGAAATTTGAAATTGAAAGAGTAAGATTTGATATGTGTTTAAATTTTGAAGACCACCTGTGAGTATGCTTGATGCTTCAATTCCTTAATTAAGGAAAAAAGGAATGAAAAAATTTGGACAATCATCTTCACAGGGACAACTGAAACTGCAGAATAATAAATATTTATAAATAATAATGGTACTCTGTTAGAGATTCCTGTGCCTGGAAAGATGCATTTTCAGACAGGCTAGCCTGCATTCAAGTTTTTGACACATATATATATCCTTATAAGTTTTGATTATTTTTGGAAAAACACTAAGACCAAAGATCAAAGTATTTATTTCTGATCCTTATGTATGCTTGAAGTTTCAGAAACTGTTAGCAGAGTCACAGATGCACCTGGCTGCCCACCTGTGACTGCTACACAGGAACCCAATGCACTGCCTTCAATGAGTGGAAAAAATAATGCTGTTGTAAAATAGAACCCCGCCACACCAACTACGGAGAAGCATGTCTTTAGGGACCTAGCACAGCTTTAAACTGCACTGGATGCAATTTGGACAGTAGGAGACAAGACACAGGCATGGGGATATTCTTGTTGGAAGTTCATTGCTGCATGACTCAGCAGAGCACCAACAGCGGCCACCGAAGAAGAAAGGCTATGTTGGACTGTACTAGGCTTGCCTGAAAAGCTCTGAGTGAAACCTCAATGCTTTTTTTGCTGTATGTATAATTAAGTTGGATTCATTCATCAGAAAACAATTAGGAGAAAGAGAGCATGTTTGTTTTCCATTTCTTCTGAGTTAGAAGAGACTGACTGCTTAGTAAGGGAAAGAGTGAGAATCCTCCTCTAAGAGCAGTCAAAAACCTTGAGCTGTCTTTTGATCCCGCCTTTCCAGGACACACCAGTAGGTGCTTCTGCAAATTATTTTGTTTAGGAGCACTGACAGAGGCTACAAATAAATTTAAATAAATAAATGAAAGGGAAAAGTATGTTGACTAGCCCTGTGTTTTTTAAAGTTTCACTTATCTTATGGATGAACAGGACCAAAAATCTGAATGTGGTGAGAACACAGGATAATGTGATGACATTTCTTAGAAGGCCTGGAGATAAAAAACACCTACATGATTTGGTTTTCCACTTTTTCAAGTAAGGCTTCTTATCAGGCTGTGTGGCATGAATCAGGTTTTTGGGGAGGTGGAAGCAGCAAAATTTAGTTGTGGTCTCCATGGCCCTAATTCGATGTCAGTGAAGTAGCAGATTACTCTACTTGGAGGTATAAGACTGGTCTTGAAGACAAAGGAACTGAATACACAAGTGCTAAAACTGCCTGGAGGAATATCACAGATCTGCAGAAGCAGGTAGAGTTGGAAAAAATGATCTGGCTGCCTCTCGATCTTCTCAAGGTGCTAGAAAATTTGTGGGTGATCAACACTGCAGAAAACCTCTGGAGATAACTCACTCACTAAAATTTAGGGCCAGAGCAAAGTGTGCAACACACAAGAAATTGACTTTAATGCTGATTTTCCAGCCTTGGAAGATGACCTGTCCTTTGTCATTACATGGTGGGCCAGAGGTGCTCCTTTGCTTTCACATAGAGTGTAAATTAGGCTAGCAGATGATAGGGAAGGCATGATACTCCTTCCTGAGGCAGCTTCAGTGGTCAAAGCACAGCCTAGGTACATACTTTTGGGTATGTTAGGAATGTATCAGTCTTTCTCCACTGTGGACTCCCCGTGCTCAAAAGGCTCTCAGCTGCCAGTACCAATGAATGAGATGCTAAGATTAGCCTCAAACCTTCGCTGCACTTTCCCAATGGCAGCGCAGTGTACTAATCGCTGAGCCATTGGGATAGCCCTGCAGGGCATTCTTCTAATAGTTTTTCTAGTTCTTCCACTGATGTCCTTATACATCTTTTATGATTTCGATAGTGATGCTATGTTCCCCAGGCACTTTCCTTCTATCTTACTCTCTGCTTGTTTTGTTTTTTAATACGGGGGGAAAGGGGCTACCTTAAACTTGCCCTTCATTCCTAGCACAACCTTTCAGAAAAGACATTTCCATTATCCGTTCTTCCACCCATGAGTGTCTGTCAAGGAATGGGGAAGATGGAAAATATTTGAGTACTTTTGTTTAAGTTGTGATGGTCTTTTTCCTGACTTCATGTTCTATTTAGAGCTTTTTCTTCTACACAGATGAACAGCCAGTTCTTCTGGATTTAAAATTAAAATCCAAATATTTTCTTTAAACTGCACTCGTTGCTTTTACAAAGGAATGAAAACAAAATGCAGCACGTGACATCATTTGAAAGAGAAAATCATGTTATCTTATATAGTTGTAGAAATAAACTGTATTTTTTTAACTGTGGCTCTTCCCTAATGTGCACTGCTGATAAATAGTAAAAAGAAATTTTTTCCTAACTATATATTTCTCTCACATTATACATATATAAATTCCTCTGGGAATAACTTGAGCAATATAACTTGAGATAGGAGGTAGCTGATATATATGAGGTATTAATATGAAAAATATTTTCACTGCTTGTATGTTATAAAGTGCTTGGAATATTTCAGACAACAAAAGTATAGGTCAGTTAAAGAATTTCCTTATCCCTGTTCTGCCCATAATTTTTTCTCCTGCAGGTCCATTTTCTCTTGTTTTCTTCTCATCTGTTATTTTCATTTTCCTTCTCATCTTTCATTCAGTATTATACAGGGCACATTTTGAGGCGCTTCTTCTGCTTCCCACTGACGATACATACTGGCAGCAGCAACTGAAACATCAGTCAGTGAACACTTGTAGAGATGGTGAGTTGTAAAATAATAAATCGAATATTTAATACTTAGACAGAAGATGTGGACTTTATCTACACTTAATGGGTGGGGAGGCTGATTACTCATTCATAGCTACACCACTTGTGAATGATGAGGTCACCCCTATCTCAGGAAGATAAATGCCATATCCTGTTATGACATATTCCTTTTATATAAAATTAGTTCAATTTTCTCACTAGTGAGGAATCAGTATAACTAAAAAAAAAAAAAATCACTTCAAGATAAAGGCATTTTTCTACTGTAATTCATTATATATCCTATTTTCATTTTATTTCTGTTCTGTTTTGTTCTATTTTATCCTGTTCTATGTATACTATTTTACTCTCTACCTAAATGATATCTGACTAAAGTGAAGCAAAAATTAGATGATACAATGAAGCTTTGTAGCATTCTCTCTCATACCTGTCACAGACTCCTTCCAACAGCAGATAATGAAAATTCAAAGTCAAACCATTTAACTTTAAGTAAATGGAAATGAATTTCCAGAGAAGAGATATTTTTTCACCTGTGAAAGAAAGGAACAGTAGTACATTGACAATGCGAATAAAGATATAATATATAATTGTGATAGAGAGGTATATGAAAAGCATAAATATTAAATGTTATTGTATTACATATTTTCACGTGTTTTTAATTTTTATCTTTGCTATGTTTTTGCCTGAGAGGAAGGTCTACTGCACATAGTTAGAAACAGCAGTACTCTATTGGAATATTTCTTTGCTTAATCAATACTAAAGCAACTTGCAGTATATCTAGCAATAGTATATGGTACTGAGACAAAAACTATGCCATTCAAACACCAGAAGCTGTCAATAATTTGACCAAAATGAGAAATAAAGTAAATTAAAAATATTGGGGTTTATTCTCATCTCATTTGTGCTAGCATACTACAGCAAATTAAGTTAAATCCATCATGGTATGTTGTAGCATTGGTGAAGTATGTGGCAAATTGTGTCCACACTATTTAATATGGCACAGAGTATAAGCTTGATGATGGATATTTTCATTGGTGAATAAAACAAGTCTCAGAAATTCCTACTGGATTTTACCATTGTGATTAGCCTGGGGGGAAAAAAAGATACAAACAATCAAAATGGACTTTTCTTCAAATATGAGATAATGTTTTTTACTTGGTGTCTTTTAAGAGCTATGAGAAAGAAAATGCATCTGTATTGTAGACATTCACAGACCTACCTTTGAATCCTGCTTGTCTTCTAACTTACAAAACTATTTGTCAGTACTTCCAGCAACTCAGTGGGTCTACTTGGGCAAGCAAAGTTAAAGTAAAGAGTGAATTTTTAGTTACATTAACACTTAACATAATAATCAATACTCATAAAAGATCTTATTAAATATCAAGAGATCCTGGTTCTGCCTACATGGATGAAAAGCCGTGACTTTCAAGACTAAGCTGAAGCAAGCTTGGCTAAAGGAAGGCTCTCTGTCCTGGCTGTCTCTTTGAAACATGAAAACCTGCTTAGAGTTGCCACTGTAGAGCAAAGAGTGACAATCAGTGGATGGGGACTTCGACATTATTACATCCACTCTACTGCCCGGCCATACATTGACAGACAAAACTACTGTAATGGAGTGATCATTTGGAAAATGGCTACTGCCCACATTTAAATTCCTTTCAGTGTTATTCCATAGCCAATTAGAGTGGCCCAGCCTATATTCATGCCAGTCTTGTACTATAATGTAAGAAAAAGGAAAGGAGCAGCTCAGAAGTCTTTAATTATTCCTCCAGCCATTTATTGACCTGCTCTCTAAAGGCCATATAGGGGCCTTCATCTGCATGCAAAATTCCTATTGACATCACTGGGAGGGCCACAGGCAGATGGAGAGTACTTTGTAAACCTTACATTTTAAATATGTTGTAGGAGAAAGGCACAGAATTTGCAGTCCTTTAAAAAAGTGAGCAGTTTTATCTAATACTGGTCTTTAAACATGGAGTTTGAATAACAGTTTTCCTAGTAATAACAACCCCCCACTTCTCTGCAAGCTATCTAACCTGCACGTTTCTGTAAAGTCTTCATATTTAACACTCAAACAATTGATGTCCCTATAGTATAAACAGGATAGATAATGAATATAAGTGGGATAGAAAATTAATCCTACTTGCGAGGAAAGAGAGTCATAATTCACTTAGGCTTCTCAGCTCTTACGTTATGAGGTCTTCAGCTAACTCATGGGATCCATTCCACATCCCACAGATGCTCATTATGAATTCTTTTTATGTGCAACATGTGGGGACTAACCAGTTTCATATCTCCTGGTATTAGCCGCAATCCAAAGCATTTTGTATTAAAACAGAATGCAAACACAGATGCTATTTAATACAAAGGATTTGAATGCAGTCTCTGTTTTAACATAAAGTTGCTGTGTCTTAACTTGCTTTGAAACAGCAAAGGGAAGAAAAGTCAAGATAAGAGGATATTTTTAGATTAGGAGCCAAGCTTTGACTCCAAAAGGCACACAGTTGCATGGAAAAAGGGGATACTGGCCCAGGTGACCGCTTTGATTCTTGGAAGCAAAGGGTACGATGCCTTTGGAGCAAGGGGGCATCCTGGGACCTCTGCCCCCTTCTGAGATGCTGCCATAGCCTTTTCAACACTACACATATTCTGGAGTGCTACTACCTGTGTTCTGTCCCATGCAACTCCTCCTGGTATGAGCCTCGGTTTCCTCAGACACGAGTTAGCAGTACGGCTGCTGTTTGTGTAAGGTGCACTAACGCAGCGTGTTACTTTCTGTTCTAGCTGTCCACTCACTGGGCTGGCGAAGAGTCCAGCTCAACACAAGCACTACGCTTTTTAGCTCCAGCAACCAGCAGCTTGGGGTTCCAGCTCTGTGGTTTCAGAGGTCCCCCCCCCCCCCCCAGAAGTGAGGCGAGCTGGTGGGACCCTTCTGCGGGAGGGAGTTCTTCTGCCGTTCCCCTGCTGCCTCTGACTGGGTACAGCCGCTGTGCTCCCTCCGAGACGGGATCCTCGCCCCTCGTCTCCCACTGCAGCTGCGGGAGGAGGGAGCAGCCCGAGCAGCACTCGCCGAGCACCATGGCGAGGAGGGCTCGGGTCTCCGTGTCCCCTCCACCGCGGCTGCCCACCCCAAGGCCGAAGCAAGGCGAGGCAGCCACCGGGGCAAAACTGAGGAGGGTCCGCCGCCGACCCGCGCTAACGCCCAACTTTTCCGCGCTTCCTTCCCGGCGTCCGCCCCCGCGCAGCGCCGCGGCCAGGCGGACTCGGCGGTGGGTGGCCCCGACCGGGGTAGGGGCGCGGTCCCGGCGGGCTGGCGGAGCCGCGCAGCGCCGCGTCCAGGGATGAGCACTTGGCGGAGGTAGATGAGGGCAAACCCGCCCGAGCGAGGCGGGGGGCTGCGCGCAGCCCCGGGTGGCACAAAGGCGCCGCGACGCTGCGGCCGCGCGTCCCGCGGGGCGGCGGAGGCTGGGCCCCTCCGCGCCGCTGCCGGTGCGGTGCGTGCCGCACCCGGAGGGGAGCTCTGCGCAGCGCTCGGTCCTATAATTGATATGTTGAAGCAGCAATAGGGATCAGTGCGTGCGTAGACAGCACACACCTTACAAGTTTGACTCGCAATAACATTGCTGCACACTAGGAGGGGAGGAGAGTCAGCTCCCTAGAATAAGGGACAAACTCTGCCTTTGCACAAAAGCGGCGCATTTCCTCGCTTGTGAAAACCGTCCCTTCATAGAGAGAAAGAAAAGAGACGGAGGGGGGTGAGGGGTGCCACTAGGAGAGCAAAAGCAAGTTACCAAGAGCGAGAACTTGTGCTGCAACAATCCTCCACTCTTCCTCTTCTCCTCAGGACTCTGGGAGCAGGGATATTCCTCCCATTCCACCCCCTCCTCCCCCCCCGCACAGTTGGCTCTAGCCCAGACTGTGGTCAGCCGCCTTTATTATTACTTCATTGAGACAGAGAAATCCTCTAAGACTTGCATTTTGGGTGGAGGGTGGGGGGTGGAGGGACGAGAAGGAGGAGGGAAAAAAGGCAACATTTGCTGCTCATCATTTTCATTGCACCGCTAAAGTAATTGCGCCCCCCTCTCTCCTCCCCGTCCCTCCTCAGCTTGGATTTTTCTCCTATATCTACAGCTCCAGTATTATTAGACATACCTTTTTTTTTTTTTTTTTTTTTTTTTTTTGGTACCTCTGATACTCCACTTCGCTTCCCAAATCTTCACGCGCTGCATGTTTGCAATTCGGTAAATTCCCCCCCCCCCCTCCCTTTACCCTGAGCCCCCCCAAACTCCTCAATCTCAGCCCAGCCGCTCACATCAAAGCGCCCGTCCTCACTCACAGTGGCCGCCACTCACTAATGGGATTGCAGTGTGCCTGGCTCTGCTGCTGCAGCCGCCGGAGGGAGAGTCGCTGCTGCTGCACCTCTTCGCCGACACTCGCCGGGTGCTGAGCCGCGGGGATGATCAGGATCTTCCCGGATTTCAGCGTGCAGGTGACGGCGGCGGCGGCCGGCGGGGCGGCCGGGGGGGTGCCGGCGGCGCCGGGCATGGGGCGAGCCGGCGCCGCGGCCAACGGCAACCCGCAAAACGTCCAGGGCATCACCTCCTACCAACAACGGTGAGCACCGAGTTGGGAGAGGGGTGTGCGGCTCTTCTTGAGGCTCCCTCTCTTGCTTTTTCTTTGTGCTTTTGTGTTTCTTTGTTTTCCTTTTTTTTTTTTTTTTTTTTGGTCTCTCCTTTCTGTTTGTTGCGGGGTGGTGGGAGAGCTTGGTTGGAAGGGAGGGTGTTTTTTTCTTTTTCTGGTTTTTTTGGGGTTTTTTTTTTTAATACAGCATCTTTTAAAATGCACTGAGAAGTAAACACAATCTCCTAGTTTTGTCTTGGATGAGCTGTAAAGCAACAATAGAAAAAAAAAAAAGAAAAAAAGAAAAAAAAAGTGAGACCCCGGCACCTTAGCTTGGCTGCTGCAAAGTTTGGGATCCCGTCCACTCATCCTTTCTAAAGAGGAATTTCTCAATGTCAATGCCTTGTGCAAATCCCAGTGTGTGGCAGCCAGGGGGATAATTGATCATGGTATGCTGATTGATAATTTTCTTTCAACCAAGAAAGAGAACAATTTTCACTTGGGGTTGCACACTTGCAATTCCACATTGTAGTTTTAACAGTTTTAGCATGTCACCTGTTACTACAGGGAAATATAGCCGAAACCCTAAGTATGCTCAGCACTGTTATTTTTTTCATCTTAAAAGCATTCTAATGCAAATGCAGGAAATTCACAGAGAGCGCCTTTAGGAAGCAAAGCGTAGAAAGTTGGCAGTAAGTCATAAGCAAGTTTAAAGACGTTCCCCATTCGCCCTAACAATTCATCGATATATGCTGATACTAACATGAAGCTTAATTAATTACCTGACATTTCTTTATGTTTCTAAACCTGAAGTCTGAATCTGTTAGTTTGCTTTATCATAAGCTTATAACCGAAGCCGAATCCTCAAAAAAAGTAGATGACAACAGATCTACTGAAATCGGAACAAAACATTTACATTTCTCTAAATGCAGTAAAAATGGCACTGTCCCGAGTATCTCGCTTTCCACTACTGCAATAAATTAAATACCGAGAAAAATGCTGTGTAATCTTAAATATCCAAACTAAACATCCCTACGATGTAAAAGAAAACAAAAAAAAAAGGAAGTTTCAGCATAACATTTCAAACTTAATTGGTTTAGGAGCCAGATTTAGATAAATGACGATTGCCTGCTTTGTCCTTCAGCAACTTTTGTGTTGCTTCCCATAGTTTTGATGCCTGTGATAGAAAACGTTCGATGGTAACTTTTGTAGGCTTTATCAAATGAGAATTAATAGGGAGCTGATACTCCTGAAATAATCCCTGATGATACCTAAGGATGTTCTTAGCTAAGAAACATTGGAAACTAAGCAGGAGTCTTGTTTTGCTCAAGCAAACACACCAATCCTTCATAAACTAAAAAAAAAAAAAAAAAAAAAAAAAAAAAAAAGAGAAAAAAAAAGAAAGAAAAGAAGAGAAAAATTATTGAATGTGAGAGTTATAAAGAATGGATTAAAGTTTATTTCTTTTCATGGTTTCTGTATGATTTTATTTTTGTCATTTATAAAATATTTAAATTACAATGGAAACTGACGGACACTTTAACGAGGAAGTACAGGCAGCAATCACAATAGTTTAGTCTGTGAAGTGGGGAAGTCAAGGGTCAGAAATGTCAGATTGGCTTTTAGACAAATGAAAGAGACCTCTGGAGACTTTAAGTTAAACAGAATTATGTAGACAAGGCAGCATACAATTTTTTTAGTACTTCGCGTTTAATAGTTTGGTTATATCAGTCTGTAATCAGGAAGAAGTTATAAAAGCAGTACTTCTCTGAGAAACTACTAACACCTCTAATCTAAATAGTGTTTACTAGATATTCAAGTACTCTTACTACCAGGAGTCCAGATCAGTCTGGATGTCTCGCACACTAACCTACGAGGGAAAACATTTACGCACTTATTCCAAATTGTCATTGTATATTATGGATGAAACAGCGTGGTTTATGTCGAAAGATTTTTCTCCGTGCTTTCTGAAAACGCTTAAAATACAGCAGACACGACACCTCCTTACGCTATTGCCACAGCCGACGAGACACCTGTTAACTTCTTTTTTTTTTTTTTTTTTTTTTCCCTCCATTTCGGAGGCGAAGAGACAGGATTGCCGGCCGGGAACGGCATCTGCTGCTTTGTAGGCAGCCCCCCTCCCTGCAGCCCTCCGTCCCCACCTTGCACCCCCGCCGCCTCCCGCCGCCCGGAGCGCAGCGCGGCCCTGCCCGCCCGGTCCCGCCGCGGGCTCGCGGCTCCCGAGGCCAGGCGGCCGCCACCGGCTGCGCACGTGCGCAACGGCCGCGCGAAGGCCGCACGTGCGCAGCGGGCGGCGGTGCCCACGAGCCGCGGCCGTGTCCCCAGCCCCGGGCTGCGCGTGGGCCGCCCGCGCCGCCCCGCGCAAAGTTACGCCGGCCCGTTTGCCTCCGGCGGGAAGAAATCCTCCGGTCCCCCGGTGCGCCAAACTTCCAGGTGTTTTGTTAACTTCTTCCCCTTGGCTCTGCCCTGAGGCTCGCACAGGCTCTTGGCCCCCAGCCTCCTCCCCTCCCCCCAAAAAACTTTTGGAGTAGTCGCGGAAACGTTTCTCTTGAATAAATGCGCCCGACCTTCGGGGCTTGCCCCTTTCCCCAAGGAAGCCCGTCGGATTTTCCGAGGGAGCAGGATCAGGCCCAGGCAGCTGTACTTCCAAGGGAGCAGCAGAATAGCCACAAAGTTACCTTGGAGATGGAAAGCTTTTAGAGAACGAGTGATTTCTTCTACAAGGGCTAGTATCGCTCGGATTCTCCCGGTGTCCTGGAAGGAACGATTAAGGTAGCGGTATCTTTTCCCCGCTCCTTTACTTCGTGATTAGTTTCATAATCTCCAATAAAACAGCGTGAAGTGCTACACCCTTCCCAACAAAGCGGGTCATCACTCTCAGTTCACCTTTCCAGCATTACGCCTTTTTGTCCCGCTAGTACCCCCATGCCCACTCTCAGGACGTGCGGGCGCTTTCTCGGAGGTGCCTGGGGGCTGCGCGGGGTTCTCCCCGGCCCGGCCCGGCCCGGCTGGCTCCGGGCACACCCGCGTACGGCCCTGTGGGTCGCAGGGCCCTTGCATCCCCCGGCCGGCGGCTCCCGCCCGAGCCCGTCCTCCACCGTGGAAGCCCACGGGTGACATGCTGCTCGCGCCCGGTGTGTTCCCGCCGCGCTTCTGCGCCCGCGGAGTTGAAGAGAGAGTCCCTGCCTCCCTCTGCTCCTCTTCCCTGCTGGAGCCCAGACTCCAGAGGAAGAAAGTGTGCGAAACTGCAACTGAGTGGCGTTGTTGCGCCGGCAGCAGAGGCTGTGTCCCCTGCACGCAGAGCGGGAGCAGAGCTGGGAAAGCAGCGGGAAAATGCCCAGAAATACTTTCACAGCGGTCAAGCCTGGAGATCCCTGACACCCCTCCTTCCCTCCCCCGCCCCCGCCCCGCTGGCCCGATGGCCTGGCACCCCCGCGTAGCCCGGCCCGCGGGCGCGGGGGTGTGTGTGCGAGTGTGCGAGAGAGTGCGTGTGCGTGCGTGTGTGCGAGTGTGTGTGTGTGCGTGTGCCGCACCTGCCGGGCGATGCCAGCGGCCGGGCTGCCCGCCGGGGCTGCGCCGCGGCTAGCTCTTCCCGCCGCCGCCGCCGGCCGCCGCCGCTGCCTGCGCTGGGCATGTCTCTGGGGCCGGCGGGGCCCCGGCTCCCTCCGCTCCTCGGCTTATGGACGGCGGCAGCGGCAGCAGCAGCGCTAGCAAGCAAGCGAGCAAGCAACCTGCACCAGGACTGCGCGGAGGAGTGGGAGCCCGCGATGCTTTGGCCTCAGTACTTTTCCTTAGCCTGTCTGGCTAACCGGGGCCATTGCTGCCGCCGCTGCTGCTGCTAGACACACAACACACACCAACATCAGGAGGGGGAAAAGTAAGGGAGAGAGGAGAAAAAAAAAAAAATCCCAGGAAGATGGCGCCCACCAAGCCAAGCTTTCAGCAGGATCCTTCCAGGCGAGAACGGTAACACTTTCTCTTTATTGAACCTGCAGCAGCAGCAGCAGCAGCAGCAGCAGCCGCCGCAGCAGCGCCGGGCCGGGCCGAGCCGCCGGCGCTGGGGGCCGGGGCTGGCTGCCATGCCGGGGTGGGGGGACCTGCCGCCGGCACCCGCTGCTCGCACAGCCGGGCACCGTGAGTTCCTCCTAGTGCGCACCGCCAGCCGCACGCACACACACACACACACACACACGCACACACTCAGAACGAGCCGCGCAGCAGCGGCCCCGCTCCGGTGGCCGCACCGCCGCGGCTGCCGGAGCCGGTGCTTGGCGGGGCGCGTTGTGGAGCGGGCGTGTGTGTGTGTTTGTGTGAGCGGGGGGCGGAAGGCCCCCCCGGGCGGCCCCCGCCGCTCGGAGGCCCTGGGGCGCCGCGCCAGGCCCGGCGTTCCGGGCGGAGGGGCCGGCCCCGCCGGTGCGGTTCAAGTGCGGCTAGGCCGGAGCGGGGGGGCGCGCCGCCAGCTGCGCCCGCGGGGCTGCCCGGGCCGGCCCCCCCCGCCCCACCGCCGCCGAGCGGGCCGCGGGTGCCGGCGCCCCCGCGGTGGGCAGAGCGGAGCCGGTGCGCGGGCGGGCGGGGAGGCGGTGCGCGGGATCCGGGGAGGGAGGCGGGGGGTGATCTCGCTACCCCCCCCGCTTGGTTCCCGGCCCGCCGCCTGCCCCATGTACTTTTGTTGTGAGAGAGTGCTTGTGATTAATCTGCTCGGCTGGTGACACGAATTGCCCGTAGCGGATTTGTTCTAGTAAAGTGAATCTTTCTAGAAGTGACTAGTAGGAGACAAGAGTACAAGTTCATGTGATGTTACTTTGTGATTCTTACAAAAGTATTCAAAGCTCCATTGCTACACTGCGACGAGATATATGGCCAGAAGAAGAGCAGCCAGAGGGTTTGAGGTGGGCTCTTTCCCTCCCGCCCCTTCGTTACAAGTGGACTTGAGTGTGAGGGGTGAGGAAGGTTCCTGGCTAGTTGGAAAAATGGATATTTATCTAAATGGACATTTAGATAGCCTTTAAAAGTAGCTGGATCATGTGTTAGTTGGTTTATATTTCACAGCACAAATAAGTCTGAAAAATATTTAAACAAAAGTACTTTAGCCTTAATTTCATACTTGCTTATTTTAGAATGATCAGCATTTCTAGTACAACTTCCAAGCCCCACAGATTTTGTCTAAATAGCTGTGCCATTTTTCCTGAGAAAGCTGTCTGCCCGGTATAAAAACCCCATATACTTCCTATTCACCACTGAGGTGTTAGCGTGCTTGTCTTAGATGCATTAGTATTAACTGTTGCTCTTTGACAGGGCTATATTGATATGTAGCAAAATTAGGAGATTCACGTAAAGAAGAAAGAGTGCATCCTTAGAAGTCAATGACTTAACTACGGATTTTCATTTTCAACTGCAAACATTTTTTTTTTTAAATCTTCATTTCAGTGGCTGCAAAGGTGTTTCTACTGTGTTAATAACACTTAAAGCAGCAGGTTTTTCTCCTACAGAGTTCTTTGTTGGAAAAACAATTCATATGAATAAGTCCTGTCCCCCCCCCCCCCCCCCCAAACAATTCTGCTGTCTTCTTTCTGAGAATGTTACTATATTAGTGCTAAGTGTATTTGCCAGGATAGCTTCAGTAATCTCTCCAGCAGAAGCATATTTGTGTGCCATTTTGGGAATTTCTCTGAGATAGGAATCTTGAAGATAGAATTAATTTCTAGGGGAAACTTCATAGCCTGTGCATGAGTGCTTTCTTTATCACCTGTCTCCATTTGGCATTCGGAGAAGGTAAATCAAAGTGCGCGATTTGTTATTCTGCTCCACTTGAGAGCTGAACTAAATAACACTTGGTCTGAAATTCTGATTGAAGTTGTAGGAGGATATACTGTATTTAATTTAATGCCCTTTAATAGCATCTTCTTGTTCAGCTCTGATGCTGTCATTTTAAAGGTTGGATCGGAGTAGTTTTTCCCTGTAGGGAGTAGGAGGTGTAATCATTTCAGGGGAAAAAGGTAGTCTGAATTCTGAGAACACTAATAGCCACAAACTTGGCCTAGTGTCCAAGAAGTTGTTTTTTGCCCTTAGGGTTCACTTTGTTATCACTCTGTACAGTGCTCTGGACAGTTTAGGTATAAGTATTGCATGTAGAAGTTGATGATATTTTTTGTAGCAGAAATAATGGTGATCTGTTTATTCCTTAAAAGTTTTGGAGTAAATCGATCAGTGCTTCAATAAACAGATACTCATGTACATTTTATTAAAAGTTGTGTAATGTGCTCATGAAATCTTGCATGTAACTATTTTAACTGTCTCTGTACACATCCTGTCGTCTGTGTGAGCCAAGATATTTGACACACAGGAGCGTAGCACTTACTGAAAGGGTTTTGCAGTTTCTTAGCTACTACTTCAGTAAACTAGTTCTCAAGATTAAGAATCCTCTAAATTAACTTTGTGTACATTGTTTTTTTAGTCTTCACTACCACAAGTATTTGGGTAGATTGTGTTACATTTTTTCAAGCAGAAAATGTGCTTACAAAACAGTTGTAAAAAGTAGTAGTCTCTGATGTAACCAGGCACTTGAATAGCTTTGAAACTTTTTTCGCCTGTTTAGGTTCTTAAAAGGATATATGAAAAGTTACACACTTACATTTGTTTGGTTTTCTTTTAAACTGTGAGTGCTAGCAAATTTTACAGTTACAGCAACAGTTTCATTTTTTCAACTGTGTGGATATACACCCAAGAAAATGAAATAGACAGAAGTGTCATGCATGTGATATGCCAGCATTGATTTGTATAGCATATCATATCATAATATTAGAGTGCTATTGGTTTAAAGTGAAAGAGAAAAAAACCCTTTATTTCGGCATTTTTTCTAGAGCATGAGCTTAAACATAGCAGTGATAAATGATGATATGCATTGTCCAACACTTGCTTTTATATAAATAGCTCCAGAAGATTGCTTAAATGATAATCGAAAATATGAAATAGGGTGGCCTTCATATCACAAGGCCAAGGGTCTACAAATGGAAAAACTGAAATAATGAAATATTTCCAAGGCAACAGACTGTCAACAAGAACAGTAATGCATGGGCATATCATAGAGCTACCAGAGAGGATATTAGATCTTATAGCTCTAGAGCCAGGAGTTATAATGACCTTTATTAAATAGAGCCCTCCCACATTACAACAATCTTTCTGATTTCTGATTTATGGATTAGCAGTCATACTACTCTTCATAATTTGAAACATTTTCCCACCATATTTGATTTGCTACATTTTTCTCCACTGGAATCATACATTATTTAGAGCTTACATGAGAGTATTGATCAACAAAACTTATATTAGGTATTTTCAGTAACTAATGGGATTCTGAATAACAAGGTTTTGTCTGCAGCACCATTTCTACACTCTTTACACCACAACTGTTTTTTTCTTACAAACTATATCCAGTTAGCTTGTTTTCTAACAATTTGATGGCATTATATTCTAATGCTGTACTATAAGTAAGTTACAAATAATTAGAGAATTTTGTTAACAGATTAATACAACACCTGGAACCATAGGTATATTTAAGAGATTATGAAGATCTATTGTCAGTATCCATCTCTTTTTATTAGCATCTCACTTGAATTTCAGAGTCTAATATACTGGCAATTTCAAATCACATTTGTTTGAAACTTGGCACACAAGTTGCCAGCCCAGATGGGAATTTTACTGCAAGAGTGATGTAAAACAGTTGTTGAAGACTGGCATTCTAGGCATCAGCTTCATCAGCATACTTCCTAAAAAGTAAAGAGTATTTAAAATTTTTTTTGTTTTATAAAATTATCTTTATAATAATACCCTCTTTATTGGAACGTATATTCTAAGATAAGAATTTTGAATAACTGATAATGATCATTAAAACTAACTGTTACCATTTTATAACATTTTTGGAATGATTCTTCTCGCACCGAGGTCAGTAGAATGAAGCCATTTAACCAACGTGGCAGAAGTACATTTGATAGCAATTAAGTAACTGTTTACTGTTATGAAACCATTTCCTGAAATCTCATCTCATCTCATGTGAATAAACCTTACATTCAGTTAGTTCATCAGATCAATTTTTTATTATTATCAGTAGTAGCTCTTGCAGGTGTAAAAGCACCTCATCTTGTGTTTTCAGCATAGTCGTGTCAGCATAGGCATAGCATGTTTTGAAATGCATCAAACAAACTTGTTCTGCAGGATGTCACCCTAGAAATTTGTTTATATATTTTTAACATAGGATATTTTTAAGGTACATAGTAAAGACTGCATTTTTACCCCAGTCATTTGTTTCTTTGGGTCGTTTGCTTATGCTTAATGTTTGGCTTTTTTTTTTAAGAAACTGCCAAAGATTTATGGCCATGAGAGGAAATGTTTTGAAATTTCATTTCAAAAGAATTACATTTTTTCAGAAGAGGCAATTTCTTTCTATGTAATATTTATAAGGCTACTGTATGTTATCTTAAACATACAAAATCCTATTAGTGCGAATGAGGTGTGTGACTTTTTGTTTAATAGGACTTTGCATAATAGGGATGATTTGTAATAATATTGTATTTTGCTGCATAAGAAGATGTGCCATAGTAAGAACATAATAGTTGCTGCCATGTCTTATATGACTAGAGCATTGTTCTGTGACTAGCTTGAGCAGTGGTTTTGCAATACACAAAGTCCTAGTCAAATGAATAGGACCGTTGTGCCATTCATTTGAACAGGACTTTGAGTAGTACAAATATTCGTTAATTTTGTATGCCACAGAAGTATATTACACAGGACAAAGAAGGTACAGTAAGGGTAGGATAGTATTTGTGTCTGTAACTTGGCAGAACTGGACCCTGTCTTTGGGAGAATATTGAGTTCAAGTTGTACCTTAATCGTAAGAAAAGTCCCAAATGAAATTACGTACACAATTAAAGTATACTACAGAGAATCACAAGCAAGGATAAAAGTATTTTTAACATATAATTTAATAGATGTGAATTTGTTCTCAGAGAGATTGCAATGACAAATATACTTAGTGAGAGGAGGAGTGAACTTTGCTTCTGTGTGTTACTATAAAATGCGAAAGTCTTGAGATTGTCAAGTGAAAATGGAGTGATTCTCAAGGAGATCCTGATCTCAGCCTGCTGCAGCTAGATACTGAGAGTTATGCCAGCCCTTACCCGGCACTCTATGCGCAGGCAAGAGCCAGGCACATTAAAGAACAAGTGATATGTTAGAAAGAATTTGAAACGGGTTACTGAAAGCAGAGTTTTGAAGATTTTCTTACAGGCTATTTTCCCAGCCTTTCTTATATGTTGCATTTTGGACTTTGGACTCTTCTGTCATGTTATGTCATTTGTCTGTTCTGGAGAACTTCTGATTGATGTCATCCAATGTCTGAAGAAGACTTTAATATTAATACTGAGTATTTCTGTAGATATGTTTCTTTATTTGGCTTAGCGTGCGTTGAAAGGTCTGAAAATGCTGTTCTACGTGTTTTACTGATGAGATAGTTACACACAAAAGATTTTTGAGAACTAGCAGAAGTGGCAAAAGATGTCAATGTTAGCATTAGGAGTAAAATTCCAGCCCCCATTTTGACTGTGTATTCAAAGATTACACTGCCTTCATTAGAGGGATTTACATTTCTTTTACAGGCAAAACCTCCACTGAAATAAAGTGCTTTCAGAGAATGGCTTGATTGCAATTTAAAATTATCTGTTAGCTTGATATATAATAGAAGTTCAACACTTATGTTAAATAATTTAAGTGGAAAAGTACTGTTCCATTACCTGCAGGCATGTTAGGTTTACATATGTATATAGTGAACTTAGGGGATATAGTCTGAATAATATGTATGTACATAATCTACGATAACGTCCCAGGGGCTTGGATTTTCTGAAGAGCCTATTGGATTTAGGCATTCAACACATACTGCATTTTAGTGAACTATGGGTGCCTAAATCCTATAAGCTCCCTTTAAAATACTTGCCTGGGAATTTTGTCTCCAACAGAAATTTAGAACAGGCTTCATTAGATATTAATTGTTTTAAACTGAATTTTATTGTGTAATGAATAGTCTTTGAACAGTCATTTTGGATGAAATCCTAAAGGGTTATAGTTTTGTTGAAATATAGGCACAGAACTGTATAATTATATATTAGAACTCTATACTTACATATTAGAATAGGGAGGGGAGAAAGGGATTTTCTTTCCCTCTTGCTGAAATGTCGTATTTGAAAGTCATGTGCAAAGTCACATTTGCAATCAGTTTACTCACAACCTAGGCTTGTATGAGTTAGGTGCCAAAGCTGTAATTCATTTAGCAAAAGTATAGTATACCAAATTTTAGAAGGGTATTTGTTAAAAAACTGTTTTTTCTTAGAGATGATGGGAGGCAGAATTTGTTACTTTGTGGGAAAAAAATGTAAGTGGGCAGTTTTCACAGGTCAAGGTTGAGGTCAGTAGAAAGAACTGAGTGACTGAATGTGTACAGCACTGGCAGCAGGATTAAAAAAGGAAAAAAGTATTAAAAAAAGAGAATAGCTGCCAGTGGTACTTATCCTTCAACCTTCACAGCTGAAAAAAAAGTAGCTGATTTTATTTGTCTGACTATAGTTAGATGTAGGATTGGCATGTTTGCTTCACCTTTGCATAAATTGCTAACAGTATGGACAGGAGGTTCTTGAAAAGAACTGCATTTTAAAAAACAAACCCGATTTCTCTTGCTAAGTAACAAATAGAAGATGAACATAAAAAGAGAAACAAATATTTTGTGCTAATTTATCTATTCATTCTTTCTGAGCTGCTGTTCAGTTTTACAACAAAACTTGCATTTCTTGTGAAAAATCAAAAGTACAGTAATTTTTTTCATTGGCTGAATGAGGTAGATAAATGGTACTCAAGTAGTTGTTTGCAGGATCCAAGTAGTTTACTACAGTATCTTAATTAATTGGATGTTCACTTTAATAGTGAGGTTTCCTGTTTGTAGGCAGTGCTCTGTAACCAGAACATATCTTTGATACATAAATGGTACATATGATTTCAGAAGGCCCAATTTATTCAAGATCTATTTTTACTAAACAACTGTTTCAGATTAACGAACAACAGGAAATAAATGGAGGTGACAGAAAATAGACTTCAGATGAGAAGCATGATAGAAAAGATACAGCTGATTCCAGATCTGTCAAACATATATGCTGTTTCTGTTATCAATCACTCTACTTACACTCAAATTTCCAAACTAAGACATGCTGTCTTTCTTTTTATTCCTTTTTTAATAGAAAGAAAAATGCTTCTCTACAGAACTGCAGTTTTGAAGCTGTTATTCCATGCTTTTTAAGGGTAGTATTTAAAATTTTTTGCATCATTTCCAAAAACCAGAACAGGAGACCGCAGGATGTAGCAAACGTTGCAAATCTCCTTTCCCCCAAAATTATTTGACACACAGAATGTCTATCTTTAGGAGCAGCCACTATTTAGATTATGGATTTAGAATTCCTTTAGGAGTGATTTTTAAAAAAAATTGTTTATTATGGTACTAGTGCAAAAAAAAAAGATATTTAAGTTCTATTCATTACTTATTTGTTTCTTATGGTAATTATCATGTATTGCAATATTTATTCAATTCAAATAGTAACAAACCCCAAAGTGATTGAGGGAAAAAGTGTGTTTTAATTGACAGAGAATGGAAAGATACTTCACCTGAAAAGCAAAATTAGAATTCTTCAGAATTTATTCTGCTTCTTACTAATTGTGAGAAGAACTTTAAAGGATTTTCAACTGACTAATATACAAGTATACTGAAAAGTGCAAGCATATGTTGTATATTAGATAGACACAGAATATGTATTTGCTTGAGAGGAAATAATGCTAGTTGTTGATCTTCAGCAAGCTATGTCTTACTTTATCTAAAGTTAAATGTAAATACATGTACTGGAATGGAGGTTTTCTTTCCCTCTAATGCTGTGAGGGAAAAGTAGGCTCATCTTTTTTTCTTTTTTTTTTTTCTTTTTTTTTTCTCTTTTTTTCCCCCCTACATTTTTATTGTTCTGTGTAAATGTAATTTGTTAATCCTGTGAAATTTGTCATAGATAAATTTGCTTGGATTATCTTGTCACCACCGTATCTGCATTCTTTTGTTCATTGCTTATTCATAATTTAACAGTCTGGCAGTGAGCCTTTTTGGGATGCTCACAAAAGATATATGACCTCTACCAGCTGCTACTATAACCTGCAGAATGCACAGCAAGACATTAGAAACGTGAGGATTCCTCTACTGATTAAAGTGCTCTTCATTTAAACAGTCTGTTCATAAGAATCTCAGGAATCTTTGTGGATAGCAGTTTTGATTTTTCTTTTCTCACAAAATTGTTTCTAACATTTTCCTCTCCTGAAGGGAAAACTAACACTGAATCTTGAGATGGTGATGCTTAGCTTTCAGATGGACTAATGAAAATTAAATCCCTTATTCTATATGCCTGTGTATACATAAGTGTGTATGTGCATTTACACATTTTCTTATACCTGTACCAGTCTCTATGAGTGTGTATATATATATATATATATACGTATTTCCTGTGGGTTTACAGTGGGAGAAATTAGTGTCCATGTGTACTATTTTAAAACTAACTCATCTATTAGGATATTTTTCAGCACGTATTATTATGCAGTACTAATTTACAGAAGAGTTATCCAATTTAACCCTGCTTTAGCCCTAGTGTCTTACAGACTGTATTGTGTAAATACTCAACATTATACAGTACATGAAAGACATTAAGTATTATGTTACTTGAAGTGTAACAACATTTTAGATTTTCATTATTCTCCTGACTCAGTTTAGCATATAAATTTTTCCCTTTTTCACTTTTTTTTTTCTTCGTATCTGCAGATCAGTTTGTGAGTAATGGCTAGTTTTTTACCTCCCCTTTGTGCTGGCACATGATTATAGTTCAAAATAATTCATTGTTAATCCATGCAGTATTGGTTCATCTCCATCACTTTGTTTTGTGATTAGAGCCTCGGGCCTGTAAGAACATCCTTCTGCACAGTTTGCTATCCTGATTTTCTTCGACTGCATCCCATTTTTTAAATAGTTCTATCATTACTGCTCACCTACCAATCCTATTTAATTTTTAAAAATGTATCAGTTAAAAGAAATTAATATTTTGTGGGGTTATTTTTCAAGGGTTTATGAAAAATATTTGTTTTCCACTGCAGTAAGTTTCCAGCAGTGGTGTGTATAGGTCTTGGTTCATCTCAGCTGATGATGGAAATCTGACTTGAGTTTCTCATTTTTCCTTAGCGGTCTGAATTTCCTCTGTACTTATTTACATTAGGCGCCTCAAGAAGTGCAGAATCTTAAAAAGAAACACTGTTTCCATTTTGAAACAGACTACAATAGAATAGTAATCACTGTCTTGTCATTTTCGACACAACATTTCAAACAGAGCTGGTGTAAAATAAAGCTGACAGAGGAACTTTTAAAATATATAGGGCATGATCCTACTATGATCACTCTGGTTGAAGTTACTGTTTATTGGGTCAGGTATGAACTGATGTGACATTAGAACTGGGCTTTTGTGATATAATGATATCGTACCTTGATCAGATTTACATTGAATATTTCCAGATTATGAAGAAAATCCATAATTTTATTTCACATCAAAAGATGCTAATTTTATGAGAAGGTCATCTAAAAGATTTTTCAAGACTTTGTTTCAGCATTGAGTAGTCCTGTGTTCCTTTTAATAATTACTTTCATCTCATTGTAGCCGTGTGTTTGAAAGTGTAGGTCAATAAGGATGATCGCATTCAGAATTTCATGATCTGTGTAGTGGAACAAATTGAAAGCAAAGCCTGTATCAATCACTGTGAAGGGAGGGTTAATTGTTACTGCTTCTCAAGCCTCTGGACAGATAAACCAGTAATGAAATACTTATTGCTCTGATATGTGAATGGTTAAGGATGAAACAATGGAAACAGAAGCAGTCTTCAAAGATAACATAACCAAAAAAAAAAAAAAAGGCAAAGAAAAGAATAATCTGGACTAAAGTAAGATACTGTGTATGCTGTGTATTAACATTTTGAAAGTAATTTTGTTTTCATCTAATATAGCCTTTTAAGAATGGTGCAAGACTGTAGAATGTATAAGGTTTCTAAAACAAAAATAAAACATGAATTTTACAGCTTTTATTTTGCAAACAATTTAAAAGGTTTTACATTAAGCCTGGCTGGACCTTAGGTAAAAGTAACATTTCTAGCATTAAATGTTTTCTTTTCTTTTCTCTGTTTTTAATTTGTGGTACATTTAAGTGTTTATTTTTTTCTTTCTTTAAAAACACAGCTGTATTTACTAAATTGAGTATGTTTTGTTTTCATGTGATGTTGTTTTAAAGCATTTTGCCTACAGCCAAGCAGGACTCTAAAAGAGTGTTTAAAGATAGAAGCAGAAAAATAAAAATCAGTGCAAAACCAAATTACGATACTACAGTAAATATTTAACTATTTCTAGATTGTGAACTTACATTTTAAACATCTGTTAGTTACTTATATGTTGAAATATATGCAAAAATATTTAGCCAAATTGAAGTCTTAGGCCCATGACAATCATCTCAACACAGTGGGTAGTTCTGAAAATTAATGAGAATGATAATACTGTAAAGACTGTTCCAGAGTTTGCCCAAATTCATTATCTAAGACTCTTGTTAAGAACATCTCAAAGAATTTTAACCAGGAAAATATATTAATGGTTCAAAAGCATTTTTCAAAATGGTGATTTATAAAAGTATAATGGAATTATATATGCAAGAGCTATAGTTAGAAAAACAAATAACACAGGAGCAGCACATTATGAAGAACCATTTTCTAACAGCTAGAGTACTTGGCTTTGATTTTGTCCATAGGTGTCAAGGTTTCTTTAATTTATATTTTGGGATGAAGGAAATGAAAAAGTGAAGGCAACTTACAAAAAGAAAAAAAATTTTGTCTCCTTGTTAGCTACTTAATGAGGCCTATAGCTGCTTAAAAGCTAAGCAAAGTAATTAATAATTTTAGAACTAGTATAAACATCTTTTAGACAATTGAAAAGCACTTTCAGGAGGAAGGGTGATGAGGCACATCTTTAGATTTCTCTTCAGAATGTTAAGAATTTCCTGTTGCCTGTTTCCTGATGGGATTGACGCAGCTGTGTATCATATGGAATGAAAGACGAACCAAGTGCCCGGCTTTGTTTTATTCAAGTCTTCACTTAAGAAAATGTGTGTGTTGATTTTGGCTCTTTTTTCAACACATCGCTGATATGAATGCTATACACAAAATTGTCCAAATGGGAGCTAATTATAATTAATTTATCTTTTTTCTAAGGGACAGAAAATGTTAATAACTAAAGTGTATCAGTAAGAATGGTGGTGGGTTTTGGTTTTTTTTTCCTTTTTCTTAGCTGTGTGCAATGAAAAAGAGAGGGCTTGGAAGATTACTGTTATTTCCATTTGTATTTTCAGAAGTGATTGGTATATAGAAGTATCTGTGAGTATGTGCATGTGCACGTGTAATTGTTGGAAAACAAGTCAGTTTATAGAGTTTCTTACTCATTTTGGCTGTTGTGCAATCACATAGCCCATCTACAAAACAGCTTTCATGGGAGATGTGAATGCAAAATAGACAGGAATAGGAGGATCAAAAAAAATTTTTAAGTAGTAATTTTGTTCTAGACTGTCCCGCTTCATGGACCAATTCTTTGAAGAGAATTTAGGGTGGAAAATTGTACTTGTTAATGTTTTCAGTAATTTCCTTCTCTGGCGAGAGAAAGCTTGGCAGAAGATGGCAAACCTGATTAACTGATCTGGGAATGGGAAACAAAAGGTGATGCAGATCCATAGCAGTGGGGCCGCCCTTTCACTTGTGTCCCAGTTCCTGGTAGAGCCTTGTAAAGTTGTGTAGTACTCAGTTCCAGTTGGAATTCATACTAGCTCAGGTCAATATTATCTTCTTCTCAGAGGGCTGTATAAGGCAAATTCAGTTGCTATAGAAAAAGCTCTGGATATTGCAATCCCATGAGTAAAGCAGCTTCTCAGCATCATACTATGGCTCTGTGCTATTGAAGCAGAAACAGGCACAGTGCAGAGTGCATTGCAGTGATGGGCAGTAGTGGTGAGGGCATGCTGAAAGGCAGAGCAGGGGCATGTGTGACTAAGTGGGGTGATTCCACTGGATTACTTCTGAGACTGCCTCTCCAAGCAAGATATGGACTTCTAAAAATCACTTTAATCATTGTGAATTGCACTTTAAATCTTAAGCTTTGATTCTCTCAACCTGCCAGTCAGCTGTGAAAACAGTTGACTATGTCCCTGTTCTTTTTGCCCTGTGACTTCTTGGCAAATGTCATCTTTCTGGTGCCTTCACATACTTTGATCACTTCTTCAGTGCATCCTTTGGAGGATCTTTGTCAGTCATTACCCAGCTTTGTGTGGGAGTTCTGCAACATGTTGTCTCTCAACCGCCCCCTTTTTTTTCCCCTTATTCTGTTCTTCATCTTTGCATAATCTTATGTGGAAAGACAATTTAAGTATCATCTTTGCAGATGATTCATAGGCTTATGGTATTTCTGTCTCAATGAAAATGTAGTCTTGCTTCTCTTTCGTCTCCTTATTGCCTAGTTTAGATTCCCTTAGTCAAAACAGTTCTCCTAGAGTTCTTTACAAGCCCTCTATCTACTATTCAAGTTAACAGTGCTCTGTTGCCTCCTAGGACAGGTCTGTAATTTGGCAGTCTCACTGATACAGACCTCTTCCTGTACAGTATAGCAATTAAAAAGGCAAATAGATTATTTGCTGTTAGTAGGAAAGAAACAGAAAAACAAACCGAAAACCTGAATGCCAATCCATAAATCCAGTGTGTGAAATCTATCTATTGGGTGTATTTTTGTTATCGTTATTTCAAAAAGATACTGTAGTTTGAGATGAGGGCATAAAGGCTGATGAGATACATGGAAGGAGTTTTGTCAGAGGAAGAGTTAAATAAAGTAAAATACTTCATCTTGGAAAAGAGATGACTGAGCAAGGCCTCAAGGAGACAGCTGGAGAACAAGTATTCACAAACTTTAATATTATGAGAAAAAGGAAACATCCTGTGTGATTCTCAGGAAGCAGTTTTAAAACATTTAACAGAAGTTGTAATTTTTTGTTTGTTTTGGTTTTTTGTTTTTGTGGCTTTACTGTGTGCCTCCCTTCCATCCTACCATGTAGCATGCAATTGAATAGTGGCATTCCTTGCAAAAGGATGTTTTAGAGGTCAAAAAATGAACAGGCTCAAAAATGCATTAGGCATTACTCTATTATGTCTCTGAGGAGCTGTTAAGTGGGATGGTGATGATGCAACTCAACTTCAGGAAGTTTTTACACAAGTGACTGCTGGATGCTGACATGGGATATCATGGAAAGGGATGCTCTTTCTCTGCTATATTTTTTTTTTTCACTGACCTAGTGTAACTGTTTTGTTCTATTCTGAAGTTCTTTGCATTCAGACTGCATCAAAGTCTTGCAGGCTTTTCCTGCCTTACATCCCTGCTGTATGTGTTTGCCTGCCTACTCTTCACTTAAAAGCTCATCCTCATTACCATTGAGAAATATTCTTTCTCCAGTCCTATCTATCCAGAATCCTCTTACAGAGATCATTTTCAGAGTGACAGACTGTCACACTGACCATGTCTTTTTATATCCTCTCCAATGTCCCTTCTCTGCTCTCTGAAATATTAGTATCTTGCCCTGAGTTTCAAGTCCTTCTTCACCCAGCTCTATCATACTGTTTGTCTTTGTCAAGGTTTTCCTTCAAGTTGTAACACCCTCCCTGTTGCCCATTTACTATTTTGCAAACACGCATTTGTTTAATACCTTATTCTTGAACTAGGATTCCTTTTGGATTAATCTCTTTTCCCAAGAGGTTCCTTACCTGAAATGCCTACAAAAGCATGACAATATCAAGCTCCTTTTAACAAGATATCACTTCTTGTGATGCTAGCTACTGTTGTCTTACTGCTTCTAAATAGTTTCCTATCTTGTATCTGATACTTGCTCTCTAGGATTTTGGGGGCTCAGGGCAGGGGTTTTGTCCTGTACTCGGTTACATGGTGGATTTGTTAGTACTACTGTTACTGCTACTAATATGAGTATTTTAGTGGTGTGCTTGGTTGATCTGGGATGCTGAGCTCTTGTAAGGGGAAGTAGTCTTTTAAATGTGTTAAGGCATGAAAAACTTTTGTGAAATTCAGAGGAGATGGGACAAATTAATGACAGAGTAATCCACTGAATGTGACTAAATGCACATCTATTTGAGGAAATTCCTGCACTGAGCATGATTGGCTGGAGACTTTGGGTGTATATTTTATATGCTGTCACTTTTGTTATGTTGTTCCTTGCAGATACTTTTGAGTATTGTTGGAGATGGGATGCAGGAAACACTGGTCTGACCCGGTACTCCTGCTCTTGCATTGTTGTGTAGAATGTTTCTGGAAGCTGTAGCAGGTCTCCTTGGTGATTCCCTTGCTTAGAAAATTGTTGGAGAAAATGGTCTCAGTTAAATAGTTTTGGCTACTGTCATTTTCTGTGCATTTCATGAATGGATATGAGATGTGTCACAGCTTAATTACACTGCTTCATAATGTGTTTTTATCTCATGTTGATATGATTAAGGAAGACCTTATTTGGACTGTATGGACAAAGCATCATACCGTACAATGCCTAGGGGAAAAAAAAAAGAGTGCCTGCTTTGAAGAGTTCATAATTTTAATTGCTGTTTATTTTTCATTTGTTGGAAAGGGCTTTCTGTAACACAGTTTATTTTATACTCCTATTTGAAGTTTTATTTTTTTTATGATCAAGCAAAGTACATATTAAGCAGATTGAATTCAGAAAAATTGAATGTTTGGATATTATTTTTGCTTGGTGAAACCCCAGTGGCACAAAATTAATTGTGGTGATGGCTTGAACATTGCAATGAACATATGTGAACTTCAACGTGTATTATACTTTTAGACCAGGATGCAGTCTATTTTATACATGATAAAAGTAAACAAAATCAACTAGTAGTGATATGGGCATTAGTTTAAAGGGCTTGTAACTGAAATATGCATTGATAACTTTTGTCAAAGGTATGCAATATCCGACCCATATAACTTCTGTATGTCATTTTTTGAGAAGGAACTGATTTGTAATAACTGTTTTCATAAATATCTAAGTTTGCATGTTAGCAGAGATAAGTTATCATACATGCAAGTTTAATTAATTATATACTCAAGTATTTGAAGTCATGTATTTCAGTTGTATCAGTGTAGACTTAGCACTATTAGAAAGGCTTCAGATTTATCTAGGTAGCTGCAGATACAAAATTTGCTCTTCCTTGAGTTCTAGCTCGAAATGATTCCTCTTATGTTGATTTGTTTTAGGTAAGGGAGGTGAAAGATAAATTGTGGAATGCTGTTCGTCAGGAGGTTGGTATCCATAACTAATTGTATAGTAGTGGTCTGATAGCCACATCTTTAATCAGCAGGAGAGATTTGGAGAGTTCCAGCAGGGGGAATTGAAAGTTGGGTGACCACATTTCCTGTCACCTTGAGAGGTAAAATGGTGATTGTATTCTAGAAAATCATTGTGTAGAGTAGACTTTTGTGGAAGCTAAATACAGCTCAGAAGCCTACAGGAATGTGTTGGAAAGAGAGTGAAAAGAAGCTGGATTTCTTCCACAGCAAATTTGGAAGTGTAGGTAATAGTCTGATTTCTTTTCAGGTTAGAACATCTATCACCAGTCTTGACCAGGACCTGATTTTACTTTATGATGTCTTGAGAGGCTTAGGCTATGACTTGCTTCAGATCACAGTACAGCTGACGTTGGCAGGAACCTCTGAAGATCATCTAGTCCAACCCCACTGCTGAAGCAGGGTCATCTGGATCAGATGTCCAGGTCTGTGTCAAATTAGGTTTTGAATATCTCCATGAAAATTCTACGACTTGTGGGATCAACTGACCAACTTGTAGTGTTTGACCACCTGATGACAAAAGAGGTTTTTCTAGTATTCAGTTGGAGTTACCTGTATTCCAGCTTCTGTCTTCATCTCTTGTCCTAAAACGGTATATTTCTGCAAAGGGTCTGGCTCCATTTCTTTGTAGCATTCCACTAGACAGCTGTGGACAGAAATGAGAGCTTTATTTCACCTCCTGTGCTTATGGATGAGCAAACCCTGTTCTCTCAGCCTCTTGTAGTACATAATGTAATGCAGTCCTCTTTGTGTCTTGGTGACTTTCTGCAGTGGCTTGCTCCAATACATCCCTGTATTTCTGGTCCTGGAGAGCCCAAAACAGGACTGGGTACTCCTGGTGCAATGTCACAGGTGTTGGAAAGAGAGGGGAACTTACTGCATACATTATAGTTAATACAGCTCAGTATGCCATTGGCCTTCTTTGCTGCAAGGCTGCATGCTGATGAGGCCCAGCAGTCCTGAGATGATGTTTTCTGTGGGGTAGACCTGCTCTGAAATGTTAGAGCTTTCCAATGGGAAGCACTGATTTTTTTGCATGTTAGTGCAGTATAGTAATGCAAACTTTGCAACAATAATGTTAAAGATGGGTCAGTAACAGCAGTGATTTTGAGTGGCTGAACAATTCCTGATTAAAAGATACACCATAGCAGATGATCAGTCTTCAACTGTGATCAAGTTTGTTGTATGTGATACTAAGTATTGTGTAATTGAGTATATTGAGTTTAAGGGATAGAAGTTCACCTGCAATGAAACAGTGGGAGTCTAGAAAAGAAAGACTGAATCAGAGTCTTTTAAAATGTTGGGGATCATAATAGATATCATAATATCATTAGATATTACGATTATAATAGAGATCATAATAGATCATAAAATTATTGCTGTAGCACAATGCATAGGTAATGAGTATCAGTTATTTTCTAGTGGGAAAAATCACAGGAAATTACTGATCAGAAGTCTTTTTTTAAATCCAAAATTATGCAAAACTGTTCTGGGAACTGTGGAATTTTGTTTGTTCCTCTACTACTTAACATTGTGGACAGGATTAATCAGAAATGGAAGCATGCTACAGACAACCTTTAGCATCAGCAGTTCATGCCGAATTCATCGTCCGCATATTTTTTATTTTTAATTGCTTATAAGGTGTGTTTGGGCATAAGAGGGCTCCTGCCACTTGGGATTTTTTTTATGGTTACTACAAGTATACCCCTAAGTATTCTGGAAGAAACGAAAGAAGTCAGTTCTATACTGCAGGTGACAGGTAATTTGAAATAAGTGAGAATTTTTCAGAGGTCCACTGACATTGGATCTTTAAAAAGAAGTGCAGTGGAAATGGACATTTAACAGGAAGAAAATAGGAAGAAGAGTTTCTTTCTACATAAGAAATGGGTGCGCAAGAAAACTGGAAATAACTTTTAAAAACTAACAAAATTTGAAGCTAGTGAATTTGGTTAGCTCTGTCTGATGTGTCTCTAAGAGATATGAGGTGATTCAAGAATGGAAAAAACAGGATTAAATATTAACATTTCACTTCATGGCACAGGAATGTTTTGCATCAAGTTGGCTATATAGAAATGCACAAAATAAAGTGGAGTAGATAGATAATTTTTAACAACTGCTCCAAACGTTAAGAAATAGCTTCTGTGATCATGCAGCACTTCACAGCCTGATATTACAACCACTGTTACATGTCATGTTGATGCCTGTTATTTCCTGGAAACAGAATTATTACAGGAAAGAAGTTCTTGTTCTGGGAGCATCAAGCTGCTAGAGAAATGCCTATGGTTCAAATGGGCAGGACACAGACTTAAACATTATTTTTAAGGAGAGCATTTTGTTCTTGAAGTGAATCATAAAGGATTACACTGGCTGCAGAACATGAAAGACCACTACCCATATAATTAGGTGCTGTTTTACTCTGCAGTCATATGATTTCACTGTTCAGCATAAAACATGTTAAAAGGCTTGCATGTCTGGTGCTTGTTTCTGTCCTTACAATTGAAACACTATGCTTGTTTGTGGGAAGGCAGAGGGCTGAAAAGAAATGAAGAACTTCTCAGGGAAAGCTGACCTTGGTAAATAAGGGAATGTCTTCATGTTCACTAAGGGACCGGGCTTCATTTGTGAAACAGAGGATGGCAGATGGAATCTCTTAGGTGAAAAGTTACCTTCTAAGTAAAAGTATTACGGAGTCTTACATAGTTGTACGGAGCTGCTCAGCTATTACTAGAAGGACCAGATGAGAAGTACTCAAAATTTTTCCCTGTAACCCGATGGCTGGATTGAGGGTAGAAGGGGTCTTTTGATCTGCAGGAAGAAAGGAATGTTAGTCAGTGGGGACAGCATTTTTCTGGAAATCTCTTTAGCTTCCATTTGGAATTATTTGGGGCTGTACGTGGTGTGGGCACTGCTTTCTTCTTCTCTTGATCCCGTGGGCCAAAGTGTCCAATGTATCACAATGAAGGTGTATCTGGCCGCGCAGTGAGAGCACATCTGTGTTGCAGCTCCAAACCCAGAGGCTGTCTGCCCATTTTTTTGATAAGATAGGGCTCTTCTTGTTCTTTAAGAACCCAAGACATGGGCAAGGATGATGTTGTATGTCCATTGAATAGTTTGGTGAACTTGATTGCTGTCCAGATGCTCTAAGCTCTTTTATTGAAGGTGAAGGCAGGAGGCAAGATGAGATTTGCAACGCTTTATCACAAAAGTATTCATTTGTAGAAAAATTGGAAACAAGGATTTGTAAAGTACTGTGTGTTTCTCCATCAAAGCAATCAGATGGAAGAAGGTGGGGAAGCCTCCCAGGCATTACTCAAGGCAGCATAGCAGCACAGAGTGTAAACAGGAGACCAAGCCTTGAACACACACTGGTGTCCAGCTGGTGCTTTAAGGATCATACTTTCACTTTGAAGGGTAAAATATACTATAATCAAAGTCTGCAATCAGCACCTTTAAAAAGAAAAGAAAACTGGTATGCTTTCTTGCCTTTTATGACTTCATGATTTTCATGCTTTCCATGATTCTTAAATTAGAGAGAGAAGCCTGAACTCTCTTACAGGTGGACATTACAGGCCCAGCTCCCTGTTGGTAAACAGATGTCATTGCGGTATGCAACATGCAACTTGTTTTATTTAATTTATAGAATTATTTCACAACAGAGTGAACTAAAATGATTATGCAGTTTCACCTCTGTAGATACCTACCCTGGACAGCTATTTTAAATTGATTTCCTTAGTTGAGTACTAGTGTTGGCTTGTTAAACTGAGGCCCAATAGAATAGGTGCTTTAAAAAATCTTGTCATGGATTTAGAGAACTTTGAACATGCTTTATAAGACTTAAAAGATGTGGAAGTTATGAAGATGCTGAAAATTTTCTGCGAGAAACAATAGATTCATCCTTAAAATAGTACCACATAAGCTGCTTAATAAAGTTCTAATAAGATACTTAAAAGTGTGCCTTGTAATAATACCTGAGATGTATACATCTCTTAATGAGATTGTTTTAAGATCAAATATTGACAGACATGTTTTTAGCAGTGTTTGATATTGTGTCAAACTTGAAATTTTTTGCCCTGGAGAGCACATAAAAACTTTTTCTAGCAAACTCCTTATTAACATAAAGTAATGGATTCCAACAGATGAAATATGAGTATTTAATCGAGAGAAAATCTCATTTTTGCATAAGGCCAGCAGCATTAAAACCACAGAATTCTGAGGTTTTATCTCTATGGTCAGATTTACTAAAAATGTAATTGTCAATATACATTTCTCCACATCAGATTTTTTAAGATAGTGTGATCAGCTGCTTTGCTGACACAGTAAGGTGTTAATTGATTTTAATTATTTGAGTTCTTATTGAGCTATGGTTTGTTATTTGTCCATAGAGATAGCAAAACAACTAATCAAAATTATGTAGAGTTATCTTTTCATAAAGTATTACTGCATGTGTAAAACTGAGCTAGAAATGTAATGATAAAAAGAAACAATTATCACTCTTGATCACAAAGAAATTATTAAAAATAATTCACTGGCTGCCTTTTTACAAATTAGAGGTGATGAAATTTATGAATCAGACTTAAGTTCTGCATTTTCAAAAATATGGCTATAATATTTGTAATCAAATCCTGTCGATTATTTTGTGTTTACCATGAAGTTTTTAATTTCTCAAGTAACTTGCCACTCAGATACATGTTTTCACATATTCAGGTTTTCTAGTTGAGGCTAAATAAGGCAGATAAATAAGTGTATATCTTATACATACAAAGTATACATATATAAATAAAGGCCGTTCTTGTGTAAGAGATCCAGCTATTAACAAGGGCAAAGGAAAGTAGTAGAAGTAGTAAGTTCATCACAAATAATTCCCTTCCCAGGAAGCACAAAGCTTCTCTTAGAGGCTGTGATTCTGTGCGTGGGGAAGTGGCGTGTGGCAGAATGTGCTATAATGAAGTTGTCAGTGTTTACACTTTTTTTATTGGAAGGGTGTTCATTACTGCTCTAGTGATGAATTTACTACTGCACGATGTAAAATAATTTGGCAGATGTATTTTATTTAGGTAAATGAATATAAATCAGCCCTACATTTTTTTGAGAACTTAGCTGTGCAGCAGAAATACACGAAAGCTTTTTAAAGCTTTCAGTGGAAAATATCAGTTTACAGATTAGAAGAAAAAACTTCAGGGTGTCTGTAGATAGACAGCATTTTGCCTGTGCATAAGTAAAGAGATTGCAGCAGTTAAGTAAGTTATCTGAACTGATTAAGAGAGTGGCAATAATTAAATAGATTAAACAAACAAAAATAGGTTAATATAGTAAGAATTATTCTAGAAATTGAAATTAACTCCTGGAATACTTGAGTTTCATATCTGTAACAGCATCTAAAAAATCTAATGACAGTTCTGATGTAAAAGAGGTCAAATACATTGTCAGAGGAGTTTATATATATTCACAAAAATAATTGGAGTAGGAAGGCCAACTTGTCAGATATACTGAGAATTCTTAGAAACCAAGGGGTTTGAATGAAAATCTGGGTGACTCTTAAGTAATCTTGCACATAGATCAAAATCCAAGCCTATCCAGAGTGATTTGATTTGATCCACTGATATTGAAATGTTGAAGAGAGAGGCAGTATCTAATGTTCTTCCATTTAAAGTGGATTTAATAGCAACAACAATGTCAAAATGATTGAAATTTGCATTTTCTAGGCTTTAGGATCATACTAGGAATATCACTGTGGATTAATCCTGAGCTTTCTTTTTTCTAATAGAAAGTAGTCAGAAAAAAAAGGTGTACGCTGTGAGTAATTTTTTGCCATTACTTAGATCCAAACAATTCCACTGGTGTTAATGAATTGGAGACTGTAATTGAAAAGAGAAATTGACCCTTTGCTATTGAAATTTAATATATATACTGAAAATGTTTTTAGGAAAAATAAATGAGTTCTACCAATAATTCAAGTAAAAGATGGGATTTGCTTAGCTTTAGGTTAAAATCTTGATGGGGTAAACACTTTTTTGCCTCAAAGTTTTGTGATTATTTGATTAATACACTGGTGTTGATTTTTGCTTTACCAGTGAGATGCCCCCAAGAAGAAGTGAAATTGAAAAAAATTGATTAATTGCTGCTTATAATTAAACACACAGAAATTAAAAAAGAATAGTATTGATATTTTATTTTATTTTATTTTAATGCAGGACTCCTTGGAGACAAGATTAATTGAAAGGAGAAAGAGAAGCAAGCCCTTAAGGCTGGATAATGTATTGCCTTCAATTTCACTTGCTAGTATAAACAAAGCAGATGCTGAAGTTGCCCAAGAAATTAAAACTTGGGTTTGCAGATTTGTTTAAGTGAAAATTTTCAGTAAGTCCAAGTAAATGCTATTAAAAATTCTAGCTTGAGAGAAAGGCTACTTTAAAGCAAACAAGTAAACAATGTTCTCTATTGAACAATTATTTGAAATTGCAGGGTAATAGTTTCAAAACAGTAAAAGTTTCACTTTCAGATATATTTTATGTACAGAAACTTTAATCTCATGGAAAAGCACAAGATATGTAGGTGTTTAAGGTCCTGTTTTTTTCTTTCTATTTCTCTAATTTTTGCCCACCATCAATAAAATGCTATTTGGATTGTGGTTTTCATAGAAGAAGATGTTGGTATCACAGAACCTAATCCAGTTTTCAGTAGAAGCTGGACTGGGTTCTTTATTTCTGCCAGAAAGAAATGCTTTTAAAAGAAATGGGTAGATTCTTTGAAGATATGAAAACTTGACACCAAACAGTAGATAGTGAAGGGTGTCAGGATTTCACATGTGAACATTTAAAGCCTAATAACAATATATGAAATATGCAGATACTTCAGGCTGAATTTTAAAGCCAATTCTGTTTTATCATGTGTTTTTAGATGATGTAACATTCAAAATGCACTGGTGCTCTTCTCAGTGTATGCTAATGCAGCAAGAAGGGTGATACACATTCTCTTCCTATTATAGAGTGTTTGGCCCACCCTTTCAAATCGTTGCATTTCCACTTAAGATTTAATAGGTAAGTACAGGGATCTTACCCAATTAAAGATTTTCAGGATCACTCATATATTTAATGAATGAGTGCTCAGTGGCAACATACAGTGTGCCAGAACAAGAAGTTATCCAAGGAACAGAACATCCATTCAAGATTAATTTAAAATTTAAATAAGCAAAACTAGACAAAATATGAAACAAATACAGTGCTACAAAATGTAGGGAAAAAGAGCCCTGGGATATAACTTTGTGTTAAATACTCTTTTTAATTTAGGGAATTTGTATTCCTCTGTCTTGTAATAGCGATCTGTTCTATCCTTACCATTCAGAAGCAAGCAGGCAGAAGCTTTATTTTAGATTTTTAATGTCCCCATCTAGCCTTTTCTTTCTATTATTTTAAATGCATGGCACAAGTTTATTTCTGCTTGTGGCTAGGGAAGTTACTAAATGCCTCCTCAGAAAGCTGGCTGTCCTCCGAGCCAATTGAGACGTTCTGTTCTGCCAGCTCCTAGGGTCAGGGAATCACTCTGCTGGCAGGAGCACCTGGCATTTGTCATGGAGGACATTCCCCTGTTGTGTTCAGGCCATGCCATGATTGCTTTAAATACTTCAGATTAATGTGTCCCAAAAAAAGGAGAAAGAATCCCTGACAAGCAGTATAGTATTAAGTAGGTATAGATCTGTGAAGCTCTACCAAAGATTACTGAAGAGGTGGCTTTCCTTCTGTCATGGTAGGGGTACAATGATTGCATATCTCCACATTCCTAATTGAATTTTATTTTGTAATGTGCCTTGGACCATCATTGCTGACCAATTCAGCCCTATTTCTATGCTCACAGAAGTCAATCAGTGGAAAGACTCTCACTAACTTCAAGTGATTTTAAATCATTCTCTTAGTCTAACATATTAAAACTCTCCTTAGTGGTACTTTTAATGTGTCTAGTATTTTTAACTAGGCTTACAGAATAATAAAAGTAGTATCTTTTGGTTTTGTCTGATAAATGATCATAGTAGTCATTGTGCTTACTAGATAGTGCCTGTGAAATGACTCATTACTTCTTAGAAATTGAGAGTAATTCCTGAAGGTTAAGGCAGCAAGATACTTTCCACATTATAAACATAAGAAAAACTGTAAAAAAGTGAAGTATCAGATAGGCTAGAAAGTATCTTTGTAGGAATTTTCAAAACATAATCTGTCCAGGTTGTATGTTGTACTTCATTTTCAAAAGTCACAACTTTGGTTAGATTTTGAAAAATTTTTGAAAAGTCATTAACTCACATTCACTAAAGAGATTGATTTAAAAAAAAAAAAAAAAGGTTTTTTTCATCAAGAGAGAAAGTTGAATTGTTCTAATCCTTAAGTATCCAGCTGATCTCTAGTTATTTATGTTTGGCCCATCCCATAATAACACCATTAATTTTTGTGAATTTCTCAACAGGTGTCCAGCATACTTCACACGTTTAAAAACCTCTTTCAGTGCTGTATCTCGGGCTCACAGTCCTCTTGTCAGTGAGTTTTCTGTGAAGTGCAAAGGCACACATTGCCATGGGCATTATGCACACAGCTAGAGAAGATTTTAATTATGAATCTCTTAGCAGTGAGGGTACATGAGGCATTATTGCTCCGCCATTACTCTCTCTGTCCCCTCATCATTGCTTTTGATTTGCAGAAAAGATACAGGAATTCCCCAAGCACCATTATATTCATTAGGGTCACTTTTATATTTTAATCTCTGTGGTGGGAAAGCTTGTGCTTATTTTTCTCTCAACATCAGTACGTAGAGCCAGATTATTAGTTTGTGTTAAGTACCTTGGCTCCGTTGGCTCCAGCGCTGTGTTGTCAATTTACACAAGCTGAGTATCCAGCTGAGTATGTGCAGTGCAGCTAGGAAATCCCATCAAAATTCATTCCAACTTTCCTCTTCTGCTTTTCCTATTCTTTTCTCTCTGTATATATTTTTATGCCTTAGATGCAAAAACATTCACTTAGTGTAGGTACTAGAGCCAAAATTTTATATAATGTCTTGCTATTAGTCACCAAAATAAGTCAGGGCCAGTAAGATGTTCAGGTTCTTTTAGAAGCTGGCCACTTACATTTAGAACATCTGATTTTTTTTCATCACTTGTGGCCTCCTGCAGATGAAATCAATAAGAGACCCTTCTTTGATTTCAACGACAGCTAGGTAGCACTGCCATTTCTGCAATTCCAAACTGTAAGTAGATACTGGAAGTCTGCTTTATGCGTTCACATTTATGAATCTTAAAAACAGCATGGTTTTCTATTTCTGACAATTGATAAATGCTTGATATGTAGTAAGATATTGAGTGAATTGTGTCAAAGCACAGTATACCTTGAACCTCTTGCTTTCCTTCCTTTTTATTTGTTATTTTTTAAACACGTATGGTGCTCTTTGAAGTCTTTTTTCTACCTGCATGACCTTTAGGTAGGAGCAGAGTTTTAACAAAATTCTCTTTATCTTAGTACTGACTGTTGGCAAAGCAGCTACAAATCCTGGGTAAGCATGTATCATTGTTAACATGAGTTATTAAAAATGTTATCATTTGATAGTGGTGTAAAACTTGGTAGTTCCATAAGACTCATACCCACCCATACATACACACATGCGCACAGAGTTTTAATTCAAGTGTTTTTATAAGGTGAGTTTTGCTTATATTAACTGGAACACATTAATCAATCACTATTTTTTATTTCTTTGCTTTTGAAGAGTAAGTCAGAAAGACTCTAGTTCTATTTATATTGGAGAATCATTTAAACCCATTTAAGAGGAGAAGCATAAATATAATTTCCCCTTTTCTTAGGAAAAGCACCAGCATTCCCTATGAGGACAAGGAGCAGGTAGGGGCAGCCAGAACACATGTATATCACGCCTTCAGAGCCTCAGTGATGTTACCCTGTGCTGACTTTGGTGTTTCTTTATGCACGCTCGCAAGGCAGTTGGCCAAGGGTAGTTACAGATAGGCAGATAAAGAGGTAACTGAGAAACTGATGATTGTTTTCTTTTATATGAAGTTTAAAAAATTCCAAAAGCTAGTCACTTAGAAAATAGCTAGGTTTCAGTTATTCAAAAATAACAAAGGTTAAAATTAGATGTTAAGTGAAAATCCTGTAAGTCATAGAACTAACAAGGCTATCCTCATCATTGCAGGATGAGGAGAAGGGATGTTATTTTAGTTGGTTTTGCTTCCTTTGTCTTCACAGATTGTAAGTCTCTGACCAGGACTGACCATTATATGTGTTTTTATTGGCAGCACACTAAAGCCAAGAGCTTGATTAGCTTTGGGTACTCCTGGATTATAAACTAGTGGTAAAATATTAATAAAAAAGGAAAACAAACTTATGAATGACTGGCTGTAAATTGAAGTCTGAATTCAGATAGAATGAGTTGTTCAGTTTAAAGCTACCGGGAGTCGACTGGTTTGGCAGAAATTTTGCTAGGAAGTGGTTTTGGATTTTGGTTTACTTCTATGGGAGTTGCAAGGAATTGGAACTGGGCGTTCCTTGAAATGCAAATTTTTGCCAGGGTTTTTTGAGCATGGCCATGGAAACCAAGGAGGCTTAGGTACTCATTGGCATTTCCCACCCTTTTTTGTGGAACTCTGCAATTAAGGGCCCATCAGTCTGGAGTGGCTGATTGGAGAAACAGAGGGTTCTTTCTTAAGTGGAAATATGCTTTCTCTGACTCAGATCTACCCTCTAGATCTCATTCTGAGTTGTCCGGAGTGTCAAGTTTAGTTAATTGTATATTCCCATTGAGTAGGAAAACTGAAATAAACTGTTGATTTCAGTTTGTTGCTCCATATTTTCAGAGGCTTGGATAGTTTTGTCTTGAACTCTAAGAAGGCCATTGTAAAAGTTGAATTAGTATCTTGAAAAATGAGTTATTGTTGACCGGCAAGATTAGGTTCGGCATAAACAATTGGTCTGAAGGGAAGATCTGACTAACAGAAACCAAATTTACACGTTATGATCCCCCAACAAACATTGTGTGGATTTGATTGAGCTTTACCTCAGTTAAAAAAATAATGAAGAGCTGCATGTTAAATTTTCTACAATGTCATGAATTATAATACTGAATCCAGTGTCATTAAATTGTATTTTTTTGTTTTTTTGTCAGCTACAACAATTTCAGCAAAGCACAATCCGTGTGAAAGTATGAATAAAATTCAGGGAGTAGCATCAAGGACTTCTGAGCTCAGGAAACTGAGTTTGGCAGTGCTAATTTGTATTAAAGTTGTTGTTGCATGACAGCAGGAAAAAGATTTAATGCTTGCCACCTGAATCAAGCCATGGAACATTGGTTTCTATAACTGCCATGAATTTGAATCAAGGCCAATATCTCTAAATTTGAAATAAACTGATACTCTGTCTTGAAAGAAGATACAGGCCACTTATGTTGCAGAAGGTATTTAGAAAATGTATTTCAATTTAATTTTCAGCAGTATATATCTTTCACATTTTTAGGCACTTTAGCACTGGCCTTTTTGGCTTTTTCTATATTCCAGCAAGTATGTAGCCTTTCAACCATTTATTTATCAATATCCAGTCTTGAACTAATACTGATTTGCCCAAGACCACAGATGCTGGTTTTACTCCCACTATTACTGTGCAGCTGCTTACCTTAATCTGAAAGTCATTTTTCTTTTGTATATAACTGCATTAATGGAGAAAATCAGATTTCAAGCCAAGTAGTCACACTACAAAGCTTTAAAGTCATCAGATATGAAGCTTGTATCATGAGCCTAAGTGTAGCAACATTGTCTTTACAATAGCATGTAGTGTAGTGATATCTTTCTTTCTAAAGGATCCCTAACTGCTTTACAACAAGCAGTTCAAGCAGGCAAGAACCATGTAAAATTCTTTCCTGTGTCTGGACTCTCTTTGAATCTCTGTGTAAATACCACACATTTACTCACATGATTGTTTATCATTGTAACAAGAATAATTTGAATATTTAGCTCATATCTGGGAGTAGTGAAACAAACCCCCTCATTCCTAAGTGTAAATTAAATTTTGAACTTCCTACCAGGGCTGAGTGCACAAGATCGTGTGACGTTTTAGGACTGGCAGTGTGAGGACTAAGTAGCAACACTTGAACCCAGCTGCTTTCTTTCCACACATGCCCTCTTACAAGTAGTTTCTGTTTTTCACTAAGTGCAGAAGATCCTAGTAATTGATCCATTACATGTGAATAACTTAATCCACCATTGTAATCTAGCTATCTAGATTGAAATACAGCAGCTGTTTCATAGCATGTAAAAGCAATACACAAAAATCTTGTGATGGAAGGGGAAAAAGGTACTGTATGCATATGGAAGTTCCAGGGAAACTTGTAGAGGTAGAAGGCAGCTATTCCGCTAAAGTTATTTGATGTCTTTGTTGTCATATAACATACTTTCTAGGGCTGTCTTTCATGTCCCTGGTGGAGCCCTGAGGATATACTCCATTTCAACCCTGTTTTTAACCTCTCTCTGTGCTCAAAGACACAGCCTTCTTGGTGAGAAGGATGAGATTCTCTTCAGAGCTGAACAGTGCTGCTCCTTAATCGGCTGAAGTGGTTCTTGCACGATAACAAGAGGTACTAGTCTCACCCCAGGTTGTGCCAGCTTGGGAAGCTATAGAGAGGCTTGAAATTTAACCCAGATCTATGGCATGGTGATACAGAGCATTACCTTTAGGCAAGCAGACCTAACTACAGTCCATAGTTGAAATTTAAACTAATTTTAAAAATGCATTCAATTTTAAATGCCCCAAGGTTCCTATCATTTGTGAAGCTGCATCTCTTTCAAAATATTATGAACAACACTGAATTTTTGCTTTTGGTGGATATGCTATAAATATGAAGAATGATAAACTTCAGGGGTGAGTAGTAGTAGAAGAAAATAAAGAAGTATTTGCACTGTCAAGTGTTAGTGCTGTCATTTAAGGGGCTACATAGCAGGAAGGCTGGGGAGAACTGCCAATATTGAGCTTGTGAAACAAAATTACATAGTAATTTATGCTTTTTTAAGGGTGTGGGAGGTAAACTTTGTTTTCAACATTGTCTTTCCACTGATCACGGAAGTTATTCTGCAGTATTTTTCATAGATATGTCTTTACACACTTGTGGTCTTTGGTGTATAGTTCTAGTTTATTCTACTGAGTTGCAACTTAAAATGTTATGTGGCATATCTTCCAATATTATTGCTTAGCTTTCATGGTGCTGTGTAGTCCCTTCTAGTATCAAATGCCCGTATTACAGGTTAATTTAAATTTTGAGGGGAAATATAATTTTAAGAAGACTGAAAGACTAAAACACAAAACATTTTTTTGTTTGGTTTTTTTTCCCTCCACAAAGCAACCCAAAAGCTATGGTTGAGAAGCATGCAGAAACACTGCCCTGTTTAGCCTTCATCTGTTCAGCAATCCTGCTTGCAGCTGAGAATCTTACATTATTTTCACATTTAGAGCTCTTGGTTTTGGACTGCTTCTCCGAAGTTTTTTAGCATGATTTCCTTGAAAAGCAGCCCCACTTCTTTTTCCTTTTATACTTTAATGCTCTTTTTAATAAGCACATGGCACAGTACTTGTGATTGACAACAGGCTAACTGTGTGCATTCAGTGCATGATGTTGTTGTTTTTTAAAGCAAAGACTTCTCTTAAAAAAAAAATCTGTTATCGTAAAGCAGCGGATTGTCTTTCCAGCATTAATCTCATTTATTTTGTAGAATTAAAGGGAAAAAGGAGTAAGTGAAAAGGTGCTTTTCTTGACTGCCAGTGCCACAACTCAACCTGGAATTTGAAAGTTCAGCTATATTCTTTCTGGTTCATGGATCACCAACAATGAGGATCCTACATCTGGAACTTAGCTACCAATTATGCTGGTGCAATAGCCAGAACAGAACCCAGTGTACTCTTCTGTAGCTGTGCTGACTCTGTAAAAGAAAAAATAAAAAACCCAATTTTTTTCCCATAAAAGCAATAATGATTATTCCCATCAATTGTAATAAGCTGATACCATGTTTAAAGATATTTTTAATATTTTTCCTTTTAAATGGTGATAACAGTCACATCTCTTCCTGTCATTAGTGCATTGGAGGAGTGTATTAACGTAATAGGTATTGTTATCCTGGGGTGCATTGGGAACAGTGTGGCCAGAGGGTCGAGGGACGTGATCCTCCCCCTCTTCTTGGCCTTAGTGAGGCCACATCTGGAGTGCTGTGTCCAGTTCTAGGCTCCTCAGTACAAGAAAGACAAGGAGCTACTGGAGAGTATCTAGTGGGGGCCACAGAGATGATTTGGGGTATGGAGCATCAGTCTCAGGAAGAGAGACTGTGGGAGCTGGACCTTTTTAGTCTGGAGAGGAGAAGACTGAGAGGGAATCTCATTAATGCATATAAATATCTCAGAGGCAGGTGCCAAGAGCATGGTGCCAGACTCTTCAGTGGTGCCCAGCAACAGGATGAGGAGCAATGGTCGTGAACTAAAACACAAGAAGTCCCTCCTCAACACGAGGAAGAACTTCTTTACAGTAAGGGTGGCAGAGGACTGGAAGAGGCTGCCCAGGGAGGTCGTGGATTCTCCCTCCCTGGAGACATTCAAAATCCACCTGGACGTGTTTCTGTGTAACCTGCTCTAGGTGACCCTGCCTTGGCAGGGAGGTTGGACTAACTGATCTCCAGAGGTCCCTACCAACCCTTAAGATTCTTTGATTTAGCTTGATATAGTAGTATAGATCTGTTCGGAGCAGGTTTCCCTTCTTTCCACAGGAAAAGACTGGGATCCCAGTTCCAAATTACACATGAAAAGCCAAGGTTTTCCCAAGTCCTACCTCTGGCAAAACGTGTTCCAGAGATATTTCTTAAGAAACCAGGCGTCTCCTGTTTTAACATTTCAGTTTTTTGACAACTATATGGTGTTTGCCTACTTGAAACATGGTATGAATTTGGGAGAATATGTTGCAGGCTGGTGTACTAATTGGTAGGTATTCAGGAAAATAACAGGCATGCATTTATTCTAGGTGGTAAGGTAACATCCTTATGAACTGTGTATTATTTTATTATATATATATATCTACACACACACACATATCACCTATATCTCAGTTCAGTAATAACATCGAATAACATGCACAACCTAAAGTGTCTTTTTCTCAAATTTACAGCACGTAGAAGTTTATATACATTGTGTGGTATTACTTGCGATTGCAATGACAGTTGCAATTTCTCAGTTCAAAAAGGCTGTGTACATATATCTCTTCATTTGTAGTATGTAACTCTATCCTGATAACGTGTGACATTTTCCCTGGTGCAACAACGTCTTTGTTAAGGCTGTGTTTAATATTCTAATCAGATATTAGGAAAAGTTCTTCATCCAGAAGGTGGTAGAACGCTGGAACAGACTCCCCAGGGAAGTAGTCATAGCCCCAAGTCTGACAGAGTTAAAGAAGTGTTTAGACACCACTCTCAGGCACATGCTGTGATCCTTGGGATGGTCTAGCGCAAGGCCAGGAGATGACTTCGATGATCCTTGCGGATTCCTTCCAACTCAGCATATTCTATGATTCTGGATACATAACTATCTTTCCAACAAATAGCATTTTTTAAAGTACTTGCAAAATGCTTTCTTTTCCAAATATACTTTGGTGGAATGCTCCAGTAGACTAGTATATGATGATATCAAAGTTTTTTTAATTATAATTTCATCATTTATCTTGGGATCATCCAAACTTTGCTTACCATAAGAGAAGTTCTTGTTCCTGAATCACGCTGATGATACTTTTAAGAAATTTTACCTTATTATGCCTTCCCTTTATGCCTGAAAGACAGCCTAGGAAGTGGAGTAACATCCAATATACAGTGAGAATTCAGAGTATTTGCAGAAATAAAAGTTTTTGCCAGTACATATATTTATCCTGTTGAGACCTTTTTTAAGTTTCCTTTCTTCTGTAGTCGATTTTTCCCTTTCATGTGCTTAATTGGGAGTGATGATACATAATAAACACATTAAAATACACAACATACCAGGCAGAATGTGAAAATGCATGTCTTTGGGGTAGATAATATTTCATTTTTGTAAGGTGCAGAAGTGAGTGAGGGGTGTATTTATGCTTTACACCTTGGCCAAATAGTGGACTTCTCTGTGATGTAACCTATTTAGTTGCAGAAACTTTTCTGTGTAGCTGCCCTGCGGTGCTGAAAGCAAATTATGAATGCTGTACTGTTTAAGAGCAGAAAGGTTTGCCTGGAAGAGAGCGGTATGCCTGGGCCCCCTGCTATTGAGAAGATGCCAGTCAGAAATGAAAACGTCTTTCATGAAACTATAGCGAACTTCCCTGTGATACAGTACAATAATGCAAGGAATTTTTAGTCAAAACCTGTAAAAATAAGTATAATACCTTGAATGTGGCAAAGAAGCACTGGCTTGTAAGGGACTATTTTAAGAGGTCACTGCCAAAAATATGTGTGGTTCTAATACAGTTTTAGAAGTGACAGGATTGAGGAGTTTTAAGCCTTTCCCCTCAGCTCACCCACCCCCACCCCCCTGCCTCCCCCCACCTTTTGAGATCTCCAGTTTCTTTTGCCTTTTGGTTACAACTACAAAAGATGTCTTCTGAGAAAAATGCTTTCTGCATGACATCAGAATAAAGGAATGTTCCACACTATTCAGCATGCTTAAAAGTATTGGTTGACTGAAATAACATTACATTTAAAATTAATGCTAAACAGAAAGCCAGTTAAGAGACAAAACAGAGCAAATAACGTTTCTGCAAACTTTTATCTTTAAGAAACATTGATTTATTGGACTTTATAGAGGTGTTTTCTTTAAAATAATAAAATTATGCCCTGTGTAACAGCACAGTAAAATAAAGAAAACTGCTGTTTTGTTGTGTGCTGAAATGCATGTAGTCACAGGTGAAGATAGAAAAATTAGGAATCAGAACATAAAAAGTACATAGATGTAGAAAAGTTAGTTCATTACTCTAGATGGGAGAAAGTTGTAAGAAAGGTATTTGCTCCATGCAAAAATCCTCAGGTTTTTTCATTGTCAGTTGTTAATTTTTGTTTTTGTTAATTTTTAATTTTTGTCTGACCTCAATTTTTTTCATGTAGTATTAATAACAAAAGCTAATTATTCTCACAACTTATGCATTTATGAAAGTGTTTATTTTTCTTGAGCAATAACAAATACATTATTGCTTAGACAGTCACCCTTACATTATTCTTGGGCATGGTATAATTTTCATTGGCACTTGGGATAGCCAAAGAAAAAATTGGAAAATTGTTAAAAATAGAAAAAGCAAAAGTTGACGCTTAAGGAAGTATCTTCTAAACTAACAAAGTACACATAATAAACTGTAAAATAAAAGTAGTGAAATTAGTAACTGTTTTGAATTAAGACTTGTACCAGTTATAAATGTAGGGAGCTCACTGTTCAGAATCATGAAACTTCAAATTTAATTACTTCTTGTATTGTTAGAGAATAATTATTCATTGCAGATCAGTAGACTTCTTGTCAAAAAGAAAAGGAGGCTTAAGATGCATTTCAGCTCATAGGTGAGAAGGAAAGCTTAATTTCTCATGATCAGCTATAAAGGCTTTCGTATCAAACCATTGGTGCATTGCTGTAAAAACCTACATGGATTTGTAGGACAGAATAGAGGTCCTAACACTGGCCTTGAGAGCGTGTGGTGGCAGGGATTTCACAAATGCAGATGTCAGTCATATCCTTCACTGAAGGCATGGAAGACTGGAAGCTGGGAGAGCTGCCAGTTCCCATCATCAGTGGGGACTGATTTTTTGCAGCGCAGCTATACTTTGTGGGTATGGGCCATAAGCTGCAGGTGTCATTTAGGTTTTAGTGTTGATTATGAGTTCCCTTAAATTTAGATTTCTTTTTAATAAATTAAACCAACGTACGAGTCTGTGATTTAAGCAGAAAAATGAGAACACTTCCCCGAAGCGGCAGCATTAGCTCAAAGGAGAGCAAGCAAGGTTGTTTAAGCAGATAGGCTGTGGGGAGGCACTTGCATCCCCTCCTGGAAGTATGCTGCCTGCTCTGGACCTTTCTCACCCAGCAGCCTTTGAGTAGGAGCCCAGGTGAGCTGGGGGAGAGATGAAGCAAGGTGTCCAACAACCTGAGTATCAGCAGAACTGCAGCACTGAAGGGAAACAGGGAATTACATATTTTTTCAGAAATGCAAGTTTCTGTGTAAATTTGCCCAGTTCTGTAGAGTAAACATTTGTATGAATAGTGTGTGTTGTTTTATAAGGCTCATGGAAGAAGAAGGGAGAAGGAGAGAGAGAATTGCATCATATTGCTAATTCTCATCTAATTATGAGTTAATGAGACTCAATGTTTTACTTGAAATCCTCTAGCGTCCTGTGCTTGTTTTTTTCTTTCAGCCAAAAACTTATACTGAGACTCTGAAAACCTTATTAGGCTTAAAACCAGGAAATCTTATACCTTGTTTATTATTATTATTATTATTACTCTTTTGTTATTGTCGGCATGCATCTCATGAGATTTTTATTGCTGCAGGTACCCTTCTACACTGGGTACCTATTCAATGAATCCATGCAGTGTCTCACACCAAACGAGATACCACCCATTTTCACACCTGGCAGCTTGAGAAGCATCACAGTGCATGAAAAGCAAAACAGAGGAAGGGGGACATCATGTTTTCTGTAAAGACTCTCTGCAACAAATCACATCTGTACAACAGAACACTTCAGATAGCAGAATTTTGCTGTGTGTTTTCTTTTTACCATTAACTGAATGAATAATGAAGTGGGATTTGATACATAGAATTATTTGGAGAGATACCTAAAATATATTGAGGTAAAAAAATGAAAAAATTTTATTATTATCTTTAACTTTGCATATTGAAAATAAATACTAAGGTAGTGAGGATAGAACCATCAGGTGGACAGCAGGTGGGCCCACCAGCAGGAGGGAAATGATACTTGCTGCACCTGTTCTGCACACTTAAAAAAAAAAATCTAAAAAAATTGGAAATTCCTGGATGACACCTACTTTTATACTGTTATTTCGTTACTGTATTTTCCTAGTTTGTCTTCACATTTTTAGGAGGGTCATCTGGAAATTTCAAACTACTTTATGCTATGTAGGTTTCCATGTTTACTTGTATTCCTATATATATATATATATATCACTATGCTACCTGAACTGTAGTGTGGTGCTACAAATGGTAATAAACCCCTTTTTTATTGTCCTGATGGAGATAGCCTACTACTATTATTCCCATTTTACAGGTGGACAAAAGCAAAGTACAGGAAGAGGCCAGCATCAATTCATGGCTTAAGTGTAAACATAATTTATGGGTTATAGCTCAATTGCGTGGAGGATGAAGCCAGTGCATAAAAATGGCTTTGGTTTTCTTTCACTCTCTTGTAGCTCTGCTGGTTCAGTAACCCTGTAGTTCACTGAAGAATTTGCTGTCTGGTCTAATTTTAATCAGATTTGAAACAGCTGCAGGGGTCAGAAAGTACCTCATATATCAGTGTGGCAAAGGAAGTGGCTAAACCTGTGCCTATTTTTCTTGTGCAACAAGCAGTGGAGAAGACAACAGCATACAAGCTCTAGGTTAGGTATGTGGTGCAGTAGGATCAGCTGTTAACTGGTCAGAGCAAGATTGCCCAATCAAGTCATTATTAGGGCCATTGTATATGGAGCACCTGTTGCAAAGCAGATGGATTCTACAAGTGGGTTTGGCTCTAAATTACTGGCTCCCAGAGCTGACTATGAGCTATTTAGGGGACGTTTCTAGAGAGATGGTTGATCTAAAAAAATACATGCAGGAGTAGGTTGTTTGGTGTTCCTGGCTTCCATTCTTCAGTCTGCTATGACTTCCAAATCAGTATAGGTAGGTTACTTTGCTTTATTTTGCTCTGCTTCCTCCTTGGTGGAATTTTACCTTATTGCTTAACACTGTTGCTGCAACTATTAGTGGGATAGTATCATCAGTTTGACTACCTGAATTCACAAAAAAAACTGTGGTGGTCTTTGTCCTGTTCGACTGTGATTTCTTCCTTAGAAGTCCTCTGCTACTGAATATATAGCATGTGCAGAAATTTTTAATTTGATACTAGAGTCAAAGTGTATGGAGTAAAGAATGTTGAATAAATTAGGAGGGGTGAGAATTTGCTGTCTGTTTTGTTTTCTGGTGATTGTGATTATCGAGAAAACTGTATTTCTGCCTTCAGAAGTTGGATCATATACAAAAATCCAGTAACACCCATTGGAAAGCTAAGCATTTGTGATACTTGATAAAAACTATGTTTAAGAGGAGGAATTTTGTGTTTTAAAGGCCCAGTTTTGCAAGTAAATACTCCAAGATGCAGTTTGTACTTACAGTGTGAGAAGTTTAATTACTAGCAAATGAAAGCTTCATAAAAGTAGAGGCTGTGACAAGAATAGTTAGGATTATAGTAGGGTTATATACAGTAGGAATTATTTTATTTCTACAGTGACTAATTAATATGTTTTTCATTGGCCACCAGTGATTGAGGATTTCATGATGATAAAACAAAATTTGCCTTTCCTCAAAATCCTGTTTATCAAGGCTTGTACTTGATCATAGCTCTTTATAAATATTAGAGGTGGTATTTTTCTGGTTCATGCTTGCCTCATTCTGAAAGAGGCAAAGAATTGCTGAAAAACTGACCATGACTAAAGATAGTAAACAACCTGTTGTCTGAAAACTGTGATATTCTCAAACAGGAAAATCAACTACTTTTTTTTAGGGCAGTACAGAAACCTTCAGTTTAGTAATAATCTACAACTGGCTTGAAATAAGAATTATAGATGGCTCAATTGAGTAGATTAATTAGGTATTTTACCTCTCTAAATGAGAGCTCCCACAGTTTGTCTTCCAAGACTGCGAAGTGCATTTTCCATAGTTGTTCAATCAATGCATTGATGACCAATGTTTTGGTGGGAGACTCCATTCTGCCTGAAAAAGATGGCTCATATCCACCTAAGGAGGATTCTTTTTGAAATGGACTGCATAAACAACTAAGTTTTTTTGAGGAAGATCCTTTTAATCTCCCAAGTGTACTGTATGTTTAACTAAGCTATCACTGTCATTCAGATTAGTTCATATGTCAATCCTAGTATTTGAAAGACAAGCTGAACATTATGTCCATAGAAAGAAATAATTAAATAAAATTTCTATGCAAATGACATTTTATACATGTTTCTGAGGAAAGTTTTATGTCAGGTTGCAAAGCTGTTATAAGTACATTCATTCTTTTAGGCAGAATAAAGGCAGTCCTTTAATGTTAAATTAGGACAAGTAAGTAATTACAAGATGTTTACAAATTTGTTTATCAGTAATTTGTAACAGGTTTGCATCTTGAAAATACAAGTTGAAGGGGGGGAAAAAAAGGCGTGTTGTTTTATTACTTTTTCCAAATTAAGAATAAATACGTAATTGAGTAGGTATAAAACCTTTGTTGCATTTCATACGGTAGTGTAGTTACAAAAGACAGACAGGTTACTGCAGATGGGCTTTGTTTGGCTCTTTTGTGCTTTGGCAAGAGGAAATTTCCCTTTAGTATAGGTTCTCTTTCAGAAGCTGACAATCATTATGTTCAAGTGTGAAGAAAGGTGTAGCTGCCCTAAATTTAGCTATTCATTGCTTGTGAAGTTCTAATCACTGAGTCAGCTGAAGAAGAACTCCTATGTCTTCACAGGTCAGGTGCAGTGCAGATAATCAGAATGAAAACTTCTGTAACCTGGTCTGCTTACTGAGACACCTTACCTTGCGAGTTAGATAAAGCAGGAAACACAGTCCCCAGACTGGCAGTGCAGTGTTCTGGGTTTTGGTTTGTTTTGGTGGTGGGGTTTTGGTGTGGTTATGTTTGTTTGTTTGGATTTTTTTATTTGTTGTTTGGGGAGTTGTTGTTTTCTGAGACAGGCCTGATTCTAGCCTGTACTTACACAATTTCGTTTATCGGCCCAGGTATTATAACTGCCTCTGAAAATAAGATTGAGTCATATCTTGCTGCACCTAAATACCAATTTATGTGTCCTGGTCCTTAACTAATCTCTGCCTCAAAACTTGTTTTTAAACTATATGTATACTTTACAAATATATTTTTTAAACACTTGACCATATAGAATCTGTGTTCTGAGTGGCCTCTCATACATATGTCTATATTTTCTTTTAGCTTTATTTAGTCTTTATAACTTAAGTGATCTTTATCCTCTTCTTGAAAATGTGTATTTCTGTTGGTATCATTTTATCTGTTAAACAAACCCAGTTTACATACTGCAAAATAAACTTGATCTTTTTAGTGTATTAAAAAAAGGCAATGGTGACACTTTGGATTTCTTTGAAGACAGTGATTCCCATTTCTGAAATTGCAGATCTTCAGCTTCAACAAGTCACAAGGACAATCACACAGTGTTTGTAAGCCTGTAACTGTTAAGAATATCACACAAACTGCAGACCGCCAATCCCTGCAGAACTATGAAGCTAAGATGTTTGTTTAGGTGGTTCTGTAATTGGTATTGCAATGCATCAACTTTGTAAATTAATCTCATCACTGGAAATCCTTGTGCAGTTTAGGTGCAAGGATTGATAATAAGGCTTTTTGTATTTTATAACAAAGGCATCTGAGGAAAGATGGAGAAAGCAATTGCTTCTTTTTGGGTTGTCGTCAAAATACATGACTCTATAGCTGAAAGAGAAGTCTGGTGTGCTATCTGTGCTACACACTGAGGACTAAATGCTTTCTATCTCACACAATGGTAATGACAAGTAATTGAGGAGCTCTGCAGGATACAGAGAGTTTTAATTTGTGTGTTCTGAAGCCCAATAAAAAGACACATCATATCTTCCTTTGGTTTGATTCTGTGACCACGCCTGGCTTTTTTTTTTGCCAGCACCACAGGCTTTGTACTTGCTGTAGGTCCGTACAGTTACCCTTCTGGAAAGGAGGCTCCTCATGCTTCTTATTCCTTTAGCCTGTCTTTCCTGCTGCTTTTCTGCTCCATTTGTCTTCTGCCATTGCAGATACTGGGTTGAACTGGTTTGCTTCATGGTGTATATAGCATAGGTGTGTGTAGCATATAATTTTTATACCCACAAGCATCAGCTGGATGGGAGAAAAGTTACTTTAACTCAGTAATACCATAAACATCAGTATGACATGTTATAACATTATAAAAGTAATCTAATAGTTACATGTGGGTCATATTTGCCTTCAACCAAAAAAAAAAAAAAAAAAAAATTAAGACATATGCTTTAATTCTAATCCAGTGAATAGTTTCATTGATTCCAATGTGCTGCTCACTTACTGAAAAGTGAGAGTGTTTAAGTGCTTTTCCAGACTGAAGTCTTTATCAGTAACCTGCATATAATATATGTGTATTGTTCAGATACACAGGATATTCATGTGGTGAATTATTTCTTTATATTTGATAGGATTGAATAGTATTTTTGTGTCTGTCTGCTCTATTCATTTTTCACATGTTAATGACATTCATCTTGTCTATCTGTGGCGTTTTTAATGTGCCCATCACCAGAGTATCTGCCTGTCTCTTCTGCAAAATAAATGTCTCTCAAGAAGAGATAGGAGCAGTAATGCATGTATAATCATTATTTTTTTTTAATTATTACTGAAGCATAGTAGCCTCCCTTCCCCCACTCCAATACTTATTTTTCCTAGTGACAAATCTGCAAGCACTGAGCAACAAGTTTATCAATTTGAACAGGCCAACTGCACAACTAAATGTATGTGAAACTTAACAAATCCCTTGGGGAAGCTGACTGTAAGAATTTCCTAGTCTGTGTCGAGTTACTGAGGTGAGACATGGTGGATTGAACTTAATGCCTTAGGCAAGCACAGTCAAATAGAGAGAGTTTAAGATTTTGCTGCGTCCATGAAGGGATCTGCTGGTAGTAGTTGTCTAAATTAAGCTTTCAGAAAAGAATATAACACTATCATGAGCGCTTTCCCTTGAATATTTTGGCAGGTTATTCTGGTTTAAAAGAAATCTGAGTAGGATTTCCTCTGTTTAAGCCTCATAGCAGTTGCAAAAAGTTTGAAAGATTATTCCACTTACCAGGAACAGCAAAATACTGGAGCAGAAATTTTTATTTCCAATGTGCTGTTTCTTTTAAAGGTATAGTGTCTTAGCCAAAAAGAGGGATCATCATCTGCATGGGAATTGACTCCTACCACCTTGTATGTGTTTCTGATACAAAGACTATGGGGACAGCACACCTGCCCTGGGTTTCTCACCACTTCTTTTCTTGTGTGCATCTTTGTGAAGGGAAAATTGATCCTAGTGACCGATCTGGCTTTAGTGACCTTTATGACCATGTAGCAGCTAGCCTGAAGAATTGAGCAGCAGCAGCTTGTGAAGTAGTCTGTAGACATCCTACAGAGTTTAAATGAGGTCTGCTAGTGAAAGCAGTGCCTTCAGCTCACTGTGAATAAAACTGCGTACTATGTACATGCTAAGAGTTGGAGAGCCACCAGGAGGGAAGAGAGAAGCATGGGTACTCAAGTGCGTGCACAAATCTGAAGCTGGAGCTGCTGTTACAGCTGAGTAATTTGTTTCTCAAATGCTAATAACATTGCAGTAGGTTGTAGATCTTCTTGAAAAGGAGCAGGAGCAATGCAAGTTTTCTGTGTAACTGAGAAGGATTCATGTATATTACCATAGGTCGTTATTTTACAGGTAAGGAAAAGAGTTATTGTCTATTACTTATGTGTGACTGAGAATGATGAGCCTTTTATTTGCTTATGTATTTTAGCAGACAACAGTGTATAGCAGGAGCCTATAAGTCATGATGTTCTGAGAAGATCCCGGTTAAATCAGAGTATGTACCAGTTGCAGTGAATCCTACACCTGCAGATTTTGAGGAGGGTTTAATATCTGTTCTTCCTATTTATGGATTTCAAGTTCATAGAATCTTAGAATAGCTTGGGTTAGAAGGGACCTTAAAGATCAAAGTTTGCCATCCTATTTTATATTTGAACTGAGGTATTGCTTGGTTCAGCTGTATGTGGACAAACAAAACCCACAAAGTTTTTTAATATCTTTTTGAAGCTAATATGAATTACAGGCAAGATCAGCTCTTCCCAGCATTGTTGCCTGAGGACATAACACTTCAAATTTTTATTATTTTTAATTTCCTTTGTTCTGCTTCTTATTCATTCTTATTATTGGTTACAAAACTAATAAAAATTGTAGAATAAGGGGTCTGATTTTGAAAAAAGGCTAGAAGTGGTCTCTTTCCTTCCAGAGTAACACTCCTGGGCAGGAGACAAACAGCATTGATAGACTTGATTTTAAATATTGAGCTTCAAATGGCACAACTTGATATGAGCAATGAGTGCTTCTCTTGGCTAATATTAAAAGGGATCTATAACCCTTGAAGTACAGGAGTGTAATGTTGACTTTGTATAATATTACTAAATTAATTTTGTGAAGCTGGCTCAAGATATGCAGGTGTATTAGGTAAGAAATTAGCAAGAAGCAAAGTTACTTTTTCAGCAAGGTATGTTGGTCCATGCATAAGCTTCTGGTGCTTCCAATGAGAAATTGTGCATGCTTTTTTTGCATTAATTGAGTAATAAATGATTTATACCTTATCTAATATGACAGAGGTTCTTGAATACCTAGAAAAGTTGCTAGGAATTCAGTGCTCTGAATGGATTTGGTGGTGAACAGTCAAATACTTCTAATTTTTCTGGCTGTCACTTTTTAATTTTTGTTACAGCTGACTTTCACCAATGTTTTTTTGATATGTGCAGTAAGAAGACAGGAAAAGAAGAATCACTGCAAAGTAAAGTTTTATTGCCATATACAAGTATTATTACATATTGCATACCTCAAAACAAAAGAGTTCAAGTCTCGTCAGTATTGATAGACTTAAGAGTTTGACATTAGGGTTGGACTGCATTTCTTTGGGGCCCAGTGTATGTGGTGTTTTGCCTTGAGCTCTCCTTATTTACTGCTGCAAGGACTATTGGCTGTCAGATAATTCTGTAGTGTGAGTTACTGTATTTCAATAAAGCTGTGGCCTTGGCCTTTAGTCGGGTTACCAGAAACCTATGTTTTCTCTCTTTCTAGTCCAGAATGGCATTTGCAATATAACAAACATTTTAAAGATTTACTTTGTTATGTTATTTAAAAATGTTGCACCAACTTAGCGTTTCTTCCCTTAAAGAGGTATGTGTCTTCAAATACTTGATTTCTAATATGAACAAGCAGCCTGACTAGCCTTACACACCTTAACAGTATCCTGTTTTAAAGACAGGATGTTCCATTTTACAAAAAAGACTTGCTCTTTCTTTCCGTAATGAATTTTGCATAAAGGAAACTAGCCAAAGTTATGGGAAAAGCAAACATCTCAGAAAATTGGGAAATATTAATGCTTTTGAGCTTTCAAGATATTAATATTTAATTACAACTGAAATACAATGAAAGATAAGCAAAATATATGTTAATTCCTTTCTTATACTGAAAAATATTTTAAAAATTACCTAAATACAGCACAATAATACGTGGGGCTCTGCTGGAGCCTCTGGCACAGGGAAGGGACGTGCCAGATGCATAACTTGCTGTAAGTTGAAACTAAATTAAAACACAGAGGTGGAGGGGCCTGGCAAGTGGTAGGGCGTAGCTCTGCCTTCTATCCACTTGTAAGCAGATCTGGCTGGCTTCCCACTGATGAAGATGATGCAAAAATCTGTTGCATCCTGGACTACTGGTACAACCACAGCTGTGGGAGGCATTTAGTTTGTTATTTGCAATATATCCCATGAAGCTTTGCTATATTTCTCTGCCTGTCTTATTCACACTATGCTGTTAAAATTGACTGGTCTTATAATTGGTTTAACATTTAGAGCATTATTAAATGGAAACTTTTGCCCAACTTTTATTTTAGGCATTTCAAAAGTTTGCACAGTGATGTGCTCATTTAATCTAGTGTGCAACTGACATAGAATGCAATGTATTATTATGAACAGCCTAATTTATTTGCAGATAATGGGCAATAAATAAAAAATACTAATTCACAACAGATTTTCTCATAACCAATTCTTTGTAAACATTTTCCCAAACACATTACCTATTCAAGATTTCAATCAAAATTTAAGTAAATTTAGTTCTTACTGATTATGGGGGTGCTATTTATGAGACTATTTGGGGTGTGAAATATAAGCTCTTTCAATTGGATTCATGATCCGTTTTATTCTCTGATTGAATAGACACAACTTTTAAAATTGGGTATTCCAAATGCTAGTGATTACAAACTCTGCAGTAGGCAAAGCAATTTCCTGTTCTTTACATAGTTCTGTCAGGAAATAAGTTTGACAGAGCACTGGTAAAAAAAAAAAAAAAGACATTAAAACATCTGAATATCATAGAAGTGAAGATGATAAGCCACAAGAGTGAACATTTTTCAATGTTTCTGCAGAAACTTTCTGCAGCTTGAGACCAGAAATATAAGAAAATTAAATGACTGCAAGTTAAGAAGCACACTAGGGATAAAGATAAGCTATTCCGAGCACTTTGCCAAATATGTTATCTTCCCGAGAACTTCTGCATTATTTGTTCCTCTTCTGTCTTCTGGCCAAGTAAACATTTGTAAACTGCTTAATCCCTTCTCAACAAGGGTATATACCTTTCACTGACACTAATGGTACTTACTTATGTTTAGAGCCAAGGAAATAGGACCTTTCTTAGCGTCAAATTAACTTAATTTTCTTAAAGTAATGTAATCAACTGGTCCAAAAATCCACTACTGCAATCCGGGACCAAAGCGTTGGGGCTGTAGGCAATGTATAGCCTTTCAGAGAATTATAAAACCCCCTTTCCTGTCTAAAGTTGGAAGACACCCATCAGCTCCTGGCCCTGCACAGCACTATTCCCAGGAGTTGCACCGTGTGCTTGAGAGCCCTGTCCAAACACTTCTTGAACTCTGTCAGGCTGGTGCTGTGACCATTTCCCTGGGGAGCCTGTTCCAATGCCCAGCCACCTTCTGCATGAAGAACCTCTTCCTAATATCCAGCCTAAACCTCTCCTGACACAGCTTCATGCAGATTCCTCAGGTCCTGTCACTGGTCACCACAGAGAAGAGATCAGTGCCTGCCCCTCCTCTTCCGCTCATGAGGAGGGTGTAACTGCAATGAGGTCTCCCCTCAGTCTCCTCTTCTCCAGGCTGAACAGACCAAGTGACTTCAGCCACTTTTTGTATGGCTTTCCTTCTAGGCCCTTTGCCATTGATGTCCTTTGGAGGCTTTCTAATACCTTTGTATCTTTTTTTTATATTGTCACTATTTCTTATGTGACTTTGAAGTCACTTCTCTTAAAGGTCTCTTTCAACCTTGACAGTTCTAGGATTTTATGCTTCCAGTTGTTTGGCCTTATTTGCCAGTCTCTAGAATTTCCACGGCTACCACTTGGCTGGTTTTCAGATTTTTGATTAATTTTTCTGTTGCCTTTCTGGCTGTCAGATAGTTTGACAGTTTGTGCAGCTTGTGGATGTAATGCATCCTATGATTAAAGATGGTAGGGTTCAAGAAAGTGCACTTCATTAAACTTGGAAAATTGGTAGGTAGCTTTCTGTAAAGCAAGAGCATGGCAAAGTGATATGAAGGCAGTGGACAGTTCTTTAGTAAAACATTCAAAATGTCTGAATACTGGCTTTACTAGTGCAGAGAAATAAAATTTTAACACAAATCTGGTTTAACTAAACATGAGCTCTTTAGTGACCTAAAACTTGAGGGATGCTGTCAGAAGCTGAAACTGGGTCAAATTATTATGGATGATCATAAAAGAGTGGTATGGAAAAATGGAAATGAAATTTGGAAAGGCTTAGGCACAAAGAGGAATTCCATTATAAGAGACAAAGCACTGAGAAAGGAAGAATGAGAAAAGGGCCTGCACATTGCTCAGTGAGTAGGTAAAAGACCAATAGATGCCTTGGCATTCTTAAAGTAATTTTTTTAACTTCTTGCTGCTTAATTTTCACTAGCAGTATTAATGGACATGAGATTTCTTCCTATTAACACCTATGTCAAAGTCTGAGAAACTTTTATGTTTATATAAAAAATAAAGGAATGGAAAATACCTAGTGAAGTAGGGTTGCAGTGTGGTGATTTTTTGTTTGTTTAAACAACGAATGATATTTATCCAACAGTAATTGAGAATCGACCAGGGGACTTAGACAGCTGACAATATCTTCTGTGAAAACTCTTGGAGAACTGGTAAGATTCCTAGCATACTAGCAGGTGTAGAGCTTAGCTCACTTCAGCACGTGAGTGAGATGCCTAAGTTAGGACTCTAGGCCTCAAATAGTGACTAAAGATAACTCAAGGCTCCTAGTGGAGGCAGGGGGCTCCTCTGGCAGTGTCTTTCCTTATCAGAAATTCTCATTTAGACTTTTAATTGCCTTCCTGAAGAAGGTGTCTATGGATACTATTTTCTCAGCCATACTTCTCTTTAAAGCTTGTTGACCTAAGCAATAACAGACCAGTCAGCAAACTTCAGTTGCTGGAAAAATACACATTGCTCATAAACATCTGGAAAAAGTCAACATGACTTCTTCAACAAACATAGTGTCAACAAGCGTACTTACAGTAATAGAGTAAACACGCCTTACAGGTAGAAGTGAAACAAAATATGACGTAGATTTTAGTAAAATTCTAGCTTTTAGTAAATATCTTGGTTTTGACATTTTCTTCAGCTGCTCTATGATAAACATGATGAAGATGAAATTACCATAAAGGGGGTTAGGATGATGATTGAGTAAAAACTCATAACAGATGGAAAACCTAGAATTCTAACATAGGTACTAAACAGATGTCCCAAACTAAGCAATATGGGCATAGTTTCAATGCAGGTAGAGTTCATGGTGTACCTTCAGGGCCTGGTAACATTTGTCTTCACTGATGCCTTGGATGAAGAAATAGGAAATTCCTGTTTAGTTTGTAATTATTAACCTAGAGCTACTTGCAGAGAGGAAGGTCTGTGTGCATTTTAAAACACAGGGATAGAATTCAAAAGTACAATTATAAATTAATTATAAACTCAGGAAATATATACAGTTCACTAAAGGAAAGAGCTAAAAGATGTTAAGATTTTAAATACTTGGTGAGAAGATGATCTAGGAGAAAAAGTAACTTGGGGTCCTGGCAGTTGGTAACAAGCTGGCCTTGAAGCTAAGTGTGGCAGGTTAATACAAAAACAAAGATTGGGATCATAATTTTGAGCTGTGAAATGGAAATCCTGTATAATTCCTTCTAAAAGTAAAAAGTGAAAGTATTTGAGGTTTTTTTTTAATCAAGGAGGTCCTAATGATAGGGATATAACCATTATATAACCAGGTATAAAAATCTTTAATGTGACAGCCTGGAGCTGGGACAAGGAAATGGAAGAAAACCACAACATGTCTTTTTCTCAGTCTCATAAAAGTGTGTTCAAAAAAGTGTGTTCAAACACTGTGAAAGGTCAAACAAAATCACTTTTGGGTACAAGTAATGGCAACAGCTTCTTGAACTGCTCTAGACATGCTTCCCAGTCCATGTAATAAGTACCATCTCAAACTGGCTCATTTTATTGATTAAAAACATTCCTTTCATAAAAAGAAAATATACTGGTGTGTGAAAAGCATATCTATGCTTTTCAACAGCTAATAAAATAAGAATTAAGTTATGTTTTGACATGTAACCTACTCATAAATGCTAATTCTGATCCTAATACTTCACAAGTATGCAATCTTCATATTAGCATTATATTGCTGACACAGTACTCACATTCTCTTTATGTAAGTACTGTGGCATCAGTGTGGCATGTAAGTGTAAACTGGGTGTGTATTAGAAGGGTTTGTTTTCCTATGGGTTTGGGTGTTCACATGTGTGGTGGGGGATTTTTTGGTGGTTTTTTTTTGGGGGGGGGTTGTTTGTTTTGGCTTTGGGATTTGGTTTTTTTTTGGGTTTTTTTTTTTTTTTTTTTGCACAAAGCAGAAGTCTGTATGACTTCTTTTCAAATTATGGCACAACATGTCTTGGGATAAGATGCGAGGGAATCCTATTTGTTTCCCTTATTTTCTATGATGGGGATAAAGTCTTAAAGGCTGCTCTTGCATCTGAGGGTTTGCTGCTCCTTTCTGTTTTGTTATTACATACATATCTTCTGGTATGTTCTTATCTGGATATATTATTTGTCTTATGAAATGTTGTGCTCAGATTCTTTAGAGTAGATGCAAACAGAATGGTTTTGATTTGTGAGAAAGTGAATATTCATAAAGATCTTTGGGAGTGAATTAAAAAATATGTTCTGTTTGATTTGAATTGGTTCTCTGGTTTACTGCTGTGTGAGGCTTTGGAAAAGATTAAATAAAGCTCAGGACTAATGAATCATAGAATTCAAATGTCTAGTTGGATCATCCAATCTTTCTGCTTATATACAGTGAATCTCCAAAGTGTACTTTCTAGTCTGCTTTGTTCTGTTGTAATAGTCAAAAGCTAGTGGGTTTCTGCCACCTACCAGTCAGGCTGTTCTATGGCTTAATATACTCAGCTTTTAGGAAGATTTTTCAATGATGCATGCATTCACCCTAGTGTTTCTCATTGTTCTTTCTTGTTTCCAGTTAAATGGATACTGGTTTTCCACACATGAATAATCATCTTACGTGGTCCTTTGCAACTATAGCATAATGTTTCTGTATATCAATGTAGAATCCATATTTATTTGCCTAAACTTAGGTATTTGTATGCCTGCATATGCCAAAGCTAGATGGAAGTCATAGATAGCAAATGTAGCAATTTTTTAGAAGTGTGGGTATTTATCTTAGCAAGTTCAGTTTTAAACCACTGAGGTTTAAATCTGTTGGTATATAAAGTAAAATCCACTCCTGTTTAAATAAGAAAGATGTTTTTTAATAAATGAAATGTTCAATAATCAATATTAAAAACCAGCTTTTGTATTTGCCAAGCTGCCGAGCAGTACAGGCAGTAAGAGATCTTTTTGATGACAGCTGAGTAATAGTGATCAAATGAAAGCTGCAGCAGTGCTGTCTGGAAAGGTAGGGCACTGCATTCAATCTGTATTTGTTCAGTGGTTGGGAAACTGATACCTCTGGAAGTTATTTGAATGTGTTAAATGGAAGGAGTAAAAGAATTTGAGCTGTAAGCTTAAGGGAAGTTTTAAGAATAAAACCAAGTTTTATAATTCTGTTGAATGCTTATGAAGTAAAAGCCCTTAGACCTCATGCCTCTAGATTCTAGTCTCACACTTGGATGCCACCTCCAACTCCTGCAAAGGCTGAAAAACATAGGCAGGGATTCAGAGGATGATGTATGTCTTCATGGAAGATTAGGGCCTGAGCTCTTTTATCTATCATTCTGAAGTAGTACTACCAATAGCTGTCATCAGAATTTGCCCTATTTCCAAAATTTTCATTATCCCTTTACTATAGCAGTGCTATCTGCACTGGCTAGATCACCAAATGGTCTACAGAAATCTAGAAAGAAAACTTCTTTTTAAATTTTGGTAGAGAAAACAATATTTGGATGGTTTTCCATATGGCAGATTTTGACATTATCCTTTTATATCTTTAATTACATAGTGTACCCACTGATACAGGCAGTGTGGCTCAGCAGAGGCAGTGAGAGCAGAGCCATTGCCTTGGGTAACTGGTGGATTTTACTCACTTTAGGTGGATCCTGGCTGTTACATCAGCTGTGCTTTCCTGACACTAATCTTACAATGCAATAGTATAAAAGAAGGGCTGTAGTTGTATTTATTTGAACATGAAAGAATGAAGTGAAGCATGCCATCAGTTGCAATTGGTAATAATAGTCCTAGGGTGTGATAGTCAGACACATTTGCTTCTGTATGTGTAGTGCTGGCACTCTGCAAGATGTAGCATGTTCACTGGCCTCTTTGTACAGCAGCAGTAGGGAAGGAGAGATACCTGTGCCTCCTGTACATGCCTTCTAAACACTGAATGTGGACTTCTGCTTCCTCTGTGAGATGATTTATTATATAAATAGCAGCTCCATATAGACAAAAAAACCATTTTGGTTTCAGATGCATTCAAGCAAAAGGGAAGGTAAAATCCCCGAAAGCAAATATGTTTCTAGTTTCTGTTTTTACAGAAACATAAAGGAATTATTTTGTCTTCAACAGACAGATGAGAGAAAACCAGTAAAAATATTAAGTGTGAAAGATGCTGGTTTTAGTGGTAGACAGGTGAAATGGATTTTCTTACTAGTAAGGTGGAGAAATGTGGTAGCAAGTGAAGAGTTGTGATGTGGTCAAGGTTTTTCTTTTTGTGTTTAAACACTGTTATTCTTGTGAGGACGTTGAACTGATTTGTGCATGTGTGTATATAAAAAAGGAAAGTGGTGGAAAAGATGCTAGGAAAATGGGGAAGAGAATATTTGCAGCTATAGAATAAAAATAATTCTTTCTGTCCTTGTGGCATTGTGCACATACAAAAGTAATTGTAAGAAACAATTAATTTGAGGTTTCTTCAATAGGAACTTCAAATTATGTGTAATATACAAATTACACATATATATATACACACTTATAACAAAAATATGCCCAGATAATTTTTTACTGTGTATTTTAACAAACACAGCCAAAATACACCAAATTCTATGTGATTACTTGAAATTTGATAAAGGTTAGTCCATTAAACTGCTCATTATTATTTGTTCTGTTAAGAGAATAAACCTGTTGAACTGGAAGAAAGCAAATTTGTTCTTATTTATGTGATGGAGGTGTTTGAAATTAGTAACCAATGGCCTTTTAAAGGAATGAATTTACTTATGAAAAATGATGAGTTTGTTTCTTCTATGCCATGTTAACTTTATGGATTAAATTGATTTCTTAGAGTATTAACAAGCTATATTTAGAAGAAAGTGGGGGTTTCCCCCTTATTCTGGAAAATGCTAAATACTGCACTGCTACTTGGAGATGTACAATGGTAGCTCATGAAATTAAGCTCATAATACTAGAATCAGCTTTTACATTATTTTATTTTTAACTAGAAAGTATTTACCATCTCTTGAAAAATAATTCTATCTTTTTTTTGTAAATGACAAGTACAGTGTTGCTGATTTTTCTCATGTCCTCCAATGTGAACAGTGGCATTTTACAGACTTCTTTTTTTACTGCCATTTAAGATGATTACATGGAATACATGACTGTAGATAAATGGGTCTTATTTTACTTAATTTATTTTGCGATAAATCAAGTATGTAAGGGAAATATGAGTGCGTGGTTTCTCCTGACTATACCTGTGAAACCCCACTAATGGCATTGGGGTGCTATCAGTGGGATTGCAGAGGTGCAATTTGAGTATACTTCAGAAGTTGAATAGATGAAGCCAATAATGTCCCAGTGGTCCTTTGAATTTGGCCCCATGAAATTAATTTCCACCTCAGCTTGTACACAGAATAAATTAATTCATACAGACTCAGTATTGCTCTTCTACAATCTGTGTAATTGCTTGTTTATACCAGCACCCGGTAGGTCTCTTTATCTCTGAACTTTTGTGCTCTGCAATATTAGCTTGTCTAAGGCTGTAAAATTAAAAGTTACTTAAGGATTTTATTGAGCTGAAGGGATTGTGTTTTTCAGCCATAGATGGTTTGTTTACTTAGCAGTGATTCAACCCCACCCAGTTGTAAGGCCAGCCCAAGCTGTTATCACACAATGGGACTTGGTGTTTGACCATAACTGCACGTCTCACTCAACAGGCAATCAGCATTTTAATTAGTGATTAAAGGAAAGTCATTGTACTCTAGCTGCTTTATCACAATAGCCTAATAATTTTGTGTTGAATAAATAGATAATGCAAAAGGGAAACCTCCCCTCATAATGTTGTTGTCATTAAGGGCTCTTTTACTCATTTGTGTATGTATTAAAACACACATGACATGAATAGAGGTAATTATAATTACTGCAGGTTTTTTGGCAGATTAGCTGATATTTTTTTCATTGTAAGCCTTTTCCTTTATAATGCCACTCCAAAATGAATGCAGTATTTAAAAGTTCAGATAAAGGTAAGTAGTGGTGGCTCTGGTTCACCAAGCTGTGTGGATGTGAATGATTGATTTGCTGTGTGCATCACTGGAATTAGGTAACTTGCATCATGACTGTGATGTACTGTGTAATTGATGCAAGCCCTTTCATAGCATTCTGAGATTGAAATCAATATTTATTTGGAGTGCAACAAATGTAATAAGCTGCATTCCTTGTGTAAGCATTGGTCTAGCTCTATTTCTAGTTCAGTTTTGTAGAAGATTGTTCAGAAGCAACTGATACATGTTTTGGTGTGGTTAAAGCATTAGTTAAGAGGATACAAACAAGATATGGAAAACAGTCTGGTCTGAAGCTATGAATGCACAGTTAATGTATTTTTATTATGAATGGACTGACAGTTTATTCATAATTTTATTTATTTACTACTATAAATATTCTTCATTGACATATCATAGATGGTAACTGTGGATGGCTACTTTTATCTATACTAACAGTGAATGTTAGATCCTAAAACATGTAATATTTTGGAGACAAATAAAAAAATCTCCCCTTCTATGTAAAAAATAGAGAATTTTTTCTCTAAGTAAATAGGTTACTGCAAAGTTATAATGTTGTAAATAAAAAACTTTATTTACAGCAAGGATATATCTTTAATGATTGGGATGACTTGGCATGAAGATTTTCTTTCTCTGATTTTTTAAAAATATTTTTCTTTTGTGCTGACAAGTACTCTAACTTGTAATGAAAACCATTTCTAACTTGGAAATTAGAGGGCACGGTGGATAAAGGGACACTGTCAAATAGATTACTTTGGGTAGTTAGCAAAGGATTTATACACCCAGTTTTGATTACTTAGTTTTGAGTGTAACACTTATTGTCATCTATGCTTGCTTTGCTAAGCTGTTAAATTCAGGTGTTGAGGTTCAGAGAGGTGTGAGGGCAGGGACTTTGTGCAGTCTCATTGCTTCGTGATGTGCTTTTGAAGTGTTAACAGTTCTTGTTCTAAAGAGTCAACACCCACTTCATGCTCTCTTGATACTCCTAGCAATCCTCGCTGCTGATAACTTTGGCATGTTGAAACAACAAACTCGCCCACACCTGGCTCAATAAAAGGAGCTCTGAAATAGATACAGTTGTAATTTTCTACTAGATTCTTTTATAAGTGATGTTAAACCATTTTGCCTGTTATATGCATGAAGGTATCCAAAGTGTTATATGAAACATGCAGAGGACAACCTTCATGAACCTGTGTGCATATTTGGTTTGTCTGACCTCCCTTACCACCTCTGCCCCACAAACACCTCCCACCTCACCTCACAGGTGAAGTCCACAGAGACATTTTGACTTTTTTTTTGGTGTTGAAGTAGGAATTAACTGCTATTGATATTTTTTTTTCCACAGGTGATTGTTAGTAAGATTGAGGCATGAACTACTAACACATATGTTGCTTTATAGACTTTCTGAAGTACCCATGCAAATACCTTAAATGCTGAGAGCAGAGGGAAAATTAAATATTTGATGCAAAGACTAGGTGGCCAGCATGAGGAAAATGAGCAGTGATGGAGACAGATGAAGCGCAAAAGTCCAGTTAGACTAGAGATAGAAAAGGGGATTGTTACCTCAACCTATGTAGATTTAGAAATGTTGGCTCATAGTTACCCTTTATTTCAGTAACTGAAAGTTTTTCAAGACTTCAATACAGAGAATGCCTAGACTAACTTATTTTGTTCCATGGTAACACGCAACTTTTATTTTTGTACATTAAAAAAAAGGCTGAGTTGTACTTTATTTTTCAGGGGGGAAAAAAAAGTTCAACAAATCAGATCTTTATAACCTGTTTCTTTGGGTTTTGTTGTTGTGGGGGTTTTTTGTGGTCTTTTTTTTTTTTTTGTTTGTTTGTTTGTTTAACCTAAATAACATTAGTCACAGAATAGAGTCACAGAGTGTTAAGGATAGGAATGGACATTAAAGATTACCTAGTCCCAACTTCCCCTGCCATGTGCAGGGACACCTTTCACTAGACCAGGTTGCTCAAGGCCTTATCCAACCTGGCTTTGAACACTGCCAGTGTTGAGGCATTTACAACTTCTCTGGACAACCTGTTCCAGTGTCTCACCACTTTACAGCAAAGACTTCCTAATATTGAACCTAAATTTCTCCTCCTTTTCTCTTGAAGCCATTACTCCTTGTCCTATCACTACAGGTCCTGATGCAGAGACTCTCTTGGCTTCCCTGTAGGCCCCCTTTGGATACTGGAAGGTTGTTGTGAGGTCTCCATGCAACCTTCTCTCCTCCAGGCTGAACAGCCCCAACTTTCTCAGCCTGTCTCCATAGGGGAGGTGCTTCAGTCCTCTTATCGACTTCATGGCCGTCCCCTGGACTTGCTTCAGCACTACCCTGTCCTTAGGATGGTGGCACCAGAACTGAATGCAGCACTGCTGGTGGGGTCTCACCAGAGCAGAGGGGCAGAATCCCCTCTGTTGCCCTGCTGGCCATGCTGCTTTGGACTTGAAGCCAGCCAATTTTTTACTTGCTATCCAACTGTTTTTTGCTTCTCTTATATACTATAGAAAACACCCCAAGAAAAAAAAAGAAGCCAAGTTTCCTGTGAATGACACCCATAAACGTGAAATGCACTTGTACGTCAGACTTCTACATGGTTGTTAGTAAAACAGTGATGGGTGGAGACTTTTTCCTGTGTAATAACAGGGGGTGAGTTACAGTAGTCACTACTACTTCCAAAAAAGCTTAATTTTAAAATACATTGTTCCAAAGAGTACTAAAACTGTGTGGTGCTACTGTGATTCCTGATACCAGTTTGTGATAGCAGTTGGGTGCTCCAGCAGCTGTGCTGTGTCTGCCTTCCCAATCTTGCTTTAGCTGAAGCAATGCCCTGTGAGTTGATTGAATCAGGAGGAAAATAAGTAAGGGAAGAGCACTGCAGGGAAAGGTGTGCCTTTATTCCAAACTGGGGGAACAGCACTTCCCTGGAAGTGGATAATATTGAGAAGATATAAGCTATGTGAGTGAGAGACAAGGATGTTGAGGAAGGAGATGAAGGCTGTGTCTTTGTGCTGCTCATCTCCATGATGAAGACACCAGGCACAGATCCTATAAAGCTGACAAGTAGGTTAGCATTCCAGAAAAATCAGATGGTAAACTAGAAAGTCATAGGGTGAAAAGTCCCTGGTAGGATGCTCGATCCCCTTACTCCCCACTGAATTTTTTTCCCTAGCCTGTTAAATTATCACATACCAAATATATCATACTCTTTTCAGTTAGTAGTTCATATTTATACTGCTTAAAGGCTAAGAAATATCTCTGTGCTGCAGAAAGCAGCTGCACATCTGGAAGAGGTTTTAGTGTTGGTGTATTTACTTGCAGTCCAAGGCTCAGCTATCTCCCTCACGAACGTGTGACAAGCTCTTTTTATTAAAGAAAAAGATAAAATTGGCATGAAGCTTGACATGATATTTATAATGACCATTATCCAAACTGTTGCAGGACTGCATATATTTCTCTGCTCTGTTCTTTTGGCTTGAGGTTTTGATGTAATAAGCAACTTCTCCTGCAACACTATGTAAATAAAGCAAAGTCCTCTCTACTGTCATTATTAATACCATGCTAGCTATATTATGTAATGTTATATGTACATAATCAATACCTGTGAGAGCAAGATGGGTGTTACATCATGAAGCTTTCCTAACAATGGAATTGCTAAGCTGGTTGTTTAGATGCGTTTTCCAGTAACTGTTTTGTACACTTAGTACTGTAATCACTTCTGGCAGATGGTAATAAATATGTGAGACTCATACTCTTTATAATATCTCTAAAATTAGTTTAATAGTAACTTCATAGTTGTATCAAATACTATTATGACAGTTTTTGGCATCATGAGTCAAATATCACCCTTCATTCCTGTCTGCTGTTCTTGTGGAGGAAAGGTTCATTGGGTTTTTTTTTCTAAGTCACTCTCATGTGACTTGGGTGTCTCTTAAATGATGACCTCCATCCTCTGCACATATCACAGAAGAGTGGGGTTGTAGTCTCCTGTTGACCCTCCTTCCTGTTCTGGTCTTTTGTAGTGTTCCTCCTGTTGTGTATTCCTGCTGAGATTAAACATTGTGGCAGCATGCCAGTCTGTTTTGGGGAACGTGCCAGTTTGGGAGTGGGAACGTTCACTGTGATGTGTTCCATGCCTTCCTAAATAGTAAATGGATAAATGCTAACTAGTTGACTTAGCCAGTTTATGCTGAGTTTCAGCTCTCTATTATTTAGTTGGACCATCCTGGTTGATAAGTGGCTTTGCTTGATATGATGCAAGGGGATCTGTTTTCTTCAGCCTCTTAGTCAGTTTTTGATTTCTTCCTTCTAGTGCACAATCACATTGACAGAAAACCCATGATATTTTTGATACTATAAGAATTTTATTAAAAACAGAATAATATCTTTAGAACATTTAAACTACGGGAATATCATGCTGATTGTTTTTAATAGGCAGCATTATTGATGTCAAGTTACAAGGCAATGTATATTTTCATGCACAAGATTTTGTAGCAATCTGTACATATTAGCTGTTCAGAATCCTTTTGCAAACATGCAGATTCCCAGTAGTCCCTTCCCACTGTAGTTATTAATGCAGCTGCTACTTATCACTAGTGCTATTATCCAGAATTATCAACAGTTAATCAGCATGTTATCCTCCTAAGCTAAACTTTAAAATGCATTTTATTAGCAAAACCAGACCTATAAATGGTGTAAAATTTATAAGTTGGTTATAGATCTGTTAAGAACATGTAATACGTTTATATGCTGGGTTTTTCTAAACTAACATAAATGTTCTATGTTTGTCATAAAAAATGTTATTCACTAGCTTTAGGTTATTACTGTCCTCAAAAAAAATTGGAGGAAAAAGAGGACGTACTTGGAAATTAGGATCCTCTCTACTTAAATGTGTAGGCCACAAATGAAAATACAGCCATATTCCCATGGAGCTGACGTAATGCTAGTTAGTACTTCATGTCAGATGTCTTCCTTGACCTAAGGCATAGACACAAATTAGTTTTAAAACTAAATGTTTACAATATACAAAAGAAATGTGGTTGAATATAAGTGTACATCTGAAAAAGACCCTGTATTTATGTTTTTATTTTAATGAGTTTGAAATTATTTACTTAGATTCTGACTACTATGTTGGGGTTGAACCAAAGCGCAAGGTGGGGGGGATTCCTTTTATTAAATTGTTAGTGTATCATCACTGTGGCTTCTCTGAAAACATGTTTATTGTCCCTTAAATCCAGGAGTCACTGTCAATGTTCCTTCATATGCAGTTTGCATTTTTGACATGCGGCCAAAACCGGTAAGGTCTTATGATATGTATTCCACACAAACTCCTTCAACATTTTCACATCTGAATTGTCACTCTTTGATAAAATATATTGTACCTGTGCTTGCAGAACCCTCTCTAATCCTCTAGTTTCTCATTTTACGTAGAGAGGTTTCTTGTCATGAACACCCCGGCTAGAATAACACTTTCAAAATTTCTTAATTATTATTATTATATTGTAAAGTGTCATATGGCATTACTTTGGCAAGCAGTAATGGAACTATCTTTCTAATTAGGTTTTATAAGTTTATAAACATAGAGTCCAATTATCTAAGAATTAGAACAGAAAGAGCATACTCCTTTTTTACGCAGTTATTTTGGTGTAAATCTGCATGTGGACAGTCTTACCTAGTGTAGTTTTAGTGGGGTTTTTTTAGTTGTTGGTTTTTTGTTGTTTTTTTGTTTTGGTTTTTTTTGATTGATATTTCAGCTTCAGAGTAGAGATATAGAAGAAGCTCTTCAAAGAACTTCTAATTCATTGTGTATTTCTAGTGACAAATGTACAGTTTCATTTTTGAGCCCATGTTGATGTTTGTGGAGTAGGTGGTGGGTCTACTTCTTTGAGCTAGATTCATGCAGCATGAATATATATTTATATTGATGCAGCAATATTTCATTCAGGTGGGTGGTGTTCTGTGTTTCACTGATAAAACAGACTGACCACATCAAATTAGCACAGAGTTGAGGAGAAAACAGTGCAGTAAGGAGAAATTAAAAAGACATTTACACATTGAGTAGTCACTGTGTGTGCACGTGGACATTGCGTGCTTGTTTTACTAGACATCTTTCATATAGAACATGTAATTTCTTACAATCCCTTTTTGATGTTTTTTAATGTGCTGTATTACAAATACAGCACTGCTCAGGCTCTCTGAAAGCTCTGCCAAATTTGTGCCAACTGTGCCTTCTTTTCAAGTGGTCTTAACTGTCTCTGAGTTATATAGCCTTTCAAGTGTGCTTGATAAATGAAAGTCTGAAATAATGTTTGTACTGCAACTTAAAAATATGCATACTGTAAAGCTATTCAGAGGTAAGGAGTTGAACCTGCACATTGGTTTTCAGTTATTCAACCAAAGACACAAAGATGATTGAATTCAGTCTTAAATTTTATAGAACTAAATTTAATGGTGAGCACAATCACAGTCTGTGGTGATTGTTTTCAGTGCTGCTTTATTAAGTTATGTAATGGCAAGAGTTCAAACTGCAGAGATTGTTGAAATGGTAGATTTAGATACTATGTTAGAATGCTTGTCAGTAACAAGTATATGGGTTTTCAAAGCACAAAGATTTTTACCTAGATATTGCTGCAGCTTGTGATTTTTATTTAAATAGTTTGGAGGTTTTAGACTTAATACCCTGCTTTAAAAAAATGTTTTAAAATCTTGTTTTATTCCCCAAAGATTTGTTTTCTGCTGTTGCGATTAGATGATGACAGCTAGCTGGCTTTTAAAATTGATCAGGAAGTATTTTGGCAGTCATTCAGTGTTGTAATAGCACTTTAATGGATATGAGCTATTCACCCAGATCAGACTCAATGTCAAAACAGGCGAAAATACAGCTGTCACTCTGGACAAGAAGTTGCATATATGCAAGCAGCTGCTAATAATACTGGAAGGAAAGCCTTATAATAATGCTTTAAAGGTGCATATGTATATATGCATACATACTGCTTCTACGTGTGTAGACATCTCATAATATGCCAGAGACCTTAGTTTCTGGCCATGGGTGTGCTTAGAAAAAAAAAGAGAAAAATGAAATATATACCCTGACCTTTGAGGAAGTTGTGATAAGTTCATTATGTGCTGGTAGGCTCCCAGGTTTTTTTGAAGTAAGAACCTCTGAATGACATGTTGCTAGGAATGTGGTGTAAATTTTCTGTTTTAAAAAAATGAGAACAGTTGTGGATCCTTATTTAATGCTTGTGTGTGTTGATGTTGATTTCAGTGGGACTTTGACCATGCATAGAGAACAAGAATAATGCTATAGAAGTGCAGCAGCTTTTTAAAGACAGCTTTCTGTTAGAAATTTAATGTCAGTACCTTAATACTCATATGTATGTTAGAATCTCACTTGTTATCAGTACTTTTCTCTCCTTTGTGTGTGTCCTAAGGTTTGAACTGGTTGCATATGTCGTTTTTTTTAAGACCCTTTGATGTTAGATAGGTAATTGAATAACCTTCGTGTGGACAAAAGCATTCATGCTTTTCCATTGAGAAAAGCATATAAAATTATATATAGAGCTGATATTTGATGTAAATGGAAACTGATTTCTAGGCATGATGTGTATTCTATTTGTAATTTTTATGGCAGAGATAAGTAACTATAGAGTACAGATTTGTTGTTTGACTAAATAATACTCAATAAAGTTAAGAAACAGCAAGATTGAGAGTTTTTTCTACCCCCTTTTAATATACAGTAGCCCATATACTGTCTAATATAGGCTATTTCAGAAGCTAATTGGATAGCATGCAGCTAATGATGGTGGTTTTGCTTGGTTTTTCTACTTTTGCTTGTCTTAGTGAATCTGGTGGCTTAATTTCATTTTTTAAAGTGGTTTTTTTTTTCCATAGAGTTTTAACTCGATGAATTTCCCAATGTTAGAAATATGAGAGAATTGGGATATGCAAATTTACAAGAAATGCAGGATGTCCTCAGAGTATATTAAATTTTTTCACATAGCTCCCTAAGCTAAAGGGACAAATTCAGATGTTACAGGAAAGTATTTTGAGGAGGCCGTAAAATATTAAGTCACTTATCTTGTGCTTGTGTATAAATGTAAAGATTCTGTAATGAAGTTTGAGAGTTAAAAATAATAGTATATATGCACATAATTCTGTAGCTGAGCTTTTTCTTGTTCAGACACACTGAACCTACAAACACAAAACCATTCTGCAAGAGTGGGGAGGATAAAATTGGTCAAAAACTTGAGGATTAATTCTCCTTTTGTATGGCTTAGAGGCATAGGAAGGCCAATAAAGCAATCCATGATAAAATGAGAAGACTCTGCCTTGGCTGAGATATCAAGACAGAGCTCTCCTTGGGGATAGCAAATAGAGGAATGTGTGTCAGCTTGGATGGTTAAAGCACTGAGAGAAGGAGGAGTAGGATAGTCCATACACCATTCTTGTTGGGTAAAATGCTTTTGGTTTTTGTGTCACTTCATATCTACAGTGAAATATCAAACTCTAGGTAGTGCTACGTGTCATGTGAGTATCAGGAGTATGTACTTAGTAGACTCATTTATGTTTCTCTTTAGACATGTAGGTCTGTGTTAGACTTGAAATTCTGCCCATGTAAGTGGAATAGGGTTGTGTTCTGGATAAGCAAATCTGTATCATGTATTGCTTGCTATATAACTGAAAGCTGGACATCTATGGCGTCATTTTGGAACCTTCTCCAGGAAAAAGGAGTTATTTGCAAGCTTATGTATTCCTCCTGGATGGCTGGGTTTTCAAAAAATGCTGAGTTTAAGTCTTTACAAAGTACAGTTCCGGAATTGTATTTTAATTAAAATAGGAGTCTCTTGACTCTGAAATTAAGAGTGTAGTATTTACTCACAGATGCTTTGGGATTCCTTACTGTTTAGTTTTTGTTTTGAAGTCAAACTGAATGAGGAGAAAAATTCTCATTAAAACGCTAACCAGAAAGAATGTTTCCCTACCTGCAAATTGCTTTTTTTCCCCTCCACAATCATGTCTCCCCCTCCAAACTTGAGAGTTTACTTTTTTGAAAAATAATGTGTGATGTCCATGTCTGCAGTGCACCTTTTCTGCTGCCTTGCTGTTCTGTACAAGATTTACAGTGCCTATATCTGTTCAGCACATTGAGAATAAAATATACACCTCTGAGCTCCTTTAACCAGCTTTTGGAGCTGGTTCCCACCATGGTAACCACATATGGCTGTGGAATTGGGATCATGGCAGACTTGCAGCACAGACATCTAATGACTTGCTGTGCCTGGTATAAATTCCTCAAACAGCATCCTTCCAGGTTTTCCTCTCAAGGGAGAAAATGCTTTAAAGAATGACCTTCGTCTGCCCCAGCATGTCAACCTGGGAAGTTTCTATTTGCTATTGAATTCTTGACAAGTAATAGGCAGTACTTAAACCTACTTAGGACATAAAATGTGAAAGACATGCTCCTTTTTTCTTTTAAACAGCATTGTTTTCTTTAATATTACATAAAAAGTACATTGCTTGCCTTTCAGATTTTTCTTTGCTTTTTTTTCCCCTTCTGCCAAGGGATCCAAAAAAACCATCTTGTTTTTAAATGTCTTCTGAAACTAGAAGACCTAAAATATCTGTTCAAAACCATTGTTCTCAACCTTCTCACCCTTGAAATACACATTATTAAAGTGTTCATTCCCTCAGAATTGGAAGGACTAATAGTACCCTCTATGCTTTCAATAAATGACAATACTAAAAATATTCATTGTCATGCAGTCCTTTTTCTGAAACGTTGTCTGTGAGTGTTTTTCTCTAACCAGAATACCAGTTTGTTTTTAGTCATCCTTAAGCAAGCAGGTAGCAATTGCACCATTGTGATCAGTGGTTCTGATATTGGTCTGAACCAAGTCTTGCTATTGTACTTGGTGGAAATCTCAGAAGTTTATTAATTATTGTGTTTTTAGTGCAAATGAATTATTGTTAAGATACAAGGGAAAAAATGTTATCAGAGACCAGAAAGAACCCATACTGGTTGTTTTGCCTTTTTAAACTGAGAAAGATAATGTGCAATTATGGTTAATTACATGTAGTCCTTAGTAATTCTCCACAGAAAGTGCAAAAACTGTGAGGCTGCAGAGTTCTTTTCAGGACTCGAGTTGCTCACATGTGAATCTAAAGGGGGGGGGGGGGGGATTGGTTTTTGTGGGTTTTAGTATGTTCAGTTCAGTGCTGACTTTTCAACAATCTTCTTATGGTAAGGTAGTGGAAACAAACCAGACCCCACTTACACTGAAAAAGGTAATTAAATGAACCAAAACTGATTTTTGCCCTTCTTTAGAATGAGTAAAACTTGTGATATTTAAAAGTGTTATCTTTGGAGATTTTCTTGCTTGGGCAAATGGTTAGTAGAAAAAATCATTTTTGGACATTTCCAAAAAACATTTGTTGTTTATGGCTTTGAGGGGAATTCTTTTGTTCTCAAAAGAACTGGGTGACACATTTCGTATAACTGAGATGTGTTGGGTGTTGGTATCCTTGTTTTAAAAAACAAAGCACCACACAAAACACAAGCAAAAATGGTGTGGATTAATACACAGTGTTGTAAAGGATGCTTCTAGCACATTTACTTCTTGGCTAGGGATTAAGTCAACTGCGCAGAAGCTCACTGTGTTTCAGGTCAATCAGTGAAAATGTCTAGTGTAGAACTGAAAGTTTCTATTCACACCATTTACTCGAAATATAGTAGTTTGGATGAGATTGTTGCTGAAGTGGCTGAATGTTTTGGTAAAAGCATCTAAAAAGTAGAGGATGCAATTTAATGCTTTGCACTTGATTGAGTATCATTTTTTCAGGTTGTTGTTTCCATATAGAAAGTAAACGGTGGTGCAGTTTACTTGGAAAACACCCACCTGCCAGGCTCACTTTGCTTAGAAGCATGTATATTGTGTCTGTAAATGCTTTAGGTTTTTTTGTTGTGGGGTTTGTTTGAATTTTTTTTGCACTACTTTTTTTCATTATCCAGAGAGGTGTTAGTATTAATTAACACACATGCAATATGACCATTTATCATGTTCATTGCAAGTGTCTAGGGCTGGTCTTTTTACACTCAGTAAATATAAAAAAAAATATATATATATGAGAGGTTAAAAAGACTCTTGAAGTTTAATTTGTCTATTTACCACTGTTATTCCCAGAGGCCTGTATTTTATGCACACACCTTTCCAGAGTATGCTCTACTACTTATTGAACTTAACCCAAACCCCTTTGCTTTTCTCGCTTCTTTCTCATTCTCATCCCTCACACTCTTGAAGAGGAAAAAGAAAATACTCAGATTTCAAATTTCTTTGAATTTTTCATGAACTTTTTTTTTGACAGCACAGGTCGCTTCAGTTAATAAGATAATGGAGGACTTTGTGGGAATGATAGAATATTGTGCCAATATTGAAAAATCCAGAATCTAGAAATTTGGAAAAATGCACCAGCTTCCCCAGCCCACAGCCACAACAACCCTTCCAGCTTATGGTACAATTGCTGCTCCTGCCATGTGTTTGCCCAGCCATGGAGCTGTGGGTGTAGGTGGTACAGCTGTTGGTGCTATGTTGTGAGAAACTCCCACTGCAGTGCTGCCTCACCTGACATATTCTTCTCTGCACAAGGAATATCAGCAGCATTGCATGGCACAAACCTTTCGGTGGCACGTGCAAGCCTTGGGCTTAACCTGAACTGTAATAAAAGCAAGTCCCACAGCTGCACACTTTTCCCTGTGTGTCAGCTGATGTGTCCCAGATAAGCAAAACTGCCAGGTTAGCTTTCGGGGGGAATGTGAGGGCTTATAAAACACGGGGGACTTATGCCACTGAGAGCACTGAATTTCATATTAGGCTTGGGGTTGAAATTTTGCCTGGCAGTCACTGTGGACTATGTTGAATTACAGTGTTGTGGGTAACTACTTGGAATTTATGGTCTGTTCCATATGGGTGGCTTGCAAGCTGTTTTCAAACTGCTTGTTAGAATAGCTTAGTCTATAGTGGTCTTAAAGATTTCTTCTCCAGCTAAGATTCTTGTCCATTAAAAAACAGCAATTGTCTGTCCAACTGTAAATGGAAAAATTACTATCTGGAAGTCCAGTAACAGATGTGAGATAAAGGGGTCTTAATGCTAGCATTGTCCTTTCTTAATGGGGAGAGGTAGTTCTGGATATGGGCACCATGAGGCAAGAGAGATGTCTGTCCTCTTGGCTTTTGCTCATGAAACTGTCTGCAGCTACTCTACAGTTCATGGTCTTTAGGAAACAATCCTAAGCACCAGAATGCTTTTGGATGTTCCTGAGAGGAGCCATCACAGGCAGTTTAACTATCCTCCACATATCAGAGGAAGAAGAATCTCATGATGCCTGGTGTCAGCAGGAGTCTCTAGATCAAATAGCATTAGTGGGTTTTGACTTTGCCCATAGCCAGTAGATGCTAATCCACTAAAGCTTCACTCAAGCCTGTGGAATATTTCTATACATTCCTATAGCACAGCATCGAGATTTCTATACATTTCTACAGCACAGCATCGTCAAAGTTGACAAATGATTTCAAAGTGGTAACTATTATGGAATTTTGCAGCACAAGTTAATGATATTTCCTTGTGGATCATGGTGTACCTGATCGCTGCCTTCACTTCAGTTTGTCAGCAATTTCCACCCTTTGAGTTTTTTTTTCTCTTTTCGTGCAGAGCAGTCTCAGCTGTTTTGTGGCAGGCCAGTAGTACACGTACACACGCGCTCTCTCTACATGGCCACCTTTTGCCCTCCGCAGTCTTAGTGAGGGGCCCGTCTGGCCAGCTCCAGCATGTAGCAGAGAGGAGCATCTGGCCCTTTGTGACTGGAAACTTGCTGGGTAACTGATTCCTTATGCAGAATTAAGGATGCTGAAACAGACCCTGATGACAGCGAAGCTTTCATGAGAGGGTTCAAGAAGTTGACATTGATGCCTTGGAACAGTTGAAAAGAAATAATGACGTGGAAGTGAACTAATATAAATAATTTAATAGGAAATCTCTGTGCAGTCTCAAATATAGTCCTTTTTTGTTCTGAAATATGTCAGTGTCTGGCTATTTTGCCATAACACTCCATTGGTGTTATGGAGCCAATATAAAGATCCAGAAAAGTTGTAAAATATTGTCACAAGCAGAATAGCAGAGTCAGCGTTTAAAAAGAGGAGCAGTTTTTCAGAGAACAAATTATGCAAAGTAAGATCAGGGGAGGGAAGGAGCACTTTACCCATAAAAATCATAGCATTTGACCATTACCCTGTATGTGAACTTAATGGTGTAGAAGTTGACAATTTTACAGCATACTGGACAAAACTACTGGAAAGTAAGTTTCTCAGTCTTGGGAAAAAATTGAACAAGGCTAGCCTGTTATCCAAGTAACTTGAGAAATATCCCTCTGATCACAGTTAATGCTTTCCTCATTAGAACTGATATTTTTAATTTTTATTTATTTATTTACTAAAAAAGAAGTTGGGGCAGAAGGTGGCCATTATTACTAGGCAATGAAATATGAATAATTATCAACACTCTTATATAAAACAGCTAGAGATGGTTGCTAATATCCTTTGCTGGAGTAGTCAGGGTCATTTGGAATATCAATTTACATCAATGTATAAAATAAAATGAAAATAATATGCAATTATCCACCACCTTTTAGTATGTTTTTTATACTGATGCATTTAAAATATTTTGTCAGGGGTTGCATTCTCTTTGCAGTGAGTGTGCCTTTGTGTGTGCATAGCTAGGAGTTTTGTGTGAACAGACTTTCTGTCCTTTAGTTTTTGAAGCCTTTTGGCTTAGGTTTATGTGGCTTAACGATGTTTTAATAAAAGATTAGACTATCATATAAAGTTGTCCTTAGCAGCATGAATATTGGAACAAAACACAGTTTTAGTAGACTTAATCTGTAACAGTTTTCTGGGTTTGAGACAACGTTTGTATATACTACTCTGTGAGGCAGTGGACTTAACCTGCCACCAAAACCAAAACATAAGATTTTCTTTGGGGTTGGGTTTTGGTTTTGTTTATTTTGGTTTTTTTTCCCCAGGAGTCCTCTCCTGCTATCTGATTGCAGTCTAATTTCCATTGTATTCAGTCTGCTATAGAAATACTTGATGTCAGGAAGGAGATATTTACTGGAATACACAAGTCCAGAATTCATCATGATTCAGTGTGAAATCCGCTCACCCTTTGCTCCCCACCCCCTCTTGAATTGGAATGAAATGTGCCTTAAACTGAAGTGAAATACATCACATGCAGCAACAGTGGGCCCTCGCTTCGCCTCTATTCCTGGTGTGAAATCGATACACTATCTTTCCTCCTGACCTGTTCTGTGACCTCCATTGCAGCTTTCATGCTGAACAGCAATTGCTTTGAACAGTCTGGCTCTGCCACAGCTCACAAATGATTCTCAGCTTCTGTCTAAAACTGGTGCTGATAACAAAGGCTTGATTTTAAATAATGCAGTTGTAGTCATCTTCTAATTATGAATTACATGAAAGTGCGTGGTCTTCTATTATTAAACACCTTCAATAGCACGTGCAGTGTGTTTGCAGCCAGAATAACTCCTCTCTGAGGAGACACAGGAGTTCTGTTCTTAAATGTAGCTGATAAAGTTTATGTTGTTATGGAAGAGGAGAAATATGGCAAATACTTAAGTATTTTTAAGTGGCAACACATTTTCCTTTGATTTTTATCCCTGACTAATATAGTATTTCTTTTTTTTTTTTTTTTTTTACTGATATTTGAGTTTTCGAAAGTAAAAACATATTAGTAGCCAATGCCTACATTTAAAGTAAGGAGACTGTTCTTGAATCAAGATATTTTAAAGCTGTTGCAAAGCTAAACAAAACCCAATCCTTTGCTTAAAAATAAAAAAAATCAAAAGAGAATGAAAATGCTTTCTCCATTCCTGATTGCTAACTAATAGTGATTCATGAAGTATCAGGATTTTGAAGATTTATTTGTTTATTTTTGAGTGTGATTTACTGGAGGACTGAAATCAAAGATGAATTGAAGATATAATGGGCATTTATGCTTGCACCAAGAAGTCTATTGTGCTATTAGCTAGATTATTTTAATAGCCTTTACTGGCATTGAATTCAAGAAACTGTGTGAACTGCTGGATAAGCACTCATTTTTCCAAAATTTTATGGTAGGAAATAGGATATCTATGGATTTCTATTATAAAATGAATGTCTCTTAATGGAGCATTCCTCTGCCATTCTACTACCCTCCCCCCAAATGTGACTCTAGTAATTTTGCCTTCGTGATTGAAGTAAAAAACGACTTGCAATATAATATGGTTTGCAGAGTAATGCTAAACCCTCTGATGATAGATGGACTGTCTGGAATTTGCTTATTTATGAAACTGTTTACAATGAAATTAATAAAAGAGAATATTGCTCTCCTATATATGTATTAACAACACTTAACCATATAAATAATCTAATCCTTTTATTGCTCCTTCGTGTATTCGCTCCAGCTGTTGCCAGTTTAGATTTCTTATATTGTTAGAATCTGGGGAAAGAGAAGTGTATAATAATGGAGTCTGTATAATAGAACCATAAGGGTGGTGTAAAACTCACCACATTTCCAAAACATAATCACATCATTGTAATGTAGAAGATCAAGACATACTTATGGATGCAGTATCACTGTCCAGTAGTAGTATTAAAAAAACCAAACCAACAAAAAAGCAACCAACAAAAAGAAAAAAAGCTGCTTTAAGATTTCTCTTAAAACATGCCAAAACGGCCTCATAAGAATCAGGTAAATGGGAATCAAAAATAAAATAACAGGTGGTGCTGCTGAGAAGCCTTTTTATTCTTTTCCCCTTCTAAGCAAGTTGAAACACTTTTTAAAAAATAAAAAACCCCCTGTACTGCCTTCTTCTGAGGCTTTCAGTGCCACCAGCTGTTTTCTCCCCATTAATACATATAGATAGCCTTGTTTTCACTCTGTTCATGAAGAGGTGTATCTCAAGAAAGATGCCCTTCAGGGTAGGTCCAAGTCAGCAATAGGCAGTGAGTTCACATGTTTGAGTACTCATTCCTGAGACCATTTTCTTAACATCAGCATCTTCCTTTTTGATTGCTGTATGACATCTGTGGTTTCCTGTACAATTATAGGCTTATTTTCATTAATTTTAGACTGATCTGGGTTTGTTTTTAAAAGTAATTTAAAACTTGTGTTGTCCTCTAAATGTGAATGAAGTGACATGATGCAATGCATACAGCTCAACCCAATATTGAAGAATAGGTGGTGTGTGTAGTAGCGTAGTTTCAAGGAGTAATACCCCTGTTCTTTTATCTGCAAACAAACACAAGCTGATATGGTTGCTTACAATGTTGCATAAAAATAATGTTTACGTACTCATGATGAAAATTGTACTTGCAAGACAAGAGGAAGAATTTTTGTTACTTATGACTCAATTCCTGTTCAGATGTGTGTATGTGAATGGGGTGTGTGCACATTTCTGCACACATAGTGCTACAGGCATCAGTTCAACATCTGCAAAAGCTTAGTCTCCAAGTAAGCAAAGGGAAAATAAGCAGTTTGTATTTCCTTGTTGCTGCTGTTGTTTCTTAATAAAAACAGTTTTGGTTGAATGCAATCCTTTCTGCAAGAGTGTATTTTGTGAAGAATAGCTGTACAGTGGTTCAAGAACTGTTTTTGTCACTCACACATTTAAGATCAATAATGGGGTCCCCTATTCACAGGAGATTAATCAGCTTTAATGATGAGAGACTTAGACTTATAAGACTATATAGTGCTCAAAAATTTTTTGAAGCCACACATTATGATAAAAATAAAGTGGAAAGTATTTATCATTTTTCCTTCAATGGAATATTCCCTAACAGGATTTTCAAAACATTTTATTAGAGCTAAATTCCCTTAGCCAGAGGTTTGTTTTGTTTTTTAATTATTGTTGTGAATATGAGCAAGTAATACAGGGTATGTAATCCCTCCAATGAATTGCTGTGCAACAAGGCTTGATGCTAATTCTACCTTTCCCAAAATCTGATATCAAGCAATTTATCTTCTAAATAATACTCCTGAGTACTAAACCTGAAATGTTTTGGCTCCAGCCCAAGTCAAACTTCAGGAAGCTTATTCTCAGGAGCATATTCCCTATCTCTGTAAATTTAATTGTTATAATGAATAGAATACACGTGTCAAGGTATTACTTATGAGTTTTACCTGTTTACTTTTTGTTCCTGAAACAGAAACATCAAAATGACAGCATGAAGACCATATAAAGGATTTAGAGACAAATTATTAATTTCTTCTTTTTCAAAAAGGGAAAAAAAGTTCTGAGAGAGAAACCTGCCAAACTGGACTATCGCCTCATCTGCGGGGTTTGACAACCTTTAGAACTGATGTACAGCTGGAAATATATTTGCCCCTGTGTTTGACAGAGCTATGCATAAGCACTTTATGCATCATACTGTCCTAGGATTTCCTGTCAACAGAAATGGATGAGTATTAACTACATGAATCCACCAGCAAAAATACTGTATATACTGGGGCACTGGGGATATGAACTTTAAACCTATGGAAGAAGGTCTATTGCATCAGCAGTTTGGTTTTTTTCCTCCTCATTCACATGTCAGGGAATGAAACCTACAGCCCTAATCAGACCACTTAGATTATGGATTGAAGACTGCATTTAGCTCTGTGGGTCTAGTTCTGCTACTGATTCTATTTTGTCAAAATAATGGCAAAAGGAATGTTAAAATATTTAAAAAAAAATACTTCCCGGTAAAAATATGAGTAAAACTAACCAAGGAGCATTTTACAATAAAAATTCCACAATGTATTTGAATGCAAAAAAAAAATTGCTAAAAACTTAAATGTATTGAAGAAACAAGAACAATTTCAATGCTTAAAAACAGGGCTTTTCTAATCTATTAGAAAATTATTATAAAATATTAATCAGGATGAGAAAAAAGTGTTGTGATATTTTCTGACTGTTAAAAGTTTCTGAATATGTCCCCCATTACAGTTTTGTAAGGAAAATTTCATACAGTTATGAGTATTTTAAAAAGACAATGAGATATGCAAGTAGCTCCCTTCTGCTTTGGTTTGTAGAGATTAGAAGAAACTGTGAGGGACTTCTGAGGCACCTCACTGAGCTAACAGGCAGCATAATGACAAATGATTCATTGCTGACAGATGAAACACAGTGCACATTGGAAAAAACCAATTTGAACTACTCATACACATTGCTGGGTTCTAAATTAACTATAATCTAGAGGAAATATGCCTGGATGTCACTGAGGACAGCTCAGTGAAAATCTTTGCTTTAGTGTGCAACACTAAACATAAAAGCAAACAAAATGTTAAGCAATGTTGAGGGATGGGGTAGAAAATGGTATTGAAAATGCATCTAATGATACTGTAGTGTGAGCATTATAACAAATATATCGTGGTATATAGATCAGTGGTACAACATCACTTGAATAATGTGTTCAGTTCTGATTACTGAGAGAAAGAAATAGCAAGAATAGAGTCAGTCTGAAGTAACAAAAATTATTTGTGTTTAACGCAAAGAGGCTGGGTAAGTATCAAGAGAAATAAAATGAGAAATACATGACAAAAAGAGTGATATACACTGAATGCTCCTATTTACTATGCCAACAGTGGGAGATGCAAGTGGCTAGAAAGTAAAACTAAAAGTTTACAATTTAAGAATACAAAAACCGTCTCAACCTCCCTCCCTATACTGTATGATTAATTACTGAATTTTGATGCACTCTACATTCTTTATGTGAAAAATACAGAAAGATTTGGAAAGGATTTGACATGTGCTGAAGTACTGAGAACATCCACCATTTCAGCAGGGGATGGACCAAGGGTTGGAAATTCAAGACCTCACTTCATTTCTGTCTGTTACTGACCTGCTCTTTGACCTTGAGATTCACCTCATAGTCTTTCTCAACTGCAGATGTTTGTAGTTGCAAAGGATCCAGAACAAGACCTACAAAACTATTCAACTGGTTAACCTGAAAGTAGTTGCTATGCTTACTTTTTAATCGATATGAAGTCAGGTTCCTATGTAAGAGTAACTATCTGGTTTTTGTTTCTTGTCCCTAGACAGAGGTCCCTGATGATCTCTATGTAAAGATTATTAAATTTCAGAAAACTTAAAAAAAAAGTGATAGAATTATGTATGTTAAAGTAGATGTGAGCCAGCTACAATCCGAATGAACTTCTGAAACAATTTAACCTCAGGGCAGGTATTTTTTCAAAACTGTTCATGCTTTATGTGCTTATAAAATGCAGTAGAATATCAGACCCAAGTAGCATAATCAATATGGATAATTGCTGCAGTCTGTGCTTCTTTATAATATTAGTGGATTGGAGGGGAAAAAAGAGTAAACAACGACAGACTGTGGATATACAACTTAGTTTATCTAATAGTCCAATGCCTTAGAAATGCTTTAAGTCCTTCTAGATGGACGATATTACTGTCAATTTTAGTATAAGAAGCCTCCCCATTGATTTTTTTTTTTTTATATTGGAAAAAAACCTTTATGATCATCAAGTGCAGCTGCTGGCCTAACACTGCCAAGTTCACCACTCACCCATGTCACTAAGTGCTACATTTACATATCATTTAAATACCTCCATGGCTGATGACTCCACCACTCTCCTGGACAGGCTCTTTCAGTACTTGGATCACCTTCTTGGTGAAGAAATCTTTCCCAATTTTCAACCTTCCCTACTCCAAGTTGAGGCAGTTTCCTCTTGTCCTGTTGCTTGTTACTAGAGAGAAGAGACAGATCCCCACTTTGATTCAACTTACTGTCAGGCAGTTGTAGAGAGTGATAAGGTCTCCCCTGAGGCTTTTCTCCAGCCTAAACATGTCCAGCTCCCTCAGCCATCCCTCATCAGACTTGTGCTCCAGACCTTTCACCAGCTCTGTTGCCCTTCTCTGGATATGCTCCAGCACCTCAATGTCTTTCTTGCAGAGACCCAGAACTGGGCACAGGATTTGAGGTGTGGCCTCACCAGTGTCCAGTACAGGGGCAAAATCACTTCTGTAACTCTGCTGGCCACACTATTTCTGATACAGGCCAAGCTACCACTGGCCTTCTTGGCCACCTGGGCACACATTGATTCATGTTCAGCTGTTGTCAGCCACCACCCCCAGGTCTTTTTCTGCTGATCAGCTTTCCAGCCACTCTTCCCCTAGCCTTTAGCACTGCCAAGTGTAGGACCTGGCTCTTCACCTTGTTGAACCTCCTTCATTTTGCCTTGCTTCATTGATCCAGCCTGTCCAGATCTGTCTGAAAAGGCTTCCTGTCCTCCAGCAGATTGATATTCCTGCCGAAATTCCTGTCATCTGCAATCTGATTAAAGGCATTAAACAGGACTGCACCTAATACTGAGCCTTGGGGAATACCATTTGTGGCTGGTCACCAGCTGGATTTAACTCCATTCACCTCCATTCCATGGCTCTGGCCATCCAGTCAAAGTTTTACCCACTGAAGAGAACACCCATCTAAGCCATGAGCATCCAGTTTCTCCAGGGGAATGCTGTGGGAAATGGTTTCAAAGGTTTTACTGGAGTCCAGGTAGCTTGCATCCACAGCCCTGTCCACTAAGTGGGGTCACTCTAGCTTGGAAGGAGGTTAGTTTAGTCCAGCAGGACATGCCCTTCACAAGCCCATGCTGCCTGGGCCTGGCCCCAGGTTGTCTTTTATGTGCCATGTGATGGCGCTCAAGATGATCTGTTCTGTGGCAAACCTTCCCTGACACTGAGGTCAGGTTGAGAGGCCAGTAGTTATCTGGATCTTCCTTCCAGCCCTTCTTGTAGGTGGGCATCACTTTTGCCAGCCTCTGGTCACCTGGGACATGTTCCCCGCCATTGGCCAGGACTGCTGGTAAATGCTGAAAGTTGTCTCAGTGAACACTTCCACCATATTCCTCAGTACCCTGGGTTGGATCCCATCTGCCCCCGTAGACTTGTGTACGTTTAAATGGTCTATGAGGTCACTGACTATTTCCTCATGGATTATGGGGGCTTTTTTGCTGATCCTGGTCCCTATCTTCCAGCTCAGAAAGCTGGGTACCCAGAGAGCAACAGGTCTTACTAATAAAGACTGAGGTAAAGAAGTCATTAAGTATCTCAGCTGCCTCTCCTTCCTTGCTTATCCCTTCTGAAGAGTGTACAGCCATCCATTGCAGCACTCTGATTATGTGAATCATCCCACCATGTTTCCATGATGGCAACTCTCAGAAAAGTGATGGCAGTTTTCCTGCTGCACAGTGGTTTTCAGCTCCTCCTGTCTATTGCTTGTGCTGTGTGTATTGGTGTAGAGGCACTTAAGTTGGGCTATTGAGCCCAACAGCTTCTTGGGGAAGAGTGATGCCTTTTCCTGGTCTTAAAATCAAGAGGCATACACGGTTAGAAGGGGAAAAGGGATTTTACCTTGGTATTTATTCCTAAGGATCCTTAGGTGTACACGTCCAGGTCATATGCATCAAGATGTACCCCACCGAGTCTTTCCCTGTGTCTCTGTGTCTCTTCTCGTCCCAAGAGTGTCGTGTGTGTGTGTGTGTGTCCCCCCAACATTGGGTATAACATTATAGGCTTTTCTAATTAGCATATCTCTCAAAGATTCCCCAATGAGAGGTTCAAGTGAGCCCCCCCTCTCCAAGGAACCTTCCCCTGGATGGTTCTATCTTGGTTTACAGAATGTGTTCTGGAGAGGACCTTGGGGTCTGGGGCACACTGATCCCTAGCTACGAAGCTTCTAAGATGTTTAGTCTCTTAGCTTAACAAACAAGTCTAAGAATGTAGGCAAAAAGCACTGGGAATACAGAAGTTGTAAAAAGGTATAACAGGGGTATAAAAGAAAAAGCAAAAATTTTCATGGCATCAAGAGAAGCCTTAATTCCTACATCACCATTCTCATGCACTTGTGTGGTTTCTAACACATTAATAATCCTTGTGACTTTGGTGCCACACAGATGTCTGTTCCCTGCCTTCAGTGAAATGGCAGACCAAAGGACCTCGTCATCACATCCCCCAAACGTCAGTGTGCTGGCTCCTGGTTTATCTCGTGAGCCTAGTTTTAACTCTTTTTACTTTAAAATCTAGCTTAAAACTCATCCAATGAACCCTGTTAACTCCTGGGCAAAGATCCCTTTTCCCCTTTGAGACAGTTGTATCCCTTATTTCCAGCAGGTCACCTGTTTGTAAACCAACCCTTGATCAAAAACCCCTGAAATTCTGCTAGTAACACCAGGCTTGCAGCCAGGCATTAATTGGCTGGTTCTTCTTGTTTTTTTCCTCATCATACCCTACAGTTTTGAGGACAGGGAAGAGAGGAGTAGGATAGTGGAAAAGCCAAACCTGAATTTTGTGATGAGTGGGGACATCTACTTGCAAGTCATCCAAAGCGTTATTAATTTCTTGTTCAGGTATCTTACTGTACAGTGCAGTAAAGATTGGGGATATCCATAGAGGACTCTGTTTTAGGCAGCAGGTGAGCACACACGTGGACTATAAGGGACACTTATTTCTAGAAACAGTGTTTATACTGATGGTATTCTATCATACGTTTTGGATGTGCCTCTGAGCTATTGTGTGTTCTTCTGGCCTACACTGGTGTTCCTTAAATCTTGACTTGATTGTATTTTTAGGGAATATTGTGGCACTTCTATATTGTCTTTGGAATCCGATGGAGTAGAAAGCACATTGAAGTTTTTTTTTCTCCTGACTAGCATACAGACTAGGGGTAGAGATGATTGGTGATTCTAGTGATGGCCTGACTACTTGAGCCCTTTCCTTTCTTCAGGGGGTGGCAGAGATATCGAAAATGTCATACAGAAGGCCCAAGTAGCTTATTCTCCTTTTTTCTCTCAATATTGATCAAATCAACAGAATAATTGTCTACACTCCTCTCTGGGTTACAATCACTCAGTCTTCTGTCACGTGGTAGGAAGAAATCTCATACCATATCTGATGTTTTAGCTTTTAAATACTGAAATATAAAGAGGAAAGTATGACTATAACTGTATCAATTAAGTTACTCATATATGTAGCTTGAATAAAAAAGTGGTAGGACCTCATTCTAAACATGTCTATGCACAAAAATTAAATAAGAAACTAAGGAAAGAGCATATGGGGATATATAGAAAGCTGAAGTAATATAGGGGAAAACCTGGCCAGAGTTCAAACTAAAGAAGATAGACAAGCTTTCATTTGAAAAATTCAAATACATCTGCATTTCTGCAATCTCTTCTATTCCATGGCTGATACCACTTTAGTTTTAGCTATGAGGCATGAGGTGGTAATTTGTTTTTCTTTTCTTGTGATAAAATTCTGGATATTCTATACTCACAAAATGGAAAATGCTAGTGAAATAATTTAATGTTTGTTAAAAAAAAAATCACAGTAATTAGAAACCTTGAACCAGACACATGTAGCTTGATTGGCATCTTAGTATTATGTTTCCCAGGGACCAACAGTTTTGGATGTCTAGGGCTGTCTGAATCTAAGCCCTCACACTCTTCATTCCTAAATTTTCAATGAAAAAACCCTTGTCCTCTGGAAGCAGTGTTACTGTGCTGATATTTGCAGGGTAAAATAGAAGCAAAAAGTTGTTCAGAATAGATTTCTTAGCTCCGAGGGAGGAAGCTCCTAATTCACACTATTTTTACTAATTAGGAGTTGAATCCTTGAATGTAAGAGCTTTCCTACACAGAAAATCCTTCCACCACCAAGCCTGTGTTACTACTGCAAGCTCGAAAAATAATGTTGATCTGTGGAGGTGTGGAAAAGAAGCAGAAAGCAGCAGTGTGTGAGAACCACAGGGTTAAATGTAACTGTCAGCTACCTCCTAACTGTGAGGTTTGCAGTTAGAACACTTAGGGTTTTTTCCTATTGCCCATGTTGCATTCAGTGAGTTCTCATCCACACCAGGCCATCAGGGAGCCTCAGACCCAGCATTGTCTTAGACCAGGAGCATATGTATAATGCTGACTGTCATTTGCTCCATAGCAGTTCTTCTGGCCCATCTGATTATGAAGTGTGGCAAAAAGCTGTTCTTTGCTTCTCTCACAAGAGAAAAAAATCAAAATAGATGAATAACCACCCCAAATCATCTCCATGGTCTTTTAAGAGGAAGAAGAAAGCAGCCCCTCAAGCTCTCCTCTGATTTGCCTTGCGAGAGTCTGCTGACAGCAGTACATTAGGTTGACTTTCTGTGAACTCTTTCATGAAATCACTTTGTTAAATTGCTTAATGAAGTAACGAGCTCTAGTTGAATATTTGAAAGCCAGAGACCAAACAGTACAAAAAACCTAATTAATTCTGGGACAGTCTTGTTTCACTATCCACTCCAAATAGATATATGAGCTATGATCTCAATCTTCTGTAGGGAACTATGACTTTTTTAAAAAGAAAGTATTAGTACATGGCAAGTTTGGATGCTGAAACATTAGGTGCATATATAAACAGCTAATTTTAAAGAAAATCACCTTGGAATTGGTGTAAAATATTGTTGCACCTTGAGATTATATCTTTTCTGAAGAAAGAACTCATATCTCTATAGAAAACATTATTAGACTTTTTCCTTCTGGCAGGATATATATAGAGTAGTAATTTTAAGGCTTCACATCTATATTTAGAAAGAACTTCAATTCTAGGAACTTTCTGGATTCTATGCAAGGCATACCAGTCCAGGTACTATCTGGTATTTTTGACTCCCACAAAAAAGGCCATTTTTTAAAAAAACCCCTTGTACCCATTCATGTAGGACATGTTGGAAATTTACAGAGTCTATATGTCATGCTTAACTGTGAATTTTCTTGCTTTCCAAGATTATTAGGTATTTGCATTTCTTCACTTAAGTTTTTTTTTTTGGTTTTTTTTTTTTTTGGTAGTTTAATACCTTACTTATCAGAGAAAAGCAGGGTCCAGTTAGTTAAGGTTTCAGTTGTACGTGGAACGCAACTTCCTAAGCTTGTCATGCATCAAACTGTTATGGCTGGCAATTGTTTAAAAAAATTCATTTTGTTATGAACTAGCCTGTTTTCAACTGGGCTGTTCAGAGATGGATTGCTTTCTGGAGTTTTTGACAGGTGTAATTGTTAAGGCGTCATCTGTTCTTGTTTGCACAAAATACATTTTAGCCAACTGTAGGACTTGCCCGCTAATCTTTCTCACATCATTCCATTCTTTGCTTGCCACTAGACAAATCCCCTGTTATTTGACCAGATGGTGGAAAATCCATTCTCATGATAAGTTGCTTCTAGTTTGCATTTAGATTACCTGCAAAAATGGAACAATTTACTACTCTGCCTCTAACCATCTCTTTCCTCCTTTTTTCCCTTAGTTTGACTTCTTGTAACTAATTATTTAAATTCTGCCCTGTGAGTTAAAATTAGTCATAGCTTACACATTTCACATGTATGTAAATGCACTTAAGTTCCACCTCAAGTTTTATGATGAATCCATCTAGAGTTTAGTGACACATAAAGAAACGAAGATGAGCTGTCTAATGTGCAAACACAGCAGTTTGTAATCCTTTCACATCTGAGGTGATACTTTTGAACTTTTTAGGGAAAGTGTGCAATGTCTAAAAACCAAGGTCAGGTGTGAGAGTGCACCAAGCATCATCATCTTACAGCACACCCCCTAAGGAATAGTGGATACAAATATTAAGTGAAATATCACGTTTCATGCAGTGTTTGTAGGCATTTTGTCTGGTATATTTCTGGCTTCTTTGGAAAATAACTTGCAGTACAGAGGCGTAGATAGTTATAACCTAAAACTCATTTTTGCTGTTATTATTATGAAATGGCAACTTTTACTCTGTCTAAAAGCTTACATGAGAATAGGTGTTTGTCTCTTAAATCAGTCAAAATTCAACTAAAATTGGGGTGAGCTAACCACTGCAAATTGATCAAGCTCAAATACTCTTTAGTGCTCTAATTTTTAACAAAGAGAAGCATACAAGAAATCAATTTCAAAGCATAAAATAGAACAAGAATATACAGTACCTAGAGTAAATAGCCAATATACAGTTTTATCTTCAGCTAAATCAATTTTGTAAGTGGAACCTGAGGCAGAGTATATCTGCTGACATAATATGGTAAGAAAAGTTAACAAAATTAATTTGGTCAAGGTTGCCTAAAATAATTTTTTTTTTTTTTTAAGAGAGAGGAAAAAATACCCCATCACCAAGACTGATTGTCTTGGTAAACTTTTTTTGGATCCTAATCACTAATTCTTGCAACTTGATTTTGTGTTTTGTGGGTTTGTTGTTGTTTTTGTTTGTTTGTTTGTTTTAGTAAGGAATTCCGAATAAGCTTTTCTATGAGGAAGTTTTACCTTCTGACCCATAATGTCATAGTTACTAGATGATCATTAATTGTAAATGTAAATCTATAAATGAGAGCTAAAATACATAGGGCAGAGGGCAAATGTGTGTGGTGGTGTTTGGCAACTTTTAAATACGTAAAATAAAACTGTGGTTATTATTCAGCAGGAAGGTCCATTTATGGAAATACATTTATTATGCTAAAATAAACCTTAGCAATAAGAGACAAACATCATACAAGAAAATAAAAGAGTTTTTTTTTCCTCCCTAAAACATTGGTGTAGGTTGCAGTTAGAAATCTGATGTGCACTTTGAAATGTATTCCAGAGTGTTTCAGGACTGTGATGTTTCAGGTTAAGTGCAATAAGCCCCATTTTGTGCTAACTCAGATGCTGTGCAGTCTTGATGAAGTCAGTGGGATTTTAAGAGATTTACGTTGATGTCTTATTTAGCTTGGTGTTTGGGGATATGATTTGGTTTTTTTCCTATTATTATTTATTTCAGCAGAGAGGGAATAGGTGAGAGTTAAATAACTCATTAAAGAAAATTTTTAGAGAGCATTGGGTAATTGGCTGGGTCCAAAAGAGTTCATAGGATCTTGGCTCCTGAAGTGGAATCAGCTCTATGCAGCGCAAAGGAAGGCTCGGACCATGACCCACAGTAGCTGCTGTTTATAGAGCCTTATATATTGCTTAATTTAAAACCAAAATCAACCCCCACTCCCCCACCCCCTCAGTGCTCCCCACTCTCCAAAAAAGTTCTAACCTAATTCTGACTAGATGTAAAGCAGGATTGTGGTTCACAGTCCAAACCTCTGATCTGGGCTTGAATCACAGAATGGCTGGGGGTGGAAGGGATCTCTTGTCCAGCCCCTCTGGGTTGCAGAAACAGTTCTCTGGACCTGGTTGCCTAGGATCATGTCCAGGAGGATGTTGACTCTCTCCATGGTGGAGACTCCACAATCTCTTTGTTCCAGTTTTCCATCATCCTTGCAGTAAAAAAGTGTTTCCTGATGTTCAAATGCCAACCTCCTGTGTTTCAATTTCTCTGTCATCTGAAAAAAGAGCAAAAAATAAACCAACCAAACAAAAGCTGGCTGACATGTATTCTACACATGCTTGGTGCAGTGAATACTTATTTAGGACCTATTTAATCACAAGGGTGTTCAAATCCACATCTTCCACTTCCCCAAAGAATACTATAACTGCTTCAGAATAAAGGTTTTCTGGAGTGAGCTGTATTCTGCTGCACTTGTTTAACTGCTCAAGTAATAGCCAGTATTTACTATTCCAGACTCATTTGGCCAAAGAAGTGGTTGGAAGAAAGAACATAATTCTGAAGGCCTGTGATGAGGGCACTCATCTGGGAAGGATTCTGATAGTTTTTGCAAGGATTGCTTATGCATTTTTTAATAACTCTTAATACAACCTGCTCTCACTGTCTCACTTTGTTTCATCCAATGAATCCTGATTTTTTTTCTTTAATAGTGCTGTTGTTTTAGTGGGAGGAGTTAACATGTCCCTCGTTTTAGGAGCCTGTGGTAATTTTTGGAGAGTGGAAGATGTGTGTTTGAGTATCCTCTGGCTGAGGCCTTGAGAGACTTGTTCTCCAGTGTCTTTGCTGAAGCAATGAAAAAACAGGCATCTCTTCTAGTCTTGTATCACAAAGCAAAAAACAAACAAACAAAACAAATTACAGAAGGAGTTAAATTTGGACATTTCCTCAGCCAGTGTGATGATGGACTAAATATTTTGAATCTTGAGTTTTCTTTGATGTAGACATTTCTGTGTGATGAAAAGGGAAGGGCTTGTGTCTCCCAGGCACTCACGACATAGAGGAAATTCTCCTATATCCCCTGTACTAGCTGACATGGTTCCCTGCAGGTAGCATTTGTGCTTTAAATCCCATTTTAAGATACTTAAATTTCTTTGCATGGCGTATATGGTACTTAGACATCTAACTTAAAGGCCCCAGGTATCACAATAAATAAGTCTCTCTGACAATGTCTTAATTAGTGAATGCAGGAATATCCCAGAATTCAGAGGTGTTTGGTCCTGCCTTCATCATAGACCTGTCTCCTTTCTTCTGCCTCTGGGGTCCCACGGGGTGAAAGCAGTGCTGAGGCCTGTTTAGACCAGGTTTCTACTTTAAATGAGCAAGGGACTAGGGCTGTAAAGACATGAAATTGTTTGCACTTGACACACTGTAGGAGCAGTCTTATTGAGGAAGGTCCTCAGTTTCCACAGTAGATAACTTTCCATTTGCTTGTAGAGCTTGTAGCTGGAGAATGATACTAATTTTTTTTCTCAAACCTGCAGTCTCAAATTACTGTTGAAACAATTTTAAAAACCAAGATTAGCTCAGAGATGTTAATACTATAAAAATAATGATAACATAAAATAATTCTCTATTCACTAGAATATTTATTTATAAAAAATCTTAGCCTAAAATTCTGCATTTGAAAAATCTGTAAAATTTCTCAAATAATTTATCCTTACTCCAGTGAAATACTATTAAATTACAAGGGAAGAAGGTATTAATTTGTGGAAGATACAAAAGCATCTAAAATGTGTTTTTATCCAGAGAAGAGGGAGGAAAGAAAAGAAAGAAAATTGGTGGGTACTGTTTTGTGTGCAATTCCCAAGTATATTTTAAAAACAACATTGAATTTTTATAGCCAAATTATATTTTCTGCTAACGCAGAGCTGGGGAGGGATGAATAAGAGAATGATTGACAAATCTTTTAGGGCCTGATTTTACAAGATGCTGCGCACCTCCTGATTGCTGCCAATCACTTTCCTTTTCTTTCACTCGATCCGAGAACATATGGCATTATTCAGATGGTGCTGAGCACCTTCAATCACAGTCCTCATAATACCACAACATCCTCATTCTGTGCAAATGTGAGAATTGCTGTTGACATTTTAAATTGGAGGGTTATTTGGTCTTTGTCTGGACAAACTCCCAGCTGACATAAATGAATGTTCTGCCTGAGGAAGGATTGAAACAGTAAACAATAAATAATCAATTTTATAAGCACTACTGTATATATACAAACTACATGAAGTATCAATTTGATTTATAAAATTCCATACCTCTTCCACTTTTATTTGATGGGGAAAAAAGCACCATTCTTGTGGAGAATTGAAGTTCAGTTTACTCTCAGTGCAAATTTTGAAAAGTGGAAACTGTGGGTGTTATGTGCACAAGGCAGTTGATTTAAAGAGATCAGAAAGGCATTTAATTTAAAAATAAAACTTAAAAAATCAATTTCAACATACTGATTTGTCCTGCATTACAGTTACCTGTAGAGATCCTCTAGTCATGTCTATCTGTTTTTGATGCCTCTACAGAATAACTGTCCAGCATCCTCTGCCCAACCAATCAGAATGTAGGAAAATCTACCGATATGACGGAATCTACTGTGAATCTACCTACCAGAAGTATGTTGAAATCTGTGTGAGTCTTGCCTCTAGCTCGTGCATTTAGTGCTCGTGCTCTCCTGCTATTCAGAAATTACACGTGTGTTGAAACTCTACACTTGTGTGCAAAACCTCTACAGCAGGGACAGAAGTATGTTGTTTCATTCTTTGGGATTGTGCTCTAAAAGCTAAAAAGCAAATAAAAAAACCCTAAGACTTTACTAAATCTCTTAGGTATGCTTCTGTACAGTGCAATAAACAAGAGTGTACACGCTAGAAAATCTAGGCAAAATGTATTGCACAGGTGCTTCACATCTTAGGGATTTGAAAGGTGTGTTATGTATAAATTAGCTGTCACTTTTTTTCAGTCATGTAATGGAATGATGAGTTGTAATTTGCATAATCCTTTAAGAAGTCAAATTATACTGTCATGTAGCAGACTTAACATGCTAGCTAGGATTTCATAGCTTTGAAGCTAATTAGTATGTACCTTACAGGACAGTTAAATTGAAGTTGAGTCCTCTTTCTTTGCAGTCATTTGCCTTTGTCCGTTGCCCTAACGGAGCCTGCTTTTGTGCGTAACTCAAGATCATTACTGGTGCTTCTGACAAAAAAGCTTTTGCTCTGGGCAGGCAAATGCAAAGTGCTTGACTTCTGTTAGTTTCGCAAGCAGTGAAATTTCTATTTTACTGCAACAAGGATTTAATTATCTATTTCGACATAGAAGCAAAAAGTATATATTTAACAGGTGTATTGCAGATGATTTTGTATTAATATATTGCAAATGCATTATGAATTCTCTGTTATCTCACTGGATTTTGAAACTGCATTCTGTCACTTAGTGTTTGCTTTTCATGCTCCAACTATATTCCTGTTTTGTGTACCAGTGTTACCATTATCATCCTCTGTATAACATTTCATTTTCCAATCACCCCTTAACTTCTAAAAATTACTTGTACTTTGCATTAAAACAAAATGTTTCTTTGGCAAGGGCAGTCATACTCATTATGGTTTTTGGATCATATTCTCTCATTCCCTCTTTTGATTCTATAACCTGCTGCTTGTTTCCTGAATCTTTTCTCTTAGTAATAGGTACAACCACATCAGTAAAAGCTGTTACTTGGATGTAAATGAAGACTATCGTTTTGGTTTACAGAAGTGAGAGGAAAAGAGAAATCTAGATTTATCAAAATAATTACAGCATCAGTGTAACTTGGTGAGCCAAAATGAAAATCTGACCTCTTGCTTGGCTTTTTTTTTGTGAATGGCTACTTTTGGTGTGAGAATGATTTATTCCTGATTTACATAGACAGAAATACTTCCTGGACATTCTGAATTTTTTGTGGCTTTTCCCTTCTATCTCTCTAAATAATGGCAGTGTCCAGGGTAACTGAAGCAGTCTACATATAGTATGATTTTAAATGTCACCACAGAACTTAATTTTAGTGGTTTTACTTCTCTTGTAATTTCAGTAAGCGTAAAAATATATTCATTTATTTAGACGTATGAAACAGATTTGTTGTGCACTATTTATATCAGTTTTTAGAACAACTTCAAGATTTTGAAACTTTGTGGAAATAAGAAAACTTGGCACAGTTTGTCATGAGTGTTAAATACGGCGATGGCTTCACTCTGAATGCTGCAGTATAGTTGATTATCTTCATTTTGTTTTTTTAAATTAGATAGAATTTACAGCCAGTATAGTTAAAACCAGCTATCTGTGCTGCCCACAAAATGAAAGAATTGATGTTCCTTTGTAAATGCAAATAAACATCGGCAAAATAGCTTTTCTGGGAAAGAAAAAAAAGTAAAAATGCAAAAATCAGACTTGTCGTGAAACAGTGTTGATTTTGATATGTTTTGTCATTCCTGAAATGTGAATTATGAAGTATTATAGCCCAGTTCACTTTGCTTGTAAAAAACATGGATTATTTTTGGGATGCTAGCAGCTAGATCTTTAGAAAGATATAGAGTCCTTTTTGATTAGTGAAATTTTCTCTCAGTACTTCTTCCACACTGCTCAAGGTCTCTGAGGCATTCTTTATGTCTTCTTCCCAATGGATGTTTTTGGTACTTTTTCCCATAGTAATTTATTTCCAAAAATATAATAACAAGTTACTGAAAACTGCTCACTAATCAAGCCAAAAAAAAAAAAAATTCAAGCTATTTTCGTAACACTTTTAAAGCTTTGACTCTAGTGTTTAAAGACATATGAACATTTGGTACTAGATGTTCATGTGCATCTTGTATGCTCAGTCTTTCCTCTGATTACGTTGGGAAAGGAAGAATGGATCTAAAAATGCCACTGGCTGTCAACAGAAATGGCTGCGTGATTCCTTTTTCATGAAGGATAATTTCTGGGCTGGGCACAAAGCAGCAAACCGCTTATTGTGAAAGCTAGGGGAATTTTAAGGGCTGGCCAGGCAGAGTAGGACAGGACAGAGAATCATGGGTTTTGGAACTTGACTTTTTTCCCCTCTACCTCATTTTAAAATTAAAAGAAGTATTATGCAGAGCCTACTCTGGATTTATGCTTGAGCATGTACCCGCTAAAGGTGTTTTGTGTAAAGTTACTTAGCAGTTGAAATCGAGATATTCTGATCCTTTCTGTAAAGATTTTAGAGGCTCATACCATGACCTTCTATGCCAAAAGTACTTTTCAGAAAATGTTTGTGGAAGTGACATTTTAAAGCAAATTTTAATGCTAATACATACTGGAAATAACAGTTTGTAAAAGTTCTTTAAAGTATGGATTAGTAAATACATTCTAGTGCTATTAAAAAAAAATATTGCAAAAAGCTTTTTGCAGCACAAGTTCCTGAGGAACTGGACTATGGTTACATTGGCTAATATGTGCAAAATGGGCAAAATAGTAAATATTCTTATACAGATTTCTCTACACCCTTTTTGATATTCTTGCAACTGAGTCTCACAGCTGCTGCTGGATCCCTCACTTGGAGTGGAGTGGAACATAGTTTCAAAAGTTGGTGGCAAAAGACAACAGATTCCTCCCCTCCTACATTGTCCCTCACCTTGGTTGCCATGGGCCCAAGGGGTTTTTTTAGGTCACTAAACATGTAAATGTGCTCTTTAAAAAGATCTGAAGTAAGCTTCAAAATCATTACAAATAATTTCTGTGTTCAGTAGTGGTAGGGACTTGTCTCAAGCTATGGAGGTAAAACCAGAGGCCTGTCAGTTACTGGCCTGGAATACAGCTGTCCATCAAGTCCTGAATATTTCCCCTTTTCCAGTCCCCTCAGCTGTAGCAAGGTATGTCCAGGCTCTTTTTTTGGTGATGTCAAACAAAATTGTCAAAAAGAAATATTTCTTTTCAGTTCTAACTACTTCACTGTAACCAAACTGCCAAGGTTTTTCCCTCTGCCCAGATTGAAAAATCTTTCTTCTGCTTGCTCAGCCACTCCTGGTTTGCCCTCTTCCTCACCTTTATGGAGTGTCAGTGAACAAACCATGGGTAGATTATCTCCAAAGACAGATGAAGAGGAGCAGAGCTATGTGCCCATGTTCTTGTTTTACTTGTTGCTAAATTACAAAGAATACTGGCATGTCAGAAAAGAGGGGGTTTGCTTGTCTGCAGGGAATCAGTACAAGCAGAGGATGTCTCAGCGTTTTTTTTGTTCTTAGCCTGGAAGTCACTTCACCAAATGACCATTCAGGATATCACCTGGGTGGCTATTGTGTGTTATCTCCCAGGCAATGGTGGAAGAATCATCTCTTCCTTACTTTTTTCCTGTCCATATTGAGGAGACTTAAAAGTCATGTCTTTCTTAAGGAATATAGACAACAGGGAAAAATTCTGTGGTAAACTATTTCTCCTGAAATCAAGAGCGTGGAATAAATATGTAAGGAAAACACCTAGTTCATTTAAATCCCACAAATACAGCTACAGTCTTACTAGCTGTTTTCATTTCTCAGCAAGTTAGTGAAAAGAACATAGAAAGAAGGCTCAGTGATTTCAGTCTAAGGGGAGCAATCTGTCCTGGAAGGGGTAGCTTGGTTACGTACACATTTTCATCCTGAGCCTGTAAATGTTCAAAGCATCCAAACTTGATAGACCAAAGTAAGCTCCTGTCAGACTCCATGTTGAATCAAACCCATAAATATTTGTACAAATGAGAAAAGGAGGTGCAAGCCTAAACTTTCATTCCATTCAGCCTCTAAAGGCTTAAATTCCATTTTATGTATTTATCAGTTTGATATAACAAAGTCAGGATTGGTTTGCATACATGAGAAACCTAATGGCCATACTAAACACAAATGAGAATATAAACCTTTCAACAGGCCAAATAGCTCTCCTGGGGTTTCTAGTGAGGGAATTAAACCAGATGCAGAGCGTGGGAAGATGGGTACTTGAAGTGGTCTGTAGTGCCCATCACCACCTTAATGTGGACAAAGCTGCAAAAAAACTGCAGAAGAGGAGCTAGTGGTTCCAAATGAAGAGCCTTTAACTTTGTCAAAGTGGGTTAGAACTCCCAACTGGCCCCTTGGCAGCTGGGTCTGCTGGTTCAGGTCAATACAGTCATTTAAGCAGCATAGAAAGGTTGATGATGGATGAGCAGTTGCTGTTTTCTCCATCTTGTTTCTTAGTTGTGGTGCTGCCCATATTGCCTTAGAAAGACATAAGGCTTTTCAGAAATTTTTTTTGTATATTCTGACTCCTCTGATGCTTTATAGCTAAAGAAAAGATACACTAGTCTTAAACAATTATTTTAGCTCCAGGAAAAATATATAACATGTAAGACAAGGATTATCATTCAGGCTAATGCTGCAGGGTACATGAGTATTTTTTCCAATAATGGCTTCAGGATCCCATGTTTAGGGGTTAACTTAAGAGAGAAATATTGAAGAAGCTGCTATTTAGTTTGCTCTGCTCTCGTAAAACAAGAAGGAGAGGCCACAGTGGATTTCATTTTGTGGCAATGTTCTGTCACTTCACAGCTTGATTTTACTTCTCACAATGTGAATTTAATAGATGTATTTGAAGAAGATTCTAGGTATCTCCTCTTCATAAATTTGACCTCTCAGAAAATATTGAAAGCTTACAACCCCATTCATTCTCTATCAGCAAATGGCAGAGAAGCCACTGCTATACTCATGTGTGACAGGCTTTTGACATAAGTCAACTGATCCTTACAGCCTCAGTGTGAGGCTGCCTGGAAAAACTTTATCCCTGTTACCTGCCTATGTTTGCTCTTGCCTTTGTGTAGCATTGAGCATATCTGTGGGTTCTCTGTGCTGAGGTGTTCTGGAAGTCTTTTACAGGTAGGAAAAAGGAGTCGTTAACCAAATTTAAAACATGTTCAAAAGTGAGCAAACGTCACCCTTACACATAAGACGTGAGTGGGCTTTCTCTGGGTTAGAAATGAGATTAGCTGTGGCACTTTAAAATGATTAATGATCACTGGCTATTAAGTTGAACATCTAATCCTTGGCTGATTGGAGCATTTGAGAGAACAGCACTCAAAAATACTCATTTTTTAGTAACAGAAATTTTGTCATATTTTGATTATGATGCAGTTAGATATTGCACTGGCTTTAAAGTTTTACTTTGAGATTAAAGGGATGAAACCTGAATAGAGAGTAGGTGTGATGCATACTCGTTACATGAAAATTTTCTTCCACTGAAAAGTAAAGGACCATATTTAGATTTACAAAGTGCAGTTCAGTCTATAGTTCAATACAAATTTTGAAGATTCACTTAAACTTTGCAGTATCATATTTTAATACATATTCTGAGTTAAATTCTGAAGTGAATTTGGTATTGGTCAGTTGACAAATTAGGCAATTACCTTTGTTAAACTGTCTGGGTCTTCAGGTTCTGTAACCACACCCTTTCAATAGGGTATTAGTCACAGTTAGCTAATTCCCTGTTGAGACAGGTTTTTTGATGTTGTACTGAAATTGCTTTTGCATTTCTTTCTCACTTCAGATATGAAGGGGTCTTTGTGTGTTATTTGTTTCATAGGGTTTTCTGAAGGTTTTTTTTATGCTGTGGTTTTGTAGTGTTTTGTCTTTTTTTTTTTTTTCACAAGTCATATTACTGGTTTCAGAAATGGAAAGATCAATTCAAATTATCTGTGACTGAGCTATTCTGTGTATTCAGCAAGGTTTCATTTTTCCCATGCTCTTTCAGTAACTTGCTGCTTTGCACAAATACAGAAGCATTAATACAAAATATATAGAAAATATGACTTGGGAAGGGAGTGAGCAGTTCATTTGGCTTACTAACAGCTTAAATGATCATTCCACAAGCTGGGATAAGGGGAAGTAATTATCCCACAAATATAAGGAGCTAGCTAAATACCTGCCATAAAGCTCACATAAGTGGCAGGAGTTGCAGTGACAAAGCTGTCCTGGAGCATTTTAAGTATGCTTTTGAATGATAGAATTCCAACTCTTTGTCTTCATCTGCTTTACAATAACAATATAAGATATTGACACAGTCTTGTAACTTCTAGTTCTTTTTAGAAGGAAAATGCTGATTATAAAAACTTCAGAAGAAAGAAAATCCTGCTTCTCTTTAGATGAACAGTGCTTACTAGAAGTTAAAGTATCGTTACCTTATTTTCTGAGTTTTTCTAATTTTATGTAGCAGAAGCATGCAAAATCCAGCATTAAGACGCTGAAAAGTTCTCCTTTAATATTCACGATACTCCTCATTTCCTCCCACCTCTCTATTTAAATATCTGTAGACAGTAAACCAGTGATCATTTATCCTCCTCCTTGACACGGGTTTCTCATTTCTAACAAGGCAACTTTTCCAGAATTTGAATGCTTCTTGTAGCTGATTAAGGCTTCCTAGTTTGAATACTAGTATAGTCCATTAGTTGTTCCTGTGGGAATGCTCCGGATCACAGATATAAACTAGAACCATGTTGTTACATGCGGTTTGAAAAGAAAGATTCTCTGTCTCAACATCAGTAGTGATTTATGTAATCCTTTCCTATTGCTACTCCATGCTTACTTCCTTGTACATCAAAGAATCTTTTTCACCACTCTAGCCAGGGTATTGCACTATAGGTTAATATTAATTTGGTTATCTACCATCATCCATATGCCTATTTCTAGCTTATTATATTGTCTTTGTTTGGAATGTGTGCTCTGAGTTATGAGATAGACAGCTTTGTGCTCAGCTGTGTTAAAACACATCTTATTCAGGTGAGCCCAGGCTGCCATGAAATCTGTGCAACTGACAACTCCCCGGTATTTACCATTTTATTATCTTTTGTGTCATCTGCAAATTTTACTGGGAAGGATTTCATGTTTTCTTTCATATCACTGATTTATTCTCCTGCACAGGTACTCTGTAGGGAATAAAGGGCTCATGGAGTTCTTTCCCTGCATGGAGTACTTGGGGTAGATCTAATCCATATATCAGAGCTGCTGGTCATAATGTCTGGGAGCAGATTAGGGCTGCCGGCACTGATGAGTTGCAACCAGGCAGGGGCAGTGAGTCATGAGCACACTCTTTACTTGCAGCAGTACGAGATGGCTTCAGCCTTCTTTCAAGTAATGTGAGGCTTGTTTTGCATAGTGATGTTGTTGAAATACAGAGACAATTCTCCTTTGAAAATTTGTGTGCTCGTAGTGACGGCTACTAGTGAATTTCCTTTTTTTTTTTCTTTTTCTGAAAGCTGTTTCTGGAAACAAAGCTAAATTATTTGCAAATGGTTAGCAAATTTAGTGATTGTGTTTCTCTAAAAAGAATAGCAAATAGGTGGTTTTTGGAAATCCTGAAATCTTTCATATTAGTTTTCTTCCTTAATGAATTATTTTAAATTTCTTTTCAAATTGGTGCTTTTATTTAGAACTACATGTGTTTTTCAGATGACTAGAATATTAAATGATGAAGTCAGCAAGCGTAAGGCTTTATTGAAAAAAGAGTTCAGAGTTTACTAAAAATGAACCTTTCGGTTAACATTTCATTCCTCATTTTTTCTCCACCTCCCAAAATGGAGGAAACCTCAAAATCATGTTCTAAATATTGTTTTTCTTTATTTGGCTACTTAGAAGCCCTGCACAGTGCTGTATCTTGCCTAATTTTAAGGCTTAAGTTGTGTTATTTAGCAATCAATGAATTCTTCTACCTAGCCATAGGGTTTTATGACGTAAAAGTGACACAGCTCGTTTCACACCCAGATACAGGCATATTGCTAAACTTTGAACTTATTTATAAAGAAACTGGTATAACAAACATGCTAAAATTCCATTATGATAGTGATACCTGTAGTCAGTTTACAGCATTTCTGCTGATTTGCTTTCACTTTGAGACAAATAGTGCTCCAGTTAAAACACACAAATATTTAGCAAAATCTGCATCATCTCAAACTGGTATACAGAAGACAAGATTTGCATTGCATTTTGTAAAATTTTATTTTTGTTGTTGTACAGCTATTTGTTAGGTGTTTGTGGTCTTAAAAGTTCCATGTTCATGTGCACATGTGTACATATATGCACACACATGGAATACACACTTCTGAAAAGAAAGAAAATTCAGTAATTTTAAGGAAAGAGACAATGAGGTATAAAGCATACTTCTACCTGAGTGCATAAGGAAGTTGGCAATTTTTAATTGTTTTAGGCATGAAGTGATTCTGTGTTATTGTTCCAAAAAACCTAACAAAAAAAAATCCCAACCCAACTCCGAAACAACAAATAGCAAGAAAACCACTGTACCATATGAACTAAAAATTATATAATTAAGATTTGCCCTTAATTTCTGGTAAATAGGGAATAAATTTCTAATGGATACCAAACAAAAAATCTGGTCAACAAGAAGGAAAGATACAGTCTGTCACACTTCAAACTTTCTGCTCACTGAGCAACAGGAGACCCATGAAAGGAGATAACTTTGCCTGTTATAGTTGCTTTGAACTTTGTCTTACAGTTCCATAAGTGACGTTGGGTCTGTGCCATCTTTGAGATTGCAGACTGTGATGCAGAGTAGTTTAAGATGCTGCATCATGTACCATTTAATCAGGCTGCACTACTTAGAGTATGTGTTGTGTACTGGGAATAATTTGTGTGTAGTCTTTCCAGCTGCATCTATATAAAAGGTGAAATTCCCCTACCTCCACACAAAAGTCAGCTAAATGGACTGTGGGGAATGGAGCAGCAGTTGAATGAATTAATTTCATGTAGCTGTCCGTAGCTAGCTGTGACACTGCAGTGTGTTTCCTCTACAGCTGACTCACAGCCAGGATCTGTACACATCTTTGGGGCAGGTCTTGGGCTGCTGAATTTCTATGCGTTGGTCAATTGTCTCCTTACCTAGAAGTGTCCTGTATAGTTTTCCACCCTTTTGCTAAATTCCAGTGACTCATTTACATGCCGAGAGCAGTAGTCCTGCAAGCCTTGTGACTGCATTGGACTTCATTAATTATGGTTATTACCTTTGCTACCTCTAATGCCGCTGCAGTGTCAGGAGAGGAAATGTCTCCTTCTGCATATCCTTTCATGTAAGCCACTGTACCTCCTGCTTCACAGGGCTGGAAGAGAGGGGCTGTTGAGCAGCTCCCCTTTCCCCTGTAGAAAATCTGGCATTTCTGGAAGTACTCTGCTGGTGATTCTCAGTGATGAACATATAGGTCCAGGCACAGGGAGTCAGTGCGAAGGTTTTCAAGCTGTAAAAGACTTTGTGTAACCAGTCACACTGCAGGTTGCAATGAGTTTGGCAGCCTGGTGGTGCTGGGGCTGTCTGGATGCATCACAGGGTTGCAGACACTCTCTGCACTGGGCTGTACACTAGGCAGCCTGTCACCTGTGTAATTAGTGACCAATACTGATCAATGGATTGGTTGTAACTTGCTGTGGTACAGCATGTACCATTGCTTTGTCTAGCAGTATTTTCTTTGCCTCAAGAATGCTGCTGTGCTCTACATTTTGAGCTAGATGTTTTACTAAAAAGGGCATGTGCTAACTTTGCAGGTTGGATTGAATGGATTTTGTTATTCAGTAGGTACAGAGGGAAATACTGAGCTAAGAGCAGAATACAAGCCAAGTCTATAGTATATTTTGGTATAGCTTGATCAATCTCTAAGTGATGTAGTATCCCAATTGGACAAAGATCCATCAGCAGAAACCGCTATAGCATATACTATTTTACTTGCAAAACCGTTCTTTTATTGATATTGCTTGTTTTGCTAATAAGTGATGACTTTCCTGTATGAGTCTAAAGCTGATCCTTGCTGATATAGCTGATTACATGCTTAGTGCTTTGCCACAGTGGTGTACCAAGATTGCTCTATTGGCAAAATGCTCCTAATGCCGACCTCATCTGATTTTAGTAATTCACTATTCTTGATTTCAGAGCTCAACAAAATAAGACTCCAATTGTAGAATTTGAAGGGACATTAGTTGCTCCTCGACTCTGTACTGAATAATCATTGGGATAAAGAGACTCAAGAGCTGTATTGCATTTAAAAATCAATCCTATTTTTCATAATATAATTAAATTTTTTGTCATTTCAGATATTCTTGTTGTAGACTTGCATTAAGGGTGAGAAATCTAATCTTCTTAGTTGCTTGACATATTTGACATATTTTACTTATTTAAGTTTTGGTCTCCATAGAATCTTGCTGATGGTGTGATTTGCCTGACTGTGATAGTGGTAAATCCCACATGGTTGATCTCCTTTGCCTTGAAATCAAATGATGTAAACAAAAACTTTCCAAAAGTATTCTGATCTTTTTCACCCCCTCAAAAATCTCTCAACCAGTATTGAAGTGAAAAGCCTGGCAATCGTAATCTAGTCAGGCACAATGCCTTGCTGTGTGCTTTGGGCAACACCTAGATCTTATGCGTAAGGGAGCATTTTATGGTTATCACAGCAGGAGGCCTTCTTGCTTCCAGGGGCAGCAGCTTTTAGAGCTGCTGCATTGCTGCTTGATTACTGGTGATGGTTGTGTTACATGCTGGACCCAGCGTGACTGAGACAGTTCTGATTCATATCACTCTGGGGAGCATCAGGCATGTATCCAGACCATGCATCAGCGTCAGTGGTGACTGTGGCATTGAAATTGCTGGGAAAGGCATGGAATCAGATAATCGTCCATAAAGGAGTACTACTGAATGGCTGTGAAGTTCACAGCTGATAGATTTGTATCTTATGGCATCATGGTACTGTGTAACAGGCAAAAGCTCTTAAGTTTACTAAACAGGTTAAGGCAACTTCATTAGATAGGGATATTTCTATTGTTGATGTTGGGTTATTTTTACCTCACCTCCTCACTAAGTGCACTTGCAAGTTATAAACAGATTTTTTGTGTGATGTTGAAAGAAGAGCTAATCAACCGCTCCAGGTCTAGGTTGTATTTTGAAGGTCAAACTGAAATCTAATTATTGACATTGTCACTAAATTGAATGAAATATGTTCCAAAACATAGAAAATTACATTAACTTTTCTGAATTTTTTACACTCCAAATTTTTCACTTTCTCTTGCTTAGATATTTTGATGCATTCCTGCAGCAATGCCTATTTCAAAAGAATAAAACTAGCCCAAACAATGAACTAGTTGTCCTTCCCCCTAGTTCACACCAGATACAACCTATTTTAGGTTGAAACCAAGGAATAGATTGTCTGCCTTAGTTTGAGGGAGACTCTGCCCTTAGAATTTAAGAATTCACAAGAAGGGGGATCACATACCTTATTATACAGACATTTAGATCATTTTTATATGGGAATTGTCTGACTCTTCAATGCATTGGCTTTTATTAGAATAAGTCCCCTTTTCCTCAGGAACAGTTTAAGGAGGTGGCAACCTTCTCTGAGCTTTCAGACTTGTAGAGTCTCCTGAGCTGAGTGCTTTTGAAAGGATGGTTAGCACTGGCCATACAGATCCTGCAGATATCTCTACAGGAACTTCGTGGCAGAGCAGCAGTATGTCCATGGCTGAAAGTGGGAGTTTTGCTGTTTTCTTTTACTTGCTACTGGAGAATGCTAGAGTCTTGATGTGTATGGTCTCAGTTCTGGATGCCTATGAACACTCTATCCATGTGCTGTTAGGATGTTTGCAATAAGCTGGAGTGTAGCAGAAAATGCTGCTCAATGTCAGGCTCTGCAGAGGGGAAGTAGGGCTTTACAAGGGCTCCTCTGCTCTAAGAGTTGATGCTCTGCATGTTCCAAGTGTACTTGCTGTAAAGGTAAGACTTACCTCTTTACAGATACATATTTGATAAGGTATTGGTCATTTGGTGAAATATGTTAAAATTCATTTTGGTATGTAGCTTCTTGTAGATTAATATTTGTATATTGTTTTAACTTTTTCCTTATTCTTATCTAAGACTAGTTTGTAAATCGTAAATAAGTGCTTACTGATGGTTATCATATGTCTCCCATTTGTACCCACAATACAATATTTATGACTTTGTATTTTGACTTGCTTTGATGACTCTTATGCACAGGTATTTTTCATTGACAAACAACTAAATTCAGTTTGGATGACCAAATCCAATGTATGCAAATATCAGCCCTTTATTGCTATGTTTAAGCAAAATTTTATATCTGCATTAGAATGAAAAACATAGTTTCAGTTGATACAGGTGTTGCATATTGCATGAAGGTAGCAAGATGACATTAAGAACAGAAAGTTATTTTATTTTAGGCCAAATGCAGTAGTAACTATAAACCAGAATTAACTATTTCCTTCCCTGCCCTTCATGCTTGTGTTTTGATACTGAAATTCTCCCCACCACTAACCTATATTACTAAATATTCATTGCAATCCCCATAGCTTCCTCTACCACTGCTTGTACTCACTGTTTCCTCACCTCCAGCCCCAGAAAGATGGCTGCATTCTTTGTTGTGTCAGGGACCACCAGCACTCTGTAGAGCTTTAGGGAGTGCTTGGACAGGTAGATTAGTGCCTACTAGTGGTTTTAATGTACCCATCACTTCCAGTAATGTTTGCCCTGATTTGAGGCTTGTGTTTGGGAAACCACAGTATGAATTCCAGAGGAACACTGCAAAGAGTCTCTGCCAGGTGAAAACAGGTAAATACAATGAAGCAGGAAGTGGGGAACTGTACAACATAATTTGATTATGGTCTCAAATGCAAGGGAGTCAAAAAATACTAGTTAAAACATGAATACCCGTGTCACAATGTTTGTTATATGGTAGTGAACAATTCTCTCAATAAACATACGAAAATTTAGGTCACAGATGTAATTTGCTACGCTGGTAAAAAAAAATTGCAGTAGAATGAACTATCATACTATTGCTTACAGGTTTTTTTTTGGCTAGAGATTTTTCAATGGTGTATCTGGATGCAGATTTAGAATGTGAAAATAATGCTGTTTTTTATCCTCATTCTAGTCAGATGAAAAATACCCCCTTGATTTGTATGTGTACGACACAATTTTCTCAAAACACGTTCTGCTGTGTGATATCAATTTTTGTAACCGTGCAATGCGTGTTTTTTCTCTGAGCCTTTTTTTAACCCCTTTCACCATATACCCACCATCTTTCAAGAACTGTTAAGAAAAAAGTCTGAATACCCTGAATAATTTTCTTTTTTTTCTGTCATTTAAAGTCTTCTATGTCCTTAAACCTCAACAATCTGCTTTGTCTCTCACTAATATTTCTTGAAAACGAAAAGCTCTGTCACACTTGTACTTTTTAGTTCCTACCAGAATAATTGGGTGACTTTTCCAGAGACTCGTTTTTCAAATTGTCAGAGGAAGGTTGGATTTAATATAAATTCAATAAGATCTACTTTCCTTGAGATGAATAGGTCTTTATTAGATAGTTAAAGGTAATAGCAGCTACTATTTCAATTGCCATAAGACTGGCCTCTTATTTGCCTTGTGTCTTGCATAGTCACTAATTCCTGGGTACATAAAATCCTATATAGTTGGAACAGTAGCATTTTACCTATTCTTCCAGCTCTCTCTTTCTGTAGCTATTTGTCATAATACAGTTTAAATAGGCTATATGAAATATCTAGAGCATGTTCATCAAAGAATATTTGTGATGGAAGGCAGTTCACTGTTTGCAATTTAGAAACTCAGCGTAAATAACTAGGTATTTAGGATGAGTACCCTCTGGATATGTGGGTGGATCACCATTTGAGTCTGTAGCTTGCATGGTGTAGCTAATTGTGTCTGCAGACATGTGTGAGTTTGGTTGTCACACTGGTGTGCACGTGTATATTTATTCAGGGACACACAAATACGTACAACAGAAAAGTTAAATCATTCCCATTTGATTCAGAACATGCCTATAGGAAGAGAGGTCAGAACAGTAGAAACAAGGGCATCTGTTAACTCTGAGTCTTTAAAACTGTAGAGCCAGAGATACTGGCTTGGACTTGGGAGGGATGAATGGGTAACATGCTTACTGAGACAAATGAAGCTCGTGCAAGGTATGGGAGAAAGTCAGCTGAAGCTGAAGAAATGTGGCTGAAGAGAATAGCACAGCCAGTGGCTGACTGGGGGTGGTGAGGGGACAGAAACAGGTGTGGACACTACTGCTTGAAGCTCAAGAAATTCTCATGGATAACAGGGAAACTTAAGAACTGTATTGTCCACAGCCTCGTGTGCTAGGAAAGTAAAGGGTACTTTGGAACATGTGGAAAAATCTGTATACCTTTTCTTCAACTTCTGTGTGTACTGGAAAGGATGAGGCCAAAATTACAGGGGTTCATGCTCTTTGCTTCTGTTCCTGACAGCTGGAGAACAAGGCTGGCATTGTCTTACTGGAATAGAATAGTCTGTTGTGGAGGGGGAACCAGGAAGGTCCATGCCTAGTCATTGTGCCAGCAAAATCACTAAAGACAATAATACAGTTTTCTCAGACTAGAGGAGGCTTAAAAGGTTGTGGATGTAGTGAAACCTGAACACAATACCTAGATGAGTGGAGTGTTCCATGGCAGCTACGGTGTTATGGATCAGATGAAAGGTACTTTGCGTGCCAGCTTACTGTTAAGATTTTACAGATTGGTCATTTACACTGAAGATACGCTGACTGCAGTTGTAACATTTCTGGAAAACAAAACAAGGCCTCTGAGTTCCATATCCCTCTAGAAATCACTTATAGAGAGATTTAACTGCTCAATGCAAGTAGCTAATTGCATTCTCAGTTGCAGAGTCAATCAGGACACAGCAGAGGACCACTTGGTTAAAACACTTCAGTGCCCTTTCCATAATAACAAGTGAAACACTCTTTTGTGGCTTCTTCGGGTTTTTCAGATTTTTGCTGTGGGGTTTTCTGGAGTTCTTTTGGGTGAAGAAAGGCTTCCTCATGTAGTGCAGTTTCTTTCTTCCCTGGACAGAAAAAATGTAGCTATTTTAATTGCAAAAATATTCAGATCTGACCCAAGACTACCACTAGTTATTAGTCAGTTTTAAACGTTATGCTTACCTATGTTTACTGCTGAATCATTGTGGCTGTTTTTTTGATTCAGTATACCAGGCTTTTGGTAAAACTTCATTGTCTGGTTAGTGGCTAAAATCAATTAATGATCTAAAACCAGAATATTTGACTGATTTAAAATTCGGAATATCAGAAACCCAAAGGCAGGGAAATCAGCTTTTTGTGACTTCAGAATCTGGGTCCTAGATATATATTCCAGTATACTGGAAAATGTATAGAGTTGTCAGATCTAGACAGTGGATTTGCTTCTTTTTCATTCAAACATTTTAGGAAAGGATGATGGAATCTTTTTCTGTTTTTTATTTATGTTGTCCTTCTAGACTTTCATTTTAATATTTTTCCTATTATTGTATCATTAGTGTTCTTTCATTCTTTTGTCTCAGAAACATGTCCTGAACATGCTTTTATCTGTCCATATTATGTCAGGGGCCTCTGGCCAGCCATGCCTGCTGATGGTAGATGTCACAGGTTGCCAGGAGTGTCTGATGTCTCTTCAGGACGCTGGGGCTGACAAACAGTTCTTTTGCAGAAGGTGTGCTGTGGGTCAGGAGCTTTGTTACCAGCTGAAGGAGCTACAGGAAGAAATGAACAGGCTACATAGTACTCGAGCGAGCAAGTGAGAGAGACCAATTCTTGTCAGAGCTGCTGCAGTTTTAGGACTCTCGGGAGTCTTGAACCTCCACTGTAGTGGAGAAGCAGATGGACTCAGAACCCTGCAGGGTAATTAGTCACAGGACTGTTAGCCAAGGGACTGTTAAGGGTGAAGGCTGGAAGCAGATCACTGCATGTACCAGGTAGAAGGTTCCTCCTCCTCCTCCTCAGAATTTGACAAGTAGGACTGGTAACTTCTACAGCAGGTGTGAGACTCTGGAACTAGAAGGCCAGACAACTGATGAGGTGGGAGAAGGTCTTTGTGGGATAGGGGGTTTCCTAAGACAACACCACCTGTACCTGGCAACAAGACTTCCTCTGTTAGCAGGAAAAGAAGGGTAGTTATCATAGGAGACTCTAAGAGGAATGGAGGGTCCAATATGCAAACCAGACCCAACTCACAGGGGAAGTATGCTGTCTCCCAGTGACTCTGATAAGGGATATTACTGGAAAATTCTCTAGTCTAGTAAGGCCCCCTGATTACTATCCATTATTGGTTGTTCCAACTGGCAGTGGAAAAATAACAAAGAGAAGTCTGCGGGCAATCAAAAGAGACTTCCAGGCCCTGGGACAATTGGTAGAGGCAACAGGAGCACAGGGAGTGATTTCATCTTATTCTTCCAGTAACACTGAATAATATTGATAAGGACAGATCCATCAGGTCAATGCGTGGCTTTCAGGCTGGTATCAGCAGAATAATTTTGGGTTTGTTGACCATGGGAGGATCTACTCAACACCTGGTCTACTGATATCTGATGGGATGCACCTATTCCAGAGGGAAAAAGGAGTTCTAGCACAGGAGCTAGTGGGCCTCATTTTAAACTAGCTTGGAAGGGGGAAAGGGACAAAACCAGGCTCTCCAGTGATGAAGGATTGGATGGTGTGCCAAAACTGGAGGAAATGAGCACTAATGGGATCCCTCAATCTGCTTCACTGGGTGTTGGCTACAAAGTACCACACCTGAAATGTTTCTACACTAATGCTCACAGCATGAGGAACAACACAAGAGGAGCTCGAGGCCTTGATCCAGTCCCAGAGATTTGACATCACTGGAAAAAGTGAAACCTGGTGAGGTGAGTGCTGTGACCGGAGTGCCCTGCCAGATGGTTACAGGCTTTTCAGGAGGGATAGAGCAGAAGAGGTGGAGGGGTGGCACTGTATGTAATGGAAGGGGTAGAATGTATGGAGCTCACACTTGGCAATGGCACAGTTGAGAGCCTCTGGATAAGAATCAAGGAGCAAACAAATAATGCAGATGTCATTGTGGGAGTCTACTATAGACCTCCCAGGCCGGATGATGATGCTGACAAATCATTCATTGAGGGACTAAGGTGTTGCTGCCTGTTCTAAGCTTCCCCTCCCCCTCCCAAAGACACTTGCTTCTGCCATGTGCTCTGAACCTCTTTGTTCTAAGTGCGGGCAAAACCAAATGTAACTCAAACTCTTCAGCAGTATCTGATTGGCCGGTCACCCCAGGTCCGCCCCCAGTCCTCCCCTTTCCCCTTCTCTGAATAAAAGAGAAGATCAAGGGAGGCCCCGCCCTCTTTTGACTCTGCTGCCCTTTCTGCGAACATCTCTTGTCATCTGTTTCTTTTGAAAGCTTCTAACTGCAGAAAGTTAAGTTCGAGCAGAGAGCTGTATTTCTCCCTCTTTGCTTCTGCCGGTGGTATTTGCTTTGCAGCTGATACAGTTACCGATTTTAGAGCTACTAAAATGCTAGATGGCCCATGCTACCTCTCTGGGTTGCTCGAGGCTTTCTAAGGCATTAAACTACCAGCACTGTCTGGTAAAAAGCTGAAAAGATACCTCCTCACTAAGGGGCACTTCCAAGTTAACTGCCCTTGTCCTTGTGGAGACTTCAAATTCCTAGAAACTGACTGGGAGCATCATACAGCTGATATAACCTGGGCCAGAAGATTCCTAAAAACCAGGATGACAGCTTCATGGGACAGGTCCTAAAGGAGCCTACTCAGAAGGACGCCCTCCTTGATCTGCTGCTTGTCAACAGAGTGGGTCTCATGAGTGAAGATTGGTGGCTGTCTTGGCCACAGTGACCACAAAGTAAGAGAGTTTAACATCTCTGTTGACACAGGGAAAAGTGCCAGGGAAAAGTGCCAGGAAAACTTCAGCTCTGGACATGAGGAGAGAAGACTTCTGCTCTGAGAATGAGTGAATGACATTCCCATGGAAAATATTCTTGTAGATGCTGGAGTCTATCAGTACTGGTCACTTTTTAAACACCTCCTAAGGGCACAGGAGCAGGCATTTCCCAAACAACAGAAGTCAAGCAGGCAAGGCAGGAAGCCAACTTGACTGAATAGGAATCTTCTCTTAGAAATAAAGAAAAAAAAAAAAAAAGGAAGGTGAATGCCCAGTGGAAGCAAAGTCAGGTGACATGGGAAGAATAAAAAGATATTGCTTGCTGCTATAGGGAGGAAATTCATGCAGACAAAGCTCAACTGGAGTTGAAGCCAGAACTGTGGGGGACAATAAAAAGAGATTTTCAAATATGTTAATGGCAAAAGGCAGTGTAGAAATAACATCAGCCCATTCCAGGATGACGATGGTCACCTCACAAACAGGGTCACAGCAGAGCTCTTTAATGCATTCTTTGCCTCCATCTTCAACACGGATGACAGACTAAGGGGGTCTCAGTGCCCTGAGCTGAAGAACCATAACTATGAGAATGATCAACTCCCAGTCGACCCTGAAACTGTACAGGATCTGCTGCTCCAGCTGGATCCCTACAAATCTATGGGGCCTGATGGGATTCATCTGAGAATCCTCAAAGAGCTGGCTGATGTAATCACAAAACCTCTCTCAATGATTTTTGAGTGGTCTTGGGAATCTGGAGAGGTCCCAGCTGACTGGAACCTGGTGAATGTTGTCCTGATTTTGAAGGGCAAGAAGGAGGACCCTGTAAACAACAGGCCTGTCAGTCTCACTTCAGTGACTGATAAAGTTATGGAGAAGATTATTATGGTAGCCGTTGGAAAGCACCTGAAAGACAACACAGTCACTGGTCACAGCCACCATGGCTTCGTGAGAGGAAAGTCCTGCTTGTCACACCTGATTTCCTTTTATGACTGGGTAACCCACCCAGCTGATCAGGGAAGCCAGTTGATACATTTCTTTTGGATTTCAGTAAAGCTTTCAATACTGTCTGTCACAGAATCCTTCTGGATAAAATGTCCAGCACACAGCTGGATAAACATATCCTGGGATAGGTGAGCATCTGGCTCATGGGTTGGGCATGAAGGGTTACAGTGAATGAGGTGACATCAGACTGTCACTAGTGGGGTTCCACAGGGCTCCATCCTCAGCCCTGTGCTCTTCATAAATGACTTGAACACAGGACTGGAAGGGATACTGAGCAAGTTTGCCACTAATACAAAACTGGGAGGAGCTGTTGAACTCCCTTGAGGGCAGGGAGACAGAGCAGAGAGACCTTAACAAGTTAGAGAGCTGGGCAATCACCAACCATATGAAGATCAGCAAGGGAAAGTGCTGGATTCTGCACCTGAGACAGGGTAATCCTGGATGTACATACAGGCTGGGGAATGAGATGCTGGAGAGCAGTGCCATGGAAAGGGACCTGGGGGTCCTTGTTGACAGAAAGTTGAATCTGAGTCAGCAGTGCCCTGGCAGCCAGGAGGGCCAAGCGTGTCCTGGAGGGCATCAGGCACAGCATCACCAGCCTGGCAAGGGAGGGGATTGTCCCTCTCTGCTCTGCACTGGGGCGGCCTCACCTCCAGTGCTGGGGACAGTTTTGGGTCCCACAACAATAAATGAAAGATATAAAGGTATTGAAGAGCATCCAAAGGAGGGCAATTAAGATGGTGAAGGGCCTGGAGGCGAAGCTGTATGGGAGTGGCTGAGGTCACTTGGTCTGTTCAGCCTGAAGGAGGCTGAGGAGAAACCTCATTGCAGTTACAACTTCCTTGTGAGGGGAAGAGGAGGGGCAGACACTGATCTTTTCTCTGTGGTGACCAGTGACAGGACCCAAGGGAATGGCCTGCAGCTGTGTCAGAGGAGGTTTAGGTTGGATATTAGGAAAAGGTTCTTCATCCAGAGCTGGGTGCTGGACGAGGCTCTCCAGGGAAGTGGTCACAGCAGCAAGCTTGACAGAGTTCAAAAAGTGTTTGGACAGCACTCTTGGGCACATTGTGTGATGCTTGGGGATGGTCCTATGCAGAACTCAGTGATCTTTGTGGGTCCCTTCCAACTCAGCATATTCTGTGATTGTACTGTGTGAAAACCTTGTTCTACTTCATCACTGTGGCACAGCTAGGGCTCTTTTTCCTTGCTTAAGCCTACTGCAGTCTCTCTGGCCCCACTGTCAATCATGAGCTGGACACCGAGACAAATTTTTTATAGCAGCTTCTGTCAGTAAAGAGAAAATATTTTGAAAAAGACAGTCTAAAAGCTGAATGTCAGCCTGCTGAGTGGCCTGGTTAAACAGGAGAATTGACTTTGCCAAGTTTTGTTTTGTTTTTTGGGTTTTTTTTCTTTTTTTTTTAATGTAGGTTTTTTTCTAATTAAAAAAAAAAATTGATTTGGTGTCTAGCCCAAATAATAAAATAAGATTTTCTTGGCAAAGACTCCTAATTGACTAGCTTACTAAAATTCTTAAGCATCCCCATGATTGTTTCTGTCTTCACTTTTCTGGTCTCTGTAACATGAGAATTCTCAGTGCATTCTGGGAGTAGCAGAAAACTTAGGTACTTCAGTAGTTCTGTTGTGTTCCCTGTAGTCCCCTGTTTTGTTTACATAGTCAGTGAAAGCTTTTTCTGAGGTTCAAAACCCTACAACAGGTATTACTCTGTCTCTGAAGGAAGTATTCCAAAAGAGATTTTGGATGTCGTAACGATTGTATTTAGTTTTTGTGACCAGAGCAAAACACACTCAAAAGATTTAGATAGTCAAGAAGCCACATATTTTTTAAAACTACTTTGAAAAAGAATGGTGGAAGCATGTGGCATAATGCATAGTAAATCTCACATTAGAAAGCTGCAAACCCTTGTTGAGAAGTTGCATTTGTCTCCTGAGCCAGAGAATATTGCTGTCCTACAGCAGTCCTACAGTACTGGAAACTGCATTGAGAAGTGCAGCCTACTTGTTAGTTGATAAATACAGATTAGAATCACCTACTAGGCTATATTATAGTGCTTGTTAACAGTTTTTACCTTCCTAAATTGATTCAGTATAATCCTTGTGATGGCTTTACCTCATTTCTGGAAGACATACAGATAACGTGGTACTTATATGAAGTCTTGTATGTCACTGAAAACCTGCTGTATTTCTGTAGTAGAATTGTGTGGCAGGATTATATTAACATAGATTTTGGAATATTTGAGCTCCCATAGGGTATGGAGTGTGGCTGATATGACATGACTTGCCTTCAACAGTTGTTTTAACAAGATATCCTTCATATAAAATATACCAAGCTGAAAGGCATAACTGAGTGAGTTAAGTAAGAAACACTGGTGGCAAAATTCTTCACTTTCATCTTTATCTGATTAATTCAAGGCTGAGTGTTACAGTGAAAGTCTTTTTAACCTAACATAGTATTTGGTATGTTTATTTAAGGAAAACCAAATAAAACCAGAAAACATAAAACCCCACCCCAAAAAAGCCCTTTTATATTATTTAGTACAAGATCCTTTTTATTAAATTGTTAAACTAATTGCAAATATATGTGCATTTACTCTAGTCAAAACTCATAGTTCTTAAAATATCTTCTCACTCCTCCTAAAAACTGTTTTAATAATACATTAATTAACACTTCTGAAGTACTTGGCATATTTAACACAAGATAATTTACAGCTCCTAATATTTTAAACTGTGTATTAAAATGTCTAGCTGTAGTGAACAGAAAATACACTGTATGTGAATATAGCATTAAGTGCTAAACATGTAATTTACATGTAGCTCAGTCTTGAATTTATTAAAAATAGATATAGTTTAATGTCTTGATAATGATGCTGATGTTGTTTGAATCCCTTTTAACATTTTCAAATTCCTGCTGATGGTTTATTTTTTTTAACAGGACCACGCAGACCCTTAATATCTGTTAATAACAATAATTAAATTTAGGGCTATATAAACAGTTAATTTCAGATTTTATGGCATGATATTGTATTTTGATTTTTATCTGTTTTCTCCTTTCACAGAGCTTTTAGTATTGACTGCAAAATATTCAGCCAATTTAATACCTGAAATACCGTACTTGCACCAAAAGGCTTTGACTGACCACGTACTTGAGAACAGATTTCAGATATAGACAGCTTTTTACTGTCTCTTGACTTTATGTTGCAGGAAAAGCTTACTACATGAAGATCCTAAATGGCTTGAGGGTTTGGTAATGGGATGTGGAGACCTTCACCTTAGGTCACTAGTTTGAATGCAGCCCAGGTGGGTGGAAACTAAAATCCATTATCATCTGATGGCTCCTGGATTGCCTGTGGGAAATGAGTTGGTGGTCCCAGGCAACTTCCTAGGAGAAAGACAACAGTATTGCAGAATCAGCTTCTTAGTGCTTGCAGACTGGGACCCTTGCTGGAACTCTGCAGAAAAAACAGTGGCTGGAGTGAGCTTGGGTGCTGAATTGCCTTCTGCACCTCAAGCGGTTTGCGTAGGTCAGACAAGAAGCAAAATTGAGTAACAGAATGTAGAAACCATTGCCATTCATTAGGTCAACTCTGGCTTGTAAATACACTTCCAGAACTGTTTAGCTATGTTTTGCTCTCAATATCATTGCTTACAAGGTACTTCAGAGAAATGCTGCATGTTCTTTATTTATAACTGGAAGGTCTGGGCAAAAACAAAACCCAAGAAAACCCATCAGGAAATGTTTTACTTTAGTTAGCCTCTGCAGACTTTGTGTTATAATCCTGGTTTAATTTTTTTCTGCCTGTAATTTTGCCGCCAGTCTCCAGTTGTTTTACTGTTCCTTGTACTAGAAGAGGAAAGTAATATATGCTATATTATTGTCAGAGGCAGTGAAAGACTCTTAATTGTAATCACTGCATAAAATCAGTGCTCAAAATTTAATTGTTGGGCGAAATGGCCAAGCATGTACTCTTTTCCAATCCTTCTAACAGCTCCTATGCATAGTGGCTCACGTGTCTGTCTTGAACATAGTCCTGACTAGCTAATGAAGCTTACGTGGCTGGGTAAATGCAGCCTCATCAGGTGCTCTCTGCTTTTTTTTTGGTCAGGAAATGGAGGAGCCTTCCTTCTGCCCTTAGAGCCATCTGAGCAGCCAGCCTGTGGCATTACTGGTCCCCATTACTACCATTACTCCGCCAAACAAAAACCAATTGTTATCTTTTATACACGGGTCAAGGGGCCATGCCACTAGTGAGAAAGACCATGTTTCCATAAGGTTAAAGATACCTTCAGTCACAATCACATTTGCTGGACATAACAGCATCAGTCAGAGATGGTGTTTCATGCCAGAAAAGTCATGGGAGCAGAGCAGCTAGAGTATTTTACCAGTTATACTGAAATCCATTTTGCTTCCTGCAATTTTTGGTGTTTCAAGATTATGGCAAGATGGTGGTGTTTCAGCTTCATTTGAATTCCTCAAACTTAATCTGGGTGCTAGTGCAACTGGTGCTTGGTTGAAGCACTTTAGAACAGAGATAAGACATCATGTGTCATGATTCTAATAAATTTCAAGCAAGCATTTATTTCTCCTTAAAATACAGCAGCCCCTTCTCAGAAAAGTTGGACGGTGAATTAACTAATATTAATAATATATTAAAATAATAATATTATAATATAATAATATGTTGGGTAAATTTCTACTGGAAGTGTTAAATTTTGTTTATATACAAATATAAAGGGTTTATAGTCGGTATCCCAAGAGCCTATATAATGTAGCATGTTCTGTGTGCATCCTCCGTAACAAATTAATCAGATGCATAATATTAAGCTGCCTGGATATCCTCACTTCCTCAAATATTCATTGAGAATGTACGAATATTCACTTATTTGATATTTCTCTATTTGTTAAGATAGTAATGCATGCTTCTTTGAAGAGAATATTGTTTAGAAAGTTGCTGAAGGATTTTTTTTCCCTTGAGAATATTTAACAAAATAAAAAGTTCTAAATGGGGAGTATATGTTATTGTTTTGAGGGAAAATTTTCCTATAATAGGCTAATAATAATAATAATAATAATAATTATACCTGCATCTATTTTGAGATCAGTAAGTATCACCGTTTTAATAAAAGCATTCACAAAGTTCATGTATTGTGCAATATAAGATGGTAGACCATTTGGATGTTCTGCTAAAACATTGTGATATAAACAAAATTACAGAAAGCTTGAAAGGAATATCAACTTTTCAACACTTACAGGGAAAAAATTTGGATTAATTTGTTTTATAGCAATCTTTATTACCAAAATTTCTAAATAATGGCATATCTCTAGCTTGGTAGATAGTCATAGGGTTTTTGTTAGGTTTTTGATTAAATAAAACTGGTTACATTTGACAAAAGGAACTCAGATAGTTTTCAAAATTACTTATTAATTCTAAATGAAATGCTTGTGCGTATTTACCACTGTGGCCTTGGGTTTTGGCATGGATAGTTCCCACTTGTAGTGCATAGAAATCTTTCTGTCAATTTGCTTTTACCTACCATGTCTTTTCAGAACAGCTAAACCTAGTTCTGTAACTGTGGATGATGATCTAGGGACTGCAGGAGTTATACAAGTCACAGCAGAGGTTTGTAACTTCTTTTAATTTGCTAATCCATGCATGGAGCAACATTTCCAGCATTACCCAGAGATTAAGCCCCAGGGCCAAGGGCAGGGCCTCAATTTTAGTTTGCTAGTGATAGGCATACTGTGGTTAGAACTAGGTCTCTGCTGTGGACAATACAAAGCCTTTTCAATTTAAATTTCAATAACGGTAGCAAAATATTAAACATGGAGAACGTGAATTAGAAAAAAACCCAGCACTGTGTCTTTGCATTCAGTCATTCCCCTGGATAAAGTATATGCTGTAATATTAGAGACCAAAAACTTGTTATTTTCATCAAAAGTGAAAATAAATATAGATGTATTATGTTAATTTTACAGAAAATATTTATGTCTGAGAGTGTGATTATTAATGAGTAAAGAACAAAAAGATGATTTTTGTGTAGATGATTGCAGTAATATTTAGCAGTGTAATAAGTACTGCACTTCAATACAATTTTTTGATAGATTTTTGTTTACTTTGATGATTAACTGGTAATTCGTTCCCATTAAGTTAGTGGTTTTTAATGTAGGTCACAGAAGTAAAAATTACTTTATTTTTTGATAGTAAATTTAAGAGAGTAGAAAGATTTTTGGAGATGTAGATTCAAATATATGTATATGTTTTACATAACAAGTAGATATTAGTTTATTGTAACACATAATAAAACCTCTTAAAATTGGAGAAAACTGATGTGGTAGCATTCAGGGGTTGTTTTGTTGTTGTTTTGTTCATATTTTTTAAATCGTCATCCATTTTAAGTACTTTATTTCTTCATTTGTTTTTGAAGGAATATATATATGTGCACATAGATTTTTCTGAATTCATAACTTTCAGACTGGACTCGTGTTAATTCCCATGAGCTGCAAGCAGTACAAAGCTCAGACTAAATGAAAAAAGAAGAGCCATCTTTAACCACTGCCTTTAGTATTTGTTGGAATAACATGTTATGTAGTCATCTATTACTACTGTATGTATTACAAATATAATTGTGCAGGTAATTTCCCTCCCATTCCAGTGTTTAAGAAGGTAGTAAAAATATTGCAATGTACTTAACCAAAAGGAAGCTGCAGTAGTATCTACGTCCGGGTAGATGGTGCATGCATAGTGAGTCTTCAGAAGCTTAACTGATAGGAAAGGCAAATCGAAGACCAGACTAATGCACCCAAGAGGTCTTGAACTCTCAGTGTTCTGTCCTGCATCTCAGGACAGAAGAGTCAAAGGAGGAACACACTGCCTTACTGAAGTGAAGCTTTTCTTTAAGATGGAGGTCCTAGTCCTGCATGTTTTAATACCGATGACTCCTGTTACCTTTGCTGTGAGTTCTGTACATAGAAAGCTTGCAGAAACTGACAGGATAAAGACTTTGACTCCTTCAGCGAGGTAGAGGCAGGTACGACATAGTTTTGCTATTGATGGGGTTTTTCCCCCTTTGTTTAGGCTGTCCTGTTACTCTCATATCCTAAGAAATTTAGTACATTAAGTTCATCTGTGTACTTGGTTTATTTCCTGTTCTTTTTGTTTGGGAACAACAATTGCAGGTTTTTTTGGTGTACATCTTTAGCTTCTTTGGGACTGTTATACTTATTAGACACTGAACTGGTAGAGGCTCATGGCAAATGGTACCGTATCTCCCAGCTACATTATATTGCTGCTTACCTGTCAGTACATTGAGGAATGGCCATTGAGAAAGGGTGTCTTGGAAGCTGTAAGTCTCAATCCTTTGTCCACTCAGATACTTTCTTAGAGAACATAGTTTCCTAAGATCATTATAAATATTCCTATATCCTGTAAAATAACAATTTTATTAAGCATAGTGTAAAAGGATGTTTTTCATCATCTTTTTCAATAATCAGTCATATTTATCATCTCAAATAGAAATCAGTCTTTATCAGGCCTCTGATTTTGGGGCAAGTGTTGCCTTAGATCACAGAAAATATCAGGTAATGAGATACCTCATTTGTTTTCAGTCCCTGGCATGAATATACATGTTACTGCATGCTGCAGTTTTCATCTCTAAATCTATTTTTAAAGAGCCTAGAGTAAATACTTCAAGTTCAAAAAACCCCTCAGTGTTTACAGACATTAGATTTTCTCCATGACTGTCTCCGTATTTTGGGAATAGAATAACATTAAACAGGGAAGCAACTCCAGAGTGGAGATTTATTTAAATAGCTTCTCATACCAGCTCAAGAGAGTTCCTTGTTGGCTTGTTGCATGAGTTGGGTGTTAAAACCTCTCTGACCACTTCATAATGATTATGAAGTCATACCTATAATAAATAAGTTTTAGGTCAGACTCAGCTGAGACCATAATAAAACTTGTTTCCTTGCTTTTAATGTTTGAAAGGTAGTAGTGCAGCATGTGTGTGGTCTGAGTTTTTTGCAGACGTGATCTGCATTTAATCTGGGAAAATTAATTCCCTAAGCTGCTGGCAGGCAGCATGTACTTGTTAATTATTCAGGTGGATGACAAATGCAGAGCAGAGGTTCTTGCAAAGACAAAGTTTGTATGATGCATGTTTAGTAACTGATAGGCTTGACATTCTGTGGTGTCTTACTCAGTGCTAATCCTAATAAGCTGCCTGATGAGATGAACGCCTATCCTCCTGTCCTTTAGAGAGAGAAAACAGAGATTTGAAAGAACTTCATTATAGCAATAAATCCCATACTTTCTGTTATTCCCAGTGAAAAGAGATCTTGTCCAGATGAATAACACACACAAAGAGAAAAAGTCAGAATAGTAGTGTAATACAGAGTAGTGAAATGAATAGAAAACTATTGTGAATGCCTCCACTGTAAAAGCAGCTGCAGTTTAACTTTATTGATAGGCCAAGTTTATGCAGGTTAATGCTCTTCAAAATCTTCGGCATCATTCTACAAGTGATACAATCCTGTGGGTGTATGATTTCACAAAGATTTGCAAGTCACCAGGGAAGTAGATTGAAAATACTGCATTTTCTGAAGTTGTTTTCTGTGTTGTGAGTATTCCATCAGTCAGTTGCACCAGACAAGGGCAAGGGCCAAAAGTATTCATGGGCACTGGAAGCATTAATAACAAAGGGACTGCCAGTGCAAATGGGTTCTGGATTTTTCCAAATGCTTTTCTTCTGTGTTAATTTCTCATGGCTTGTTTGACTCCTTCTATATTTTTTATTAGAGTAGGAAGAATGATAACAGATCTAATTCCCCTGCTGCATTGCAGAGCATCCAGCACCAATCCTGAGTGACACTTCTTAAGTTATTCTAGGACATAATGACCAAAGGTGCATCTTTTCTCTGTTCACAGCTCTCTTCCATATGTCAGCTTTTTCTTGTGCCTAGCCGAAAGAATAAAAAATGGGCTTTACTAGCCTTTTTCTTCAAATTATAGGTACATAGTTTCAAATACTGCAAATTTTATATAAAAAGAAAATTTTCTACTGTATCTTTTTTTTAAAAAAAGCATGTGGGGTAGACAATGCTGATGGAAGATTCCTGTATTCTATGCTTCTGTGAAGCTTATATCTGTTTGTCTTATCAACTGCATTTAAACATATCCTCTAGCTCAACTGAATATGAGGCTGGGATACTAGATTTATGTGAAGGTGGCAGTGCTTAACTTCTCTCACATCCTCTCCCTTCTGTGTGTGCTCATATGGTGGGGGGAGAGAGGGGTACTGTAGGTCCAGGTTCTTTCTGGTACATTGACAGAGACCTCTGATAAAAAGAGTTGTTCCTGCTTTCCAGACTCCCCTGAAGTATGGTGGATGCCTAATAGCAATAAGAGAACAATATTTAAATATTTTGAGAGGAATACTTCGTGGCTCATGAAGGTTAAAGTATTAAAGTAACATAAGGCACTTGTTTATCTTTGAAAAACACGTGGTGCATTGAATCCTAGCTCTGAGCAATCCTCCTGTCTTGAGGTGAAGGAAAATGTTAACTTAATTTACAAGCTAGTAGAGTCCTGGGCATCTCCAGATTAGGGGCTTTTAATCAAATGAAATTGTAGCTAATAATTGAAACTAGTTTTCTGATGCTAACTGTGAAATTCAGCTGAAATCACCAAACTCATTTCCACGAGCGTTTAAGAGCTGGTTGAAATTCGAGTGTAGCAGAAAGGGCTTTCGTTTGTTCCACCAATTTATGTATGCTCTTTTCTTTTTCTCTTACACAAATTGTTGGGTATGGAGATTTCAGTTCTGAAACTCACTTCTGCTAAAATTTAAGTTTTGGCTGAAATCAAGCATAAGGCTTTCGTTTGTTCCACTGATTTATGTATCCTCTTTCCATTTTTCTTGTGCAAATTATTGGGCATGGTGGTTTCATTGCTGAGACTTAATTTTACCTAGCAGAAAAATGCATTATGTACTGTGTAAGTAATTGGTATCTACAAAGTAATTTCATAAGGTACTTGATTCATCATAGCATGTGTTGAGCTACTCTTAACTGAAAGAAGTTACTTTAGACATTTTAGTCCCTATGGTTAAGTTCACATTTCAAAGGACAGCCCTTCCTCTTCATGTCACTATCTCTTTTCTTTATATTTGCAAATGAAAACAACATTGCATGGATTTAAATAAATAGAAGAAATTGTAAGAAAAATATTAAACATTAGTGTGCATTTTAGTGAGCACGTGCAGAAACTGTGTCTTGTTCCATGAACAAAATGCAAAACCCTGGTCACAATTCATTAATATAAAGTATTCCTACTATACTCAAGCAAACTTCAAAGATACTGGATGTTGGGACAAGCTTATTAAAATGTCACATACACACTTCAATAAATCTTAAAAAATAAAATATTTTAAGAATTCCCCATTAAACTGTCATGTATTTTTTCTGCATTTCCTTTGCTATTATTGCCTGATTGCCAGGATATTTGTATGCTAATTGAAGCTTTTTTCTTCTTCTAATTGTCCTTATTCCCTCATTCATTTTGGGCAGAATCTGAGATGTGCGTGAGAAGCAAAGATTTATCTTGGTTTCTCTGAGGAAACTGTTTTTATCTGAGAGCTTCCAGAAGAGAATTTGCAGTGCCTCTGAACAACATGCATCAGATGTAGTATTTCCAGAGAGACATGAATTTTACCCACAGGAAATGTTTTTTTTTCCCCTGATAGATGCACAAACCTGTGACTTCATCCCATTTGTAGCTTGGTACCAGGATCAGATACAGTGGTGGTGGAATGCTCCATGCCCTGTGATTCCCTCCTTATTTTGTCTGCACTCATAGCTTATTATCAAATCAAAATTTTGGCAGCATTTTTACAAGGGCTATTCTAACATCTTAAGCTTTTCTTTAGACCAGCATCCTGGGACAGTGTTTTATCCAGTTTCTGGTTGCATGGTAAAATTGTTTGACTTTAGGAGGCTAATTCTTTGTCTCAACTTCCTTTTGCAAGCGCATAATTATCTTCCTCCTCCTCTAAATTTTTTTTTTTTTTTTGGTGAAGGAAAAATGAGTGTGGGAAAGACAAGAGAGGTATAGGGAAAGATCAGTTCTTCCTGCCACTGTGGTATTTCAGATGGAAGCTCAGCTACCTCTGTACAGGGTATAGTTTTTTGCAGGGCATTTTGAGTAGAAACATACTTGGTCGCTTTTTTTCTGACAGGAAGGGAATGAAACAGAACTGAATTGGAGCTGGTATTGCTGCTTTGAGTCCTTGTTCCTTAATCTGGAACAAAAATAGTTTGAAGAAAACAGCAATTCTCAACCTACCAATGAAAAGGAAGTAGAGCCCCATGTAAAGAAACACCCTACCTATTGCTCCACTAGCCCTGTCTTTGGCTGCAGAACCAAGCCACTTCTCTACCTCTTCTGTTTTTCAAGCTGTGCCTCCTGCCAAATCTAGGGAATGCAACTGGTGCCTACAAGCAGATTCACTAGTGAGGCCAGATTTGTGGGGCAGCTATCCCAAAAGGGCATACATTAATAGATATGAGAGGAACACACATTTTCCTCATGCCTTCCTGAAATGCAGCTATAGTGGTAATCTTCAGTGCAGTTACCCTCTTCCTCTCAGTGGAGTGCAGTGTGAAAGATCACAATTGAGAAGAATGGACCATAAATGTGGCTTGAACTTGTAGGGCATACAGCTGTACATGCACATAATTCCCAAAGAGTTCCTACTTCCTTTGCATAGGAATGCTAGCAGACTAAACCAGAGCGAGAAAGCAGCCAAGTCAGCAGTTAAAAAAGAACGGGGAGGGGGGAGGGTGTGCAGGAGCAAACCATCCCTAAACTAAAACCTAACCACCACACACTTAGCTTAAGTGTTAACCATGCTTAAGATAATGTTTGCATATACCAGAATATCTCTATGCCAATAGGTTTACATCTATCCCCAGACTGCATGAAAGACAGCAACAGAAATATATCCTTTTGTTGTGTTCAAGTAATGGAAGAAATACTCAGTTGTCACAAAATACTGCTGTGGGTTATCATGACTTAAAGACCGAGTTTTCTTTTCTAGTTACCACTGCAGACTCCTCATGCTCAGGTCATCACTCCCAGCTTAAGGAATTGTTGGAAAGGAATCCTGGAAAGAAATAAGCAGGTGATCAAGAACTTCTTAGCCATTTTCTAATTTTATTTGTGCTAAACTTTGACTCAAAGTTTATAAAGCCAGAAACTCCTCACCATGTAGCTCCAGCCTCTGTCACTGAGGTTAAACCTGTCTTTCCTACCAGGGAACCAGCATTTTTTTACTGAGGGAGACCTTTACTCAACAAAATTTGCTGGTCTTTACCACCTTCCCAGATTAGGCTAACAGGAATGCAGCCACTTTGCTGCTCTTATGAGGTCCCTGAAAACAGTAAAGTAATAGGAAAACCCAAAGACTGATTATCATTCTAACAGCCTCTGCTTGTTTTTCAAAAACTTCTCACCAACACCGAGTCCTGTCAGGCTATACACTTCATGAGCTTTCTCTTGGGAAAAATGGAAGGAATCAAGATTCAAATCCTTTTCAAGAAAGGAAAGCAAGCTCTGAAATCAGATGCTCAGTTGGATCGATTCTGAGCTATTGCAGTCAGATATTAAAAATATTTTAATGGTAAATTCAAATCACATAAAAAGGAATAAAAATTAGGTGGTGCACTCAAATAGGTCATGAAGTGAGGGAAATTAAGTCTTTGCATGTGTTGGACAGAATAAGGGAGTTAAACACTCCATTTTCATCAAACATCTTTTCAGATGTCAGCCATTCTTTCTGGGCTATCAGAGTGAAAAGACTTCAATACAGAAACATGGAGTTATCAGTAGCTTTGAGTCATTGAGACTGGCAGACTTTTTCTAGGTCTTCTGCTTTATTAACATGGAAAAGAATTATAAAAATAACTCCAGATTTCAGCTACCCTGTGTGTCCATGGACAAAATTAAGATCAATACAGCTCAACCTATTCTTATTGTGAAAGAGACTGGAGGTGAGCAGAGTGGGACTCTGCCTGTGGCTTCAAAAGAAGCTTAGAAAAATGCTTGTCTTCAGAAGAATATAATTTACCATCTTCAAAATTTTTAAAATTTTCTATGTGGTTGGGACCCCTTTTGCTGACTTGGATCACAGGTGTCCTTTCATACTTCTATGATGCATCTTTCAGATTATGATAGCAGTAGTGGTTTTGGGAAACAAGGAAATGCATTTATCTCTTTCTAGCTAATCTTTTTGATCAAGGTCCTATACAAATTGAAAGTCTAAACAAACACAGAATATTTTCTTGGAACCACATAGACAACAACTATATGGTGCTAAAATAACCCTACAATAACAGAGTTACCTATACTACCACCTTGTCTTCTCTAAGATCACGGTTAATATTGTTTGGGAAGAGCAGAAGGATAAGCAGTGTCAGAGAAGCAACAAACCCCCTCCCCTCCTTTCTTGGGGGGCCTGTTCTGAAGAAGTCTTATTCCATACATCCATTTATGATGTTGTCATGCAACAGGTACCCTGTAATTTTATCTTGTCTTTCCTTACAGTGCCTAGTGTCACTGATGATCTAGGTAAAACAGCATATTAAGTGGTTCTGCTCCATGTATAACAAATGAAGAAAATCAGGGGTGTTCTTTAATTGTATTTTTCAGTTCTTTTTCATTCCGAAGATTTCTCCCTCTCCCCAGATTAATGTGAAGATGGCAGACACAAGTGTTATGGTTGTGATTCACTGTTATCTCTGAGATCTGGTCTAATTGTTAGGAGACCTGTGTTGGCTATGACAGGCAAATATGTGACATATTTCACAGTACCCGGTAAGGGTAGGATTGTCCCCTCTTAGGAAGTTGTCCTGTATCGGTAAAAGGGATCTTCCAATCTAAGTACACCCAGGCTGTACTTAGAGGGTACCTGATGTACCCGGGGTGAAGGAAAAAAGCTACAAGGATTAACAGGGCTGAAGTTTGTTTCACGTAATGTCTGCAGTGTTCACAAGGATCTCATTCATTTGAAATAAAATTTTGCAGGGAAAAAAGACTATAAAAGGTTTCTCCCAAAATTGCTCCTTACTGATTTTTATTATCTTTCATAAGATTTCCATTGTCATATTCATATGCATGCTCCCAAATACTCCCAGCTTCTCCAGTTCTGATTGGTTCATCTGCTAAAAGAAAGCCTATGTGTCCCCAACATTACCGTGTCCCTAGTGTTAAAATTCTTTCTTTACTTGTCATATTAACTTTTTTTTTTTAAATTCCTAACCTATGTGTGGATAAAGTCAGTCAATTTCTAATGTGGCTGTACAGATTCTCTAATGCAGACTGGGATACCATCTGCCTTTCTTGCTGCAATTGTATATTGCTGGCTCATGTTCAACTTAGTGTCCACTAGGATTCCTAGGTCCTTTTCTGCCAAGCTGCTTTCCAGCTGGGTGACTCCCAGTATTATGTTGGTGCAGGAGTTTGCACTTCTCCTTGCTCAACTTAATGAGGTTTCTGTCAGGCTGTCAAGGTTCCTCTGGGTGTGACCCTCTGGTGTATCAGCCACATCTCCCAGTTGTGGGAAGTGTTATCAGTCTCTGATATCAGCACCCTTGCTGAGGGTGCACCCTGCCCCACTATCCAGATCATTAATGAAGATGTGAATTGTCTTAAGTTCCTTGTCTTTTTTAGTGGTTACATGTCCTTTCTCTTTCCGTTTCTTTCTCTCTAATCTAATTTTTCAGTTCAATCAAGTTCAAGCTTTTCATCTCTAAGGATCATTCCAGTTCTTTGTCCCTGTGTGTATCTGCTCTCATGGCAGTGCTGCCTTTCTTCTTGTTGCTAGCTCAAGCTGAGAACACTTCCTTGTCTCCTCACACAAACGCCTCTAGCATGAGAAAATTCAGTTCAAAAAATAAGTGCCAAAAAGAGCTGGCACATAGCTGGGATACAGTGATTTACTGATGTCTTGAAAAATTGTTGCTGTCGTGGGTAATAGACTGGTGGTGTTTATAACAGTCAAACATGCCTGATAGGTTTTCCATAATAATGGGAAAGAGCATGATTAACCTTACCAGAGAAATTATGCTGTAGTAAGCAAAATATCCTGTCTCTGAGCTGACTTTAGCTAGATGTGACCACCAGAGACAGCATTGTTCTTGAAGCAATCTGAAAAACCTCTTGAAAATTATCCTCAGTTCTTTTTTGGTACTAACAGACATTAAGTATGTTGACCATGAAACCTGCAGCTACTTAGGCCTTCCAAGAATTGTGTGAGTTAAAAAAGTTCTGTCTGATGTCAGTCCTTTTGCTGTATTTCTCTTCTGTGCCTTGCCCCTCAGACCTGTGGCCAGCTATTCTTGGGACATAGGCATTGCTGCTTCAATGCCCTTATTCCAGACTTGTGCTTGCTTGATGATAGAAAAAATGCCATCTGCAGCTTGTGCTTCAGCAGGATCAACATGGATGCACTACAAAGATGCACTACAGTTCAATGCATTGGAGCAGAAGAGGGTGTCAGAGGTGAAATGCTACTGTTAAGTCAGTACTAATGTCATTTAGTTGAATGTAAGCACCAAGGCTCCCTGTGGGGTGAAGTTTTGGTTTTGGATCTTTTTGTGTGTGTGTGTGTCGTTGGTGGTGGGGGGAAGCCATTCAAACCACCTGCAGCATTAGTTCTTTTGGGAAGAATTGACAGAGTGAAGGCAGGCATGAAAATAAACCTATCAGTACTGCTAAATTCTGTTGACTCCCATTGTAGTTAATTTAGCAGGGAACAGAGCCATCTCTTGACTTCTACCTTTTTTATTTGGGATTCTATTTTCTAAAGGATGCTACTTCACACACACTGTTTATTTCTGCATGTCAAAGAAATTATGATTAAAATTCTGAATGCTCACAAATACAAAAATTTTCACCACATAAACATTCAACTGTGTTGGAGAAGATGTTATTTGTTTGGTGGATGTTTTATAAAGAAATTCTTTGCTTTCAGAAGAAATTTCAAAGACAGCCCAGAACAAAATGTCACTGGGCAAAGGAAAGTTTTTCCCACAGCAATAACATAACAACAGTGAGAAAGTATGAGATAGGTTAGTGATTTCTTTTTTTTTCTTTGTAAATGAAGGGTGTTAATGGCTTTTATGTAACGGTCTCATGACAGCATGAGCTGGGCAGCCTGTGGTGGTAGGGCAAAGCTTCAGGCAGTACAGAAGGATGAAGTACTTGCCAAGACTCTTAACAGTGGCCTGGTAGTGTTGTGGCAGTATGAATTAACACGCAACACAGCACTGGTGTCATAAAAGTAGGCTTTGAGATAGTTGTGGGGTTTTTTTTTTGGTTTTGTTGGTTTTTTGGTTTGTTTGTTTTTTGTTTTTTTTGTGATAAACTAGGGATATCTTCAAGTTTCACCATAGAGGGTAAATGGCAGGCCATGTAGATGAGGACACATAGCAGCCAGGACTGGAAATGCTAAAGAAAATACTGGTAGCAAAGTAATGGGATGTGAAAAACCTCAAGGAAAAATTGTATTTAAGCAGTATTCAGTGCTTTTGAGATGCAGTCTGAATTTTTTTAAGGTTATGAAATTATTTACGACACATTTCCTGAAAATCTCCTGTTTTCTGAGTAAATGGTATTTGTGTACAAGAACAGTTTTTGTCAGCTATTGTACCACCAATCAGGACAGTGACTTTTAAATCAAAAGTAGATAATGCTAGCAAAGAAGATCTAGAATGAATAGTAAAAAGTAGCTGTTCTTTGCTCAGCAGGAAAAGGTGAAACCTCCATGTAGAGAAATACCTCTTTCCTGCTGACTTACGTTCTCATTACTCTGTGTCATAAGGTGTTCAAAATCAAAGTTTGAAGACTGACCTTTGTTTAGAAGGAGTCTTGTGAGTCTGCAGTGTGTATTCCCTCCCTAGGCTGGTCAAAGCAGAGACCATGACTCAAGCATGCAGGTCCCACCCTCCCAACCAGACATCTCCACATTCTCAAGCCAGCCTTGGAGGCGATCAGATCTTAAATGTCACAATGCTTAGATTCTTTACTAAACAGCTAATTTTTTGCTTCTCTTACAGTAACAAGTTCTGTCCTGCAGGCACCTCATCTGAAGGATATATTTACCTTTGTGCCTGCTTCTGAAAAGCAACTTCATTTTGGTTCTAGAATGTCATAAAAGCAAAGGGCTTCCAAGTGGCATCCAAACATAACTCCGAGTGCACTGAGGGGTCTGAGTGGTCTGAAGATTCTCATCTGCCCAGCCATGTTTTAGCATGCATACTTCCAATTTTACCACAATGGAATATCTTCCAGCTGGTGTTCGAAAATATTTGCTTCACCTTTTATAGACCACATTTGCTCTGTCAAACAATTGTGTTTGATTTTTCTCTTGTCACTGATGTCGGATTATGTATTCAGCAAATGGATAGAAAAAAGAATGTACCATATTGCAAAAAATTTTTTTTGTCTTCCACATTTTCTTATCGCTATCTTTTTGGGACTTCTAGCAGCAAAAATAGTTTCATTTGATGTAGGGTATGTCCTACATTGTTTCTTTGAGGTTAGTTGCTTTGGTTTTCTTTAAACCAACACTTTAATGTTAAACTCTTCCTTCCATTTCTGGGCAGGATGCATTGGTTTGGGTGTTTACTGAATGAGATGCTAAATCATAGATCTGACTATAAATTTGTTCTGAAAAAAAAAATATTTAAAAACTGAAAAACTTATGTAGTTAAAAAATTGTCTCAGCTAAGCCATAAAAATAAGAAGTAAACATATTTTCTCCCAGCTATGTTATATTTGTGCTAATTTTGAGGCCAAGGCATCAAGGGGCTCAAAAGAGTGTGATATATTTAATTTCCTCTTGACTTGAACAGAAAGTACGCAAGCAATCTTTTGGTTCTTTCCTAAAACTTCTACAGTACCACAAAACAGAGCTTTTGCTTTTACAATCTGAGTGCTAAATAGTAACTGGGTACACTACCAGACTTGGCAAGAGCTAATTATCATTAGCTTTCAGTTATTAGACAAGTTGTAACTTGCTACCATTGACAAAATGCCAATAACATAGTCATCTATCAGGCATCCTTTGTTTAGAGGAATGTCAATCAGAACCCACTCTGGAAATTACAAACTGGATGAGAGAGGCTGCTTTTGAATATAATTTGATAAAAATATAACATAGTAATACGTATTGATTACCTAATCTAATTTATATTCATTAAAGCCTTTAAAAATGTTTTATTAAAGGGTCATATTGTTCTTTTGTGTAGAAATCCTTGATCAGGGTAAGAACCTTCCTAGAGAATCTTTCAGAAATTTTTTGCAGTTTGTACTAGGAACCTTTCAAATCATTCCACACCCTTTTCTTCACCTTATCCACCCAAGCCTCGCTTCTCGTTGAGAGAGATTTGTAGCACTCATTCTGCTTCTGAGATGACTGATATGTTCTCAAATTCCCTGGCAGCAAACCCTGTAGAAGGCCAGGCTGGCATTGTGTTATTGGCTATGCAGTACTACTGGTTCAATCAGTGTTTCTCTCAAGCTATTTAGGCAAAGAGGAAAAGGTGTGTGTACTGAGTGCATCCACAGGAAACGCCCAAGGATGTGACTATCAACAGAGATATGCTTAATTGGTTTTTAGGAATGGATGTTTGCGTTCACAGTTCAGTCACATGAACTTCAGGCAAATACAATTATCAGAAGGGAAATATATCTGGTATTTTCCCTGTTTCACAATGATGTACTTTTTATTTATGTTTTTTTCTTGACTGCATAGTTTGGTTCACAATTTAGGAAACTTGATCTTTCAGTGGAGTTTGGCCACCAAAACATTTAAGTGGATAATTTAGTAGATTTTGACCCCTTTTCTCATTGCCTTAATAATGCATTGACTAGAGAAAATTAGCTGCATGATTGTGGTTTAACAGGAATTAATATTTAAAATCAGGGAATTTAATTTTACTTTGTTTGATATATGGTACCATGACCTCTAGAGAGTCAGTCATTTTAAAAGGCCACAATTTTCTTCTTGCTCAGAAAACCCTTCCTGTAGAACAAAGTGTTTTGGACCACTGCTCCCAGAGAGGACTCCTGCCACACCAGACACCAAAATGGTCACAGAACTGTAAAATAACCCTGGTCATCATCTTCAAATGCTATGTCTGCATATTCAATAGCCTCTCACACATTTTGTCCCCTCATGCTTTGAAATTATGAAAGTTTAAACCAGCATGTCAGTTACTTCTGTTCTTTCTGAGGGTTGATGAAGGGGGTTGATTTCTCTGTGTGTGAGACAACTATTTAATCTACATCTTTAATTACTTGAAGTGTTTTAATTTATTTGCCCTTTGTTAGTGTTTATTTAAATAGCACACAACCAGTGTGCTTCAGATTCTTTGCATTTGCTTATGGCTTATAACTAAAACTACTTTGCATGTTACCTGCAAATCAAGTATTCTTACCTCGGTGAAAGAGTGAAATTCATCCTGCATACTGATGGCTTTCCAAAGGCCTGCATATCTTTAAAATGCTGCTTAAGCCCTCAAATAAACTGTAAGTATGTTTTTTTAGTAAAACACAGGCATAAACTGTGTACTACACCTCTCAACATGATTATTTTAACCTAGACATATACTGGCTTGATGCTATCCTCGTTGAAGCCGGAGGCTGAAATTTTTATTACTTTCTGTAGATCAGATTGAATCCATGAATGACTGTTGGCAGACACAGAATAATTAGAAATGTTTCTGAGCTCGACTTGCAGGTCACTGTTGAAGTTGGTGTTGTGTGCACAATTTCAGTGTAGTTCACTGAGCCTGAACTTAAGCTAGGTTTTAGACTGTGATACCAGGGAAATCCATGTAACAGTGTAGTTAGGGAAACAGTGCTGGCCAGAGGAAGGAGGTAGATCAGGTAGTGAGAATCAGGAAAAGCTCTTTCTATTTTATTTGCTGCTATGAACAAAATAAATATTTTTCCCAGTTAAATTTTATAGCTACTCAGACCCATCCATCAGAAGGTCTGGATAGAAAGAAAATTTACAAGTAGGCTTGGTTCCTTTCTAGTTGAGTCTAGTTTGGTTTTGATGCTCATCATTCACACTGATACAAGAGCCAAGCAACCAAAATAGAGAGCCAAGTGTTAATCCTCTGCAGCTATAGCTAAAGCTTAGCTTCCAGGTGAATGACCTGTATGTTTATATCCAGGTAGGGAATGTTGAAGGCGTGGTCCCCTTTCATAAGGGTCAGGCAGAGCACGGTCACTGAATGCTACCCTGCTCTTAAAAGCTTGAAATGAGATGCATGTTTGGTAGGAAGTAAACTACGTAGCTTCTCTGAAAAGTTTTTCAAGCCCTTGATTTGTTATCTTTCTCACTGTGTTTTCCAGTAGCAGGTCATGGGGCATAATTGGCTATTGCTTCCCTTGTGAGCTTCACAGGCAGTTGTGCTGACAGCTCTCAAGTTGCCTCTGGGTCTGTCACAGAGTTAAGCTGCTGATGGGCTTTCTGTGTTGCTTACCAAGCTACTGTGGATTTAACCATGCCTCCTCCTGAGCTGTGATATATGATTGATTCCCTTATTTAAGTGAAGCACACCCTGATCTTGTGACTTCTGTACATCTATAGCATCAGTGATACAAGAGAAAAGATACTCCTATACTTAGTGCCATTTAAGAGCTGGACTTGATGATCCTTGTGGGTCCCTTCCAACTCAGATTATTCTGTGATTCTGTACTTCTGTGATCACTTTACTGACAGCATTTTGTAACAATAGGGATTTAACAGAAAGAAGTGGTTGGAATTAACAGTGAGCAGGTAAATGGCAAGCCTAACTCTTGAATTTTTTACATTATTAGTATGAATAGTAAAACACCAGAGCTTAATTTTAAGATGTCTTAAAATCAAGATAGTAAAATGTTGATTATTGTGAAGACAAGGGAAAAAAATAAAGAAGAAAACAGATACTGCTGTTGAATTTCATTGTGCAGAGAGAACATCAAATTAAATGGAAGGTAAAGAAATTAAGGGATTTGTAAATACAACCGTTTTTCTGGCACTAAAAAAATTCTTAAGAGAATTTTGTTATGTGCAAGTCTATATGAGTCTTGAAAAATCGGAGTTCTGAAACAGCTATTAACATGTTTACAGTCCCATGTTGGTAGATTATTTTATTTATTTCTTTAAAAAGGGTTTCCGACTGTATCAAATCTGCAACAAAGTGAATCACCACATGTAGCCTCTGACTATTTTTTTCAGGAGAAGGTACATTTAAAAAATGCTGTGACAAATCAATATACAACTGTATGCAAAATTACAAGTACAAATAGAATGTTGTTCTTGACTGGTTTGCTTATATTGAAACTATATTATTTTATGTGAAGTATGCGTAATAGAGCATTAGATTTGGAAACTCTGTGTTGAATATTATTTTTGACAGCCTTTTTTAGGGTCACTAAAATTCCAATAATTCAGTACAGAATTGAAGTCGATTCCAGAGAAAAATTTAATATAGTCTGCTTGCCTGCCAGCTTTAACATAGTTTCTGAGTATTGAGATGGTTTGACACATTGAAATATAAAGTGCATTTGTCATATCTATTGGTGAAGTATTTTGTGTGATCACTTCTAAGAAAGCTCAAGTCAGAGTAATACTTAATGATAGTCCTCTATTTTTACCCTTTTTTTGCTAAAAAGAACAAAAAATCATTAGGGCGTATAAACTATTATTAGTAATAAAAATGCATATTTTTATCTGGCTATGCCATGTTGATCTTTAACTCATTTCTGTTGTGTACTGGTTTTTTAGTGGTTTTATATAACACAGATGTTATTTTGCAGTGATGAACAAGTGTTCCATTAAGTGTTCCTCTTTTTCTGTCCTTGCACAAGCAGTTCTGCATTTTAATGCAAATACTTTATGACTATCCTGAAGAGAGATTAATTTGTGACCACTGCAACAGAAGTTCACAAAAATTAATATTATTTTTCTTCTCTTTGTTAAAACATTGGACTTACTGATTACCTGCTCAAACAAGAGCAAGGAGTATAAAAGACAATGGGAATGCATGCTATCCTATTACTTAACAAAATGTCTTCATGCTAGCACAAGGCTTCATTTAACTTCTGTGGACTTTGGTTCAAGCTCATGGTTCACATGGAGCTGAAGCAAGATGGTTTAGGCTAAGGTGGGGATGTAAATGAGCAACTCTGGAGAGATGAGCACAACAGGAAGCCTATGTTAATGGCTTGTTCATCTTTTGCATGGCGGCTTTGGAAGGATAGCATGAAGGTGTTTCATAAGTGTAGGTGCCCAAATTCATGGTGCTGTTGCTGCCTGATGCTGACCATGGACTTAGCGATGAGCTAGATTTACAAACTACCAAAAAAAAGTGTATGGGGTGTGTTCCCCTGCTAAAATTCATGTCATTATCAGGCAAACTCTGCTACCTCTTTAAAGTGTCACTGGGTTTTCCCAGGGAGAATGGAGCAAAGCACTTTTCTTTCTGGGTCTTATACCTAGAGATATTCTTCTTTGCCAAATACAGTTTCTTAAAGTTTTTTTAGTCAATCTCCAAGAGGCAAAATTGACAAGGAAACCACTGTAAACATTGTGCTCTTTCATGCATATTCTGGTCCTTTGATGACTTGTTGGCATTATTTGCATTAGGTTTGTCTATTGCTTGCCAGGTGATTGTATTTTTTCTACTACTTTGGTGGTCTTTTGTCATTCCCAGTATAATATTCCAAATTAAAGCATTTCCAAGCATTGCTTCTCTATTAGCAGTGTGTTCTAGCAAAAGTGGTTGTTTTGGTTTTTTTCCTGCATATGAAGGCAAGTCTGTTGAACCTATAATACATTTGTTGTTTAGAAAGATACTATGTGAATGATCTGACCCAAATATTTTTCCTTATAAAATTAAAACAGGAATACTGTTTTTAATAGAGTTTAAAAACTACACACACTTTAGCAGTGTGCCTCAGTACAATTGGACACACACAAAACTTTAAATGAATTTGAAGATTCACATTGCTTGTCCACTTTGTGTGGAGGATTTCAATTCAAAAAATCACAATCAGAAATACACTTACTTATTGTTAAACATCTCTGTTGCAATATATAATCTGAAGCATATTGAAGAGTGAGCTGTGTATTTTGGAGTGACTAGGACTGTGGCAGGGAAACTTCAAATGGAACTTGGTGGACCTTTTTGCTGTAGATTTGGAAATAAGTCCAGAAGGCTGAGCTTAATATAACATGTGGCAGGTGGCCTGCATTTGCCTGGAGAATTCCTCTAGGGCAAGACAGCTCAGCAAACACATAAATCCTTTTTTCTCTGTTATCTAGTAGCACACTTAGTTGCCATGGGAATTATATTTATGCAGCAGATCCTCTGCAGTTCAGTTTGTGCCTAAAGTTTAACTGTACAGCTGTTACCGTAAATACTACATGGCAATATTTTCAAAACATAGCGCCTTTGAACAAAAAGAACATGTCTTCTATTATTGATATTGTTATGTTATGAAAATACCATTTTGATTACACTAGGATCATGTTTCCCCAAAAGCTTCATAAGTTGATTTAAAATGTGCCTCCTGTACAGGTCTTCCTAATATTTATTTATTTATTTATTTAGAAAAATAAAATGCTGGATTTACCTGAAGAGTATATTACAGCCAGTGAAATTTGGTAACTTTCAGGACAGAACTTCATGTGACTACAGAGTCCATATACAGTTTTCTGCTTAATTTCAGCCTGTTAGGTTTCCTTATTAGCTCTATATAATAAAATATTAGCGTAGATTTTACTTTAGATGTTTATTGTTTACTCGTAGCTCTGCTTTGCTCACCAGAGACATTTGAAGAGTTTTAAGTTCATTGGCTTTGGTCTGATTATTAGAAAAAATTTTGTTTAAATCCTGGTTTGTGCAGCGACATATAAATCACTGAAGTTTTTGTGCAAAACCAGCATGGGTTTACGAAAAATAGAATTTGTGCTTTTTTAGGAATGAAAGGATTATTCGACACAGTCTGTATCCTGATCCATTCTCTGTAATCTTGATTGCAGAGTATATTAACTAGTGGAATTAAACATAAATAAAGTTCCAGTGCTGAAATTCAGCAGTATCTTGATATTGATTTGAAATTTTCTGCTTTATATAAGTCGAACGTTTACTCTTTCCAAAAAACTGTGGACAAAGTATTCTGCAGTATTGTTTTACATAAATAGAACTGTGATTAAAACACAAAATTAAGGCTTCAATACAAAGTTTTTATGTTAGATTTTAATAGAGGTTTTTTTGGCTCAAATCATACCGGTGTAACGTCAAACTGTGTTCCTGCAGTAATAGTTATTAAGCAAGTTTCCTGGTGTGTGCACACAGCTTCCAGGTATTTGCTCTTTCTGTAGAAACTGTCTGAATATTCAGAAAATAAATTTCAGGAAGATTAAGAGAATAAAGTAAATGCTTTAAACAGCAGCAATTATGAGATCATGAGTTTGCTCTTCCAGTGGTGTTTTGTGTTTCTTGAGTTTGTTTGCTGTTAATCCTGATGCTGAAGAAAAATTACCTCTACCTGCCCAAATTTCTCTTGAAAACTTATTCTGTGTTAAGCTAGGCTGGGTGGCAAACACCTGTAACGTAACAGAACACTTCTATTCCCTCATCATTAGTAGTCATTTAAAAGCAGATGAGAGGAAAAAAAATGTGCGTATTTGCTAGCAGCATTGCTCATTGCCTGTGAGAAAAGGAGTTTATTGTCCAACTGACTGATGGATGCTGTGTGGACAAAGCCTGGTCAGGAAATGTTCCTGGCCAGGATTTGAGACCAGCTCAGTTTTTTGTTTCCCCACAGTACTATTGATTGCTAGAGATCTGGTATGGAGGAGTAGGTCCACAGTCCTAGAGGACTGGAGCTGCATCTTATGTATCATTCTTTTAATGTTTTACTGGACTTAATGTGTTTAAGAAAATTTTGTCTGTTTAAGAGTTCACTAAGTCAATATGCAAACACATACAGTCGCACAATCTATAGCAGATAGGAATCTTTCTGCTGTGACAACTGAGATCACATGGAGTATGAGGACAGGCCCCTCTTGCTTTGATACTGACAGAGAAGTCACCTGTGACCTTGCTCACATCTGAGGTGTTTCTTGGCTCTGTCTGTGCAAGAATAAGCCTGAATGTTACTCAGGAGCAACATTTATAGTGGACTTGAAAATGAAATATAGTAAGCGTCTAAACTTAAAAGATTCACACATGAGAAGTGTGTTGATTGGTCCTGCCTTTTCATGGCATTAAGACTTCTCTAAAAAGACCCTTTCCACTTTTTCTGATGAGGGAGGTTGACAAAATTTTCTGACTTCAGAAAATGAAGTCAATATATGACATAACTTATTCAAAGAAGATTGAGAAATTAGTTGATTCATATTGCAAGGCTACCTTCATGGGGCAAAAATCTGGGGTGCTGCTGTTGCTAGTAAAGAACAGGCAATGATAACAGGAGCTCCTGTCTGATAGCTGACACCTGATGTGTTCAACAGAGAAATGTGGCACTTTTGGGGAATTACTCTGAGGAAATGGTGGGCTTGACATCTATAGATGTCTTCAGATTTAGATTAGCTAATTTTCTATAGGATACACGTTAACCAGTAGAGTCAGTGGTTTCAAGAGAGAAGTTCAGAAGCTATCAGCTGAAACTCAGTGATTGATTATGTAAGAGGCCAAAAGTAGATAACATAACATGTCTTTCTTGTTCTAAATTTCATTATCAATGACGCTCTAAGGGATAAACTATATTGTTTTTTCTTGCATGGTTGTAGTTTCTATTAAGTGTGATCTGAACACAGAAGAGGGGAAACTCCTTCCTTTATGTGCTGCAGAGGGAGCCTACTGAATTTCCAGTAGTTCCTGTACTGAATTCCCTGAATTCCCATCTCTGATAAGTGTTTCCATGAAATTTCCAGACCAAAGCAAGAGGTGTATGTATTGCTTCCTCTACATAAAAAAGGACAGTTTTTTTCATAAATAATGTGGAATTTTTTGTCAGATACTTTTGGAAATTTCTTTGACAGAATTCACAGTTTTAACCGGACATTCAGGAATTAGATGTCATTAGATGTCTAATTAGACTGCTCAGAGTCCAGAAATACTTAGATGAATAAAAATGTAATACTGTTATTGCCAGACAACTTAGTGCTTCCTATCTAGAGGTTTCTAATCATAGAATTAGAAAATAATTTGGGTTGAAAGGGACACTTAAAGGTCATAAAGGCCCTGCAATGAGCAGGAACATCTACATTTAGCTTTTTATTTTAGTGGCATGCTATGCTTTTAGAAGAGATGGTGAGACAAAAAGTGTAAAATAATTGAAATATCTATATCCAGTACTGGGACTGGAGCCCACACGAAAGATGAAGTACTATTTGCATAAGAATATAGTGGCAGGACAAGGGAGAATGGCTTTAAACTGAAAGATGGTAGGTTAAGATTACATTTTAAGAAAAAATTCTTTGCTGTGAGGGTGGTAGGCACTGGAACAGATTGCCCAGAGAAGCTGTGGCTGCCCCATCCCTGGAAGTGTTCAAACCCAGGTTGCATGGAACTCTGAGCAACCTGTTCTAGTGGAAGGCGTCCCTGCCCGTGGCTTGGGGTTGGAACCAGATGATTTTTAAGGTCCCTTTGAACCCCAGCCAACCTTATGACGATTGTATGTTTCTATATTAAGATATTTATGCTTCACCTCACTCGTGTCTTAAAACTTGCTTTTCTTGTAGCATGTAGCTTGATATCTAAAGGGATTTCAAATGATGTTTACTCTTTATGGAATGCCACATCTTTTTTTCCTCTTCAGGTGTTTGTAGTTGATGGACTGCAGATATGTTATGCTAGGTTAGTCAGAGAGAATATAAAATCAGCAAAATTAGGATCAGTTTCCCCAGAGCAACAGAAGGTTTCACACCATTCTGCTCTAGCAGACCCAAAGAATCAGTGATAAACCCCAGGGGTAATGCTGGCTGGAAATATTAATTACTTTTACACATAAACTCTAAAAGGAGATACCAAGAGGAAAAAACTGTGAGGAAGAAAGTAGGTTTGGATTCTGGATACTGTAAGCCATCCTGTAACAGAAGTGAAGAAAATCACACCAGCAGGCTTGCACCCCTTCTGCCTTTTCTGAGCTCAGCAAGAATCTGCGGTGTTGACTGCACGTGAATGCACATATTGCTGTCTCCATTACAAGTTCCTGTACTGGTCTAGATGCCAGTTATTGCTTTTTTAGTGCTAGTAGCTGACAGAAGACAGCAAATTTTGAAGGATTTTCCCTTTTCATGTGAAGGGGTTTGATAATCATGGTGCTTGAAATAAGAAAAATATGTGGAGAAACCTGCTAGTCAGCATCATGCATGGGAAGTAGGAAGGGGAATGCAGGTGGATGGAATGAAACTGTCAAAGCACTGTGCCAGTCCTCTTCCTCAAAAGTTTTGTACTCTATTTGTTTATTTATTTTCATATATATCTTCCCCACCCCACTTTTTTTCTCTCCCTTACTGGACCTCTGTGTCAAACTTAACTGTATATTTTACAAAAATAAAAGTTAGTGTCTCTGTGGGGCAATGAGAACGGGGGACAAATGATCCGACCTTTTATTGTGGTGGCTCTTGATCACTTTAAGCACTGATGATAATCTGTTCTTCAGTCAGAAGAGGTGGAAAGATCCCTCAAGGATGAGACTGTGTGAAAATTCCGAGGCATGTCCTTACTTGACCCGAAGCTGCTGGTTGTTGCTGGAGCTGTGTTTGGTGTCAATAGTTAGAGTACAACTGCTCTTTCTTAAGAGCAGAGTTTTCTCCCCTTGTGTTTCATATTTTTACTTCATTGAGTAATCATCTTACCTTGTTCTCCAGAACCTGAAGCTCAGTGCTCTCATTTTTTCTCTTCACTAAATTGTTTAAGAAAACCAAGTAGTGTTCTGCATAGTAGCATTTCAAAGGGCATTTATTCCACTAATTTTTTGCCCAGAGAGGCTGAAAATAATTACTTTTCAGCTTTACTTGTCACCACTGTGGTAATAGAAAACAAGACAAATACTTTGAAACCTATTCTTACCACTTTAACTGTCTTTGAAAGGCTCAAGTATACTTTTTATACTAAAAAATAAATCAAGTATAGTAGAAATTTTCCCACTGTCTTATTTTGGAAATATCTAAATCTTATTTATCTTTTAGTAAGGTAAGATGTTACTTTACTAAATTTTCTGATTTTATCTTTCAGTGAGGTAAAAGGGAAATACTGAATATGTGCACCAGAAAGTTTTTATATGTTTTGCATTTCAAGGTTTTGATTTACTAGTATAATTTTATGTTTTCCTTGCTCTTGTGTATCTTCTGATCTGTCAAATACTGTTAAAATGAAAACTGTACTAATCATCATCAGTTTCATTCCTTTTGAATAATGGTTACTTTTCTTACATACAGTTGGTAAATTTGTTGGTTTGGATTTTTTCTTCCTTTTTTTTCTTGATTAGCTTTGTATTCTTGAACTCTTTGCTTTTGACAGCACACTCAAGGAGTTTGAGAAACCAGTTTGGCTTTGAGGGTGTGGCACCTAAGACATGAAGCTTGTGCATTATTAGAAGGCTGACCACTGTAAGGAATGTGTAAGACTCTCCAGGGAACACCCTGAAACACCAAGGATTCTACTCCCACAGGTGCACTGTTCCTTCTGGTGAAATCACTGGGAGATTCTGTGCCTACGTATGAGACTAACCTACGTGCAACTTTTCTTAGTTCCATATATTAATTGAAAAGATCTCAGCATGTACATTTTATAAATATATACTGTGTAATTACATAAATCATATAATGTTTAGAATGTTTCTCCTACTGGTAGCAGTCCTGCTGTCAGATACCATGCTAAATAACAATAATATATGAGAAACGGAACAAAAAAAAACTTCTGTGTGATTTTTATCTGCCTTGTTCCTTTACTTTCTTAGTTGTACATAAAATGTCTTGAGGCTGTAGACTTGTGTTATTGATGTCTGTAGAAACTTACTGAGTCATTTGTGCAGGAATTGTTCATATTTATTCTGAAAATGCAACAGTATTATCAACCATTTTTAGAAGAAAAGTTGTTGGTTTTATGTTTTTTTCTGTGCATAACTTAAGCTTGTTGGAGAAAGGGCAAGGCTTGCTTTTCTTCAGCTGAACTCATCCACCAAGTCTCACATTTTGATGTGAGGAGAGTGTTCCTAGTTAACTACGAAGGAATCTGGGTGGCTTTAAAATTAGCACTTAAAATATCATTCAAGATATCCCCTACTAAGACTTTCATCCTATATATTTTTATTTTATTGTTGGTTGCATGGTTGATGGTGCACAACAGGATAGAATATAGAACAATATGTGGCCTTGTTACCACTTTGTAGATCTCAGTGGAGTTTGAAGTTGCTGAGAGTTGAGGGCCCCATATCTGCACTGTTTTCTCACTTGTACAGCTGTTGCTAGCTGCTTCCTTTTCATTTGGAAAAATGGAGATTTAGAAATTTACATAATCTGATCTACAGTCTGTACAAACAGAATTTCAGATGCTAATTTTCACTTATTTGCTAATCAAAGGTTTTGAAAAGGCAATGTTAGTGTATTATTAATAACTTTAAAGTACATCCTGTTTATGAGGTAATAACCTTCTGTCATGGACTGAATTGACTTTGAGTTTAATTAGTTCAGAATTTGTTTAATACTGAGTTAATCAACCTTACACTTGCTGTGGAGAAATTTTGGGTTTGTGTATTTTTTGACCAAGCTAAGCTTAAAAAGTACAAACTAGCAAATTGTGGATATGCCATAAGAAAATAAATATATGTAATATATTTTTGAAACCCTCTACCTATGCAATCAAAATTCACTATACAAATAAAATTTTTAAGGTTGTTTGCTTTTTAAAAATCCTTATTGCTTTCCAGTTTCACAGAATTTTATTGCTTAGAATGAGATCTGAGAAAGGAAAATAAGAGAAGGAAGTGGCAATATATAGACATATGTATGTTTCTGTATGTCCATAGATGTATAGTGTTAATTTGATTTGAACTACTATAAAGTGTAACTTAATACATTTATAATCATGACGTGTGACAATACTTCTGTCTTATTTGAAACTGGAGTGGATATTTTACAGTGCAAAGAGTATAACCATGTCTGTTTAGTATCTATTTGCATAGTAAGTAGCCCAAGTGGTAGTGATTTAATGCATGGAAGTTTGTTAAAAAATTTGAACTAATGAACTGGCTTATAAATACTGTAAAGTGCACAGGAATTTTTGGCAAGCTTCGTAAGCTGTAAGAGCAGGACACTTGACGATTGCAAACTTCTCTTTTTTTACGTAATTGAATATGAATTGCTTGAAATTATTTCAGCATGGACTAAATATGACACTTCAGAAGTTTAAGCCTAACCATAGTGGTGAGGAAGCTCCACTAATTTTTTCCTAAAATGTTAATCTGAGAACAAATACATTCTATAACAGGTCTACAACAGAAAGGTGGAAGGGGAAAATAAGTAGTTTTGGACACCTGTGTGACTGAACCAAGTTGAAGACATTTTTACAAAATCAAGCCTCTTTGTGTCATTGGTGTTTCAAGATTTGTTATCAGTCTAAACCCCAAATTCTTTAGCTCAAGCACAAGTTACAGATATTGCTTGGTACAATCGGAAAACCTGTATGTTCTGGAAATTGGAACAAATTATTATAATTGTCTTGGTTTTAAAATGAATGATGAAATCATCAACTGTATTCCTCTTCCACTGTTTAAAAGAAGGAAACCAAAATACAAAATAGAAATGAAAAGTATTAATCAGATAGACTAAATCATTTGCGTCTCCTCATTACTCCTTCCTGGTTTGCTCTGAAGTATTTAACTAAACTATATCTACATTAAATTTTTGAAATCAGTCCTTAGGAAGACAGAATGTCACAAGTCTTTAACAAACCTCTGAGAGACAAAATGCAAGACACCTACAAATATTTGAAAATATAAGTTATAGCATCTTGATTTGTGTGTTAGAATAAAATGTAAATTAGAAATTGAATTAATTTCTTGTGGATGGAATTTCTTTTAGTGTGTGAAAGCAAAGACGACCTGTTCATGTTCTGAGGAAGAAATAATGAAAATGTTTGCAAATTGTATGTTTCTTTGTTGCAAAGAATCAAATAATAAGATTTTTTTTTAAATTTGAGCTTTGTATCTGTTAAAACAGAACACTATCACCCAAATGTACTTTCTAGCTAAGGACTGTGTTATGTTACCTTTAAGAGTTGCATGGCTAAAGCAGCTTTCCTTGGACCTTGATGTCCAGGTAATCAATGTTCTTATCAGCAAATATTTTCATTGCCATGTTATAAGACCTGACCTACTGGCATCCAGATACAAACTTTAGACTGTATATGTGGGCACACAACAATTTCAGTCAGACCAACATACAATATTATACTGAATACTTAAATAACCAGCTTAACTTACGCCTTGAGGAGATACCATCATGAAGGCAAACTAAAATCCTGTGGCAAGGGAGAAGGGGAGCATTGAAATTAATTTCTTGTTTCAATTCTCATTGAATTTTTTTTGTATACCTTCCAATGCTGTCAACTCTGTCATCCTTCTAAGGTTACTAAAGGCATTTTCAACTTTCAAAGAGTGTACATCTGAATAAAATTACAGGTACATAGACAAATGCTTTTACTAAATGTGCTCATATTTAATCCACATAGCCGAAATGCTTCTCTGAAGGCTTTCATATGTTGCATGTTCTTCAGAATGCAAGAAGTATACTGGGCTTTTTGACAGGCACCATCTCAAACTGGTGCAAAGCTGATTGTTCCTTGTGCAGTGTTATATTTGCAGGACTGATTTCACATATTTCAATACAATCGTGAAATGTGTGTTCATAGCCCAGAAAGCCAACCATATCCTGGGCTGCATCAAAGGAAGCCTGATCAGCAAATCTAAGGAGGTGATTCTGCCCCTCTACTCTGATGAAACCCCACGTAGACTACTGCATCTAGCTCTTGGGCCCTAAGCACAGTAAAGATAACAACCCATCGGAGCAGGTCCAGAGAAGGACCATGAAGAAGACTCAAGGGATGGAACACTACAAGGAAAGGAGACCTCATTGTGGCCTTTTGATGCTTTAAACAGAGCTTACAAGAAAGGTGGGATAGGGCAAGGGGTAAACTAAAAGAGGGAAGATTCATATTGGATACAAGGATGAAAGTTTTTTACAATATGGGTGGTGAGGCCGTAGAACAAGTTGCCCAGAGAGTTGGTGGATGCCCCATCCCTAGAAATATTCAGTTGAGGTCAAGCTGAATGGGTTGTTGAGCAACCTGATCTAGTTCAATATGTCACTCATCATTACAGGAAGAATTGGTCTAGATGGTCTTTAAAGGTCCCTTCCAATTAAAACTATACCAAGTTTCCATGATAGTTGTATCTGATGTTTAGGGAGTTCTATTTTTGTCTTGTTAGAGTTAATGCTTATATGCTGCCTTTGGGCTAGATTAATCATTGGGTTGATATCAAGTTTCATTTCTTTTCTGAGGACATACTACTTCATTTGTCAGTCAAAGCAGCAAATCCAAACTGTACTTTTATTGTCTGGATCAGTTCCCTGAAAAATATTAAAATATAAGTTATGTTGATTTTTTGGAGTTAAATTCAAGTAAAATTAAGGTTTTTCTTTCTGTGGCTCTAGCTATAAGCTTAATGCCACCTCAGTTTTTGATGTAGCTTTTATGTCTATATATTATTCACGGCACAGGATTACCACTTCAACATCCATATTTCTGTTGGAATCTGAAGTGTCCTTTAAATATCACATTGGGCAGATTATTACGACTTCCTACTGTCATTTGAAAAATGAAACCATACTATGTCCGTATTTATCCTTGTCTGTTTATGAGAAGCTGGCTCAGGGTTTTATCTCCTCCAAGCTAGATGACTATAATGCTTTGCTCACTGGCATGCCAAGTGGTCTCATTACCAAGCTTGAGCAAAACTCTTTTGCCAGAGAAGTATATCTTGCAAAAAAAGACAGCATATCTCCCTAATCCTAGCATCACTGTATTGGCTACTCAGAAACAAAGGATTGATTGTGAAGTTGACCTGTCAGCCCCTTCATGGTCAAGGTCCTGAATATATCTCCAGATTTAATTTTGAGATATATTGCTTCCAGGCCTCTGTGCTCTTCAGTGCCCTCTTAGTGCAAGTTCCAATTACAAAACTACAAACCTTGCGTGATGGAGGATTTTACCATTATGCCCAAAAGCTAAGGAATAAGCTGCCTTTCTCCGTTTAGGAAGTTCATGCTCTTTGCTTAAATCTCCTCTTCTGAAGATTTGCTTGTCTGTCTTTTTCCTTTTTTATTGAGTGATATTTTACACACCATATCTCAAATCATTTGGGGACTGTAATACATTCTACGCTGCTATGCAGAATTACGTGGTAATTGTAGTTTTAAGCAGAGCTACTTGAGATTTTTTTTCATTGGTTGGGAAACAACTTTTAAAAATAAATAATTTTTGTCAAAAGACAAAGCAGTTAATAAAAAAGATTCTTAGATTTAGGAGAAAAAATCAAAGAGGAGTGCCTCAAGATTACTGCACCCTCCAGTATTTAAGAACTGGTTGCTTATTTGGATTTGGAAAGCTCAGAGTCAAATGTAGCTATCTTCCCTTTTTCTGAAACATTTTAATTATCAAGCTGTCGGCAACTCTAGGGTGAGACTTTTAAAGTCACTTCTATGATGAATATGTTGTTCATGTAACTAAGATTAATTGATGCTTAGACCTGAAATTAGAAATGATACATCTTGCTATAGACCATATGCTGTTCTAGGGTAAATATCTGTATTTTACCTCCTTCTTTTGTTGTATTGCTAGAGAAAACAGAAAATATTCTAGTTTTCATCTCAGCATGGAAGCAACAAAAATTTTTAATTGCTTCTTGAAATTTATATTTACTTCCTTTTCACATAAAGAGACTGATTTACTTTTATTAGCAAATAGTCCTTTCCAGAAAAAGTGATTTGTTTTAATGTTTAAGTTAAACACAAGAAATTAAATTGTTAATATTAAAATATTTTAACTCCTCCAAAGTGCATAAATGTCACTGTCAAAACAAATTACCTTTGTAACAACCTTATAATAAATGGATAGAAAGTGGGTAAGATGATATTTCTTAAGAGACAGAGAAACAGGGACTGTGATATATAATATAGTAATATAGACAGAAAACGATGACAACCTAGATGAGACTTTTAGCTCTTTGGATCTCAGAGATCTCATACAGAAAGAATGGGCAAGATTTAGGTATAAGCTGAATGTGACAGCTTGTAAAAAGATGTGCTGAAGCAGCCACTAGAAAGGTGGAGGTAGAGTTAGGATCATGTGGTAATAGAAAAAGTGAGAGGGTGAAAAGGAAGAGAAAGCTATGGAAAAAAAATATGGTCTGTGTTGAAGAGAAAGTAGGGTGTGGAGATAGGCTGCTGCCTGTGGAGGGATTAGACACTCTGGTGAGGAAAGCTAGAGTGAATGCATTTTGTGGAAGTCAAATGGAGATTGTCTAGAGAGGAGAGAAACTCAAATGTCTATTTTACATTACGCATTCCATGCTTTGAGTGTTTGATGCATCACATAATGGACAAACTGGTAGTTCAACAGAAAAACAAGCAGGTTACTGCTCAGTTTGGGTGGGAGAGATGGGAGATGACATCTCTCTCCCTCCTCCCTGTGGGTGCTGCTTAGTATCTACATGCTAGGCCTTGACAGGTTATGAATATTTGGCTCAGTTCATTGTCATCAACCATGGTTTTGTTTCAACAGCTTATTAATAGCCTTAGATGTACTTCATAGCAGCAACAGATTCTGTACAGCTACAGCAGCTACCAAAGCTAAGAGTTTAAAATTTTATGTAGTGCCCAGGTGAGTGATGAGGAGATTTATGCAAAGACACAGACTAAGACACCGCTCCATGTTTAAGTAGATCTACAGGAAGGCTTTTGCAGCGTCTAAAATTTTTTGGCAGCACTTATGGGGAGGCTAAAAGGGTTAAATTATTTATATTTAAAAATTATATAATGTTTGCATATTTACATGTATATAGTTTTTTGATATGAAAAAGACATGTTTTTTCCACTATGTCAGGAAAGAAAGGAAGGAGTGTATGACTATGGGGAAGAAAAAGGGAGGCATTTTCAGTGACGTATCTGCTTCTCTTAAACTTGCTTGGCTGATATTTATGTGGAATTTCCATAGTCGTTTTATGTGCTAATGTGAAATCAAATTTCATGCTGGATGATAGAGATTGGTTAAGATTTTTTTCTACAAATTAGTAATTATTTGTAAAATAAATAGCAGTTGTTATCCTTTTGCTAGAGAAAACAAGAGAGAGAGGAAGAAATTAGATATTGTTAAATGGAAATGTATGTGATTCTTCAAAATAACTGAATATATTACCTTCAAAGAATTTAACTGAATGCTAATTGTACTTTAGTATATATAAGCACTATTAGTGAATACAGATATGACTTAAAGTAAAAAGTTTTACCATCATAGTATTTTCCTTTCACCTGAGCTTCTAACAGGTTAATTTCTTTTCCTTTGTGGATTACAAAGAAAATATTGTAACATAGGAGGTATTAGCAGTCTTATCAGCCAAATAAATGCAAAGTTTATTCCAATTAAAACAACATGTATAGTTCATATAAACCCATTCATTTCAATTTATAGGTATTTAAGGTGGAATTGAAATGTTAAAATTTTACAGAAAGCTTTCTGTAGTAGTTCTATAAAATGAAACTGTTCTCAGTTTAGTTTTGCAATATGTGACCATTTGGGGAATCAAGGTAGTATTAAAACTTCTTTTAAACAAAAAAAATGACACTGATTCTTTTGTTGTTGGACTGTTCAAAGTTAAACCATAATGAAAACAAGCATTCTGATATTTTAAAGGAATGGTTGTAAAGAAAGCGGTTGATCTTTGTTGTATGAGGCACGTTGGAGAACTGACTTATCACAGCTTGTTTGCAAGGTTTCATCATCTCTTCTGAAACTATGACTTTTTGTGGTGGATTTCTTTAGCTTTACTGCCTTTACACACAGTGATTTATAAAGTCTTTTTTTTTTTATGTATCTTCAATCCAGAAATTTCCCCACAGGTTTTCCGTCCCTCTACTCCTCCCCCATTATTTCCCAAGCCATGTGATACATTTTCAGGAATACATTCACCATGCAGTTTAAAAACCAACCAGACAAAACACCAACCTGAACACATAGCCCATATAATGTCTTGGATAAAATATCTTCACAACTCTTCATGCCTTTATTTTTTCTTTGACCACATACTTCATGGTTTTCATTCATTGTAGAATCATTGGATAGTAATCAAATAAATGAGGCCTATCAGAGCTCAAGTGCCTATTTAAATTAAAGGAAAGCAGTGAAATTGCTAATACTTTGCTCAGATGTGAGCAAATGACTTACACACATGTAGGCAGCAACAAAGAAGAACAGTACATGCTTTTTGGTAATACGTGATCTGGGCAGCAGAAAAAAGAAAGGAAGCTTGGAAAGTGCTCAGTTGTGTTTTTGGCAATATTTTGCTCCACAAATTGCTGCCAGAGCAAGAACAGTAGCGGACATTGTCTAAAGCAGCTCTGACCATCATCTGAACTCTTGGACCACCCTATGGTTGGATGGATGGTTGCCGGGACATTTCTTTCAGGGGAAGAGTTTCTTCCTTTGCTGTTGCATTTTGGCTGCCTTGTCTTTAACCAGTATGTTTCTTTTTGAGGTGTTAATCTCTTTGCTGCTCCCACAAATGTCATTTGCTCTGTAGGCAGTCACTGAAGTCCTCTCTGTCCTTCAGGATGTAACTTCCACTTCAGATTTCAGTCTTATTTTTACTTGGCTTACAAAAATGAGTCTGAATATAATTCATAAATCCAGGAAACCTGAACAGTCTTGCAGGCACCAAGCACTCAGCAGGAATTAAAACCTTTCTCTTTCCTGATAGTGTAATCTTTTTAATTTCCTGGTTTATAGGAGCAGAGGAATGAAGAGGAGGACCAGGGAAGCTGAGCACAGCACAGGACAAAAGTAATAAAGAGAGAGCAAGACACCTTAAAAGCTGTTAAAAGCAGCTGCTTTTTGAAACTGATGAAGGAAATAGAAAAAGCTATTGGCTAAGGCCAAATGCAGGCTGAAATTCCAGAAGTGACCTGCTGTAAACCCACTTGGCAAGTGAGCGATCTCTGGGTATTTAATGCTGAGATGCTCTGGGGTAGATGGAGAATAGCCAAGCACGATGGCTCTATGCTAAGAAAATAAGCAGGTTCTTATGTGATTTCCCACTGTTTTGTGTGTCACTGGAGTATGGTCATAGCAGTAAAGGACGTGACTACGCACTGCTGAAACTGTAGTTGGATAGCTGCTGGCACTCGTAACACTCACTATTTCTAGGAGAAAGGATGTGAATCAGATGGTTAAAATTATTTAGATTTTTTTTAACAGATCATAAAATGCTTCATGTAATGCTAACACCTGCTTTCATTGGCTGATGTTACATACTCCTGAGGCCTTTGCCTTCATATCATCACTTCTGGTATGTCAACAATAGCTGAGAAGTGTTCCTGCTTTATAAATGGTCTGCAAAATTTTTGCTTCTTACACAAAGTAGCAGATAAGTGGTGGTTTTCTCATACATCTAATCACAACTGCATGCATCTAAGCCCAGTCCATTTGTACTCTATCTGAAAATTATAAGTTCCAATGCATGGGGTCTACTTTAAATATATAATATCCAGAATATTTTGTAAACATTTTTTTTTTCTTTAGGTGAATAGAAAGTAACACTAAAGCTTTTTTTTTAATAGATGAAAGTAATGCAGACAAAAAGATTTGCTTTGTAGGTTCTCAATAAAATATAGTTATGATTCTTAGGTAGATGTGGTGTGATATGGACCTTTTAGCATACTATGCTTTCTCAGCTAAGGTAGAGGGAGTACTTTTGCAGACATAGTTTGTGTGGTGCTGCAGAAAAGTAAGGATTTCATTCTGTCCTCTTTATATACTGGGTGAATTAAGCTTGTGAGAAAGAAGGGGGCACATAATAGGACTCTCTTTGGCTGAGCTTGGCAGGAAGGTGTAGTGGCCTTTGAAACTTTAGGAGGTATTCTTTGGTTCCTTCAAACTTCAGTTGTGTGGTAGTTTAAAAAAAAGTTATGTAATACGGTGACTTAAATAAGCTTGTTTGGTTTTAGTCTCTGAATAAATAATACATTCCCAGTCTTACGTTTCCTGTAACAAAGTGAAATGTGAATAGCAATATAAAGTCCCAAACATTTTGATCCCTTTATATTTTTTCTTGCCTTTTTTAGTGCTTACTCTGTGCTCAGAGACTAATACCAAGTGGAATTGAACACCTGCAGCCCTCGCTTCGAGTTATGCTGTATATTGCAGATGAAAGGAACTGCAGGTGCCCTATCCTTCTCAGAACTTATCCCATGTGCCACTGCAAATCTGGAAGGACTTACTGTTCAAGCAGTCTCAAGATGATTTTTTTATTGCTGGATATAATTTAAGTATATGACAGTTTATGTCAATTCTGTGTTTATTCACCCCAATGATATGCCCATTTCTCTAATGTTTTGAGGGCTTGGGGATGGTTTAAAATTATTTATATAAGAAGATCTCATATGGGGATGTTCTGGAACTTCTTTGCCAGGAATGATGAATGCAGCTAGCCATCAGCTATATCTTCTCTGTATAACCTGTTATATGGCCAGTTATCTGACTACTTACTGCTCTTGTCCGTGATTCTAGATGTCTACGTGAAAAATTGGCATGTTTTTCAGGATTAGGAAATAGTGTTGTCCATGCAAGGAATTGATTTTGCATTTGATTTTGGTTCTTGGAGAATAGTGATACCAACAGTCCTATTAATAACAAACAGCAGAGAGCAAAAAGGCTCTGCTTAATATTCTCTGAATCTGAGTTGTATCTTAGGTAAGAGGACTTCTTCATCTTTTCCTGGAACTGTTTCCCTCTTAGGTTCACTTAAGCCAGACATTCCTTCTAACCTTTCCAGCTTCAAGGAGAAAATTAGCTAGTTTTGCCATTTAAGAATTCTGGCCTCTCACTGCAACCTTTGCCTGGATATGGGCCTGAAGTATATGATTTCAGCCATACGGTGTAAATGCAGGGCTACCATATGTTAATACAAGAGCAGAGACAGGGCACGTGGGGTTTGGGGAATAGCTTAAGATACACGTATTATCATTAAAAAAAAGAATTGCGTGATCTTGCACATGTTGCTCGAGGAATGAGTTCCAACATCTGAAGTGATCTGTGGTTCAAAAATCATCATGTAAGAAACTACAGATAAATTATGTGGTAAGGGAAAGTAGGAAATGGTACAAATATTAAATTTAAAGGGTAATGTAATGAAGTTAAACATCATGAACAAATAAAAAGTCTTCTGTGCAGCTCACAGTAGTATATGGCCCGACATGATTGTCACAACTGAGAAAATACAGAATGCATTTTGCAGGCTGTGCTAGTAGGTGTTGGGAGAGGGGGAGAAGATGGAACAATCCTCTTACCTCTGCCATTGCTGGAACCAGTGAAACTACCCGTATCACTGTCTAAACAAAACAAACCACCTCCAAAGCACTTAGCACCTAAAACTCTTTGCAAACAATTAATTAATTTCCAGAGTACTCTTTTTGAGAATTTAATTCAAAAAATGTTTATAAAAGAAAGTGAAAAGCCACATAGAAATACAGACCTTAGCTTTGAGTCCAGAGCCTAAATATTTTCCCACACCTGTGGTAATGCCCATATTACCTTGTTGCCTTTGATCTTTACTCCTGTGTATATCAGAAATAGCTCATAGGAGTCAGAGGAGTACACAGTTGTTCAACCAATAAATGTCATTAGCCTGAGAATCACCTGGACATGACAGACTCTATTGCAAGTGTGTAGTTTAACTAAGGGTACACAGGAATGATATTTCATACTTAAGATTCAATGTCTTTGATTTTGATATTACTGGAAAGTCATCTATCACATTTGTCTCACAGGGCCTTTTTTATGTGTTTTATAACTTATTAAACCAGAATGTAAATCAGCTTTAGTTGATTTACACTGAATATATTTAAACTTGTTGGAATTATTTGGATTTTTTTTAAATTCGCCTTATACCACACCATTATGAAAACCAGTCAGAAAACCATAGACCATATGTAGTATGTATCATTGAAGATAAATACAGATTGCTAATATACAATATAGTCACATACTGCATTTTATTGGTAGCCTTTTAAAAATCCTCTTAATTATTTACAACAAGATAAATCATTTAACATTTTCAATTTTAATTATTGGCAGAAATCAGCATTTAGTATTCTATGCCAAAGTTTTAAACTTTGCATAGATTCTGAATTTCCTCTAAATAGATTTCAATTAAGCTTCTTGCCTTTTAAATTTTTTTTTTCCTGGGGTATAATTGAAAATATAAAAGACCCATTTAAATCACCACCCTCTTCTCCAAAAAGAAGCAAGATTACATACCCAACAGCTTTTGAATTCTTGAAATGCCTTCAGACGTTTTCAGATATTTGTTTTAATAATTGTTAAGAGTTTATTATGATGCATTAATTGTGCGCTCTGTAAGTTATTAAATAGTAAGTTCAACATATTAATTTTTCATGTTATTGTTGTCAATGCTATATTTAGGAATGAAGCATTAATTAAAATTCTCCTTTAAAGTTTTTTTCTAAAAGAAAGCAGTATGTGTACTTATCAAGATACATATTTGATCTTTGGGGAAATGATCGCAAGCAAAGTTTTGATACAGCATATGCTGAACTTGAATTAAAAAGATTTTGGTTATGTAGAGTTCAAATTACCTTTGACATATTTTTGCAGGTTAGTTACAAATTCTCAACTAAACATAGAACTCTTCTTTATCGTAGAGCCTAACATCAGATTTTAATCATATTTTGTACCCACAGGGTTTTAGGTTTCCAACAGGCCACCTGTCTCAGACATTAAAAAAATCACAGGACAGATGGGAAGGTGAAAGTGGTTGTCCTTGGATAAAGAAATTCTAACACTGCAGGAACAGTCACAGTCAAGGCTGGCCAATATATCAGACATATTACCCCTTTCTTCTAGCATTGCTGTATCATGATTGCAAATTTCCCTTTAGTAGTATAAATATAGAATTCATCACTTATCCTTTTTCAATAGCATGATTCTCAAAACCTGTCTCTTTTCCATGTGATCTATGAACCGCTGAGGGATAACATGACATGCATAGTACTTCAGCAAATATAGTGTGTCTTGTACGCATACCAGAGCTCCTAGAATTCCTATGTTGTTTATTAATGACACAAGGTATGACTATTTATTTGTGCAGACCTCTGGCACTGGTTTGATAGGTGTGATGTATTTTAATATGTCAAATTTACCAACCTCAAGAAAATTGGTTATTGGAAAAAAATGTGAAATGGTTTCTTCCCATGTATTGTCATTGTTTCCCACAGGGATAATAGTTTTTGTACATCACTGGCCAGTATAATGTGGACTAACTCTCCATATTACATAGGAAACATTCAGCAACACTTTAAACTGCAAGGGGCAAATTCTGACCTCAGGTGTATGTATCCAGTTTTTATTGATCTGGGTATTTAAGAGCCAACAACTCATTTGGAATGATTAATTTGTGAGGAATGAGAGAGCGGGCAAATAATAGACTCTCCTGCATCTGACTTACGTGAAGATCCCATTCTACTCAGAGCTCTTTCTAGTCTTCCCTGAGACTAAGGAGAAAAATGTTAATGGCAGTATATACTTTTCAACAGCTGTTAAGCGTGCAGAGGTTCAATAACAAGCATTAAGCCTGTAAGGTTTCACCTGACCTACACAGAGTGGTGCTACTAGGTGGCCTGGAGAAAGGTCTGTGCAAATTACCCAATACCGCTGTCCAGCCTGTGGCACTGAAGAATCTGGATTTCCCTGCCTAGAAATTCATAATTTTAGATACCATTTTGAAAGTCCAAGAGAATCCATATGCAGGGGAGAAAAAAAAAAATCTTAGTAGAGGTTGTAAATTCACAATGTAGATTGCTTTCTCAGTGTATCTTTTGTTGTATGCCAGCTATTAATATAATCATTTACAAGGGTAAAATCAGAGTTCCCCTCTCTGATTAACAGTGCCCATCCCTCTGAAAGGAGTGATGCTGACAGTCAGTATGAGCCCTTAGAATTTGATCCTTAGGGGAGGAAATTGAAACGGCTATCTATTTTTCATGCTTGTTCTAACCACTGTGCAAAGAGAAGCACATGTGATTTTATTCTAGATTCTGGTTTTGAATAAAGTCATAACTGCAGTGATATTTTGTGCAAAACCTACCCACAGAGGCATCATTTAGGCAGGACCTGAGGACACAGCAGATCAGGGATATAGTTATTGGATATAGTTGTCTGATAGGTGCATAATGATTGTGCCTTACCGTGCTTGGGTGAGACCAAGGATGTTTCATGTCATGAACAGAAGTGGAACTGTAGAGGTTGAGGCAGCCTCTGGGAACCGAACAGTCTCTGTTCTTTAGAAACTCTCAAAATTTACATGAGGCTGAAGAAATGCAGTTCTGATCCTAGTCACCCTCCAAATTTCCAGATTTTTATTCCTCAGTTCAGTGGCACATATTTTTTAATTAATTAATGCTTGCAAAGAGTTTTACGTGAAAATTCCTCTGGTTATTTTGTTTAAACAGGTATATAGGTAGTTCTACTTGTCCCAGTAATGATCTATCTTGGTCTAGATCCTCTTTGTAGAGACATGAATCCTCTTCAAAGTGCTTACATCTCTATATGAATCTAAAAAATAGGATTGGAAGGACTTGAGTTGGAGCTGGGGGTAGCAGGGGAAACGATCAACACAAGGTATGTACTTCTGAGCGCAGATCTTTGCTATCAGATGCAATCATAATCTTTCTTATAAACTTGCTTGGTTCCCTCTTCAGATCATGAAGAATGTTTGTCTCTACTGATTTCTGGCCCAAATTGCTGCTCTCTTGGTAGGTAAAAGACCAACATGGAAGATGGATGGCAAAGTGCTTGGCCCTCTTAATAAATGTGAGAGAGTTCCCTTTATAGTCACTGCAGTGTCAGTTAGTGGGTTTGTGGGAAACATCTGAGTCATTAACAAACATGATTTGTTCATTCTTTACCTACCGATACCCCTGAAAGTTTTTTCTCAGAAGGTTTTAAGTCATCTATGAGCAGGGCTCACTGGGAGCCGTCTTCTGCTCTGAAATCTTTAAGAAAGTCTATTCTGACAAATAATTTCAGCTCCATGGACTATAATAAATTTGTTTGCTCTTGTATTGTGGTGCATATTTGCATAGAATGTAATCTCTCCCTTTTTCTCCTTCGTTCTAACACCCCTCACCCTCCTGCTTTGTCCTTAATAAATACGTTTGTATAGAAATAAGGATGTGGAAAGACAAGCATGCCTAATATTGAAGGACAGTATGCTTGTGCCTAATACATTAGAGCAATTGTTCAAGAATAATTCATCTTACGTGAAGATTACCCCTGTAAGGCTGCCAAGGTCACAGCGACTTTATCAGCTGTACAAATGCTGCTTGTGTGTTTTAAAGGGATAGCCTTAACATTTCATGAAATTTAGTTGAAGCAATTTTATTTATTTATTTCTTAAATTTTGTTTTCTCTATTCAGATATTTGATACTTTTTTTCTTCCATTTTTTTTCCACCTCATCTTTTCGTAATTTATATAAATGTGGTAGAATTACTTCCAGATTAGTTCTGTTTCACTCTAGAGCAGCAGCTCCCAAATGTGAGGTGCTGAGCCCAGAGGTGGGTTGTGAATGAAACCTTGGAAATGCTTTTTTACAGTGTTTAGGCTTTTCCATGAGATATAATTCAATTAGCCTTGTACAGAAAACAGGAGTGGTGAGGGAAGGTGTGACCAACTGCCAGAGCCCTCTTTTAATTCAGTGTTAAAAGAAGCCACTGACATACATTTAAAGTAGAGGAGCCTTGAGTAAGTGTAAAGCTTCAGACAATTCAGAGATATGGCAAGAATTTTAACCAGAATAGGAAATGTTCTGATTAAAAGTGCCCTGCACCTCTTTTAGTGAAGGTAACTCCCTAAAGATCCCAAGGGCAAAGATAAAAAGATAAGGGGTAAGACCTTTGTTTTCTGTAAATCTAGCAAAACCTATTTAGTTTTCTAGGGGTAAGGTACTCTACACCATCTAAGAACTGACCTATAAACCCTCTAAATATATTCCCACTTTCCTTCTTTCAAACTGTTTTTCTCTCTGGAATGCCTAGTATCTGCATTTTTTTTTGTAACAAACTTTGCATTTAGCATGAAATAAATGAATTTGCTTTGCATTAGAAAACAAATCTGCTGTGGACTGCCTGTGACCTACTGGTCTCCTTAGTCTCTCCAACTAGTTTTAAACTCCTTGATAGTATATTAAAAGAGGCTTTGCAAACTAATTTAAATATTTTATACTAGTACTTCTATGGATAATAAAGCTGTAGTTTTAACAGGGATTTAAGTGACTGTGAACTGGGAGTGAGATGGCCTGCAGCATCATATTTAAGAGGGAGAATATCTGCTCAATGCTGTCAGCTAGTTTGCATTTGGAAGATGTTTTGGAAACCTTTGCCAGCATTAAAGAATGTGAAACCCTACATTATAACTACTGTGCGAAAATCCTATGTTTTGTCACTATAATCCCATCAGTGAAAGGTTTGTACATGATATTTGTTAATGACTTAATGAATTTATGCCAGTTTTCTGGAGTTTTGCTACAAGTAGTGTGGTCAAAATCTTGATGTGTTCATTCTTTGCAAAACTGGAAAATGACCATTCAATGAACTCTTGACATGGTTATGTAGGCTACTTCAATTACCTTGCACAGGGAAGGAGAGCAGTGAGTTTCTAACATCATCACTGAACAGAACACAGTCCACTAAGACAGATACTGTTGACAAAGACAGACTGGCCCCATGACAGCAGCATGAAATCATGAAAGCGTCTCAACTCATGAACAAGTTGCACTTAAAAAATCATGTAGAATTAGTTTGGTTAGAAAACCTCTGCACTGTTCATTTATTATTTAATCTTATTTTACTTTGTACAGACAAGCTATCTGGCCTAGTGTGAGGCTTCACACAGCCAATTACTTCAAGGTGTTTAGTTCATATATTATTTAAAGCATAAATCTTGTACAGGCTGTCCATTGATGACCCTGTGAGGAGTGTATAGTAAATGCCTTTCATCATTGCTGACTGACTCGTGTGCACAGACCTACCTGCTGAGATAAATAGGCCAGGAGAACTGATGCATTTGTAAGATATTGGATTTAATAGCCTTTTTTTAATATGTTTAAGTGATGGAAGTTAGTACATATAGTTAAAGCCCAGTGCTAGGATTTAAGAAGGGAGATTTTATAAAGTGTCATGAATTGTATTTGTTTCTGCTATTTGAAAACAGTGCACAATTCGTTTTCTGTACTGCATATCTTAAAAACATGCTTTTAAAGGCATCACTGGTTTATTTGAATAAGTAAAACGTTGCCATAGGAAGATACCTAATGTATTCAATAGAATATTCATACCAATTCCATTTTTAAGACAGATTTGGTGGTTATGTTTGTTCTCCCCCTCTTTCCTCAAATCATCCCTCTCAGGCTGATTTTTAAGTCTAGTGCAGTGATACCAGCAAGGTGCTCTCTGAATAGCTTGGAAAGAGACTTGCTCAAGGAATGCAGCGATTGCATCTGATGGGTTTATGTGCCATTAACAGTGTCTGTCCCACACTGAATGTGCCAGGTATTTAACTGGGGACTGGTACTAATTTCAGAGCTAATACTAAGCCGTTCCACATCAATGCTTACAGCAGGTGGTTTGAATTGACAGTGTAAAGGGAGAAAAAAAAAGTGTGAGAAAATTACCATTGTACTATAGAATTTCTCTGATTGAATTGACTGATTATACTGTCAAAAGAGCATTGGGAAACTGGCAGTGCTTGTGAGAAGGAAAGAAATGACAGGATTCTTTTAGAAAGAGGTTCTCTGACTTTGCACAGTCAAATAGTTCAAAATGATAGGATTTTGCTAAAGGTTTTAATCTAGCACTTAAGAAATCTGTGTGTTCTTCATTTTATGACTTCTCAAGCTAGTATCCTGTGTAAACTGATCCTGCAGTTTTTTCACTCTATACTAGCCTTCTTTCAATACTCACAAGAGATTCAACATGAATCAACATACATGAATCAACATACATGATTCAGCATAGTGAGTCCCAACTTTCTGCACTACATTTGGGTTTAATTTAAAAAAGCAAAACAAAAGTCAAACCAAAAAAAATCCCTGGCCCAACCTGTGACCTTCCAAAGACAACAGCACTGTTGTACTTGAAGAACAAGATGTGTAAGGCACATGGAGAATGTATATGAAGGTGTACTCCGTGGCTTGTAGTATTGCAACATTGTCAAACACACAAATAAAGAACGTCTTGAGTAAATCGTCTTAACTACATTAATACCTAATTCCACTCACTGTCAAATTATTCTTTTCCCACTCGAGTTCAATGAAACAAGACCAGACACAAATCAGAGCACTGGGATTTTTTTTTTCCCTTTAAATTCATGTTTGATGGAACAAATATTTTCTTGATCATATAATCCCACTGATTTCACCTGGGGAAATTTGGGACTTAACAGTCTGTTCCACTGGGGGTTTGTGCATGTCTTTACTGATAGCACCGGTGACCAGAGTTTTCTCTTTACATAGACTTCAGATTGGATAACAAAAACAGCTTTAAAAAAGCCTCCAATCTGTCCTTGCATGGGTGGCATGGAATTTCATGAATGTAAATAAAGTAAATATGGCCCAATTCTTTCTGACATTACAAAACAGAGTTGACATAAGAATTTTTCTTCTAGTTTGTCAAAAAAATAAGGTTGGCTTGTGATGAATAAGAACTAAATAGAAACAAAAGTTGATTTCTCTATCAGATACATCTTATAAATCAATCTGGAGACTTATTAACCTTTTGGGTTTTGAAATCATGACAGCTAACCTTATTAGTGAAATTTTGTTCAATCTGTGAAGAGAGGACATAGTATAGGCTGCCAGAATAAATACTCTCTCATATTTCTTGTACAAATATGAGTGTGTTTTACCTTATGAGATTTGTGGTTTATAAAACTGGGGTACCATTGGGAGGTAGGCTAAAAGGGAAACTGGGAAGGGGTGTGTGGAAATGAAGACCAATCTGCTAATCTTCAGTCATAGGACAGAATGTTATATATAATCTGTCCTATGTATGATGATATATGTAAAATATCATTATATTTATATGCAATACCTAGGAAGCTTAATTCTTCAAGGAAAGGAAAAAATTTCTGTTTGAAAGTGTATTAGAAGCTGTATGGTTTTGATACACTGTTTATAGTGTTAAAGTCTGTGGCTACCTTATAGTTATTCCAAAACAGCAGGAAACTACATTCCATAGGATTTCTATGGTGACTACAGAGTATTTGTTCAGTTGCTTCCAGAGCAACCAGCTCTAGCTTATAGTAGTGTTAGGACTAATACTTGGAGCTAAGCAGTTCTACTTGCTTTTGAACTGTATCAGTGCAACATAAATACAACAGGCAATATATTTTATAATCTCCAGACTTTATCAGACTATTTCTAGTTTGGCAAATATAGCAATAGCATCTGGAAAAATGCAATATCTTTGAGTTGTTTTCTTATGCCAATCAAATTGTACAATCATTTCTTCTCTTTCCATTTGAAAGAAACCAAATCCTTGCATCTTTCTGCTTTTACTAGTTGTAAATATTGATATTAAAAGGGCAAAAGTATTTTGTTTAGACCAGATTTATCGAGGAAGCATGTTTGCTTCAAGTTGGCATCCAGGCTCTTTAGCAATTTGAAAAGGAAAAATGATATAAAAGAATGACTAGCGTTACTGCTGGATTCATAAATTTAACTTCCCTTTTTGTATGGAATGAAGAGATATATCTTGCTATTTCATAGCTGACAGCATGAATGGTGTAGGTTGTCATATTTATAATGTAGGTGAAAAAAGTTAATACCATGTAGCATGTAAAACAAAAATAAAATGGCCAGTGCATTGTATACAAGGAAAAGAGGTTAAACTGTTTACTATTCATTGCTTCGAACATATTGCTAGGTGGAGATTAAGGATCAATTCTTCTTTTACTAACTGTCACTCTCCTTACCTAGGATTGGGTTTTGGCATAACTCACACTGAAAATCTCAATAAATTTTTTTGACTGTTAATTTAATTTGATGCAAGTTGGTGAAAGTTGAGTCCAGTTCTACAAAAGGAAAATCAGTAGTGTGCATTAATTTTCATTGAAAAATATATGACCTCGTTCTTTTCTTCAGGAACCTTTTATATGTCATTATTTATCTAACATGCACATTTTTTCCTCTTCCCACTCTTCTTTAAATTTAAAATTCTTTTTGTATGTGTCATGGATTCTCATTATTCCAGCTCATGGTCTCACAAGTAGGTGTATTTGATAGAAGGGAAAAGTGAATTACATGTCTCTGGAAGCAGAGTAGTATCTCTGGAAGCAGTAGAATCTTACTTTTTTTGAGTGAAAAGTAAAATCTTTCCATACAAGAGAAAATGAATTACAAACAAATGGAAATTTTAAACATGCATAATGTGCATAGTGTAGCTCTATGTGGTGGATGGGCAAAGTAGGTGAAAAATAGAAAGTAGACATATTTTCTCAATTTTTATGAAGACAGAAATGAAATGGTGACCCATGGACAGTGCTTTGGATGTATTGAAACTGCTGTCTCAAATTTTATTCAGAAAGTGTTTGCCAACTGCAAAATCTTAAAAAGCTCTCCTGAATTATTTTGTTCTATCGCTAAAAATCAGTTAAAAATTATCCTCATAGCAATTTGGAAGGGACATTCCAAACATACTTTACTTCAGAAAGGTTGGAAAATTTGGTTTTCAGTATTTTGGGAGTTCTGTAGCCCTCTGGTGGAATGTAAGGAGAATCTACAAGTAAAATATTTGATAATCAGTTATTATTCAATCATGTTTTACTAGATAGCTGAGTAATATATTCTTTTTCCAGTAGTTTATACAGAAGTGGTGCAATCAGTCATAAAGCCTAAATATCCAAGAATTGCACGAAAAGCCAGTATCTTCCTTTTTGTTCAAGTTTTGCAACTTGCAACCGTGCAGGATGCAAAAGGTAAAAAGTCTTAAATAAATTGAGTGGCTGGGGAGAGGCTTCTTGATGGGAAGGGCAGCAAGAATTTTCCGTGTCTTGGCCAGAAATGTTCAGCTTTTCTAATCAGAGATGTTCAGGGTGTGTCCCTGAAAAGATGATTCTATGAAGAGTAACAGTTGTATTTGGCCAGGAACAGCTACTTTCTCCTCACAAGGAATTTTTCTTACTGAGAGAGTGAATGAAAAGCAATATGTCTTCCAGACGAAGACATGGTAACAGAAGAGGAATAAATAGTGACATAGTAGTGTGGAATCATGCAATCTTAGGAAGTGGAAACCAGTTTCCTTTAGTGTAGCAGAGGTAAAAGAAGAAGAGCACAGCCACAGCAGGCCTTTTTGTCATGGAGGTAGGGAGACAGTAGTGGTCCTGCAAGAAGTGGCGAGGTGTTATCAACTTACTTTTCAGGTGGCATAACCTCATTGCAGTTGAGTTTTAGTGAAGACACCAGGGTATGACTCTTATTGATGTACATGGAAGCAGTCGTGTCAGAGTGAGTAGAAAGGCAACAGAAAATAAAATCATGATAAGAAAGAATAAAATCTGGAGTTTTGGGAATGGGGAGATCTGCTGAATATCTGTAAGAGAATTAAAGGAAGACAAAGTAGTCGATTCTGGTGGGAAGAAACACGTGATTCCTCTGGGAGTGGGCCGTGAGCTCTGTTTTTACAAGAGCTGTGTTTGGAAAGGGAAAAATATGAGTGCTTTCTGGGGAAAAGAAGGTTCTAAAGGCAGGACCTGAAAAGTGCTCTACTCTTGCTGTATGACCCAGCTGGTAGAATAAAAACCACCAAAGCAATAGCTTGTGAATCTGAATTTTCTAAGAACTGGCAGTGAGACGTAGAATCACAGAATCAATTAGGTTAGAAAAGACCTTTGAGATCAAGTTCAACCTATTACCTAATACCACCTTGTCAACTAGACCATGGCACTAAGTGCCACATTCAGGTTTTTTTTTTAACACCTCCAGGGATGGTGAATCCATCATCACCTCCCCAGACAGCCCATTCCAATGCCAAATAGCCCTTTCTGTGAAAAACTTCTTCCTGATGTCCAACCTAAACCTTCCGCTGAAGCAGCTTAACACTGTGTTCTCTCATCATCTCTACTCTCATCATTCTACTGTCACCAGTTTCCTGGGAGAAGAGACTGACCCTCAACTGGCTACAACCTCCTGTCAGATACTTGTAGAGAGTGATAAGGTCTCCCCTGAGCATCCTCTTCTCCAGGCTGAACAATCCTAGCTCACAGAATCTCAAATTCTACAGCATGGGGGTTTGCAGTGGCCATGGAAATAAATAAACTACATTTTGAAGTAGTCCACCCTTCTCATTGTGGACCTGATAAATTTTAATAATTTTAGTGTTCAGCTGAAAACAATTTTTATGATGACTCTACAGACATACAGGATATTTACCAGTGTTCCCAATCTCATAAATAAATTACTTTTGTGAAACAGTAGAAACAAATTCTGTGCTGTGGCAGGAAAAGGAAACTGTATCTTCAAATTGGAAAGATGCTAGATCAGCACTACCATGTAGGGTTTTCTGTATTCTCCATTCCTCTACTACCAACTCAGTTTCTACAAGAGCCTAACATGTTTCTTACAGAATGTATCTACTCAAAACAGTTTCAGAGCAGCATGAAGATCTTGAAATGGTTGTCAGGATTTCTGTTTGAATATTAGCTGTGTGGTGTAATAATTCTGCATGACTCCAATCTCAGTTTAATTAAGATAAACCATCAGAACTGGGAGGTCAGTGAAGTTGCAAATAAAACAGGACCATTTAAATGGAAGCTTATCCTGATATTGTCATGTGGCAAGACTGCTATTAGGTTAGTTTTGGAAATGCTCCTTTCTGATTTACGAAGTTATGTGCAAAATGTATGCTCGTTGAGTTTCCAGGTGCTGCAGATGTTGCTGAGATGCTCTGCTGTATTTGTTAGGTTGTTTGAAATACACTCAACTGATCTGCTCAAAAGGATAAGTAGTTAGTCTCTACAGTCTCCAACCCACCAGCACTCTCATCTCTTGCAGGACATTCTTTTGCCTTTATTTCGGCACAAAACATGTTCTAAGATCTACCAGAAGAACTGAATATCTTAAAACCATGAACACATTTCCTTCTCTTCTGCAGAATTTCAAGACCAAATACTTTGTTAACTTTTTGAGAAATAAATTTAATTTCTCCCAAGCCAGGATGCTTTGTGCCAGGTTTCAGCCTGTAGCCACTTCTTACTGCCAAGTTCGGAACCTCTGAAAATAAGGGCTTATAGAACTGCTGACACAACCTTAACTATAATAATGCGAATGACACCACCATAACACTAATGATAAATGGCACACATTTTAAAACATTTAAAATGATCATAACCTTAAAGTCAAACACATCTGGGATATATTAATGGTATATGAACTGCCCTGTGTGGATCTGAATTATGAACAGCACAGAGATGGAAAGAGATAAATTGCATAATAAATCACTTTACTTATTGTATTGTTTACTTTAAAAGAACCATATATACTTTCTGTTTATGCAGCATGTCAGATGTTTGAAAAAAGATGAATAGTTCTAAATTCATATTTATTCCAAAGAATGAATATTTAGCACTGTTGTGTCACACTGACTTCAGAGAAATAATTACAGGATATGGTTTTACCAACAATGATGCTCAGAGGCCATTGAGTTTGTATATATTTAGTGTAGTTTTATCCTCTGATCAGTTTGTTCTTTTTCATTTCATGAATTTATGGAAGTCAGGTGTTTTTCAACCCTCATTTTTAGTCTGGCAGATATAGCATAAGTATCATCTCTGATGGTGCTAAATGGATAATTGAAGAAAATGTTTCACAGTATTTCATTGTTTACTGTATTATAGCACCCTAATTCTCAAAGCTTGTGTAATAGCTCCAGATTTTATTTCTTTCAAATGTCACTTTGCCAAACTGATTAAGCACAAGGGATTCCAAGAGCTTTCCCAATCTTTCCTATCTATAGGAATATTGGTTCTGTGCAAACAAGTCAGGTGGACTTATTTTAAAATGCTTCACTCAGTACTGAAGTAATAATTTTTGGGCAAAATTCAGATGTGCATCTGAGAGAGGAGGATTTTTCAAGAGGGCTGTCTATTGGTCAAAAACCCCACAGTCAGCTTAGAACCCATCATGATAAAGTCACAAACATCTATCCCATCCTGTTTCACAGTGGTGCACTGATTCTTATTTTTATCCTTCTCTTTTTTCTCTTCTCCCTTCCAGGTTTTTTTGTTAGTTTTTCTTTGTTGGCTTTTTTTCCACTTCATCTTTCACCATGCCTGGGCCTTCAGGAGTGTTCTCATTGCTTTTCTTCAGGGGTTGAGATGCCCAGAAATGAAGCTTTCCTTTTCTAGAACGGATTTAAAGGTGATATGCAACCTGAAACTTTCACTCATCGTTTTTGGACAACTAGTGTTATTGTATACAGGGAGGAGTAACACTGAGCATTCACCACTGAGCAGTATTTAATACATTCAACACAATAATTGAGGTTTTTTTCTTCCTGAAAGCATGGACTTTACTTTTTGTTTTTGTTTTTTATTTTGTCTACTTCTCATTTTCCTTTTGTCCCCTGCCCAGGCACACTTTGCTCTTTCACTTCTTGAGATGTTTCTCTCAGAACTGATGCTTTTTCCTCTGTTCTTTTCTGTCCCATTTTTGTTTTCTACTAGTTGACAACATTTAGTTTTACCCCTGCTGACAGCTCAGCTCTGGAAATTTTGTTTCCAGCATATCATTTATTAAATCCACTATATTGAAGAGCTAAGCAGGCTCCTCCCCTTTGCTTCCTGCTGTTTTTAGAAAATGCTTCATTTCTTACTGACAATTATATTCCCAGTCACTATTTTTCATATAGTCTTAGAACAATAACAGAGAAGTAAGTCATGTAAGAAAAATCAAAGTTAATAAATATTGTAAGGCTATGAGTTTAAAATATGCTATTTTCTAACAGTATTTCCTACCCTACTTTTTTTTCTTTAAGGGTGTTTTTTGAAAAAAGTCATGAAATATAGAGCAAGTTTTCTCTTTCTCTGCATTTACTGTACTGTAAAATGAAAGGAAAAGTATTATCCTTTTGCCAAAGTATAATCAGGTGGTCATATCTTTATTTTCAAATGGAACTTAACTGGAGGAAACTTTTGCTTCAGTACAGAGAAGGCACAAATGAAAGTTCCACAGAAAAATGATAACAGAATGATGCCGGATTTCTGAAAATGTTTAGGTTTTAATGTAACTTATAAATCTTAGACTTTCAATTGTATATTATTCTAAATATAAATAGTAATCATTGTTTCTTTATAGTTTATCACACAGCAAATTAAAGAAGGACAGTGAGTCTTCAGAAAAGCAAAAAGATGAAAAAGGAAAACTGTTTTGAAGAGTATTTTTTTTATTACTGATTAGATGTTAACATTAACAGGACTGGTTCTGTGAAATGCAGCTTACCAAAAATAACAAAATAGCCCTATTTAATCACACATTTTGACTTGAAAGAGCCAAATCCTTAATACTGAGATTTCAAATGAAAGTAGCAAGTTCAGCAGTTCTGAAAGATGGAATGTTTCCTAAGATATTCTTTAAAAGAAATAGGAGAGGGGTTTTATTTTAGTGTTGCTAGTAGTAATGCATAATCTGGAAGTTATTTTTGACTTTATCTCTTGAAATATTTGTGGTTTAAATTGATTTTAGAGAGATATATATATATAGAGTCAAATCTCATTGTAATAATTTTGAGAGATTAATTTGGAGATTGTCCATAGCATTTTAAGATTTTAGGTCTCTCTTCTCTTTAGGGAATTTTTACCTGATTATTCTTTCCTTAATCTCTTTCAAAAATACCCCCCAAAATAGGAGTTTGCATCTCTTGAAGAGATCTACAAACATGTGCACACCTTGAATTATGCTGGTTGTAATACTTAAAGGCACTGAAATACTGAGCCGTGCTCCAGGTTCTCGATCATTTTCTCTATATTCTATACAGATTATTGTACACTGACAACCCATTATGTATCTGAAATGTAATGCTCCTGCACAGGATCCCAGTAAGTCTCAGAGTACATTTATTCATTAAGAGCTATCTATCAAAGCCAGCAGAACGTTGATGTGATTCGCAATATCCCTTAAGATGGTGTCATCTATTTTATTAAACTATTCACTATATTTTTGTATAAAACGGAAGTTAATATGGGCTGTGGTCCAGAAAAGCACTTTAGGCATGTACATAATGTTGAACATAAATAGTTTCACTGACCTTGGCGACACTATTCATTAACCTATAATTATTTATATATTTATTCCTATATTTAAACATTCTATGGAATCAAGCCCACAGGCAAACCATCCACTCAAGGGAGTCAGAATGGAGGATAGAAGCCCACAAATTTAATATTTTTTTTTCTTTATAATTTTACATATAATACAACATTATTTTTGACACTTATTATCATAAATGGAAAGGAACTACTGCTTGGTACTTACCAATGTGTTATAAAAGACCCAATTCTTTTTTTTTTAATTTAAGAAACATTAATATCGATCTAATCTGTACCAGTGTTCTATGACTCAGAACTTTTATTTCTGGAACTCTTAAAAACCTTTGGGAGAAATTTCTCTTCTTTTTCTAGGTAAATAGTAAAAAAATCATTGTGATTAATTGTGTCCTAAAGTTTGCAGTTGCACAAGGTGTAGCATTCAAAAGATTAGTCCACCAGATTTATTTTGAGATGAATTTGCAGAGACTGTGATGATTATACTCAAAAACTATGGTTATGATTTGGGGAGGGAGGTGGCAGGATAGGTGCACATAGGTGCCACTGAGTTGTGTGTGTTTGTGGCACTTACGTGTACACATTGTTTGTGTAGTACTGTTTTCTACAGACAGCTCGTAGAGATCACATCCTCTCAGCCCCATTGTGGACTTTAATCAAAGCCTACTGACATAAGTGGAAAAACTAGTCTTTGAATTCTTGGCATAAATCATTCAAGCACTGAATGATATAAATATATTTTGACACCTAAAGATTCTGTAATCTGAGCATCTGGTAGTGATAGAAATGGCTGTGGGCAGGTGGTGTCACCATCACTTTCTCCATTTGAGTTGCTTTATCATACACCCATGTATGCTGCGTGCATCGTCATTTTTCAAATGACTTGCAGCAAGCGAGCATCGAAAGTGGTCCCTAAGACTTCTCTGCAAAATTAAATAATCCAGTGTTGGGTTTTTTTCCTTTCTAAATTGAAAGCAAAGAGGCCTGTTACATGTGTGTACGTGTAGGAAAGTGTGCATGTATGTGTGTACGTGTAGGAAAGTGTGCATGTATGTGTGTACGCAGGCACGCATGCGTATGTTGCCAGTAAATGGTTGCCTAAAGAATAAAACTATTTCCTAGGTGACTTGTACTCTACTGTTACAGGTGTGACTGTAGCATCCATAGGCATACCCAGTGTAGCTTCAACCAAAAATAGTCAGGCTGTAGCAACACGGATTTCAGTGCATGCTAAGTGCCCAAATATGCAAATAGCCTGCTGGCTGCCTCTCTGCAGCGCGCCTGGGGACCAGTAATACAGAGCTTTACCATCATTCATACCACATCCAGCTTTGGTCTGCCTGCACTCGCACATTCACACCTCTGCTTGCTGCGGAGACAAAGCCCTGGTGGATTATTTGGAAGGCAGTGCCTTGTCACAATTTTCTGTAAATGTGAAAATGGTCTTTTTCTAACACTTTTCTAAAGGGAAGAAACTGCCTAAGACTGTGTTGTGAACCCTAGTGTAGTTATTGTTCAGCTTCTAATGTTGAGCAAAGCACAGGAACTGTGTGGCTTAATTGAATATGGGTCAAAGAACTGTATCCAAAGAGTCTACCTGTGCTCCTGCTTCTGTCATTTCTGATGCCTGAAAAGCTGTCGCCTCCACATGTTCTGCTTCAGGTGCCAATGCATGCTCCAGGGAAAAGGACACACTTTGCATCTATGCATATCAAGATGAGAATAATCAATCAGTTTTTCTTCCACCCAAATAAAAAATCTTTGAAAGATTGAAGTTTCAGTTATTTTGCAAATGAATTATTTTGCTTTATTTTCTGAGGAGCCTTGTTTTACAAAATAATAGCAAAGAATCAAAGGTAGAATAAGATCCTAAACTTTTCAGTCCTATGAAAATAGAAATAGGATATGGTATAATTCAATGCAATTAGATTTTCTGTTTAGTTAGAATCCAGTTCACTGAAATAATTCAGAATCAAAGAGGTGTCTTTTCAGTTAAGGGGGAGAAAAACAAGCCCAGTTGCGTTAAAAATGTGAATAGTCAAGAATCCGAACATGTAATTCTTTATAGCAATGGTGAAATGTACCCTCTAGTTCTAAATGTTTAAACTTCAGCAGTTATCATGCAGATTAGGTAATTGTTTGCCTAAATGGCAGCTGTGAATTCAACTGCTGGTTAACTAGCCAAAAATGTGGATTTGCAGGTGAATAGAAATACTTACACATTTTAGTAATGGTGGCAACTGCACAGAATTGAAATCTTAACTTGACGAATATTTTTTAAAAAGTCACACTGCTAAGTACCTTGCACACAGTTTTTTCTGTCTTTTCATATTTCATCAAGCAGTAGCTGCAAATGCATGCTTTGGAGATCTGTAGAAGTGAATGATTTTAGAAACTCACTTTATATTTTTCAGATAATAAAATGTTATGTATGCATAGTTTATAATATTCTAAATTAGTGTTTGATATTTCTCTATGACTATTGCTATTGATTTTGTGACTATTTAACTAAATTATACTTTTGTATTTGAGGGAAAAAGTTATTACTTTGAAATGAAAGAAGAGGAATGAAGTGGTGTCAGACATGTGGCTGGACATGTTTTAAGCAACCAAAATTTGCTGGTGTATCTGCTGCTGAAATAAATGTATGTACGAGAAGTGTGGAAAAAATCCCAAACAAACTAATCACAGCCCTTGCTAGTACCTGTATGGCAGCAAAACTGGAAAGAAAATGGAAGAGGACCAGAGCAAAGGTCTAGTAGCTTATTCTGTTTCAGGAACAAATGAAATGTAATTTTTACTGATGTAGGCTAAGTTACACTTACCCAGGGTATTGGGGCAGGGAGGGAAAAGAATCCTATCATAGACCTAATGATAAAATGTTTTAAACTCTTTAAGTATATCCACCCTTAGGTTCTTATGATGTAGTTTTGGTAGTGGGTGGGGAGGGACTTGTTTTGTTTTGTTTTGGTTTTTTTTGCAAAGTGCTGATTTGGGGATGTCTATAAAATAAATTAAAGAACATCTGTTAAATGTGATCAAGGTGACCATGTTAGAATTCAGGTTGGACTGAATACAGAAACTTTCTTTTTTCCCTTTTTCTTTTCTTTTAAACCTATTCTTATTTTTTCATTCAAGTAGTGAGAAACCGAGCTGTAAGAAAGACTACAAATTTTGATTTTTTATATGGTCTCTAGTCTTTCACATGTTTTGTGCATCTTCTTTTCCCATTTTGCATTATCTCCAATTAAATAACATTTTCAGTACAATGTATTTTGAATATTCTGTATGTTCTCAGTTTTTCAAGAAATAAGCTTATACATTGTGACACATAAAACAAAAGCAGAAAAGACACAAGAACGCAGCTGTTTATTACTAGCTGATGAAGAATTAAATAACTTTTTTGGACCATCTGCAAAGCTTACTCATATGGCCTCTGCTTTTTACTGTCGTAAAATGTAGCTTTTGAATTAGTGGCGAATTGGAGCTCTGAAATTATCACTACTAATCATGTATTGTGAAAGAATGGAAAATATACTATTCACAAAATCACTAACTATTGCTTGATTTTATAGTTACTGTATTCGTTTTTTATGACAATGGCATATTCTAACATGTCTTATCTCTTGCCTTATCTCTTCTTAATTTAAAGTGCTAGTAATGAGGGAAGGGGATGCCCCTAATCCAAGGTTAGGAGGTGAGAAGGATTAATCTAAATGGGGTCAAAAGATTTTCACCTCTTCCTTCACCGTAGACTTACAGCAGACAGCCCTTCACAGGGTGAGGGAGAGTCATGAGAATCACAGAGCCTTTGAAAGCAGTGGCAAGGTGGAGCAGAGATGCATATTGGCTTTTTTTCCTGAATGCTACTGTTCTCAAGGCGAGAAAAAAATTACAGGGAGCCATGGTTAAGTTTTGCCTCTGTGTGGAATTGCACTTATACTTTGGGTTGGAAGGGACATTCAAAGATCATCTATTCCAACCCCCTGGATAACAGACAGTAGAGGGGCAAAAGCATCTGTCTGATTATGCAGCTGCCCACCTGCAAAGGTCAGTTCAGTATCTCAGGATTGTGGGAGAATCCATTAAACTGACAAACCTGTAGGGGAGGAAGGGAAGGACATGGGGGATGCCTCTATTAGTGCTCTCCCAATCTGATATTTTTTAGGAACTTGCTGAGAATGCACCTCATCCTATCATCCAGGTCTTTAAGGAAGACATTAATAGGTATTGGCTTCAATATTAATCTCTGAAGGACACCAGAGTAAATTAGTTGCTAATTAAACTTTCTACCACTGATCACAACCTTTTAAGTACAGCTTTCCACCCACCTTATTGTGCACTCTTTAAGTGTATACCTCACTAGTTTGGCTAGAAGGACTGACTGAAAGACTACTGATGTTTGTAAAGTCAAGGTAAACAATATTATTGACCTGCCTGTACCCATCTCAAACAACAAGGAGGCCGTTGAGTGAGTTAGGTATTCTTTGCCCTTGCTAATTCATGCTTACTACTCCCTGTCACATCTATTCTTTTATCTGCTTGAAAGTGGCTTTGGGAAGGATTTACTCCATGACCTTATAAATGAATATGAGGGCTGTGATTATGAAGCTTCCTTGAACTCTCTAAAACAAGCTTCATCTACTTCCTTTTCTTGGTCTGCTGGTCTGCAGAGGATGCCTCCCATGACATCGTGTATGTTGCTTTGTCGTCTGATCTGTGCCTATAACCTCTCGGATGACTTGGGTCCATTGTCCTCCTTTATCACCTCTGAGCTTCTCTGTGCTGTCCAGGAGCATGAAGGGTTGGAGTGTACCAGGCTGCTCGAGTCAACAATCAAATGGAGAAAAGACATGGAGAGCAAAAAGCAGAGATATGCCCTTGTTGAGGCAGAGAGGTACATCTTTTCTGAGATGTCTGAGCTTACTTACCCTCCCAACTGACCTTAATCTCCACCCCTTGCTGCCAAAGATAGTCAAGTCCTTTTCATGAGATTTCTCTCCATTCACCCTGTTTGAAAGTCTTACAAGGTCAGATATCCCACCTCATTATCCAAAGTCCAGCAGGGAAATTGAGAACAGAAAAGCAGGATATATCCACAGAAACACCCAAATATATGTAACTCAAACTTTATGGGAACCCAAAATACAAGAGAGTAGAGCCCAATCTGTGTGTATGATCGTGTGTAGCACTCTGCAGAAAATGTAGATGCTGTCTATGAACACAGGATCTCTGGGAGCAATGTACCTTCCCACCCAGACTGAAGACTGAAGGTATCATCAGAGGTCACAGAAGAGCAGGAGGTGAATGGAGAGGGTGGGATCCATTCCAGGGAAATGAAATCAGCCAAGACAGTTAGTGAGAGCTCTTAGAAAGGCACTCTGACTGAAGCCAGCTACCCTGAAAATGAACATTTGTAATGAAGAATATGTCTTGCACAGAATGCATTTGTTTTGAGAGAAAGGGAGTAAAAGACACTGAAAGGAGTATAGTGAAGAATATTCCTTGTCTGCTGAGCGAACTTGTGTCTCCTGAGTGTTGGAGTACTCGATGGTCCATAGGAAGGGATTCTCCTATTATGCGTGAGGGCTGCTAAATGTATAGAAGAGACACTTGCTAACACCTTGATACATAACTCTGACAGAGGGAGGGGATCTACATGTGTAGGTAGAGAGCTAAATAATAGAGGTTAATTATACCTTTCTTTCCTCAAGTCCAAAAAGCTGTGGTTTTTTCTGCTTATATTTTCAATATCTGGGCTGGGTGGTTAAAATAAGTGTTTGCTTTGGTTTATATGCAAAAGACACCACTTGCTCTCCCCTACCCTCCTCTGCCCCAGAAAAAAGAAAAAAAGAAAAAAAAGAGAGAAAAAAAAGAAAAAGGTGGTACAAGGGCTGACATTGTTCTCTGGTAAATCACTTTTAGTCAGATGTAACTGTGTAATTAAGACAGAAGAAGAAAAAATTCTGATTTCAGTAAGTTTGAGGAGAGATCGGAGAGGGATGAGGAACAATTCATTTGTGTATTTTCTTGTGAACTAAGCTTTTGAAATAATCTTGGTTGTAGAGTCCCATGCTTTAAAGGGAAAATCACTGTTTATTTCTGGATGTGCTTCACTCAGAGGTGTGCACATTTAGAAGAAATTGAGTACTGCAGGGAACCAGATGTTTTGACAATCCCCAGCTGGGTTTTTGGCATCTAATGGCAATAGTCACCCAGTATGAGCAGAGCAGAACATGCCACAAGACAAGCTCTGCAGAGGGGAGTTGATGCTGAACTTTCACCATTTATGCTTAAATTTTACTTAAGTTGCATAGAGACGGATTCTAACATAACTCTGGCAAGACCCAGAATAGTATGTGTGAAGTTAGTGGAGTCACTAAATTGTGAAGAAGTATAGGAAATCATAACTGCACCCGCTACTATAAAATAGTTAGATAGCACTCACTATAAATTACTGTTAAATGTTAAAATGAAGTTTATTATATTCTAGCACAAAATAAAAAATGCACTAGAATGCATGGATTAAAATAATGCTTTTATTATTTTAAGCCTCCACAATTCTCCTAGCAGGGTACAGAGTCACAAAATGTGATAAAAAGCTGGTTTTACTACCAGGACCTCTGATGGCTTAAGGATATGTAAACAGTTCAGAAGACCAGGCAATCCCAGTTCGCTACACATCTGAACAGCCTCATATGAAAATGTTATTTCAGGTAAAATCTAGCCGTGTTTAATCAGGATTTGATATTAGTCAAACTTTAGTTTAATTCAGAGACATTGCTGTGTATTTTAAGAAACAAAAGCAAAGGTTTTGAGCTAGAAAAGTTAGACTAGCAGGTTATGAAAAAAGCTTTTAGAGCAACAAACATTTTTTGAACCTGGAAAACAGAATAAATTAATGAATTATGCTGTATTTTTACAAACTGCTATGAAGAGAAAGAAATCAAGTGAACAGAGGCCCTGAGGAACCTGGCATAGATCTGTTGTAAGATCCCATTAGAATGCAGTTCAGGAAGTTGGCTGACGTATTTGCCGTGGTTATCACTGGCACGCTGTGTATTATTTATTTCTATCAGCTACTGAATAGAGATATAGAAACATATGCTGTCAATTATATTGAAATCTATTTTCTTCTGTGTCTGTGGTTTCATTATATGGTTGAGTTCCACCAAAGTCCAAAACAAACCACTGCCCCCACACAGCCTTAGGTTGCCGATGATGCCGAGAGAGAATTTAAGATATTGACTGGCAGTGTTTATTAATGTTTAGCACTTTTCATACTTCTAAGTAAGCATTTCTAAAGGAATGGCCAGATTCCAAGTGGGCAGTTTCATTCTGGCAACCCTTATTGTTCTGACAGCTTCAGCTGAGTATGTAGTCTTGCTCCTATCATCGCCTTTCCTTCATGAATATGGTAAGCTGCTAGTGCTTAGAGATGTGTTCTCAGTCGTTCTGTGCCACCCTGCTTATATGGGCACTTATACTTCCATGTGATAAAGTGATTTAAGGCACCTGTAAACTAATCCAGTAAAAATCTCATAGTAATTTTAACCTTATCTATTCCCAAGGAGGGTGATGGTGCAGAGTGGGAATACCAGTACCGGTGTTGAGAGGAAAGTGATTTCTTTCAGCTGTAATGCTAGTCTATGCCAGTTTAATGTGTTTGTGTAGCTAGGATCTTGTTATTTATTCCAGTATACAGCTCCCAAATATATAATATTTTTGGCAGTATATGAAATAATATCTATATTAATGGGCGTCCAGCTGTTTCAGGGGAGGGGCCAAACATGTTTCAGAGAAGTCAAGGGGGTGCAGTTTGTTCTTTGAAATAGGTTCCTAGATCTGTTCAATTTGCTTTTGTTCTTTTTCAGGAGAAAAAAAGAATTATATCCACACTCCCCAGGTGTTGTACGGAGAGTTCACCAGCTAATATAAGTAGAGCTAGCTTTTACACCTCATCCCTAATGTGTGTGTTTCTGTGTGTCCTGCATTCTGAGACTGATGGGAGTTCACTATGCACCAGCAACTCACAGTTGGCTTATGGTGATGTGGATACCAGGGCTAACCCCTCACCTGTCTTTCAGTCTCTAACAGGAAAGCTAAATACACTTTCTTTTCTCAGATTTTCCTTCTTCTTTTTTTTTCTTCCCTTTTTTTCCCTTTCTTTTTATTTTTCCCTTTTTTTTTTTTTTTTCTCTTTATCTATTTTAACCATGTTGGGGGAAAGAGAACATCCTTGAGGAAGTGCTCCCTTAGACAAGGTCAGATTTCCTTAGATTTACTGAGAGACAAACTGAACAGCAACTGTTTTCTGTGTCATGATAGGGTATGATGTGCTGTGATACTGGGCCAGTTAGAAAGCTGATAAGCAGTTGTAGCAAAGAAAGGGAAGCAGCTTTTTGGAATGTTCCCAGCTCATATGAGCATTGCTCTGGCAGCTGCAGTAAAAGCAGTGGGAGGCAGCATCCCATAGCAATGAGGCTGATTCAAATGCTTAGGTTTTAAAAGTATTTGGTACAGGGATTACATCTTCAATTCAACAAGTACACAGTATTTTTATAGATATAAAAATAGTTTTCAGAACTGCTGTTTAGGTGTACCGGAGTTCAGTGTCACCTAACCCACAAGCAGGACTTGCCTACATGAGCCTGGATCATAAAGTCTGATTTATTTACAAGATCCACATATAATCTCATTGAATTTAATGGATTACTGTTATGACTAAACTTTTTGGTTGGTTTGGTATCTGTGAGGATTTGAAAATGCATTACATAAACTAACTATGACAAGTTTTTCTGGCAGGTTAATATTGTGAATCTACCAGTCAAGTTAGTGCTTGGCTCTTGATTATATTAGAAATAAGTAGTAGGACTGAAATTAGAAGCTCAGATCACCAACAAACAGCTTTTCCTATTGGCATTATTTGCATAATTTAAATATAAAACTGTGCTCAGCAAAAGCATCTGCCAAAATATGTAATACAGACTATATCATCTATGCAAAAGAATGAAAGAATACTAGTATCTTGTATTTTATACTCAGAGGCTGATATTAACTGCTCAAACAAGAACCACGTTCCAATATTACAAGATAGAGTGCAGATCCAAGGACAAAATTTGGCTCTAAAGGACTGAATAGAAATTATTCTTAGAAAGGCTTCAATTATCTCCACAGTAAAACTACTAGAATCCTCATTTTCGTCACTACAGACACTTGATGAAAGTAGCAGATGGCCACACAAAGCATCCATGCTATTTTGTTTGAGATTTTAATGTAAACTGAAATCATAAAATAATTTAAATAAGACTTTTAAAATTGGCACAAGAATTCTTAGTTTTCAGAGGCTGTAAGTCTAAACGAATCTTGAAGTAACCAGAAAATCCAACTTCTCACCCGGGTTTATCTCATTCTGTTACTGTCATACAGTCATCACTTTTTACTGCCCAAATGTTCTCCTAACATTTATTCTTCTTGCGTGTCAGGATAATACCTTCTTTTATACTGGTCATTAATAAAACACTTTAAAACTGTTTAGTGGTTTTGGCATTTCAGTTAAAAACTACTTGGTAGAAAGAGTTTCTTATATTCGGCCAGATTTCTGGCACTGGTTTTGGTCTGTTTGTGGCTGTCACTTTTCAGGGATGCTGGAGGCAATTATGAGACTCCTGTTCTCTGATTTCTCTACAGGGGACAGTCGCAACTGGGGGGGATCAGTACACATGGGCATATCTTTACCAGCCCTTGCCACAGGTCATATAACCACAATAGTCAAAATCCCATTTTGTCATGTCGGTAGTATCTGTCAGTAGGCTAGCAGTGTGGGAATTAGCATTTGCACCTTATTAAAGCTATAGTAAACCCTGTTGCTCAGTGGAGTCTTCAAGTGCCTGGAAGGCATTAGACATCACACAGATACATTGACTCCGTCTGCGTTATGGGGAACACTTCAGCTGCTTTTTCTGCCTTGCTCTTAAGAGCATGATTTTTCCTGTCTTGTGATTTTGAAGCAGGCATTCCTAAGAATACAAATAATAGCTCTATAAGCTGAAATCACAGCAACTGCTGTTGACAACAGTAATGATTTAATTATAAAGATTGACTCTGTGTATCTCTTCATCCCTAAGAAGAGATGAAAGGATATTGTGAAGTATACTATAACCATTTTACAAGGGAGTTTAGAAAAGAAGGCAAATCTGAAAACCCAGGTTTGAAAAGACTACTAAACAGTCAAATTCTCTGAATGAAAACAAAGCATCTCATAAAGGTTAATTCGACATAACTTTAGTAAAGTAAAATTGAATGTGTTTCATCTTTCTGTATTTTGTTCTGCATTCATTTTTCCATTTAGTCGCATTGTTGAGATGAGCATATATCCCAATCAAACAGTTATAGGATTATTAGAACATGATTCCCACTTGACAGCATAAGGTTGAAGATTTAATTTGTTCAGCTGCTGTGAGCTTCCTGAAACAACTGTGTACCAAAAGAAGGATTCTGCATTTTTTTTCTCATTCTGTTTTTCAAATATTTACTCTTATGAAATCGCTTAGCACTAAGGGTCCATGTTGTCCTTTGAAATCAATGAAGTTGGGCTGGCACATCTGGTGACAGAATTAGACTCTACTTCATTTTTTTTTTCTCTTAATTCTTCAATAGCAGGAATTTCCAGACGTATTATTTAAGAAAAACAAAAACCCTGTCATACTTGAATTTAAATGAATCATTTCGACTTAGAGTTTTTTTCGTATTAAAATATTACAGTTGCTTTTCTGTCTTCTTTTTTTTTTCTTTTTTTGTAGTGATAGCAACAACTTTAACTGATGCCAATTATTTATTTATATCATGAATCAGGCTGCAAATTCGTTCTTTTCCAGAGAGGCAGAAAGATCGTGTAAAACTGGTGACCACATGTTGACAGGCTGCATGATTTAACAAAACCAGAGGCAATCATTTAAAAGAAAAATGTTTTATTTTCTGCCAGCAGAGTATAATGGAGAGAAATTGGTTGGTATTATTTTTAAAAATTGCTCAAATCACTGTAGTTAGTATAAAATTGTCTCTGGAACTATTTCCTGTAAGTTAACCAGACATATGATTGTATCCTTTCTCTTTTGAATACTGAAGCTCACATTTCATCTGTCTTGTGTAGAGTCTGTCAGGTATAATAGCTCTTTGTGATGGTTGCTTCTTTTCTTCATTCTTTTCTGTAGCTAAACCCCCACCACAAACCTTAAGCAATTGCTGGTTTTAAGCATCACTCAGTAGCTATTACTAGCAGTCTAGCAGTCACTGCAACCCTTTCCTCTTCCAATGAGCTTGTGGATCTATCAACAGGTAAGATCCAAGATTAACTTGCAGTGTTTATGGGTGTAAATTTCCTCTTGACTCCAAAGTATTTCTAGTTTACCTGACTGATATTATCCCAGAGAGGGCAGGTTTTTAAATACAGCAAGGTGGCATTTTCAAACACAGCACCTGGTGCATCTTTTCACTAGGATCAGGGTTTGTCAGAATTGTGTGGTTCTGAAAATCATACCTTAATTGTCTTGAACATCTCTGTGAATAGTGACTTTTGGGGATTATCTCAAGAATGCATCATTTTGCAGAATGTTTCTTCTTGTTTCTGAGTTCAGCCATTTTAACGCAACTCATTTTACACCAAAAATTCTGAGGTGGTGTAAAAGAAATACTTGTCTGCTTGTGATTCCTTTGTCCCTCAAAAATAAAATACAGAAATGATTGCAGAAGCTCAGTCTAGATTCGGCTAAGAAAATTCTACATGCCTGAGAGAAAATATGTTGGTTTCTCACATGAATGAATTAGTATTTTTCTCTCATTTTACATTCTCTATAGCTTATGGAACTTATCAGATCTGTTTCCATTTCTGCAACATAAAAACCATGACTGGCCAAGACTAACACAGGGAGAAACGCATAACTGACGATGTAGTTCAAAGCTGTGTCTCAGTGTCTCTTTCTTCTGTGTACCCCAAATTGAAGGATTTAAGTTTTCTTAGGAGTACTAGTAGAACACTGTAGCCCAGTATAATGGTGTTTCAGATATGGAGTAAAATAATCGTTAAATGTATCAGTTGAAGTATTGAACATGGAAATGGTGATTGATGCTGCTGCTTTCAGTGCTGAAATCTTTTAGTTGTTTTTATGTTGAAAAAAAAAAAGAGACTTCTAAAATGAGCAATGGAAAACATACAATGACTGAATTTGTTTAATCAATCGAGTATCTTGTCAAAGAGAAGGTTAAGAGGGTGACTTGATCATGGACCATAATTACCCAGGCAGGAAGAAGATAGCAGATATTTGGAGTTCCTTTTGTTTAGTGGACAAAAGAATTGCAAGATTCAGTGACTGAAAGCTGAACTCAGCAAAGTTGAAATTGGAAAAAAAGCCACAAAATGTTAATGGTGAGGCTAATTTAAACAGTGCAGCTGCTTAGCAATAGAAATTCTTTACATCTTGGAGTTTCCAGATTAGGATTGATACTTTTGCAAAAGAAACCAGATTTACAGGGTAATGCTATATGGCCTGCCTCATGTTGAAGATGATTCTTAGATAATCATGATATTCCTCCCTGATCTAGACCTGTAAGACTTTGCAGGAAGGCACTTCATCTGCTGGGTAATTAAGAGGTCACTCAAGGCAAGGAGCTTTTCAGAAGGGGCCCTTGCCTCTGCATTGTCCTTTGTTTTGTGGTTTGATGTCACTCACATTTCTCATCTCTGTGACTGGTTGGCCCTTTTTGAGGAATTGTTTTAGCAAGGACTTTTACTACTAGGTTGAGGAGTAGTTGTAGCAACTGCTGGACAGTATTTCAGAGCCCTGATAATTTTAATGCCCTTGATGCAGTCTGATGGATTTAGGATATTGTTAATCTTGCTGGTAGTTGAATATTGCTAAAGAAGATAAGAATTACTTAGAGCATGAGATTTATGTCAACTGTTAAAACTCTGAGGCGTTTGTCTAAGTTTTATTTTTTACAGTTCTAGGGTTGTAATTGATGATGAGTGTGTTTTAAGGAAAGGTTTTGGAATATCACACTTTGGTTAAAAAATCCATGTGGCAGCAGGTCTGCTCTGACTAATTAAAGTGGTTTCTGAGGAGAACTGGGTTTTGCTGTACCATATCTGAAAACTTTATTTAGGTGCTGCAAGTACCTGAAAATGAAAATACATAGGGACATACCTCCAGCACAGCAGTTACCACTGCATGACGCACCCCCTGGGATGAGGGCATAACCTTTGACAGCAGACTCTTCTTGGCACTTCAGGAAACACTTAAACCAAATAATGTGTGTGGCCAGTACTGGTATCTGTAAAGGGAACAAGGAGGAAGTTCTTCTGCAAGCAATGTGGGTTTCATTCTTATCCCAATGTATTGAAACTGCTGAAAAACTAACAATATCTTTTTTCAAATGACTTGCTGCCCTTCACCAGTGTATGTGGCACTTAGAGTTTTTCCACGTCCCAGAGCATTTAATGGAAAGTAAATATAGTCCCTTGCAAGGGAAGTCAGTGAAGGCTGTAGCCCATCCTGGAATATGTAAGCAGTAATAAAAGTTAATTCACTTGTAGTATAGGTAGAAGAAATGTCTGTGTGTGAAAATCTTGCTGTCTTGTGCTCTACTGACACTAATTTACCCTAAACTGCTAAAGGGGGTAAGAGTGAAAGGCCTTGAAGTTCATTCATGCTCTACTGAGTCAATGGTTCAGCAGCTAGCAATGCACCTTGAAGAGTGGATCTCATGCTTCTGGGAAAACAAGCTTGAATAAATCCACCAGTGAGCTTCTGAAGGCACCAGGGTCTTCCTAAGACTACAGAATAAAAATTCTGCATGCACTACTTGGTTTTGAGCATCCAAGGAAGGTAGCTATACCACCATCCAGGCCTGTTGTTGCATGTGTTTGTATTTTTATGTTTTTTTTAAGATGTGCTTGGAGATATTTTAGAACTGGGTAGCTTGAGTATCAATGACAATATGATCTCTGTCAGTACAGGTTTCATCACAGGCAGCAAAAAACATGCAGGGATCAAGGCTGGCAGTGGTCCTGTAGCTCACTGTTTGTCCTGTTGAAGTTATATTTTGTCAGGTTTAAGACAGCTCAGCTGTGGCTCTGAACTAGAATAGCTCCTTTGGACTGCAGTGCCAGTGTGTCCTATATCCCTTCAATTCTTCTTCACATAAAGCCTTGCAAAGACTCCCTGAACCCATGAGGAGGGTTCAAAACTACAACTTGTGTGTGTTCTGCATAGACTTATCATTGTTCACATAACTTTTAGATTGGAAGGAGAGAATTAGGAGATGATGAGGATGATATTGTAAGAGTGGCTAAGGAGATAAAGAATGTTATTTTCTTCAGAAAGGGTCTTAGTATTGTAGTAATTGAGAACACACCACTAAGAGATTATTTATGTGGCAGCAGTGAAAGAGAGAGGTTGGAATTCTTGCCTTTTTTTCCTGGCTCTGGGAACTAAATTGAAGCGGACAGTTACAGAGAGCACAGCCAACTCTAACAAAATCCCTATTTAGGTCATCTCTAAAGAGCAAACTTGAGTTGCCTGAAGGCAACATTGTGCTCTTAGGCCTTTTGGCAGTAGTAAAAGTTAACAGTATAGATAAACTACCTGGTGCAAACACAACTTTTATAAAAATAAAAAGCCAAAAATGTTTTCACCTGTGTAGCTGTTTATTTCAGAGCTATCACTGGTAAAATAATGCTGTGGAAAATAATGGCTATAGCTGATATAAATGTTCCAGCAAAAGTTTCTGCAATAGCTCTAACACAGGTGAGGAAAATAACAGCTATTAATTCAGAACCAGATAAAAAACTCCTAACCTGAAGTGTTCCTTCTTAAAGACAGTACTCACTAAAGCAGCATGATCAGAAATTTGGATAGCTTTTGTTCACTTCAGAGAGATTTATTTAGGTAGTAGCTTATAGTTAGGCCAAAATGTAAAGCTCATATTTAAAGTGCAGGATGCTATATAGCATTGCTAGTGTGGCATATGAAATAGCATATGTGTAGAACCTGGACTGAAGCTTTGCAGTTGAAAGTATTATGTTTACTTCAAGCAGGCAGATGTGACACACCATGACACTGTGTCTCTCTTGCCCTCTTGTTTTCCCCACATCACCTAATGGGTGCAGTTTTTCATGTGTTAATGTGATTGCCATCATTCAGGACTACAGTCACAATCTGGCAGCAGTGTTACCTGTGCTCGCTCTTTGGTTACCCATAGAAATACTATAATAAAGTCACACTTTTCGTCTTAATGCTGAATAAACTGCTTCTTTACATATGCGGTAATATATTCTCCTGTCACATAAGTCTTCTTGTTGTTAATTGGAATTGCTTATGCTCATTGAGGGAGGAATACTTTTCATCCTGTTTTGAACGAAAATGTGTAATCTTGAATTTGTTTCCAAACTTCAGTCATGAGGAGAGCAGTGCAGGAAATTGCTGCTGTTCCACCAAATTAGCTTCTCAGATATCCTTTTAATTGGAGACCATAACTCAGATTCTAAGTATTTTAGGAAGCTGAACAGTACAAATTGAAATACAGATATTTCCAGTAAGGGCTCAGTTCAAAGAAAGCTTTTATACACAGATGAGTCTGCTAACAAATAGCATGTCATATGATAATGAGACCATGTTTTCTTACGCAGTTTCACATTTCCTAACTGCACTGTGTGAAATAAGTGGAGTGTTTATCTACTTTCTCTTAAACTGACAAATCTCTGCCTGGGATAAGTGTGCCCACTATAGACAGAACATAGGTATTCAAAAATGAGTCTAAACTCTCAATCAGAAATACATCACTTCCAAATGCAATATATCACACTAGTTCAGAACATTCATTTCTGCCAAAGTATTCTGTTTTTAATGTAAAGACTTCAATTTATGTTTAAGAAGAATCAAACTGTAGTACTTTGACAGCCGTTCACACTTAATTTCTTTGCATTAAACCAACAGCATTCTTTTCCACAAACATCCATTGTTAGGACAATGCTCTCAGACGGAATTTATGAGAAATGGAATTATGTTACCAAGGAGATAGCATTTACTATAATGAAGAGTAGATCCTAGAAAATGGCCCCTTTTACAGCAGCTCAGAACAGAGCCACAAAAGCAATTGATTGGTCTTGGCATTTAGTCTTATATCAGCTGTGTCATCCATAGCTTCAGGAGTGAGAACACTAATCTGAAGTGACATTTCTGTTCTGGCGGGCTTTTCTGCCCTGATGAAAGCAATTACTTCATTCCTAAATGATAATTTGCAGGAGTTTCAACCACTTTAATTGATAATTTTTTGTTCTGAGAAGTTCAATTGTGAAGTGATTAGCTGATTTGGTAAATAGAAATTTAAGGTGTGAAATGTACAAGTTGCTCCAAGGTAAAGTGCTGTTTATTGGGTGCTGCAAAATTGCTTGATAAAACTGCGGTTTCTCTATTATCAGGAGGGTGGCAATTGCTTAGTTCAACATAGGAAGAAAAAAAAGACTGAAACACTAGTGTTCTAGTTGTAGAATTTGGATTTAAACTAGTGTATCACAGCTCACTTAATGGTTTCTGTATCAAGGTGTACATTAGTTTTAAAAGATTGTGCGGGATTGATGCAGTTTGTAATCCTTAAAAACCTGCCATGTTCCTATTATTATGTTTTAATGACTCACTTTGGAACTAAATCCTGTTATTTATACGGTTCAACAGAGGTACGTACTGGTGATAAAACATTCAGTTTAATGATTAGTTCAAGCATACACAAACCTTTTCCTTGAACCACATTTACATGTTTAAAATAAAAGGATCCTCTTCTGTGAAACCACAACTCCTAAAAACCAACCTCAAGTCTTATTGGTATAATAAAAAGCTGGGCTTAATAGGTATTATTTTTTATAAGTTTTGCAATAATTGCTAAAGCACTTTTGGCCAAATGTATTTTTTTTTTTCTACAAAGAAAAGAAAGGTCTTAATAGAAATCAGTTCTGTGATATTTTCCTATACAGTGAAAAAATAATGGTCATTTCATGTGTTAAATGAGAAATATAAAGCAAAAATGAAGGTCAAACTGATTTAGCACATCAAACAGTCTTTGTCAGCCAAGCTTAATATATCCTGAGTTTGTGGAACAAATGAAATTTTGCTGCTATGTTACACTTTGCTTCCAAACAACCATTACAACTGGTTTTATATATTGTGTGAGCATCAGACCATCAAACAGTGCATCTTTACTGACGTGTTGCTGCAGTGATGATCTACAGCAGCAATCTGCCATTTATATAAGGGCAAAATGTGCATCTATATTTAGTTGTGAAATTGGCCTATTATACTCTTGATGTTTACAGAGGCTAACATAAATTAATTATGACAGCTATGAGCAGTGCATTAGTTAAGCAGCAGAGTTTTTACCTTGAACTTGAAGGTTCCAGCTTTAACTTCCGGCATATACTATACAGCTTTCTTCACACATTAAAGAAAGTCTCAAAACATTATTTTTTCTTAGACAGCATTAAATGGCTTTAATTTGTGGTCTAGGCCATTGATGATAATATCAGATAATGGTTAATTTACCTTTTTGGCAAATTCTTGCCTGTAAGAATGGTGATTTTTTATGGTGGGGAAAAAATAAGCTCCCCTGAAAAGTGTTTGGTCATTGAAAGGGTCTGATTTTACTGACTTTGAACATAGTCAGATGTTAGATATCCTTTGTCTGATGAAAAGAGCAGTTTGAGGAAGCAGTCTGCCTCACTTGGTTATGTACTGCACCTTCACCTGAAAGTCTCTTCAAGCAGCTCGTGTCAGAGCAAGTACAGGCAGTGTGGTAACTATAGATTCCAGTTAACTATGACCACAGATCTGACAAGTATGTAGGTGTTCAAAGGTTCACAAGTTAAAATGCTGAAGTCTTTGATGAATTTTTGATGGATGAATTTTTAATACAAGTCGACCTTTCTCCTTTGAGGCTTCATGCTAGATTAATTGATAAATAGTGAGACTGAGCAATGTTCGGATCTCCTAAGCAAACAAGCAGAAAAAATCCATAAAAATCTGCCGTCTGGCTTCTCAGATCAACTTAAAAAGAAAGAAGGTAAAATTTAATGCGGCTTTTGATTTTGGAGGTTTTCCCCTCACAAAAGTAGTGTCCTCTTTTAAACATTGTAACTGTTATTATTAGTCTTGAAGTTCTTGTACTCTCAGTTCAGAAACAATCTTTGTGAAAAGAAATCTATGAATGGGACAGCAAAAAGAAAAAAGGAAAAGCAAAGAAAGGGAGAAGATATCAAGTCAAAAAGTTGTCTCAAAAGCAAAGAAATCCCCAAAGATAGCAAAATGTAGTGTAGAAATTAGAGGTAAACATATTAACATACTTTCATTATCAATTTTTCAGAACTAATTGAATTAGTCATAGAAGGTTGAGAGAGGATTTTTCTTCTTTTAATTTACATCTACAGGAGCATTAGTTCTCTTGCTTAATTCTTTTGTATTTTGTGTCTACTATACTGAAAAAATATCCAGTTTCATGCATATTTGTGAACTCTCTAGAGCATAACCTTTAGAAAAACAGAATAACAAAAAAATTTATAATAACAAGCCTTAGGCTCATGCTACCACCAATGGTGATGTTTGACTTCCAAAACTGGTCTTTGCAACTGCAACATGTACAATTATGCAGTGCAGGTTAGTCAGCTTTACTTCCTTCATCTTTCCTACAGTCTAAATAATTGTTTTGGAGTCTGAAAATGTGCACTGCTGTTCAGATTAATATCCATTGGATTGAACACTGTTTCTGAAATGCCACTATTAACTTTTGAAAAAAACATCAGGAATAAGAAAAGTCATATAGAAGAAAAATCAATAAATATTCCAAATAATTGGTTCATTTAAATATTGATGCTATTCCATTCTTTGAGCTTCTAATGAAGTTTAATTGTTCCATGACATCAGCAATATGAAAAAAGATTTTTATATGACAGAACATGGCTTATGGGTGGCAACCTATAGGTGGAGCAGGACATTATCTTAATGAATTGCCCGGGCATTAAGAGTCAGATTTTAAATGTACTTGTTTTAAATGGGCTTAACTGCCCTCGTTGTTTTCACTGGTCAGCTTGAAGCCCCAGAAAATATTTGGAAGGATGTGGCTTTGAGAGAACAGGTAATCGATTATTCCTGTAATAGATCAGAATGTATAAACATTTGTATTAGTCAAATTTTCATAATCATCCACTACATTTTATTATGTAAATACATAAATTATGTAAAGAGGTTATTAATAAAAGAGGAAGGGACAAAAAGTTGATTTAAATACAAAAATATCCAAAGTATGGGAACATTATGTCACATCATATTAATGTGGAACAAAGAAAATATATAAGAGGATCTTTCTGGTATAACTCATATTGAATTGCACAAATGCACAACTCTGGACTCAGAAGCAGCATAAATTTATTGCTTTATGTAATACTATGACTATGCTCAATAGCAAGTAAGTCTGCTTGTGTTCTTTGTATTAGGAAACACTCTACATAGAGGGACATACATAATTTAAAGTCTCTTTCAGAGGGCTGAGGGGGCTGGATCACTTATCTCCAGTCCAAATTTTTTGTAGTACATTCATTGTGTATTCTAATGTTGCATATCCTTTACTTATATCTGATTTCTTTTCTGTGAAATGGTTATAATATTCATCTGACTTTGTCCTTTAGAGAGTTGGATACTGTTTACAGTGGACCTTTTGATCCTTGACTTTAAAAGACTAATAGAAAAATACACACAGAGACATATTGCTTCATTCTCTATAAATCCTGTTATAAACATTATTAGATATTAAGTGCTGTTTTTATACTATATCTGGAGTTGCTGCTACTAATCCATATTGTTGTTAGGGACTTAAGAAATTCACTAGTGCTCAGTAATATCTGGGTTAACAAGTATGAAAATGTTTAGTAATATAAGAAAAAGTGCTCTGTTCTAGTATACTTTTGCGTTTATAAAGTTTGTACTGAAATCAGAGAGGATTTCAATGCCATTCTCAAAAATACTGTGCATCCTTTGTGAGACTTGGCCATACTTTCCTGCTTGTGAAGCAGAAAACTGAATGGAAATGTGCCCGTGAATGGAAATGAGCAATAACAATGATAGCACACCTCAGATAAGCTGTCCACTGGCTCAAGCCACTATATCTTGAGCTCAGCAGTCCGTCTGTCCCTCAAACCTTGTTTTATGGCCGTTGCTTCCAATCCAATCTCTATTTGTGACAAGTCCAATGAAGGTACCATAAATCCCAGCAGTGCTGTTATGTGGCGCTGAGCAGAGGGAGGCCGATATTTCTGAGAAGCTCTGCTTGGGGGGTCCTGCCTGCATTAGGTTTAAGGGAACAGTGTAGGTGAAATGTAAATTTGAGCTGCCTTTCTAGAACTGGGCAAGTCTGTGAAGCACCTCTTTCCAAGATATATTTTGAAATTGCAAGCAAAAATTATTCGTAACTGAAGTCATTCCTGTTTTCATTCAAAATGCAAATCCGCATAATTAAATTATTTCATTGATTCTTAGTGCCCAAACTGAGACACAGAAGCGAGGTATTGTTATGACCCTGAGATTAGCTCAGTTGGTTAGAGCATGGTGCTAATAACACCAACATCACAGACTTGATCCCCAGCTAGGCCATTCATTTAAGAGCTGGGCTTGATGATCCTTGTGGGTCACTTCCAGCTCAGAATATTCTGTGATTCTGTGAACATATGCTAAAAACTCCTTGTCTAGGTCAGTGTATCTGTTGATGTGCTGTAACATGTTTGATTGCCATTAAATGCTGCAAAAATTAGGATCTGTGATTGTCCCAACTTTAAAGTGACAGATGTCAGTTGGTCAGACAAGTGAAGGTTGTGGGTGTGCACACAGATATGGATGCATGTATATGCTTATGAATGCAAAGTATATAAAATTATGTGAAATAAAACGTGGAGCAGGTTAAGCTTGGAATGACCACAAGCACAATGAAATCACAAGTGAGTTATGAGTACCAATAAAACTTTTATGCAACACCATATTATCATGTCTTCTGCATCTGCTGTGTCTTCAATAGAAAATCTACTTCAGAAATGTCATGTATACCATTTTAGAATTATATGGTAGTATTTATTGTACCCTTTCATCTGTAAAAGCCAGACCCCCTTTATATCAGTCCATCTGGAAAGGCCCTAAAATGAAAAATAAAATATATTTTAGAAACCATATCTAAAATAGCATTAGTTTTCAAGCCATTAAATATCCTGTTTATATGGTACTGCTTCTCAGAATTATCAGGAGCTAGCAGCTGGAAACCTCTTAGTCTTCTTTAGTGGACTCTGTATATGGAAATTCTATGAGAAATGTCTTCTTAAGGGAATGCATGAAGTTTCACCATTGTATGAAAACATCATCCTTTTGCATTGTACAGTGATGCACCCTTATCCAATTGTCTTAGCTTCTACCCCTTCTCCACAGGAAGCAAAGAGGAAGCAATATTTATATCCCTTGTGTATATTTCCCACTGTTACTCTCTTACTGGGACTGTGGATATTATATGTAGATTTGCTTGTCTGCTGGGGGATCTCCTCTGTCATTTGAGAACTCTTAACCATGTGATGCTTGCTTTCTTGGTGTTTTCTGACTGGTTTGAAATCCACTTAGTCAACATGTGTAGTTTCCCACACTTTAATTTTTCTTATTAGCAGAAGAGCCTGTGTATTTCTAAGTTTTTGCAGCCTGATACTTAACAAATTCATTTATGTTCCAAGAACCACCTCTAGCCCCAGTGTCGTATGACAGGAGCCGAGATGAATTTCGGTCTGGTGTCAGCACCACTGCTTTCTGTTTGGAACTTCACACTCCTCTTTTCTAGCATCCTCTTGGGATTATTAGTGCCAGTATATTGCTTTATTAAGAGCATCTGACAATGCAGCTGATATTGCCTATCAGAATCACAGGTGCCAGAGAGGATTAACAGCCATGTTTAGGTTGTATCTAATGAATTCCTGCATCCTGCTGAGGAAATCACTGCTCCCAAATTAAGGACCCATTTTATCAGCATAACTGCAGTGTCCAACAGTATAGTGTATTTCCCTAGCGGAATTACATAGAGTAGAGATTAGGACTTGTGTGCACATATCAGCGGACACTCTTTTAAAATTTGGCTTAATGGCACTGATGCAAAGAGAAAAATGCTCCAAGTTACAAATTCCTTGACTTAATTCACCCCATGAAGTTTCCACAAATGACAATATAACAAATGTCTGGGAGAAAAAGTGAATTATTCTTAATAATGTTTCTCAGGAGTTTCTTTTTTCTATCATGTCAGCTCCCCATCCCTTCTACTTTTTTTGTTGTATAAGTTTGCATACACATAGGCAGCTTTCCAATCATTCTGTTTGCTGACACTGGTAGCCTCACTTTTCAGCTTAACTGACTTCCACTGCAAACTGTTACTGATCCAGTAAGGTTTTACGTAAGTTTACATTCCAATATATTTTTCAGTTTCAGCAGTCTCCTGAAACCTCTATAGGACTTGTAAACTGTGGATTTAGACTTTGGTGTTTCTAAGGAATATTCTATCACTATTCAATTTCTAACATTTTCAGTTTCAGAAGTTGCTGAGATCTGTAATTTTTCTGATTTGTTTTAATAGGGATTTCCAAAAATCTCCTTTCTTACATAGGGGTATAATTAAATGCTTTGGAAAGAAGGTGTGACCCTCTTGGTGCAGACTTTCAGAACAAATCTATAAGCTCATTTCTTCTGCTAACTTGATTTGGGGACTTGAGTTCTCAGACTTGGCTTCTGGGGAAAAAAAAAAGGTGGTGACAGGCAGAAAAGGCCATGTCTTGTGCCATGAAATTGAGCTTTCACTTGGAAGCAATTGTGCAGAGAAATTTGCCTGATGTTGCAGTTGTATATATTTAACTTGTAGAGGGTATACTACTTCCTTGGAATTAATTGGACAGTTCATACCCCACAGACCTGTAGCTCCCATATTTCTGTGTATACATCAAATACTTCCATCTGTTATATTTAATGCACCTTTTAAGGGATTTTCCACATCCTTGACGGTAGATATTTAAAATTTGAAATTGGATAGAGATGCATCTACAATGTGCATTGTGAAATATTATTTTTCAGGTACATTTTTCCTAGAATATAATTTGCAAATCAATGTGCTAGCATTCTGTATAGAGTTCATTAAACCAAGTATGTACTTTACTGTGTCATTCAGTAGGATTGTGTATCTTTACCTGTGGGTAAGGATGTGCTGTTTTCTCCTGTACCTTTATCTCACCATTCCTATTTCTTAGCCAGACTGTCTTTTTAAATAAAATTGCTATTGGTATAGAATTGTATAGGGAATGTAATGTGTTAACCATACTAAGGGAACTGTCATGGAGGGATTCCATTTGTGTGTTAAGGGCCTAGCTGATATGCCCTTCCCAGTCTGAAGTGGCAAAGATGGCTACAAAAATGCAGGTGGTTAAGAATATCAAAAAAAGAGAAACTCCGTAGTTTATTCCCAAATTAGAAAAACAGGTAAAATAGAGCTCTTAGCTTCATGTTGTTATATCGGCGTGCCTCAATTCTACTGATTTACTTCATATGTCGGAGTGCTTTTGTAGATCAGGCCATTATGACTTTTTTGTTGATAAAATCCAGGGTTTCAGGAAGGGCTGTGGAAGCTTGAGAGAAGCATTTGCTATTCCATTATACATACTGGTTGTATTCTAGCTCTGTGGTAAACCAATGACTAGCTAATGGAATCGTGGCTTTAACTTCATCAAATTAGTAGGTAAACAAATGAAGCAAAGGAAAGATAGACCCTTAATGAGGTACAAGAACAGTTTTTACTCACCTTGCAGAATGATGGACAGACACCAGCACCAGCACCAACCTGTATCCATCGAGGCAGATGTACTGTGAAGCTTGTAATATCCTGAGGTTGAACGCTTTGCTCTGTGTAAAAAAGGGAAAAAAGCCCCCAGCTGTTAACCACTGTCATCATGCTGCATTCAGGAGTTTTGCACCAATTAAGCAAATAGCCCAGGAGTAAAATCTGAGTTATCTTTGCGTGTTCTATATTGGTGGTAGCAAGTGATACATCTATGCAACAGTGTTGCATAGATGCAATCTATGCAATAAATGAATGTCTCAGCATTTCCAACAGCTCCATGTAAAGCAGAAGGTCCTTTCTGATCAAAAAGTGATCAGTCTGCCATGTATGTGGTAGCGAATTACAGTCAGAAATGTGAATCACAAAGTGGGCTTTCTCACCCCACTAACAAAGGGTACTGCTTCCACTGCAAAGACAGTTGAACAACTCCTAAAGAACAGCTTCATTAAACACAGGAAGTTTTACATTATTACACCAGACTTAAACTTCTGTGTCTCAGCAGTTACTACACAACCTGTTTGGTCATCTTGGCTGCACTGCAGCCCCTGTCAGAGGTGACAAACACTTGAATCACCTTTTAATCTTCTCCCAAGAGTCAGAATTTGATAAAAATTAAGGCAAAATTGTCTTACAGTGAGTCAGAAGAAGCAATGGCACCTAGACAGATAAACCCCACACATACACAGTATTCTTGGGAATTTTTTCATGAGACTGACAGCAGACAAAGGAAAGGCAGGCTAAAAAGAAAGTGGTGTTAAGAGTAGTTACATATGTTGGCTACTACTGAAACTCAAATACTGTCATTACTTTTAATCATTCAAGCATGGAGTAACATTTTATATATCCTGAAATCTGTAGCTCTATGTGCAACAGCATTTTGAAAATGTAATTTGTAGAGATCAGCAGTGAAAAAGTAAATTGGTTGAATGTGACAGAACGCTAATATTGATGAATGTCCTACTTTGTTTATTTTCTTTCAGTTTACAAGCTTTGAGGAAGGAAAAGTCCCGAGATGCTGCTCGCTCTCGCCGGGGAAAGGAGAATTTTGAATTCTATGAGTTGGCAAAGTTGTTGCCACTGCCTGCAGCCATTACCAGCCAGCTTGACAAGGCATCCATCATCCGACTTACAATTAGCTATCTGAAAATGAGGGACTTTGCTAATCAAGGTGATCCTCCATGGAACTTGAGGATGGAAGGACCTCCACCTAATACATCAGTAAAAGGTATGGAGTAAATATGTTGTGTACTACAGAGTATGGCAGCCTTTAGTAACCTCTAAATTGAAATTTTTACTTTCATCCTTTCTTCTTTCCCTGCATATCAAATCCTTTAAAGGGATTCAAATGTGGAAATCTGAGGTCTGCATGAGAAAGACACCATGTGAAGGTGAAATAAACCTCTTATTTTAATTATTTTTTATTTAACAACGTAACTATTACAGCTTTAAGTCTTCTGGGCGATGTAGACTAAAGTGTTTCAAGTTATTTAGCTGTTATTGTGTTGCTTTGTTGTAGTATTTTGCATAAGGATGTGTTTGAGAGGAACATGGCATTATTCCTTGATTTGAGAGCTCAATGTCTTAATTTTCTGGCTATACCTTAAAGGTAGAATCACGTATTTCTGAAGTTTGAAAGCATCACATCCACATGCGTAAATTTTCAGGTGAGAGACTAGGATGTTATTTATCCTCTCGTTATGTCTATAGAAATTATTTTGACTTCTGAGCCAGTAGGCATCTATCAAAAATTAGACTGTTTTCAGTATTAAATTTCCTCTTTTAATGCTCAAACAAGCAGTTGGGCAGCAAAAGCAATGTTAGATGTGACTTGCCACAAACTAGAGGCTGTGCGCATGTTGCTCCTAATAGTCTTTCCAATGACCTGTGTAAAGTGGATATTTTTGTAATTTATTATTTTTTCAGCTTAGGTTACCCATCTGGATGAGTGAGATCTCTGTCTGATAAGTGTTTTAAATTAAGGAGTAAGACGCAAAACCAGAAATCAGGGTTACCAAACCTGGGATTTCTGGGTGTCCTGGCTTTGACAGCACAGAAAACTCCTCTCCTTAATTTTAGCTACTGATCTCACATTTTGAAGGAAGCGTATTTTTGGAAGAGGCATATGAGATTTGAGCACTTCAGGTTTTTTCCACAAATTATGAACAGTGAACTCTTAGTCGACACTAAATTAGATAGAATGTATATATCATGAGGCCGACAAAAAAGCTACATTTAAGGGTGGAGGGAGGAGGTAGAAATAGAATCTTATTTATCAGCCCACAGTTGTCTGTGTTGTCTCGTGTTGATGGTGCAAAGGGTTTTTACCTGCTTTTCCATTTAAAGGAAGTGATATTATTTAAGGAAAGTTATAATTTTCAGTGAATGGAGAGAGGCACGGACGGCAAAAACCAATGCAGTTTCAGGCTGAGGATTTAGTAGCTGGACATAGTTACATCATTTCATATATTTAATTTATATTATCTGCCACATCATATATAATTCTCATGGAGACGAAAAGGCAATAATTACATCATCCAGGGCATGAGTAGAACATGGTTCATTAGGCTTCTGATATAATATGCAAATGTTCCCCATTTTTACAGGATGAGAGTTTGTTCTCAGGCAATTAAACAGTATTTCAAGTTAGATGTAAAGTGGACTCTGCTGTGCAATCTATGATCTGTCTGTGCTTCTACAAGCTGTCCTGTGTTACTGAAAGTCTGAGCTCTGCCGATCTCTGTGTATATTTCCAGAGTATCTGGGATCTATTTTTCATTATCCTCTTCTGGAATATATACCTGAATATATAATCTTCCTTTTTTTGCAAAGATTCTAATGAAGAAAATAATTTTACAGAACAAAATCATAATCTTAGGCAACAGCATAAATAGTCCAATCTAGATTAATGTTTCTCCCTATAAAAGAGTTGGGAACATTTAATGTCTGTTCACCCTATCTGATAGAATAACCCTGCCCTTCCAGCCATCTAGTGCTGTGGTTCTCATTCCTTTAGGTGTAAGGGGTGTGGGGGCTCAGGAAGGGTTTTGACTTTTTTTCCTTCTGTTTGGGTGCTTAGCTTTATCCTAAGTAGGATTGTATTATTTATGTGTCAGTATATAGAAACAATGCTTGATGAAAGAATGTTTCATTGTATAATTCCCCATAAGCAGGTTTAACTGTATAGTACAGGTATATTTTATGACTTCACCAGTTCTCCTTACATAGAAACCTGTTAACACATTCTGATCAAACATTCATGAAATTACATCAAAAGAAATTCAGTTTCATTTATTAAGGTTGCTTTTTGCTGCCCTAGAAGAAGTTCATATGTATAAACAAGCTCACATAAATAGCTTGCAGCTTCATGTGAAGTATGGTTGATAAACCTACAATAAAACACTAGATATTATACTTTGTATGTGCACAAACAATCTTCTGAATAGACTTAAAGACATTTGGAAAATCATTTGAGAGGTACTTACATTGTGTAGGCAACTGCAATTTTTTTTCTTCCCCCAATGTGGTTGTCTGCTTGTGTTAATCATTAATTTTAAAAGCTTAGTTTTAAATTTGTCCCCCAGTACCATACAGCAATTTAATAGTTTTAATTTAGTATTTCAGGAAGGTGCTTTACTCTGCCCTGTATTTATCACAGCTTTTCTTGGAAGTCTGTAAAGGCTGATGACTTTGTTTTCTTGTGCCTATTGTGTAGTGATCACTACAAGTTGTGCTTGCAAACGAGAACTCAGGTAACTCCATATAATATTTTCAGAGTCGATTACTTCATGGAAATATCTTGAGCAATTGGAAAGTAGCAGATAGTTTTCTCCATTATTTTAGAAATATCTGTACTGTTATAATACAGATCAAATCTGCAATGAACATTATGCATTATTCAAGAAATGACCAGGCATTCTCAGCAGTGTTTCAGCTAAATAACTGATGATTGTAACCTTTAAAGAAATCTCATTGTGGTGACTATTGGTAAATCATTTCTCCATTCATAGTAATCTTTATTTAGAGGCGATCTAGAAACTATTATAACTTTTATTAATCTTAGAAGCAATAGCCAATGATCTGACATTTGCTAAAAATGGAAAAAATTTCCATCCTCTAATACAGCAGACTTCAGTCATTTTTCTTTTAGTACATTGTCTAAGGCTTTCTGTCTGTAGGAAGTCTCAGTTATAAACAAATACACACACAACTTATAGCAAATGAGTTTAAAGACAGTTCTTAAAGACCAGGATATGATTCTATATGGAAGAAAATAATCAAGATATTACTTAAAGTCAGTAGGAATAAAATTGTCTTTGATAGTACATACAGTGTGTTATGAATAACAGTACTACTCTCCTCTGTTTCCATCCTTCCAAAACTCTTTCTTCTGAGTCTGGAGTATGTTCTGAGGACAATAGTAAATGAGATGCTGATCATTTTTTTGAATTCAAATATGAGTTTTCTGAAAGTTATCTGGAAATGGTAGTATTTTCATAGGATAAGCTGTGTGTTAATCCAGGAAGTGGTGCTTTATGTGGCATGGCACTTGAAATCCTCTTGTGCATTTTGATACTAGGCCCTGTAGTCCTGTTCCAACATCAAACTCTTGTGAGGACCTTTGTCTTTTAGAATATTGTCTTCAAATTATTAACTTCAAATTTCATTGTACTTTTAGTACAAACTGTTTCTCAAAGCATTCAAAGATCATGAAAGTTTTCATGTTCTTTTCCATTATATTGTGGATTTTTTTTGCCAAGCCACATGTTTTTCCTTTTGTTTTTTGGTTTTGGTTTTGTTTTTTGTAGTGAAAAGAGGAAGGGAGAGGAGGAGTGTGAGGCACGGTGAAATTCTTTGGTGTGTTGAATGTGTTTGGTTGAAGTAAAGTCATGCTGTGTATTTTGATTTTGGGTAATAATTTTTAGGACTTTGGTTCTGACTCAGGACCTCTGTCACTATAAAAAGAAGGCTGGTGACCCTTTGCCTTGAACAGAGTTCCCAGCTTTTACAATTTCTGTTTCTTTTGAAGCAGCAATTAAATCCGGCACTCTGTGCCTAATTTTGCAAACCCTTGTCCTGGAAATTTGCATGATGAGATTGAAATAGCTATAATATTTTATTTTAATTTTTTTTTTAATTGAAGTGAGGTGTTAATTTCTGACTTTGGAGATACCAGTGTTTTTGCAGGGCCATGAGCCTTATTTCCTGTTGAATGGTGTGGCATGTGGAAACTAGAATATGTAAGACAACTTTAGGTACATCAAATTAAAAGTGGGTTTATAATTTTTATTTTTCTAAGACAAAAATTTACATTTTATATTACATAGGTAAAAAACCTCTTACTTCTGCTGTAAGGGAAGAGGTGAGTGAGAGACTGTAGCTGAGGAATGAAAAAGGACTTCAGTAAATAGTACTGACTGACTGGTAGGTTGTGTAAAGAATGTGACTTTTAGTTTAGCCATCTCTACTTTTAGTGTTCCATGTTCTACAATTAATTAATTTTACACAATTGTGTTCTGGAATTTATATATCATAGGAGGAGAAATCAGATGCCCTCAAAAGTATTTGTGGTGTATTGAAATATTTCTTGTCCAAATTTTTCCTGTTCAGTGTAAGTAAACACAACTCTCAAAAGTTCCTTGCCGTAAAGCATTCAATGTTGCTTCAAGTCTGCATTGGTAGAGAGATTAAAAAAATTGATAAACACAAGAAGAAAAATTATGCTTTAAAACAAAATTACACTTTTTTTCCTTCAAACTATCATGTTTTTCAAAAGTTCCTTTCTCAAAATAAACAAAGTATGTAATTCTAGGCTGAAAATGAACTTGATGTCATATCACATTGTGGGGCTTGGGGTTGAGGAAATAAGTCTAGCACTTTGAATTCTCTGGGAAAGAAAATAAGCAATAATGATAATTGGAAAGTATGGTAATTGTTATCCCAAATGTCAAGTGGAATTACTTTCATTAATTTAATATCTTTTTCTCATAATTTTTGTGCTAGATGTGTATGCATTTATAAGAGATAAATAAGTTGTTATCTTCAGGATGATCTCATTGTGGAAACACTTTAAATAACATTACCTGTTGTTAGCCTTTTATATTTTAAATGGAGTGTTGTCTTCTGAGCAGGAAGTGCAAGATAGTACATGCCTTTCCCTGCTAAAATACACAAGACCTCCAGAGAGACCAGCCTTCTGTTCTGAACCCCTACACAATTCTGTTTCAGGGAAACCACCTATAAGGGCAAAGTTAGAATTACTTTCTTCCTTAGTGTGTTTGGCCTAAGACACTGTTTTTCAAAGTTTGGTGTGAAAAAGTCAATGAGATGAAAACAGAATAATGCAGATGAATTGGTGGTATTCCTTGATAGGAAAAAGGTCTCCAAATCCAAATCCTTTGTGCAGAATTTCTACTCTTGCGCTGGAGAATTCTTTATAGCCCTGTAATTTATTTCTCCCTGCCTTGCAGGCATTGTTCTTATGACAATCTGATCCCTGTTTATATATAGGTCACTATCGTGCTCTGACTATGTATCAGTATCAACCACTGATTGTAAACATAATGTTTGTCCCTTGTAAACTTGTTTATGCGGCCATAGGGACAATGCAGCCATATGAGGAGGTACCTTAGTCTTCGTCCTATTACCTGAGTTAAAGATGATTAGTTGTTGTTTGAATGTAACAGAAACCAAGTGCTGAAAATTTCAGGAGGTCACTGGTGAAACATGAATGTTCTCTGTGAGAATTATTGATGGTGCTTTGGTATGAAAGATATGGGACCCAAAATGAGGTAGCTCTGTTTGAATCTCACTGTCACAGACAAGATGAATTGAATATGGGGCTAAGAGTTGGTGGTTGCCTGGTGACAAGTGATCAAGACCTGGTTAACTTCAAATTTGGCAAATGGAGGAAGGTGTCAACCGATATACTTATAGTGCATTTGAGGGACTAATTGCCTAGTGGGGAAACTTATGAGTGAAATTGATTGTGAGGAAAAATTTTGATGGAAAAAATTAGAATAAAATTTGACTAGAACCCCTAAAGAAAAAATTATGAAATTATAATTTCCTATGCACCTGAAAACTCTAAAACTGCATACTTTTCCAGAATGACAGTAAAATAATTAATTTGAAAAAGTATGTATGTGTATTTATAGAAAACTTAGTGAATTAAAGGGAAATATATAGCAAGATAAGCTGGAATGTCTGAGGTGCAGGATGCTGGCAAAGACAAGTAGAGACATTAAGCATAAAATCTAATGGGATTAGAAAAAATCAAGAAAAAATGGGCTTATGTATATTAGAAATGTGAAATAATTCTGGCAACAGTATAGGCTCTTTAGCAGTAAGATATAATAAAACTTCTAATGATGCAGAAAAGGCAGAAGAGCTTGATAAGGTTTATTTAAGTGCTTGCTTGTACAGAATCAATTCTACAAGTCTTTCGAGTTCAGGTTACTGATAAGTTTTTAGGATAATCCATACTTTGCAAGTGCGGGTGATGTGAAGTTTGTAGGATTGAGCTGTTTTAGCCTCAAAGCAGTTGTAGGCAAAATACTGGGAAATTTCCTGTACCGAAAGGGATAAGATTGTTATATTTTTTCAACAAATGTGGATAAATGGAAAGCTGTTCTTATCAAACAAACCTAGCTCAAATCTCTGAAATTGCAAGTGCAATTAGCTAGGATATGCATTGTATACTGAAGTATTTGTAAGGCATTTGGTGTCCTAGTTCATAACAATTATGGTTTTAAAATACTTTAAGAACATTATATTGGCAGAGCCAAGTGAAACACATTAACTGTATAATTAATTGATCTTGGAAAGTGGATTGAAATGAAAGTTACTATTAAGAAAAGAGTTTCTGTGTTTTTCTATAGAAACTGCTCTGGATATGAGCATCAAGAAACTGGGAATAAACACGGCTTGAATGCTGACTTAAAATTTTCAAATTGCTATGGTGTTTGGATCATAGACCACGATCGATGCAGCTTAGTAAATCAAACCTAAAATTTATTTGTTTTAGTATGAGAATGTTGTTGTTGTTGCTATTATTATTATTACTATGACTACTACTACTACCACTACTACTATTATTATTTTAATGTTTTCATTGCTGTTCTAAATGCTAGGCTACTGGAGTTAAAAGACTTTTTGAAAGGTTTTGGTTTTTTGTGAAGCAGAACAGAAATAATGGGAAAAGCATTTCAAGCTCAGCTCTTCTTTTTTTTTTTTTATTTTTGATGAAGCAGCACATAAATGAACCTACCTGATCATGCCAGTTCTGCTAGCAGAAATGATAGAATGATTTACTTTCTCATGGTGCTTTATTTGTACCATAAAAAGTTCTATCCATCACTTCTGTGGAGACACAAAATATTTACTGCTGATAACAAATTAATACTTTTTCTAAAGTGTTGTCAATCAGATGTCAGTCCCTAGAAGAGTTGTTTATTGCTAGAACTCCCCCTTGAAACTTAACAATTAAACAGGAAAAAAACCAAACAGTAAGTGTTTTAAGAGCAAGGAAATAGAAAAGGTGACTTTAGTGTCTTTTCTCTCACTCACAGCAACTATTGTATTTCCATTCTGTAACACTGCAGTTCATCTTCCTTTCTCTTCTTGTGCTGTTACAATGATTTGGTCAACATTGCATATTCATTATGTTCTTTTAATACAGTATATTATTCTTAGCCATTTGAGGTTTTTTTGAGTCCATAGCTGAAACCCCAAATATGCAAAATGTCTTCATCTTGTACTCAGCATCCAGGGCTGACTCTCTCCTTTTTGTAGTCCTGCATTTTTCTCTACATGTTTGCATCCTTAATGCAGCCTTGGTAATGAAAACAATCTGGTGAAGAATATTAATATTTAAAAGAAACCCAAAGTTTTTAACTTTTCACTTCTTTCTTTCTCCTTTCAATGTGCATGTCTTTTTGTGTATAGTAATCTTTAGCATGTCAGTAAAAATTTACTCCTCAGCTGAGAATATACTTTCCTCATTCCTGCTAAAAGTTGGTGGGTGTTGCAATTAAAATTCATGGTTGAGAAAATTGATGGTATAGACTGAGTGGGTTTTGGCAAGAGCATGGGCTTCAGACTTGCAGAGGTAAATGTCAGGAGGAGTATAGTGTTGATGGTTGCTTTGGCTCCAACCTTAGCAGTGATACTAAAATAAGCCAGGGAAAACGTTCACATTAAAACCAAGTTAATTTCTTGTCACTATAATGATATGGATTTTCATCCAGTAGAAATTTCTGAATAAAAGTCAGTGCCACAACAGTCCTCTTTTCCAAAGCTCTTAATAAAATGCTTCCATATGATTTTTACATTCATGTTTTATGTTGCATGGGTTAGCTCCAGGTGGTCTTTTTTAGAAGCATGAATATCTTAAATTATATGAGCAGTATACAAAACTTTTTGCAATAACGCACGTGATGGGGTTAGCCAATTACAGATGTGCAATGAATCCGGTGTGCCAAAAGCGCTTGTTCTGCTTTTTGCTTGTAGTAATCAGGAACAGTAATCACTGCTGTAGTTTTTGATATGTAAAATGAAAAAAGGCTGTTGCTATCTGCAGATTGCAATATCTGATGGAACTTTTTATTTGTCTTTTTATTCGCCCTTTTCTGAACAGAAGGAAAGTGCCTTTGCTATGAGTACTTTGGACACTCTTCAGTCAAGCTTGATATCATAGTGCACCATTTTACAAATGAAAGTGGTTGAGGAACTGGACCTTGTGGTTGGATTTAAGTTTCAGTATAGCGTTCATACCTTAGTCTCCTCAGCTGGGCAGAGAATGTAAGGACATACATAGAGCCCTGCTAAATTCAATAGAGCTTAGTCTTCTATTATTGTAGTTTATTGGTTTTCTGGGTCATCTGAACTTCTACCATATATCTCCCACTGAATGAATCCTGCTTTTAGATCTTGTTGAGGGATATCTATTGCAGGGATAATAAATACATCTGTATGAAGAAATAGATTAACGAATTGATAATGAATGCAGCAGAAACCTAAAAAACCCCTCAAACAAACAAATAAAAAAGCCCAGACGGGGATGCTTAGAGGGAACAAAGCAGGATAACTGAATAGGCTTTTATAATATTTGTTTTACCAAGAGTTACATCATTCAACATTACAAGTAAAAAAATTATGTCTCAAAGAAAATATTTTGTATGAAATGAAAGAAAACACAAAATCTTTTTTTTTGAAGTAGAAAATCTGTGTTTCCCATATCATATGTCTGCAGTTGTACATTTACTAGCATTTTCTAAAGTGACTGTCCCAATATTTGGCATAAATAAGAGAGCCCTGGAAGTGAAGTTTCAAGTGTATGGATTTATTAATAGTATTTATTTTCATGTAATAGTTATATTCAATACCTTTGGTCAACAGAGCAAGATTTAGATACTGAAGGTAGATCCAGCAGTTTTTAAAACCAAGGTGCAGTGATTTTATATCTAAATAATATGCAAGTATAACCACAGTCTGACCAAAGTTTGACCACACTATCAACGCAGCTTAGTTTCTGCAACTGTGCTCTTTGAAGCCAGAGGAAGGAAATCGAGTTTCCACCAAATCCCTATGCTCTTGTGGTCTCCCATTTCAATCAGGGATATGAAGTAAAATACAATGAATCCATAGTAAAGACTTTCCCAGGACATTAGAGAGATCAGTAAAAACTGTTTTCATTAGCTGTCAGTAATTAAAGAACACCCTTCATATAGAGCTTACAATTTAGAGAACATGTAAGCCTCTATATCTACCCGAGATCACGAGCAAAATGAGAATCACTACACAGCTGGAGAACTTGTGTTGTTTTAAAATGTCAAGCTCCCTTAAGAAACATATTTTTCTGTTTATTTGCTAGCTTTTAAGCCAAAGTGAATATTTTTATTTTAAATTTCAAAGGTTTTAGTCATACTGCACTTTCTGTTACTATGGAAGGAAAGAAGGGCAAATGCCTAAGAAAACAGGAAAATACCAGTTGTGGCAGTGTTGTCTGCCTGAATGGAACTGTTAGAAAATTCTTACCTTAATTTCAGTGCTTGAGCTCATCATTCCCTATAATCCTTACTCACAGAGTTAGCTGAGTGCATCTGCACAAGCATGTGTGTGTTGTCACTTTGAATTCTGCTTTTATCCTGTACAAATTGTTTTTGCTTTGCTTTGCATGGGATGGTACCACAGGCAGAATTCTGTGTCTTATTTCATCATCTTAAAGCAGTTAAACACATATTTATAATCATAAAAGGAAGACAGAGAAATATCTTTGCTCACATTTTAATACATATAGACAATTTCCAAACTTTACCTATAGCAAGTAGAATAACATTGTCAACATTACCTCACTTTAGATCTTAAGGAAAACCATTTGTGCGAAGGTTAGGAAAAATCAGGAACTGCTTTTTTATTTTCTTTTATAAGTACATATTGTATTTCTACAATTATAAGAGCAACTGTACATCTATATATCCCCTTTCAAATTTGAATTACTGTGTATGCGAGCTGTTTCTCATCCTCTTGATGCAGAACAGTGCTGATAATGCTAATAGAGAAATTGAGGCATACACAGATTTAGGGCTAGCTTTTCAAAAGAGCACAGCACTCCAACTGGAGCCAGATTTCAAAAGATCTCTGATCCTATTCAGCAACAAAATAAATAGCCAGATTTTCAAAAGATTTCAGCACTTTGGTAATCTGATCATAAGAAGCAGCTGCTGAGCACATTTACAAAGCCAAGAGTGACTTTTTCAATATCCCATGAGAAGTGTGTGTAAGAGCAGGGAATAGAGCCCTCTTCCCATGTCCTAAGACCAAGAGTCCAGTTCTTAAGTAATAACACTCTCTTCATGTCCTTTGCAAGAATGCTGTATTTAATGAAAGGAAATTTAACCCATTTAGAAATTTAACCCATTTCTGTGAGGAGAAATTTTTCAGAATATCATGAAGATTTACACTCAGGGTAGATAATGAAGAAATCAAATAGGAATATTGCTAATCCATTTTATATTGAATCTCTGTGATATATTGCCTTAATTAGGTGTATCTTATAATAAGAAAACCCCTCCCTTTAGTAATTTTTAAAGATTTTATGGTCCACTGCCAATCTTTTAAGTGTCAAAAGAAAAAAAAATATAATAACTAGGTATTCTAATAAAATCTAAAAAAGCCTGTAACAAGTATGTTGTATGGCAAGTACAGGTGTGATTGATTTTCTGCGGACTTCCAGCCTCCTACAACATTCCAAGTGCATAGTTTTGGGGTTTTTTATTTAAATTTTAGATGGTTCTTTCCATCCCTTCCTAGGGATGAATAAATGGGGTGTTTAATTTTGTTCTTCTGAAGGTAAATTCTTTTTGTCATCTACTTAATACCTTAAAATGCTATTTTCTCTTTACCTCTATATATCAGCTGTTTCTGATTATTTTGTGTATCAGTGTTGTTATTTACTCTTCTTGTCCTGCTCTTTGTAATTTCTATCTCTCTCGACCTTTTTTTTTTCCTCTGCTATTCTTTTGTTCCAGCATCTATCCTGAAGATTTGAAGGACAAGTTTTCTTTTATGAATGTTACTAAGGAGCTGAGAGGAAAATTAGCAGCTCACCTAACCTAATCATACATTTGTTGTTAGTTTCTTCAACGTACCCATGGAGCTTCTTGATTCTCCAACGAACTTATTAGACATAAAGGAACTGTATTTTACACACAGGCATCTATGAGAAGCCATTTGCTATGTATTTACTCACTCACCACTAGCTTAGAGTCAGCCCAACAGATGTTCCTTGGGTAGAAGCATCTGGAAAAGTCAGTGCTTAAACAGCTTTACAAAATGTACTTATTGGCAGTTTTTGGTGTAGCTTGGTCTCCAGCAGCGATTATGCCAGACAGTGAATGTGGCATGGGGTGATCTGTGAAGATGTCCATATCTGCATTGAGAGGGTTCTCATTTTATCTGTCAAACAGGAAGGTGAATTTTGGAGACAGCATCTGTTCAGTCTGAAGTGAACTGCACGCAAAGGATAGATATGATGGCCATAAGGTGATTGGTCCTGGAAGTGCAGAGCACTCGAAGAACTGTTTTGTTAAGGTACAATGTTGAGCAGCTCTGATAAGCATCCAGGCTGACTTCTTGCAGACCTGAGACAGAACCTCATCCAGTATTTTCTGCATCTGTTTGAGACACAGGCTTATCTCTTTGGAAAGTATCTAATGTTGATGTAAAGCATTTAAATGATAAAGAATCAACTACATCCCTGGGCAGATTGTTCCAATGGTTAATTACTGTCACTGTGAAAAAAGTGTGCCTCATTTGTAGTCTTATTTCAGCTTCAGCATCCAAACACTGGATCTTGTTATGCCTTTTTCACTAGATTAATGAGCTGCCTACTGTCAGAAATCTCTTCCACATGTAGGTATTGTGATCCTCTTAACCTTCTTTTCAGTAACTAAATAAATTGAGCTTTCTGATCCTTTCACTATAGGGAATGACTTTTAGAAGTCTAATCACTCTTGGAGCTCTTACTTGAGTCCTATCCCATTTTCTAAGATATTTTGAGAACGGAGGAAACCACAGCTGAACACAATACTTCAGTAACACTGTCTTAAAAACCAAAAGTAAAACTTTCAGTAGCTATTCCAAAGTGATATTCTTTGGTTTAACCCAGTGACATATATTTGATATACAGTTCCATGTAATATAGACATGTCATCTTGGCGAGTTTTTTACTTTGGGAATTAACATGAATGTCTGTCTCATTGTGATGTGGTTCTGGATTCCTTTTGCTGATAAGGATTGAACAATGTCAAGAGGTGAATTCTCATGAATAATTGTGAATGCTGAAGGTTACCCTTGATTTTATATTTTGTTTCAATGGCATAATTCTTTCAGTAGGAATAGGTTGTGATAGAAAGAACTGAACATAGAGAACAGGCACCACAAGGTGAGACTAGGGAAGTAATCTTCTGGGGCAAGTGGCCTTCACAGTTATGATATTGAATGGGCCAGGATAGTAGGAGTGCAATATTATCTTACCCACAGAATTCAGATTTCTGGGAAAAAAAAATATCTGTTAAGAGTTGTCTGAAAAGTTCCTTATGACACCTTGCAGTCTGACACCTGTCTTATTCAGACAACTTGCATTGTCATGTTTGGTATCAATTTCATATCTGGACAAGGGAAAGCACAGCACACCCAAAATGAGTGAGCTTAGGAAATCCTTCCTGTGCATACACAAGCGGTTCCCTTCAACCCAGACCTGCCTCAAAGTCACCTCTACAATCCTAATACTGCTGTGCACAAAAATTAGGGGTCTGTGAGGAAAATTACTTTCTAAGAGAGCATATTAACTGAAGCCAGAATGTGTTTGGAAATAGGAAGAAAATAATTCCTCCTGAATTCAGACATCCTCTGGTTCAAAATTAGAGTTAAGTGAACTCAGACTATCTGCATGATTTGAGCTCAGCTGTCTCTAGTATTTCCAAGGAGTGAAAAGAGATGAGACTTGTCTTGAACAAAAAAAATGGCTGCTTCAGACTCAGGTAGTTTCTCCAGAGGTGGAAAGTAAGCCACAGATTTTGCCAGTGGCTTCCTTCAGTTGTGTTCTCCACAGTAAGTTCTGTAAGTAACAGACAGAGGTTTCAAGCTCTCAGCCATTTACCACTGTGAATTGCCCTGGGAGAAAGATATTTTACTTTCTTTTTAATCCTATATAAAAGCAGTCTCCTCAGACTTCTGGGTCAATTCCTTTAACTTTCAAAAATGCAGTTGCACTTAACTTTTGGCCAGCAATTTTTGGTCAGCTCAGGGGAAACTGTGCTTCACTCCTCACTTCAGAGTCCTGGGATTTCATTTGTCCTCAAAAATTTGGGGTGAGTTCAGAACTTAGGTCTTGTCTTGTTTGTGAAGTGAGTGAGAAAAGAAAATCCTTGCATATGTAGTGGCCTAACTCATCATTTCTCTGCTGGGAGGACACTGAATGTACTCTTATGGGCAGACAAGAGACTGCTGACTCTCTAGCTCACTTTCTTTCCTCATCTCTCACACTACCCAAAGGACAATTTTGCAATTGACTGTGCCCACATTTTCCCTTATATCTTCCCCAAAGATTATATACTAGGATTGTGTTATTCAGAACACCAGTCAGCATTTAAGAATGCTTTGGCATCTTTGCAGAAACTGTTAGCTATGAGTTATCCAATGATAAATTGTATATTTATCTGAGGATAAATAGGATAAGTACATTCATTTGCACAATTTCCCTACAAAATTATTAAAATACTCTTTTTTAAAAGGGAAGCCTGAATATGTAATACTTGAGAGGAAAGTAAGGTTACTATTTATTTCTGCTATTAATGGAGCTCTTTGTGTATATATAAATGCATTTTACTAAGTTACAATAGAGTAACAAGAAAGTTGAAATAATCTGGATCCATCTGCTGTATATTTTATGCTTCTAACGATTTAAATTTAATATCTCCATTTAGTTTCATACTGATCATTTACACTGACAAAATGAAGGAAAAGAAAACAGGGAACCTGTCATCAATCATTCATTTAATCAACTAGTAAAAAATAGATAAATAAACATACCGAGTTAATTATTTTTCTGTATGTAATGATTGACAATAATCTTAATTTATTCCCTTTTTAACCTTTTGCTGTCAGTATAGTTGGGATTAATAGGTAATGACAAAATGAGAAGAAATAAATTTCTGGTAGCCACTGAATGTTGCTGACATTGGAGTGTTTTCCCCTGAAACTTCTCCCTGAAGATGTATCAGATCTCTGTCATGTGTTATTTTTCACACTTTTTTGTGCCATGTTTCATGCCATTTTGGTGATTGCTATTAGTTTACAGACATATGGTCAGGAATATTTTATGAATGAAGAGGTTTCTGGAATGTACAATATTACTTCACATTTATATGAGAATTGTAATTTGAAGCTCTCAAAATACTTTGCACGTTATTGCAGAGAGTATTCAAAAGCTAGCAGAAAAGAGTGCTACAGCTAATAACTTATGTTATCTGCTCCATCCGCCAGACAGTATTTCTTTACTGTTGAATCATCTATTCCCCCTTGCACTGTTTTACTGGATCCATCTGAAGTGAAGAGGGTACTTTCAGGCAGAATTCCCAAAGCAGCTCTCCACGTTTGTAGTGCAGGAGGCTTAGCTCAACTTCCTCTCTCAGCTTTTTGCCACAAAATTGTCTCCCCACATGTAAATAGGCATCTAAATAGACTCTAGTCAATCAGTAACTCCAGCTTCTAAAATATCTTTTTGTAATGATATTCCCATACATTAGTAATAGTTATCCTGAACAACACATGAAGAGAATATTTTGCAGCTTTTTTTTTGAAGTACTGTATAGCATGTCATTCAAATAAGTGGAAGACGTAGAGTAGGACATGCTTTTCATCTAACTTGAATGGTGTATCAATGCAAACAATGCTTCAGTTCTGTTAGAAATAACCAGGTTTTATTCAGGTGTGTTTCCTGCAGTTTCAGTAAAAGTGTTGTTGTGTATTTCAGAGATGAAAAAGCTTTGTATGTGCATCTATGTGTTTTGGTAATGAAGGCCAAAACCTCTGAGGCACAAGTACATGAATTTTCATTTCACAGATTTTGTGTTTGGATTCCTGGGTTGGGGTGTTTTTGTTTTCTTTTGATTTTCCCTGAAAGAATGATCTAGTTACATATAGCCGCATAGTCCCCCAACTGGCTTTTTTCAGAGATTCAAAAATGGAAATTATTTCTTCTACTCAAAAATTGTGTGCATTCTGGGTTTCTTTAAGGAATGAAGGGAAACAGAGGTGGTAATGATATTTGCCCATACATGAAGGAAAAAAAATAAAAGAAAAAAGTCCCAAAGATTCCAAAAAGAAGAGAAAAAAATCTAAGAAGATGAAAGCCAGTTATTGGTATGGTGTGTAGGCATTAGTCTTTCAAAGGCACACTTCATTCTTGTGTCAGGAATTTCCTGACTGACCTGCATCCCTGGAGACAGACACCCTTGCCATTGCACGGCCTTCAGGGAGACTTTGGTTATGTTGGACTGCAGCTGGTGAGGCAGAGGCTGGAGCTGGGCTGTGGTGGGTGCGCAGCCCCCACAGAGAGCTTTGGGCTGTGTTTGTGGAATAGCTGAGCTGATAACCCTGTGTAGGGGCATCTGACCACCTGCCTGTAGCACAGATAAGGTTGAGAGGCCTGTGATGGCAATTTGTGGGCTCTAGATGATCTGAGGGATGGGGTGTAGAGTGGGCTGTGACTGTTTATCTGTAGGGTAGGAACAGTTGGTATGTTCTGCAGGAGCATTAAGTATCCACTGTGGTGGTTGCCTGAGTCTTGACACTGAGGATCTGATCCCATACTCTGTATGTAACTGGAGACAAAGAGTTTGGTGGTTTTTTTCAGGGTTTGTTGTAGGGTCTAAAAATTTTGCTCTTTGGGAAAACAGTGAATTTTCTGACTTGGGTCATACTGAATGCTATATATTCCCTGAGAAGTATTCTAAATCTAGATTTTTTTACGCTAAAAAAAGTAGCAAAAAATGTTTAGAATTAGTTTCTCACCTGAAAAAAATTTTGAGACTTTAACTGTGTCCCAAAACATAAAATAGCAGACACTGCTGCAAAAATCCTTGAAGGCAATCAGCCTAAATTTTTCCTCTGCAGCAGCATATCTGCTCTATCCCTTCACCGGGCTGTCTAGCCCTTTGTGTTTATTGGCAGCTGTTTTCTCCTAGCTAAGCTTGACAAAGGATAGGGGATAAGATTAAAAATACTTTATTACCCTGCTTTCTGGTAGGAGGGAAGGAATGGCAAATATGAGTTGTCCCATTGCTGATGTCCTGTTCGTGCTGGTGCTCCCTGGTCTCACCCTTGCTGAGGGAAGATGCCTCCCCTCAGAGCACAGCTCTGCTCTAGCAGGATGGCATCCCTGGCAGCTGACTGACACTGGCAGAACTTTTTGTGGGACTTCTTTCTCTCCGTGATCATTTTTTGTAAACCATACACGTTCTAGAGAATATAGTGCTTCTTGCTTGCTGAAGAAATTATGGGGTTTTAAGGCGAAAATATAGATTTTTCATTCTTATTTGGCTGTAACATTTCTACTATTTAAAAAATCATAATTGATATAGTATTTCAAATTAGAAATTTAAAATATAAATTTTGGAACATAATATTTTTAAAACAGTAACATAAGAATTCTAGTCAATCTCTAATTTTACTGAGGTATAACCTTTTTAAGAAAAATTGCTGGGTTTAAGCAGATATGTCATACTGAAACCCATTTGTATTTTTAGGATTCATAAAATTAACTGGTCAATGATGTCAAATATTTTGGAGTATCATATCTAAATGTATTATAGGTCATATCTAAATGTAAGGTAGGTAATTCCTTATTAGATGACTTTGCAGTTAGTTACCAGTCTACCAGTTCTTGTATCAGTAATGATCAAACTACACTATTAGCAACTCAGAATTCAACTGTTTTTCAGCTCAGTATAAGTCTTTAAACAAAACCAGTTTTTTTTTTTTTTTTCCATGTTTGGAACAGATATTAGTATCAGTAATAATCTGAAATATCATTTAAGGGAAATTCTTTTGTTTCCAATGTAGATTTTCTAGACTTTCCTGTCTTATATAGCATTTATTAAGTGTTTAAAATATATTTTTTTTGTATTTTACTGTGCAGCTTATGTACTCAAAGCATCACCTAAGTGCCAATAACACATTCTTGACTGAATAATGATGTATGTTGAATGTTACTTTTTTTGTCTTATAAATGGATGGCAATTTACACAGCTGTGGATGTGGGATGTTTCAATCCCAGACCATGTTGTAAGAAAAATTGAATGACAGTGAGCAAAACAGCAGTAATTATAAAACTAATTACTAAATGCTGATGATGCCCATAGGCTTTGCATAACTAAAATTAGAAAAGGAAATTGCTTTCGGCTTCAGAGAGGCAACATGCTAGTTATTTCACTGTTTCAGTCAAAATGGAACATGGTGTATAAAGTTCAATCACAAAAAAACCCCACATTAGTTTATGCACATATTTTTTCATACTAAAATGTTAAAGAATTCAGCTTTTTGTCTTTTAATACAAACACATCTGTAACATAAATCAAGAGAAGTGACATGAAACTACTTGTTGGACATCTTTCTATGTAGTTTTACAAGGCCTAATTTACCATTGAATTATTTTAGCTTTATGTTTATCAAAAACATGCATGAATATAAAAAAGGAAGGGTTTCCTATCACGTAGGCCCACATGAAATAAATATTTGGGATGAAAACCAGGAGACTGGATTTCAAAATTCCCTCAGATGAATTCCAGCTCCTCTTATATGTATCCTGGGGGTATATATATATATATATGTATGTATGGTAACCATACACTTACGTGTTTTCCCAGGGATAGAATTGCTAGAATGACTCGTTTGAATGTAGTATATATTTATATTTGTTGTTCATGCCTATATTACATGTACATTAATGCATACACACAGGCATAAAGTACCTAAATGGAACACCCATGTATTTATAGACAAATTTAATTTTCCTTATATAGGAATGCAATATATATATCATTGGTGGGCTTTTTTAATACTATTTTTATGCTTAATCCTGCAGAATATGAGATGCATTCTAAGCATATTTCTTTAAAAATTTATTTTTATAAAAACGGGTTAAAACCTGAGTTGATCAGATTGGAGCTTGTAGGACTCAGTTTAACAATTAGAACCTGTGCTGTTGTTTCATAGAAAATTACATGGATATTATGGGATTTATCCTTTGAATTTAGGGTTGGGATTTGTTTGGTTTTTTAAAATTCTCAACTTTTCTTTCACTTTTTTTTATCTGATCTGGGAAATATTTATACTTGTTCTGTGTGAGCAACTAATAGATAGCAGCTTCAAAAGGCTCGAAAGAAATGCTCATTGGATTCTCTTGCATCAATATGTGTAGATTAAAAACCACCGAGTCTGTGTTTTTAACTTTCCAGTTGTTGAAATACATCTAGCTTTAACACTGTTGATAATGAATCTAAACATGAAAAATACAAATTCTGTATAATTTTCTGTAATCTGTAGCATTTTCAAGATTATATACCCTATTAAATTTTCTGGAGTTTGATAAGTAAACTGGAAGCCTCAGGACTCTCTTTATTTAAACATTTACAGGGAAGCATATCTTAAACATAGTAGAGACATAAAGTAAATGTATAAACATTAGAGTAAGAGTTTCTTGGGTTTTTTAAGTGGACCACTGAGTAATTTTTGACTTTGTATGTCCCAGTAAATTTGTACTATGGCAGATGAAGTAGATGTGTCACATGTTACCATAGAGAATAAAAAGAGAATGTTTGTTTGCTGTATTCAGTTTTGTGAAATCAAATTCCACAATTCTAACTTTGATAAAGTCCCCCCATTTAAAGGCAAGTTTCTGCTCAGTTGTTTAGAGCAGATTTTAACTATTCTCATGCACTGTTTATATGTATAACATACACAGTTCCAGTACAGGTTTGTAGAAAAGATTCAAAATGGTCTTGAAGATACAAAGAATTAAAACTTCTCTCCTTTCTTATGGATTTGGGCATTAACAGCAGCAGCATTATTTGCAGTAGTATTTCTCAGTTTCATTTCCAATTCTGTTAAAATCATTAAGTGATGCTGGTGAATGGGATTGTCTTTAAGAGGTACTTGAAAAAGCAAGTAAGAAATCTTTCCTTTAAGGAGGACACCATTTTCTCAAAGGTTTCTGTCATGTTACACTTTAGCAATCTTTCTATTGTATGGAAAGAAAGAATTTATTGTCAGTACTTGAGGGATACAGAATGTCTGATTGACTGCCACCCTAGCCTGTTGTTTTTAACATAAACATTACAGCTGTGTTTGCTTTGAAATATTTGGCCATTATCCAGTAAATCTGTGCTGGAACACTAAATTATCACCTCATGCCCTCCTCCATCATAAGAAAGTGCTTTCGTCAATAAAGCATTATTGTTGTCTTTTCCTACTTTTTATTTCTGCATATTCAGGAACTTTGTTTTGATTTGTTTTGTAAAAAGCGGATATTATGTAAAAGCTTCTAACTAGTGAATTTTCTGAGTGGGTAACCTAGCAAGCGTATGGAAATAATGGCAAAAGTACATTCTTAGTAAATTAATTTAAGAAATTTATACTTGTCCCTAATTTTTCGGAATGTTTCCATGATCTTTCAGATTTTAAGAATTTGATTTATCTGGCTATTCCATCATTTTTTTGACAAATATGAAGAGAGGTGTATCTTTGTCATCATCTTCCTCTTTCACAGATTTCACATTGTACCATGAGCTTTCAGGATGTATCTACATCATAAAAGCAGAAGGCAATTAAAATCGACAAAAATGGCAAACCCAACATAATCCCAGTTTTCACAGTGCTAGTAAGTAGGTGAGACTTACAGTACTGATTCTAAGCTACTTTCCTGCTTCTTTCTTCACAAGTATTTCAAATTTATCTCCTTAGCTCAGGATAGTCAGTCTTTTATGCAGAAGAAATGGGGCTAATAATGTCTCTTCATTAATGCTGGTTTCTGAAATTCGGTGTACAGTGCATTGCACACGGTGGATTGCTTTTCTTGTGTCTATCTGTGAGGATAGAGGTATTCCCTTATCTTCTACTTTTCTTTCTGTGTTCTTGAAGGAGTTTTTTTCCCCCCGTATGATAACTGCTTTTTCTAAAGTTGAAGACTTCTTCTAGGTAGTTTTGAAAACGTTTCTACTTTTCATTGCCACTTTTTGATTTTTGAAAGACTTTCCAGTATGATAAGTAAGAAATCTCAAATCTGAATAAGAAAAAGAAAAAAATGTGTTTAGTCATGTAAGCAGTTCCACGGGTTTAAGCTAGATAGTTCATTTGCTTGGAGTTAACAATCTATTTCAGAGTCTTGCTGAACTTCAGTCATAACAAAAAGACAAAGAGTGCATCTAGCATTAGGACAAGAATTACCTTCCCCATCTTATTATCTTTTCTGTCTTTCTTTGTGTTTGTAAGCCTTTATCAGTTTATCAGTCTGTATGACAGGCTTATATCTTAGACAATTTGTATGCTATTTTTCAAGTCTCTTTTTGTGAAATGCTAGATCTGTTGGTTTCCTGAAGCCTGTTCTGCATTACATTTATTGCATTCTCTACACAGTGTTTTAAAGAACTTACAAGATTGATTTTAACCACATGCATTAGATTTCAGAGTTTGGTTTGAAACCATTGCAAAGACAACCAAAGCCCTTGTGAGTTAAATCTCTGAGATGTTATCACTGTATGATAAATTTAGCTGATTTCTGCCTGGTCTGTGTTATTGGCACAAGGGAGCGCATCAAAGGTGTTTAACACAAATAAACTATGTAGTTATCTTAGAAAAGAAGCTTCTGTTTTTACCCAACAAGATCCAGGTCCACTTTCTCTATGATCAGAGTATTACAAAGCTAGTAAAGAATAATTTATATCAGAAGTTCTGTGATGGAATGAAATGGAGCTCTTTTGAAGTATGATCTCTGAAAGCACAGCATGAAGCTCAAATAAAGTGAAGGACATTCGCTATTACAAGTAATGTCCTTAATAATCTTGTTAGTCTAGTCTCCCTCTGTAAGAGACAAATGGAACATTATTGGCTTATGGGCTGTAGTAAATAATTTAGTTTCCAATATTCAGGCTGCTTTGACAGTAAATTAAAATGACATGAAAGGGGCTTGTTGAATAAAGAAAGTATCCAATCAAATTTAATTGGCATGACTAAGGCAGTAGAAATATGTTTTATAATTAAACCATGTTGTCTTGGAGCTTTATAAGCATGTATGAATCAAAATGTCAAAAATTATTCTTTGATATTGTGCATTTCAAACTTTGCATGGTGAATAGTTTTCTTAAACAAGGTTCTAGACACGCATATTGATTCAACATGAAAATAGTCTTAAAAGTTTTAAATAAGTCAGTTCTTAGGATTTGTCTACTGATCTGACAATTTTCTGTAAAAGACTAAATTTTTCAGTCCTCTCATATTTAAAAATCTGTCTTTTGTACCAGCTTTGTATGATCCAGCATTTTACCGGCGTAGAAATGCTGCTGCTTTTCACCTGTTGTTATAACACTGGATGGCTGAAATCAATGTTAATAGGTGCAAGCATAAAAGAATGAAACCAAGAGGAAGATGTAAAAAAAGGAAAAATAAAATATGTGGCAAACTAATAAACCATTTTCTATTACTAAAATGATTCTTTTAATGTTTCTTATTTTAATCAAGCTATTTTAGAGTTCACATATATTAACCAAATCCTACCAAATATTTTTTGTTGAGTTCTTATCTCCTTATGTCTTTGTCAAATGAGTTTCAGAAAATGTGGATTTTCCTTAATTGCATAAAGAGAAAATATCTCCATGGTTCCAAGAATAACAGTGCCTCTACAAATTTGCACACTTACAAACATTCTTTTGTTCTTACATACAAATCCCCCTAGTACATAATAGTGAGTTATTTGCACATCCCTATGATACTACTTTCTCTAAAAAGAGAACATATAGCTAGCCTGGCCATTTAAAAAAAAAAGAAAAGAAAATTTCAGTAGAAAAGTTTTTCTATGAGAAAGTCTTCTAAATTAATCTCGTCTTCTGGAAATTATGGACAGGTGACTTTTATGTTAAGAATGTTGTTAGGTCACTATGATCTGTTGGTGTACTTCATAAGTCAATGCTAGGATTCTAAAATTGATTAAACTCTGAAGCGCAAGAAGAAAATACATTGATACAGAAGTGGAAATGAATGGTAGCATTCAACTTTTGTTATATCTTTGGTCAGGTGAGAACATTGTACTCTCCAAGTGTGACTTGCAGTGCCAGATGCTCTGGGTTCCAAGGTAACTCTTCAAGATTGTAAAACTGATGTTACACATACTATGGAAAAAAAAGGTGACTATCTCTTGTAAGTCTCAGCTAGTCTTGTCTTTTGCAGGAAAAAAGATGCCTGTATCTTTGATACGTGTAGTAACTGGATGTCCAATTGCTTGTCTAGATCCCATTCTGTTCATAGATAAGTGGGTGAAAATTTCCAGCTTTTAGATGAACAAACTCCAGGTGAACAGAGGTAAATAAAGGCTCCATCTGGTCCCTTTCAACTGCTAAAAGCTTCATTCTCCCTGAAAGGAGAACTGAGAATTGAAGCGGGGGCTAGGGGGAGGGGAGGATGAAATCTGCCTAAAATTTCTTCTCATGACAAATCACTTATTATGTTAGCATATTGTTCCTTCACACTTTTATTCTCTCATGCTAGAGAGGGCCTTGTAAAAAGACTTTGAGAGTTAAGTGTAAAATCTTCTTAAATATCTTTTAGCTTCCTCACCTTAAGCTGCTTTCTGACTCATCAGTCTGCTGATTAAACAGAATTTTACCAGCAGTGACTGTTTAGTCACTGATGTTTTATAACATGCCAACCAGATTCCACTGGATAAACCCTCCATTGTAGTCGATGAATCCTAGTACAACTCCAGCTGGGGATCTCGCATTCCTCTAGCTATGTCATATTTACATCAGTGTAAATATGAAATGCCTTCACTGAAAATTATTATTCAATTGAACTGTGGGTAGAAATCAAGTTGTACCGTTATTCTGGGTCTCATATCTATGCTGAATGTTCTGATAGTCAAAACTTTTCTCAGTTTATCTTTAGCTCAAAACAGCCTAAAGAATTGCCTCTCAAAAATATATTCCCATTGTAAATGATCAGTCAGCAAGCAAAATCCAGGTGCAGTGAAACTGGTGGCAAAACTCAATGCCAAAATAGTGCCAGCCCTTCAAATGCCAAAAAAAAAAAAAAAAAAAAAAAAAAAAAGCAAAAAAGCAAGTTATTTTCAACAGGTCAGAATTCCACTGCAGAAGTAATTTGTTTTGATGCTGATACCCCAAGGTTGTCTGGCAAGACAAACTCTGACACATTTTTCCAGAGTACTTTTTAGTGTGGTGGCTGGTTATTACAAGAATAAGGCTTCTGAATCATTCTTCAAAGTGAAGGACAAATTTTTGTATTGTGTTGCATCTGCATGTCAGCATGCTGCTTTAACCAGTCTTCAAGAAAATATGGTGGAAAGAAGAGAAGAACTAACTTTTGTGATTTTTGATTACTTTTTTTGTTCTATTTACATGATTCAATTTTATAGTTTTTCTAAATTATTTCAGGTTCACAGCTGCTCATTTTTTCTTTATTGTCCCTTGTTTCCTAGACCTAGGCATTATCTTCTTGCATCCACTATAATTTAAGGGGTTTTTTCCATGTATCTCTTTGTCAAGGAAATTGGTAGAATAAAGATCAGTAAAGATAGACTCAAGATTTAGACCATATTGCTTTAATTTTATTGTTCACAAATTGCACAACTTAGAAGAAAAAAATTTTTTTTAAAAAAAGGCAAATTCTATTTTGGTTTTTCACTGCCTCTCTTTAAATGTACTATTTTGATATGTCACAAACTGTGTTTCTACTTCCTTGACACTGAAGAAGTGTACTTTTATTTTATGAGAATGAAAACAGGCTGTTTCTAAAAAGAAATAATATGTACTTGAAAAATCCTGTGAAAAGCAGTAATGTTTTTAGACTTGTTGACGTGTTAGTGAAATCTAGTGTAGAGAGGTCAGAGATTTCCTTGCTATAAGTGTGCTGTGGTGTGTTAATTTTTTAAAAACAATTTATTTATTGCAAGGTCCATTTGTGTTGAAGTGGAGATGGTAATGAATACCCAAGTAAGATAAAACTTGGAGCAAAACAGATCTCTTTCTATGTGTGTAGTACTTTCCAGAATTAGTATTTCCGGGCCTACTTTACCAATTTAACCACAAATAAACAATAGAATATAAAATGTATTTTTACATCATGATATAATTAATTTGACAAGCCCCATAATGTCAAGAGTGTAATTTTTTTGTTATGAAGTCTAGATTATACTCAGTCAGTGCACAATAAAGCTTGGGAGCTATATTGTGTGAAAAAATGACCGTATGTGATAGATTTTTACGGAATAAAATTCACAGTGATACAATAGCTTACCTTTTCACAGTGACACTTATTAGAACTTATGAGAATCATAGGAGGTAATCTCCTCCTAGAGGCAATATAACTTTGTATTTGTTTGTTAGAGCACTGTGTATTATTGGGGAGACATGTAGTCCATTTTGTTTAGCTAAGACAGTGCTATACTGTGTGCCACAGTATCATACCCAAGTTCTTATAAACATCTTACTTATAGATATTTCATGATTTTATGGCTTCAGAAACAAAATGTTAGATCTTTTTAAAACTTTAACAAAATATTATGACTATTCTTTCCCCTCTATTTTCTTTACCAACCTTATGCAGAATATGAGTGTTTTCCTTCAATGAAATCCATCATCCACTGTTTCTTATACGTGAAATATGAAAGTAAAAATAGTAGAATTTTTAAGGCTTTTGTGTAGACTCAAGACAGTCTTTCTTGCAATATCTAACTGAAAAGGTAATGAAGTGTAAAATATGTTGAAATGATTGGGGATTAAAAATCTCTGGTGTGTAGTGACAGTACAATTATATTCTACAGTAAAGGTTTCTTATATTAAGTGCAATAAATAAAACTTTTTGCACTGTGATTGGTTGTCACCACTGTAATGACAGCTTTGACCTTCTTCCTCTTCAAATGTCATCAGCTTGTGACCAGCTAGTCAGGATGCTATAGAACAAATTGGGATGGCTGTACGTGAAGCCAGCTGTTGAAGGAATATTTGAGCACAAAAGACTATGCAGTAACTTTTGAATCTTTCTGCCACTTTGTTTCCCATGCACAACTACTTTACTCACATTTCCTCTCTTTCAACATGGTAATTTATCTTAAAGTGTGTTTAGCCACTCTAGCTATCCTTTTAGCTCTAATGCATTTTTAATGTTAAGATGTACATACTCATAGCATGTTGCTCTTTCTATTCAAACAAAAGTAGCCCTGTTCATCAGTTTGTGAGGACCAACTAGATGACTACAAAATAATTTCCTGTTTCTTTGGAAAGGTGGGACATTCAGATGGTTTACCATATTCCTTTACTAATACATTTGGATCATGCATCACCAGGTGCAGAATGTAAGTCTCTTTTAACATTTCTAAATGTAGTCTGAAGTGTGAACACTACATATATTGAAGTAAAGTGACTAGACATAGATCTTCATCGAAATGATGTCTCTTCTTTTCCTTCCCCCCTACTTTTTCTCAGGTACTCTGTGTCTGGCTGGGACATCTGATAATGAGCTGTCTTGATAGCAGACCTGCTCATTTCTTCATTGTGCTATCTCTGTATGAAATGACTGGCTCTTTACACTTTCTGGAGACTTAAAAGCATCATTCCTACAAAGATTTTAATTTGTCTTTACTCAGAGATCAAAGAGTCCAGTTCATTTCAGTGCTGCAGCTCTGGGATCTGAACAAGAGCTTTCCTTATCAACTATCATTTTTAGAGGTAGCTGTTTGTCTAAAAGGAAACCCTACTAGGCATCAAGGGCCGTAAAAATACGATGCATTTCTACTAATATTTGGTAGACTTCGTAAACATTATTGCTTTAACTATTTTGTGCAATGACACAGTAGTGTGTCCTTCCACTTTAATGATCTTGTAAGCAACTGCATTGGTGTCTAAAACCATCTGAATAATGATATTTCTTCTCACTTAAATGGGTATTACTCATATGACCAGCTGCAAGAATGAGAGTTCTAAATTTATCTGAACCTTGAGATGGGAGAACTGAAAACTCCTTCACTTTATGGGAACTTTTGATTAGGGTTTGGGTAGGTGGATAATGAAAGAGTGTAACATTGAAATGTGCCTAAATAACATGCTGTTACAAGCCTTATGATAGATTTGTGTTTGACTTAACAGCTTTTGGAACCTAATAAAAAGAACTTAATTGACAATTTCTTGAAATTGCTAAGAAAACCTAGTGATGTTGGTAGGGTATAATAAGGAGTTTTCTCATCACTGTCTTCAAGATTGAGCCTATACAAAAAAAGAGGATTTATCTCTGTGGTAACTCTAAGTAATTGATATACAGACAAGGTTTGGTTCCAATTTGCCAGCAATAAACTTGTAATAGGGTTTTCTCTGCAATTTTAGCCTTAATGTGCTCATTCCAAAGAGCGGTATTTTTCCAAGCGAACAAATAACATCAGTAAAGCTTACGATCAGTAATAGCCCCACACTGATGCTCGCATTAAACTTGTTAAATCAATTCACTAGACACTTTCTAAAGTGGACTGTCTGTTTACTTTGACTTGCACCCTGTGAGGATTATCCATCAGTTACATTTATTTGAATGATCTTTACATTTGAAATATGTAATTGTTCATGCATGATTGTGATTACAAATCTGTCTTCTCAAATTTCGCAGCTTTATTTTTGTGACTTATGATTTTTCCACAGTTGTATGAAGGATATGGATATCTAGTGGCACCCAGTAGAACGCACTGTATGTTTAGCCTTATCCAAATCCTAAATGAGCACTTTACTGCATAATTATGGTGGCTTCTCTTGGTAGATATATATATTTCATATTGCTGTTTTGTTTACTGAAGGTACCAATCCACTATGTGCAGTATTGTTCTTCTAGGATAAAAAAATTAACATATAAATAATGTGGGATTACAGTATTTTGAAATAATTAGCAAAACGTGCTAAGTACTAAATGATTTATTAAAGATGTAATTTAGTCAGATTTGCTGCATAAGATATTAGAGTGCAAAGAGCCATACTGTACTCTGCAAGGAATCATTTTGTAGATGGTTAATCTACCAACTAGGCTTCATTTTTCACTCAGAACAAACCTGGTATGCTACTGCACACTGCCTTTTGTCAGTAAACACAAAGAGAAATCTGAAGTAATCAATCTTTCTTATCAGTAGCATTCAGTATGTTTACCTTTATTTTATTCTTTGGCTCAAAAAAACTAGACTAATATAAAACAAAATGTAAGCGTTTAAAAGTTTGGAGTTGTTTATCTGGTAGCTAAGTACACATTTTAAAAGATAGCATGAAAACAAAATAATGGCATTACTATATGCATTGAGGAAACTGAAAATATTTTGGAAAGAACTAAGGTCCTGGGAAAATAATAGGTTGTGGGTAATGGGAAGTTCCTGGATAAGGAAGCTCAGTCACGTTTGTCGCTAGAATCTGCAAGGATTGTTATTATTGTCTGCCATTTTGTCGCACTCCCAAGGCTGAATCCATGTATGTAGGACACTGAAGAAAAACCTGCTGTCTATGAAATGTTACGGCTGTTCCTTACATGTATTGCTTCCCTTCCTGGTGAAAATAAATCTTTACTTTCCCCTTAAGTTTAAGTAAGTTTTTATCAGGTGCATGTGATATGGGATTTTTTGTTTGAAATGGTAGCCAGCTTGAGTTTCAAAATATTCAGACAAGATGCCTGGCAGAATACTTGTCATCATATCCCCTCCCAACCTCACCCTGATTTTTTTTAAACTTGACTTTGCACGTGTCCTTATTTTAGTTGTCTGTCTAATCTAACTCTATTTTTATGTATTTTCAAGGAAGTAATTAGGCATAACTGGAGTGGTGATGTGGAGGGAAATGTCTGCTCTTCTCCAGAATATACCAATATTCTATAAATAAATAGTACTGCAGGATCAGAAGAAACAGGAAAAATGAGAATTATCATTTGCTGTACATATAAATATTTCATCCAACCTGACCATTTTCTTATGTTTCATTTGTTATCATTTCACATTGGAAGAATGGATTCTTCCCTTAAGCAACTTCTCTTTTTTTTTCCTTTTTTCTTCTAGATGGGAAAAAACAGACACCTCTTGCCTATTCTAGCCCCTGCTCCCTCCTCAGCCTAGAAATAATCTGATATTCCCCTTTTCTGCAGAACAGAAACTCCAGAAATATACTCTTCAGAAAATCAGTGCAAATCATGTGTCAGAGTTTAACCCCAGCCTGCAACTAAACACTGTGCAGATGCTTGCTCACTACTCCTCGGTGGGATGCAGAGAGAAACAAAAGACTACAAGTGAGAAAACTCATAGGTTGAGATAAAGACAGTTTAATGGGGAAAGCAAAGTCCACACATGCAAGCAAAGCCAAACAAGGAGTTCATTCCCATGGGAAGGCAGGTGTGTTCAGCCATCTCTAGGAGAGCAGGGCCCCATCAAGCATAACAGTGACTTGGGAAGGCAAACACGGTCACTCCAAATGTTCTTCCTTTTTGCTTTTTTATATGCTGAGCATTATTCCATATGCTCTGAAATACCCCTTTGGCCAGTTGGGGTCAGCTGTCCTAGCTGTGTCCCCTCTCAACCTCTTGCACACCCCCAACCTCCTCTCTGTTGGGGCAGTGAGAAAAACAGAAAAGGCCTTGACTCTGTGTGAGTACTGCTAAGCACTTACAAAAACGTCCCTGAATTATCCACAGTTTTTGGCACGAATGCAAAGAACAGCTCCATACCAGCTACTGTGAAGAAAGTTAACTCTCCCAGCTAAATCCAGCAAATACAAAAGCTTCTTATCATTTACCTTGATATCTTCAGTAGAAATTGAGAGTTGCATAGTCTTTACCTGTTTAGACTTAATGAATGTTTTTGTTTCAAGTGTAGATTTGCAGTCTTTAAAGGTGGGGAAAAATAAGGTGACATCTTGTCATTGTTTCATCTGACCCTTTCTACTGCACAGCTGCAACCGAAGTAAATTGCAGGTGATTAGAGAAGATGTTGAAATTGTAAGAAGCTTAGCGATAGAAGATTTATATCTGACTCACAGTTTAATTAGGGTAGAAAAATAACATAATTTAAATGGATTCTGTCCTCTTAGGCCACAATTGATTGACATTTGCAGTATGTTTATGCATCTTAAAGCCAGTTAAATGTTGAAATATTTTGACATACTTGAAATATCTCTTTCTTTTTGGGGTTCATTTGATGTCATGGTAGCATCATCAGTTTGGGAAATGAACTCTAGGAGAAGAGGGATATGTAATGTCTCTGCCTTAACGAATACCTCCACCCAGTCTTGGACATCGAAATCCATACTGATCGGAAATGGAAAAAAGGATGACTCCCTCTCTCAGAGGGAATTGTAGGCAAATCCATGGCACTAGATGGCAAGCAGCAGGTGGGAGAGACCCATTTTTTCTCATACCATGCCTGGAAATGTCTGAGATTGTGGTACAAAGTAGCATGCCACAACACTGGTGGTACAAATTACTGTATGACCAACAACTTCATGAGCAATAGAAATGACATGGCTGCTAATATTTTATGCAACTAATAATCTTCCTAATATTTGTGCTACTGTAGCTTCTGCCTTCCTAGTTTATGGTTCTTCATTCTAATAATTCCTGGGTATTTCCTACAATATAATTATATTTTGGATGGGTTGGTAGTAGAATGGTTAAAGGGGAGATAATCAAAAAGAATATTTACTGACAAGCAACTTTTATTACATGAAAAAAATGAGGAATATTAGTATTGTAGGCACTCAGGCAAAGAACATTGCCCTTAACCTGGAAAATGCTTCTCATACACTAAAAGAGACTACTAGGAGTAGTTTAGACTACTCCTTGTTTTGACTACTAGGAGTAATTTAGACTACTCCTTGTTTAGTTACATATTCTGCAGTTATTTGTGGTAGATCTCTGTTCAAAGTTGAAATCCATCTGATTCTTGCATATATCTTGATATATGTACAGTATTCACATGCTATAAAACAAAACTTTCAAGTGGGTTTTGAATATCTCCAGTGAGGAGACTCCATAACATCTCTGGTCAATCTGTCTCTGTGTGATCATGCACACAGAAAAGTCCTTCCTCATGTTCTGGTGAAACTTCCTGTGCATCGGTCTCTGCCTGTTCCCTCTTATGCTTTTGCTTGGCACCATCAAAAAGAGCCTGGATCCATCCTCTTGAGACCCTCCCTTCAGATATTTGCAGACATGAATGAGGTCCCCTCCCAGTTTTCTCTTGTTGAGACTGAACAGGCCCAACTCTCTCAGCCTTTCCTTGTAAGAGCGGTGCCCCAGTCCCGTAATCGCCTTCATAGCCTCTGCTGGACCTGCTCCAGTAGCTCCATGTCTCTCTTGTCCTGTGAAGCCCAGAACTGGACACAGCACTCCAGATGTGGTCTCACAGGAGCCAAGTACAGGGGTAGGATCACTTTTCTTCATCTGCTGGCAGTGCTCTTCTCAATGCACCCCAGGATACCACTGCCCTTCGTGGCCCCAAGGCTCTGCTGGCTCATGGACAGCTTGTTGTCCACCAGGACCCCCAGGTCCTTCTCCTCAGAGCTTCTTCCCAGCAGGTCAGTCCCCAGCCTGTACTGCTGGGGTTATTCCTCCCCCAGTGCAGGACCCTGCACTTGCCTTTGCTGAATTTCAGAAGGTTCCTCTCTGCCCATCCCTCCAGCCTGTCAAGGCCCTTCTGAAGGGCTGCACAGTTCTCTGGGGTATTGGCCACACCTCCCAGCTTCCTGTCCTCAGTGAACTTGCTGAGGAGGCATCTCCCCTTCATCCAAGTCATTCATGGATAAGTTAAACAATACTGGACCCAGTATTGAGCCTCAGGGGACACCAGTAGTGACAGGCCTCCAACTAGACCCTGTGCCACTGGTTATGACCCTCTGGGATCTGCTGTTCAGCCAGTTCTCAATCCACCTCACTGTGCACTCATCCAGTCCTCACACCCTGAGTTTGCCTGTGAGGATGTTGTGAGAAACAGTGTCAGAGGCCTTGCTGAAATCAAAGTAGACAAAATCCACTGATCTGCCCTCATCCATCCAGGCAGTTGGTTCATCACAGAAGTCAGCCAGGTTGGTCGAACATGATTTACCTTTAGTGAATCCATCTTGACTACTCCTGATCACCTTCTTGGCATCCATATGTGTAGAGATGGCCTCCAGAATGAGGCACTCCATCAGCTTTCCAGGGATTGAGGTGAGGCTGACTGAATGGTAGTTCCCTGGGTCCTCCTTCTTGCCTTTTGGAAGACTGGAGTGACATTTGCTTTCTTCCAGTCCTCACGTGCCTCTCCTGATCTCTATGACCTCTCAAAGTTGTTTGTGAGCGGCCTCACTATGGTATCCACCATCTCTTTCAACATTTGTGGATGCTTCCCGTCAGGGACCATGGACTTGTGGATGTCAAGTTTTCCTAGGTGTTCTCTAACAAAGGGAAACCAAGCAAAAGTCATCCTTCCAACTGTCCTTTACCCTGGTCTCCCAGGTCAGAGATTCCTGAGGGCTGGTCTTGTCAATGAGGATAATGCAAAGAGAGAATACAGTAACTCTGCCTTCTCTGTGCCCTCTGTTACCAGGGTCCCCCTCCATTTAGTAATGGGTTCATATTATCTGACATTTTCCTTCTGTACTCTAAATAATGATTATTTTCTCTATGTCTGTTAAGAGAGAGAAGTTTTATTTGGTAGTATTTGATCAAAAATCATGGGCAAGTTATGTGTTCTGTTACCAGCAGATAATTTTATCTTTCAATAAAAATCTCTCTGCCCAGTCAAAAGTTCTTCCTAAATAAAAATGGTCCACAAACTGACCCACCAGTCAAAACACACCAATGCCATTTGTCAATGGCATATGAGGGAATGATTTAGTGACTGTCAAAGCCAATAGCCTTTGACTACCCTCCCTGGTACACTTGGTTGGAGTGCAAACAACTTGTTGCATGAATTTGGAACATGGTTCAAACTGACATATCTGAGTCTTTTGTGAGATGCCTTAATTGCGCTGTCACCTTTTCCACTCTGTTCAGCAAGGATTAAAAACTTTAAAAGGCTTGTCCAACATTCTTTATAACTCTCATCTTGGGTTTAGAGTACAGAATATCTGTTTGTTGATAGTTTTTCCTCATTTCTGATTTTGTTCAGCTATTCTGTAAGGATGGGGAAGAAGATAGGCTTAATCAAATATTTTTCCAACTGATTAAATGCATCTACCTAATCGACAAGTGGAAAAGTAGATGTATTCTTTGCACAAAATGATTCAAGATTGAAAAATCTTTTTTTTTAAGAAAGAAACCATTTGATTTCCTAACAAAAGCAGACCATGTGAATAATTGCTTCCCACTAATTTCTGATAAAATTCTAACTACAAAAAAAATCCCATTTGCTTTTAAAAAAGTTTATCAAAAGAACAAAAAGTTTTGATGGGATTTATTAAATTTTAAATAAAAGGTATTGTGAGTAAAGATTTACATAACTATAGATTCTACAATTAATATTTCCCCTACACCTGCCTGATTTAGCAGTGACCTGCTCAAAAGAATCTGGTTTTTTTCTCTTGGGTATTGCTTCATTTTTTTTTTGAATGAAAAGTTATATGGAAAATTATTTTTTAAAAAACATTATTTACCTAGTATATATCATCATTTTGTTGATTAATATTTAAAATAGAGTGTGAAAATAAAGTGTAATGTTTGGTAAGAGCAGCAGCTAATTAAAATAATGCATTTGCTCTTCTCAGGTTTATATTTTGTTTAAGAGGCAAAAGGTTAATGAAAAAGATTCTTAGGTTTAATATTGTTATGATGTACTTGGTTTATTTACTGTTAAAAGATCATATATGCTAGCAATTCTTGATTTACACCAGGAACAAGTTCACTACCTCACTATAGTTATACGTGAATTCTTACATATAAACATTTTTTTTATTATTTCCAGTCCATTCTCCAACATTTCAGAGCCATGAAGCTGTTCTTCCACAAGTGTCTATACTGTACACTTCTGGCATTTGCATATTTGAAGATTATTATCAGAGGCCTAATTGCTGCCTGTAACCTTGATTGGCTAGGAAACTGACTAATCTTGCCCCTTGGTCACAATTAAAATAAAAATATATCTAAAGACAAATGAATAACAGCAGCTGAATCATCCCTTCTGTCTTGTGTGTGTTCTGTCTTCATTAATCTGAACCTTTTTTCTTTATCTTTTTTTAAATCAAATTCTGTTAGAGCTTGTGCTGCTGATTTCTAAGGACACTGGTTCAGTGGCCATTTTCTAGACTGATAATATCTTCAAAGACAGCAAGGATTGCTCAGCCACTGCAAACGTACAGTGATATCCACAAGCCATTGATAACATGCTCTTGACTGTACCTTTGTTAAAGCAGCCACATATCAGCGTAAGAAGGCATTGTCACGTCATGCTTTGTGATCTCCATGGGTGTGGAGGCCCATGACACTAGAGATGCACTCTAATGGTGTGAGGAGGTCATTGATGAGCACAGACAGAGGTGTTTGGAGAAATTGGGATTAAAGACCCAAAGAGTGGAAACTTCAGTATAATATTGTAGCACCTGATGAGATGGTGAGAGCAAAGTGGGATTGAAGTTTGCTGCTCTGGATCTAGAATGGGAAGATCATAAACTGTAAAATAGTAGGAAGGCACAGGGCTGAGTACGGGAAGCATGCAGAGGGAGAACTGAGTAAGGAAAGTAATAAGTAAGTACACAGGAAGAGATAGGGTCAGTGTGGCAAGTGGAGGGTTTGGAAAAGGAAAGTAGAAAAATATGACAAAGTGCTAGCAATAAGGAGAGACTGATGGAGGATTGCAAAAGAGTATGGGGAGGGAAGGAGGTCACATTGGTTTGGGTCGATCTTCAGATGTAAGTCGATATTTACTTGTAAAGTATAAAAGTTAGTTGGGAAAACAGGCCAAGCAAATATTGATTTAAACCAATATAGTTGTTCCCTTTATCACTATGGCATTACAAGCTGAACTTTTCTTTATTTACTTGCAGGTAGGTATAGAGCACATAACTGATATAGGCTTTTAGGCTTGGCACCACTGATCTGAAGCTTGACCTATCAAAACTGTCCTTTCTCGGTGTCAAAAGTAATATAGTTTTAAAAAGCAGTACAAAGACCCTCCTAAGTGACCTACCGATCATGCTAAACTGAAATGTTATTTGCAGTGGGTTTCTAAGGTTGTTTAATAATTCCCAGAGGACAGAAATCAGACAGTGAAATGCATTTCACTTTAGACCTGAGGACAAACCTGTGGTGTGTGGTTCTGAAGGTGAAAGCTGGTGTTTATATCCTGTAAGACTCATGGTCTAAAGCAATTTATGCACAAGCTGGAAAATCTTACTAAAGAGCTGTATGCTGCTTTGAATGTTTCTTGTTTCTTTTTCTTTCCTATGTAGATTGTTGCACAGGTGCTGAATAACATTATAGTAGATGATGGAAATAGTTCCAATTCAGAAGTATTTAAAGAATGACAGAACAGATAATCACCTAATAACAAACTTACAGTGAGGAATATTTAGTATTTTACTATTCCAGTTTTCTCGCCAGACAGGTAGTTGTTACATGTGTCCTATACAAAACCACAGTGGCTTAGTTTTTAAAATTCCCTTTTTGCTTAATGCACTGATTCTTTGGTAGAGAGGTACTTGACTATAAGAAGTTTTAATACTTAAATTTGGTAGTGATTCATAACTCCATTTCAGAACATCTGACACTAAAAATAACTGCTAAGTTTCCTGTAGGGTTCAAATTAATAACTATGTGTTGCTCGAGAAGATTCTGTTGATATACTCTCCCTACTTGCTTCAAACTTTCTTTTATGTTGTGACAACTCAAAGATAAGAGATAGATATATTTTACTTGTCAAGTAGTTCCATGGCTTTCATTTAAAAAATAACTTTTACATAGATGAAATTTCTCAGCTTCACTTCCGGATCAGTAACATGTACAGTATTTCTGTACAGGTCTCAACTTGAGTTCAATAGAAGTAAAAGAAATAACTAAGAGATCAATCAGTTGCACTCATTTTCTTATTTTCTTCTGATTCATTACACATGCAGATGGGTTGAAGTGCAGTAAATGATAAAGCTGATTGATGGAGTTGCATGCTATTATCTGAAAGGTCATATTTTCACCAGATTCCCTTGGAATTTTCTGGATACACAACTTAAGTGATTTCAGTCCAAACTCAAGGTTATATGTTTAATGAATATTATTAACATATGTTATTTAATAATCTAAATTATTAAATATACATATATGTGATACAAGTAATAGAAATAAAAGTGCTTTTTATCACATTGCTTTAAACTTTTTCTTCAGAGAACCGGGCCACTTTAGTTGTTAATGAAATATTCTCACAGACTTGTCATCATTACTCTATATTACAGAATATACAGCTAAATATTAACTTCAAAGCATTTAACTAATTTTTCACCTTAGAAATGGTGCTTTTCCTGTCACTTCATTTTCTGCCACATAAACAGAGTAAAGAGCTCATAATCCAGAATTGCCATAAGCTCTCCCCAAATCGCTAGGGTATATTGTCCATTTATTTTGTAAGTATTAAAGATTAAATAATTTGAATATTAATTTAAAGACAAAAATGATAGCTGTATTTCATTACAATTATTTCTTTCAAGATTTGTATCAGTCAATATTTCAGTAATTATCTATAAATATTGTGGCATTCAAAAAGAGCATTTTGCTGAAATTCATGTTAGTTTTCTTCACCAACAACATGTGTGATATCCTTTCTAATTTCATTTGTAAGAGGGTAAATATTCTAGGTGATGGCCAGTTGGCCTTCATTAGGGTTTGAACTCACAGTTGTAAAATGAACTGCAATTGTAAAATGATAGCTCGTAGAAGACCAGTTGGCAGCTTGGACAGTATACTCACCTGCACATCTGAATAAAACACTGTCCGGTAATACAGGACTGCGGGTGCCATCTGGATGCTTCGTTTGCCTTCTTTTAGAGCAATATCCACAGAAATGTAAACAAGGCAAGATTTGCAATTAATATCCTGTATTAGACTTAGCTGATATGGTGGGAAAATTAGATGGGCATACCAGCACTTCTTTGAATCTGTGAATGCGTGCACTTTGAAGGAGTTTTTTTAAAAGAAAACAGTATCTTAAAGTGCATTTGTTGCATGTATATGAATGTGAAACACTATTATATACATATAGCTTACCTACGTAGTTGACATTTGTAATTTAGTGTGCATATAAAATGCCAAAATTTGCTTAAATACAATGTTTGAAACATAGTACTTGGAGGGATGCTAAAGAAAGACAATTGTTTCTCTTTATATCTCTATCAAAATAAAAGAAGGATAATAGCTACAACATAAGGATCTTATTTTCTGACCTTGAAGGTGTCTGAAAAACAGGTTGTGCACTTTAACTTATTTAAATGTCCTTCATTTATGGCCTGCAATATCCAACAATTTAAAGTTGTTAATTAAGACTAATCATTATGAAAAAGTATGTAAGAGGATGAAAGTTTTTATTAGCTTTTTGTAGTGTGGCAGCAGGTCAAAACAGAGATTATCTACCACAATTCTAAAGTTCAATTTGGTCATTTAATTAACTGTTTGGAATGCTGGCTTAGGTGTTAGCCCTATGCAATCAAAGAACTTTTTGTCTCCTGCATAAACTTTTGGGTTTTGTATATTCTCAGTTGCTATAGCCATTAGATATATGCTAAAAGTAACATGTTTAGTCTGTCATGAATGCCAACCATTACACATTTTTGCTTAAGAGCAGCACTGGGATCAGCCTACTTTTCAGTAACCAGGAAATTAGCTCTGTTTTGGGAATATCCACTAGGAGGATCAGAAACAAGATTGCTGATAAGACTATAGGTATTCGTTTTTAACCACTTTGTAGCAATGCTATAGTTGCTTAATACTTTTGAACATAGATATTTATTTGAAATTGCTTGATTAAAAAAATAGTCCATTGTTGTTCATTCTGCCATCTGTTTTTGCATTTACAAGAGTACCATTAGCATAATTAACACTCTTTTTCTCCCAGTCTCTCTTACATTTCCATGTACTCCAGCTTATTTATACAATTTTAAGTGAGGATACATTTTATTGTTAAATCATGGAATTGAGCTCATGTCTCTTGTTAAAATTCTATCTTAAAGTATTGTCTTTAATTCTAAATTGGGAATATGGTAGTGTTTAACTTAAAATTATATAAACCTATTCTTTTACAGGCTTTAAAATATTGATGATATTGACAAGGCAGGTAACTAGAGCAGTAAGCAAATAATTTTAAAGACGAATGTATTCACTTCCGGTACCTGCTACTTCTTAAATTTTGCCTGATACGTTTATGCAGTGGCAGCACTCAGTCCTCCAGGCCTTGTCCCTATGTAGTTTAAATAATTTTTTAAAAAAATCTGAAACTGCAGCAAGGATGGATAATAAGAGATAATAGAATGGACATTTCCACCATTAATTTGACACAATATGACTCTGACTTGCTTTTTCACACATTTTGGATCCAGGATTTGCAAAAATCACTTCTTCCCCTACAGAATGCCTCTCAAAGAAAACAATAATTGTTGAACCACACTTAGGCTATTTTTAGCAAGAATTGAAGAAAATTATGCATTTAACTAATTAAATCCTACATTTTCAGGAATCCTTGGATATCCAATGTCTGTATTTTCAATGACTTTATCTCACAAAGACAAGGAGTGGTTTTCCTGTTTTAAAGCTCATTAAGGGCATTTAAATATACAAAGTTTTGTATGTGCGGTCAATGCATACATGAATGAATGGTATTTTGCACAGGCTACCCCATTTACAATCAGGTTTTTAATTTTTGAATCACTGGATTTCATTGGAAGCCAGCTGTCAAATTTCACGTAAGTCCACATAGTGTTTCAAAAAAATGAGGTAATACATTCATTCAAATCATTAAAATAACTTCTTTCTGCCTTTGCTGCTTCTTCTGATTACATTCTTCTCCAGTCAGGCCACACTCTTTTCATTCTCCTCAGCTTCCTGTTCAACACCTTCACCTGGGAGCATGTCCGTACTGAACAAATGCTGACTCAGCATAAGTACTAATTTTCCAGAGCAGTGTGGGACTCTGTGACATGGTAATTAGACCACATGCATTCTTCCCTATACTATGCAGTGTGGCTCCATCCTTAATTCCCCTTTTAGTCTCCTGCTCCATTCATGTGCAACTCCTGCCCTCAGTTGCCTGAGCACTTGGGTAAAGGAGTCTGTTCACCATAATGCCAGGGTAAGAAGAGAGAGACTATTTTTTACGGTATGGATGATGGAAGCCAGAAGAGGAAACCCAGGTGCTACCAGTGATTATCTGGGGTTTATGAAAGCTGGCAGAAAACCAGATGTGCATAGCAGGTTGCCAAACACTTGATGTATTCATAGGTTTTCCTTTACTGGAATCATCTTACTGCGTGCTTTCTTACATCAATTGCTGTTCTTCTTGCAGTTTTTGTTCCATTTATTTTTGCTTGAATGAGGAACAGATTTTCTGGAAGCAGATTCTTTCTAGTGGGTATGGGGTTTAATAGAGTTGGGGCTTCTCTAGAACCTACATTACTTACCTCTTAGCAACTGCTGGAGTATGTATTCATAGGCACGTATGACAGTGAATGAAAATTAATGAAATATTCTGATGGACTGTTCCAGAAAGTTTCTGTTCAATAAGAATTTTGTCATCATTGCGTACCTTCAGACTAACCATATAAATCTGTAGTATGCTTTATGTAAAGTTAAATTTTTCACAGTAGCATGTTGCCTAGTGTTTAAGACATTGACAACACTTGAAACAATACCTGTCAGCTTTGATGGCCAAAACATGGATAGCAACATGGGCAATGAGCAAGTGATGGTGAAGGAGTAATATCAGTATACCTGTTAAAGAGTGGAATTATAGCTCTGACAATATCTTCTTTCTTCTCCAGCACTCAATTTTGCATTACCTTATTCCTCTGCCTAAAATTTTATAGGGAAAAACATGTTTTTCTCTTTGTGTAGACATCAATTCAATACAGCTGCTCACCTTAAACACGGAATATGTCAGTATTTCACACAAAATTGTTTTTTTAAAGAGAAATTTTGCATCAATATCGAAAATCTAAACCAAGATGAAGGATCTTGATGTCAAACTCTATCTAAAATTTCTCGTTATTGGTCCAAAAATAGTACTTCTTGCAGAATTGTACTCTCTATTCTGGTCAGCACATCAAGGGAGGTAATTCTCCCCCACTACTCTGCCCTTGTGAGACTCCAGCTCAATACTACAGCTAGGTCTGGGGCCCCCAGAATAAGAAAAATGTGGAGCTATTAGAGCGGGTCCAGAGGAGGGACACGGATGATCAGAGGACTGGAGCACCTCTCCTATGAAGACAGGCTGAGACAACTGGCGTTCTTCAGCCTGGAGAAGAGAAGGCTCCAGGGAGATCCCACTGCAGCCTTTCAGAACTTAAAGGGAACATATAAAAAATAGGGGGAGGGACTTTTTTTGTGTGGGTAGATAGTGATAGATAAAGGGGGAAAGTTTTAAACTTAAAGAGGATAGATTTAGATCAGATGTTAATAAGAAATCCTTTACTATGAGGGTGGTGAGGCACTGGAACAGGTTGTCCAGAGAAGATGTGGATGTCCCATGGCTGGAAATGTTTAAGGTCAGGTTTGGTGAGGTCCAGGACAATCTGGACCTCAGATGTAGTGGGTGGCATCCATGCCCATGGGGGCAGATTTGGAACTAGATGATTTCAGGGTCCCTTCCCACTCAAGCTATTCTATGATAGTCTTGCATTCTCCTTCAAATTAGTGAGTTACTTTTGAGACAATGTATAGTGGAAAATTCTTTCTTTACTCAGGCAATCAATGTCTTTAAGCATAGAAGTACTGGCTGTATGTCTAATATAGGTGTGTTTTGAAAATCTTGTTTCTAAACACCTCTTCTTGCAGTATGATGGCTATTTCTTCAAAATTTGCTCTTTGAATATTTATCAAGCTCTTCAGTTATCTAGGCTTTTGCATTCTTATGAAATCAATGCCAAAGGTAGTGTTGATGTCTGACACTGTGTTGCACTCCTGGGTGGGAGTTGGTGATATGTGGAAATAATAATGCTGCAAATCTATGGAGAAATGTTAGTGTCTAACCTGATAGAATTGCAACAAAGCATAACAAGCAAACAAGCAAACCCATTCTAGGTTCAGGTAATAAACATTGCAGTTGAAGGAGGAAGAAAAAAGTGGGATTAGATGGGAAAGACCATTATTGTATCAAAATGATGCATCTGCAAGCTCCTTTCATGAGTGTTTTATGACTAGGCAAACACATTTTCGTGTTGGCTCCTGCAGTAAATGTTTCTCCTTTATTACTTGATAGCCACTTAGAATTTAGCCTGATTTTTAACAGTGCTAACATACAGTACTAGGAAAATTTATTTGAATAAAATAAAGCTACATTCTTCTAAACTGGAGTCATAATATTAATACTTAAAATACACAGCAACATGCTGGGAAAATGGGATAGTTATTTAGATATATTATAAAATGTATCCCACTACTTTGATGTGATTCACTACTATTTCACCAAACCAATTTAACAGTCTCCTGTGGAGAGGGAATAGTGCAATTAAAATTAGTAACAGAGATTTTCACATTCATATATCTAATTCAGGGATGGGTGATAATGAATTAAATACTTTTTCCTTCTTCTGAAGTCAAATCATTATTAAATGAATCTGAGCTAGAATTCATATTTAAAGAGTGTGCATGTGTGCAGTCACAGCATCTGGGGACAGATTTTCACATGAAAAATAGGTGTTCCAGCTCAGGTTTACATGTTAGGTGTCTTTTTTGTTTGGTTGCATTTTCTTCCATTAGATTCTTGAAAATCAAGAACCTCAATTGTTTAAAATTATTTAAATTATTTTGCAGTATGCTGTTCTCCCAAAAAATAAGAACTTCCTGGGAAGAGAACTGCTGTCATTAAATTTGCCTTGGTCAAAAATTAAGGAAGGTAGAGCAAAAGATTGATAGCCCTGGGAAAAATGGTCTCTAGACACTTGTTAATCAGACACTGGAAAATCCAATGGATAATTCTCCAGGGTGAAGTGGCTAAATTTGTTTGTAGATATTATGAATAAGAAGCAGTTCTCAACTCATTACAAAGCAACATAAAAAAATAACAAGGATATGCTGTTTTCTATGTATCACATTACTCTGAAACAAACCTCTCTGAAACACCAAACCCCAAGCCTCCTCTGGTGCTTCCCATAATAGACAAGGAAATTAGACACCACTTTTTAAGCAGATAAGTCAGTGTAGCAAGAGTCACATTAACCCTTCACCTAACCACAGATTAAATAATAGTTGTATATTAGTAGGTGTCTATTGGTAAGATAATATCTTTGATGACTCTTACTGCATCACTGAGTTTGAAATAAATGTGATCACTTTTGTTTCTCAATAAAAGCTTTTAAACAAGTGAACGAACAAACCAACCCATGCCCCTGTGCTGATGCACTTGCCCTTGCAGATGGTATGTAAATACCAAAAAATGTAAATTATCCATTTGTTAGAGACCTGACTAGTAATGTGCTGATGAAGAACAGGAGTCAAAGCAACTGTGAGTTTAAGACAGAAATTTTTTTTGTACGTTACCATGTGTGATGGTTTGATTTTGGCTGGATGCCAGGTGACCACCAAAGCCACTCTGCCAACTCCCATCCTCAGCTGGATATGGGAAGAGAAAACATAAGGAAAGGGTCACGGATCAAGATAAGGACAGGGAGGGATCACTCACCAATTACTGTCACAGGCAAAACAGGCTCAGCTTGGGGAAAAAATTAATTAATTACCAATTAAATCAGATTAGGATAATGAGAAATAAAACCAAATTTTAAAAACACCTTCCAACCTCCTTCCTCCTTGCAGGACTTTACTTCCCAGTTCTCTACCTTCTCGCTCTCAGTGATGCAGGGAGATGGGGACTGGAGAGTTTCATTCAGTTTATCACACCTTGTCTCTGCCACTCCTTCCTCATCAAGGGGAGGACTCCTCAGATTCTTTGCTCCAATGGCAGGTCTCTCCTATCAGCTGCGGTTCTTCACCAGCTGCCCCAGTGTGGGTCCCTTCCACGTGGTTCAGCCCTCCAGGCACTGGCTGTTAGAGTATGGGTCCCCAGGAAACCTGCTTCAGCATTGGCTCCTCTCTCCATGGGGCCACTGGTCCTACCCAGAGCCTGCTCCAGCATGGGCTTTCCATGCGGTCACAGCCTCCTTTGGGCACATCCATCTGCTCTGACATGAGTTCTTTCAGGGGCTGCAGGTGGATATCTGTTCCACTGTGAAGCCCCATGGGCTGCAGGGGCACATCCTGTCTCACCATGGTCTGTACCACAGGCTGCAGGGAATCTCTGCTCTGGTGCCTGGGGCACCTCCTGCCCCTCCTTCACTGACCTTGGTGTCTGCAGAGTTGTTTCTCTCACATATTCTCAATCCTCTTCTCTGGTTGCAATTTGCTTCTGCTTTCTTCTTCTTAACTCTGCAATCGCAGAGGTGCTAACACTGAGATTAAACACTAAAAACCTGGCCACACAAACCAAATACCTTATGGGGTTCTTTTGGGGTATTTTACACTAGTTCCTCCATGTTGCTCATCACTTTCTGACTGAACTGCAGTATCTTCTGTGCACCTTAAATTTTATTACCTGCATGAAGAAAGCAACACTTCATAGGAGAAATAATTTATTGGGCTTTACTTTTGAAATATAGACTGTAAATGGATTGCAGACATGACAATGAACATTCCTTTAAATGCCTTAAAGATGGAATCTAGTATTGTATTCTGTGTATTGATTGCTAACTTTTTTAAGGTGAAATAAAGTCTGAAACATACTTATTTTAAATGTGAGGGAAGGCTTATGTCTTGTCCAGATTAGAAAAAAGTCCTAAAGATGGTTATATGTTAGATCTAAACTGATTATATGCATATGAATTCGAAAAGTATCTTTTAACTTAGAATTTACTTTATAACTGTGCCTTGTGCTGTGCTGATTACTGAATGAATGCTTTAGTTAACAAACTCATATTTGCAGAAGAGATGTGAAAACTGAGGTGTCTGTGCATTTCACTTAAGCACACAATGCCACAGGATGCAGAAGGCTAAGTGATAGAAAAGGGATTTCTGCGGGAACTTGCTGTGAGACAGTATGTTGCAAAGTATGGAAGTTAGGCAATGGAAGTGTTTAATAGATTTTTCTGCTTTTAAGATGGAGGACCCCAGGTTTTATACATTCCTGTGACTCAGATTTGTTTTATAGCGCCAAGAAAAATCAGATGGTTGATGTTCCACCAAGGACGTTAATCAAATGAAACAGCATCTTTTAAATTATGCAAATGAGCCAGCTAAGAAATGTGATGACATCTAGTCTCACATGCTTCATGTACTGCATTGGCACTGTGCAAGGCCAGAATGCTTTGTAATGTTATTATTTCCCATTTACCTGCAGTGTTGCCCTGAGGTTCTGAGAACTTTAAGCTCAGTAAGTTTTCTTTTCTCCATCCCTTTCTTTTCTTCCCATCACAAAGGTGATAAATCATAGTGACCTTCCTTGCAGTAAAGAAGAATGGGCAAGTCTTTATGCAGCTTCTGTCAATGCCATCCTTTCAGACTGCTGTAAGAGGTCACCAAGATCAAATATAGACATCTCCCACTACAGTGGAGTATATGACCTTGAACTTTTTCCCAGCACCTGCCAACCCATCAATAGCCAGTTTTAGGATACAGCCAGGCTGAGGTTGCTGTAAGCCTTATGTTGAAGCAGAGCTTTGGGCAAATGAGTGACCATTTATGTCAGCTGGAAAAGGCTTAAAATACAATTATGCTGCTGTGGTTTGCAGTCAAACTTTGAGTCTTGGTGAAGCCTGTGTGTTTTGTGAGAGAGCTGCTGGATCTGACTGTTGGGGACAGTTGTATAATTTGGGGACTGTTGTATAGTTTGGCTTCCTTGTCTCTGCCTGTGCAGCAGATACAAGGTTTTCCTAGGTCCTTTTTGACCATCCTTTAGCCTTGCACAGAGGGGGAGGAAAGGATTAGCCCTAAATTCCTGTGGTCATTTTTCTCATTGACTGATCTGCAACCTTCACTTTTGATTCTGTTAAAAGTGCTGTGATTTAAATGTCTGATTTTCCCTATCCATGTGTTCACTTCAGACAGAGAGCCACAAGACCCCTTCATTGCATTCATGTGATCAGCATTGCACAGAAGTGGTTCAAGGAATGAACCAAAGTGGTTCAGTAATTCATTAATTTAAGGCAGTCTATTTATTGTCTAATTTGCTTACTTCAACTGTTTTCTAATTGAAGGTATCTTTCTTGTATTGTAATTTACTGACAGCAATGTCAATTTTTACATGTCTGTATTGCAGCAAAACAATTATCGTAAAGCACAATTGCATTGTGTAAACAGTAATACTTAAGGCAGTCCATTTGCCTGAATACATTAGAGTCCATTAAAATGGACTATTTAAAATGGACTTTCTCCTTATTTTCTACCTTTTGATTGTCATTGTTTGCTCAGTTATAAAGTGGTTTGTTGACACCAAATATTTTAATAATTCCTTTGCAAGTCCTTATGCCTATGCCTTTGAGATGTTGCTATAGTAATTAAACTGTCTTTTAGTTGAAATGCTTGCAAAGCGTCCAGTTCTGTGCCTGGCAGCTGGTGATGCATTATAGAGACATTGAGCTAATCGATTAAAACCGCAGAGACATGGGAGTTGTCTGACAGCACTGTACTAGGATGAAATTAGTTGGAATTGCATGGTGAAATTAAGGGGAATGCAGGTGATTGCAGCCCTTCTGGGAGAATCTTGGGTGAGAGGGACACTGCGCACTGATCCCTGTGTAATTAGGACAGCCATGTTTCAACAGTATTTCTAAAGTATTAAAATGGACTGGGTAAATCAGCAGGGTTGTTTCCAGTGAACTTGGCATCCATCCACTGTGTCTAAAATAACATGAAATTTTTCGGCTGCTAGGAAATGTGAAATTGGACTAATTGTCTTCTAACTAGTCTGCTAGTGTGTTAGTCTGTAGCAGGTCAGGAGTATGAATACTGTGTGCTTTTGGGTCTATCACTGAAGCTTAAGACATGCTGCTATACAGAGTTTATGGTATAATATTTTCTGGAATAAAGACAATGAAAATATGAACACGAGCTAAATCACAGTCTATAAGGGCAGCTTGGATATATTAGTTTGTAAAACTGCCTAAAGGTTCTGCTTTGAAATATTCCAAATGATACTTCAGAGGCAGTCCTAATCCTAGACGGTCTAAGCAGAGACTCCTTTTCCATTGGAACTTGCTTGGAACACAGATGCTAAGGAACATATAGAAGTATTTTCCAGAAAAATCATGGTTAGCTTTTCTAGATAAATGAATCAAAGTTCCACTCTGCCTAATATTACTCTTATAATCATTCTAAGCAGTGCTGGCTGTAAAGGAGTCCACTTTCTACTGTGATTCTACATCTCTTCATTTGAATCTGGCAATGCTGTTTGGCTAAATTGTCCAGCAGAGTGGGTAGATGTGGAATGCCTATTTTCAGTACCAAAACCAACACTACCACTCTGCATTTCATTTTAAAGCAAGATGACAAAAGACCCATTAGATATTAGAAAAAAGGCCTCCTTCTGTCTTCTGGAGTTGCACAGGGCAATGAAGGCTGTCCGTTGAGGCCTCTGGGAGACCAGACTGCACTCCCAGCTGTAGAATGAGGGTCCTTTTGCTGGAGCAATGGCAACTTCTCTCTCTCTCCTACTCTCCCACAGCCCCACTTCCCCAGAGCTGGGGGGGTAGCAGAGGGTGATGCCCACCTAGGAATTTGGGAGCCAGGTCTGTCTGGTGGATTCCAGATGTTGCATTTCATGAGGGTTAATGTAAGGGAAGCTGATTACACTGGAGCTAAACTTCATGGTCATGGTTTAACCCCAACCAGCAGCCAAGCTCCACGCAGCTGCTCTCTCACTCTGCCACCAGCGGAACCACAGAGAGAATCAGAAGGGTAAAAGTTTGAAAACTCATGGGTTGAGATAAAGACAGTTTACCAGGGAAAGCAAAAGCCATACACAGAAACAAAGCTAAACAAGGAATTAATTCAGTGCTTCCCATGGGCAGGCAGGTGTTCAGCCATGTCCAGAAGAGCAGAGCCCCATCGCATGCAACAGTGACTTGGGAAGACAAACACCATCACTCCAAGTACTCCCCTTCCTCCTTCTTACCCCCAGATACACTGAGGATGATGTCATATGATGTGGAAAATCTCTTTGGTCATTTTGGGTCACTTTCCTGGCTGTGTCTTCTCCCAGCCTCCCTCAAATTCCATGTAAGTGTGGCAGTGTGAAAAGCAGAAAAGGCCTTGGTTCTGTGTAAGCTTAGGAATAACAAAAACATCTCTACACTAGAAACACTGTGTTCAGCACAAATCCAAAACACAGACCTATACAGCCACTGTGAAGAAAATTAACTCTACCCCAGCCAAAACCAACACAACTTCCATCAAAGCATAGTAATAGATTATTAGAAAGAGTTGTCTCTGCTTCAGTAGGAGAGAGATTATTTGGAAGTCAAACTATTACTGTGTACAAAAGCAGAAATAGTTGAATTCATCAGATGCTTAATTCAATGTGAATCTGCCTCCTGAATAAAATAATACCAGGAACAGCAGGATGCCTTAGCAAGTACTTGGAAGTGCTCATTGGGCCAGGCCCAGGATCTGCCTTGCTGTTGACCTTTGAGCACTGATTCCTGATGAGACTGGTACTCAGTTAAAGGCCAAATGCTGTGTTCAGAACCTAGGCTAGACTAATGTATGGGAAATGCCTCTCATTTCACTCCAGATTTAGGTGTTAGTGAACATAGTTGTTGGCTGTGTGCTTGTCTTGTACTCAGCCTAACTAGTTAGATCAAGTTGCTACAGTTTTCTCTGGTAATCAATTGTATATGAACGGGTACCAGAGACTGACAAAACACAGTGACTTTTTAGAAACTATCTTCTTAATTTTGTTTTGAAAGAAACTTGTTTATGAGTTCTTTTTCATTGTGTCTTACCCTTAAGATGCCATATTAAAAAAATTCTTATTTTGTTTTCCATTTCAATTCTGACAATGTTTATGTTGGAATGAGATGCAGCTATGCAATAACATGTTTCACTCTAAATAGCTAATATGTGCTCTCAGTCTTACTGCATTGAACATCTACTTTTTGTAGCTGTTTGATCTGGCGTGTGTGTGGGGGTGTCTGTGTATGTGCGTTTATTTCTGTAGTTCCTACCTTGAAGAAAAAACAGCATTATTAAGATAATATACCTTACATTGCTTCTGCTAAAAACATACATTTATTTTTGCAGCTATATTGACCACATCTGTTTTAAAAGCAGAAGCTACAGCATATTTAGGAGAATATTTATGTCAGCAAAGGGAACATACAGACTGCATCTCTCAAATGTTTTCCTTTTTAATCTCCAAATTCTGCTGTACACATATGCATAGAGCACACCTGTCCACTCTCCTGTCACAATGAAATAACTATTTCATTCAGCCTGAGTTTATCATTGTCTTGCATGATGAGAAGTATCAGTAACTGGAATAGTAATTAGGTACTGGAAGGGAGGGGAATTCAGTGTTATCAAAGAGTATGTCATGCGGTTTTTAACTGGTTACTTCATAATAATAAGTTTTGAATGCAAAAATTTTTGAATGCTTAGAAACATGGCAGTTTAACAGAAGCCAGTAGAGACCTAATCAAAATAAAACTGTAAGTTTTAAACAAGAAAACATGAATAATAGTTCTTGAGCTAGAACAGTCTGAGTTGTAGTCAAAAATTTCATGGAAGGCTTAATGGTAAATGAACCCAATACGTGTGATAAGTTAATGAAATGCTAAAATGGTGGAATAACATCTTTTCTTCCTGTGCCTTTGATAGTGCACAGATCAAGCACCTATTGAAATAACAAAAACAAAACCCCCCAAAAAAACAGTAAAGAAAAAACCTTTCTAGGACTTTTTAAAGGATATTACATAAAACTGCTGAACTACTGTGTTGAAGCCATGATGAACACACCTTAATATATTCAAGCCAGCATTCAAAGGGAGAATGTCATGCACTTTCTCTATTAAACAGCTGCTTCATGCATGTAAGGTCTGTTGCAAATACTTTGATATAATTAAAATATTTTGAATTTTTTTAAAAGCAAAGCTGAGAAAGATTATTGGTCTTTCACTGACCAATGTCCTTGCTTTATTAGCCTTTGTTATCTTTTAATGTGGTGTTTAAATGTTTTGTTTACACCACTACATTCTGTCATGTAGATTTCAATTCATATTTTTATGATACTAAAACTCTTGCATGTAGCACATGTCCCTTGGACTCCTCAGATCTCCATTTCCACATACTTCCTAATGCTATCAGCAAATGATCAGGGCCTCTACAGCCGCCACCAAACAGCAGCTTGATGCTATTTGAATTAACCAGCTTCGTGCAAAATCAGGTTGTGTAGCCTTCTCTGGAGGAGCACTATAAGTGGTTCTCTTCCCCACAGACAGTCTGGTTCTCCTGGGGTTGGATTCTGTTATCTGTTGAACATTCTGAGCTGCTTTTAGGTCATGAACTTAAACATGTGGTCCCAGATAGCTGGGGTTGAATGGCAGAGCATTTAGAGGCTTTTGTGAGCTTTGTGCCAAGTTGCATCTCACACCTGCCAAACACTGGATGTGCCAGGATCGGATGCTTTGCTTTTGCCTTTGTTTCATTTTCTTCTGCCTTTCTACTAACTTACTTTGGTTTGGTTCTATGATGAAAGGCAGGCTGATTTTGTATAAATAAGCTGCAGTGCATGCTTTGAAAATAAGAGAAATGTTCACTTTGTTCTCCACACAATGGAACAGCATCTATCACAGTTTTTAAACTTTTTTTTTTCAAAATAAGCCAACTTTATTTTTATTGGCCATTTTCTGAATTTAATTCCAGGCGTGTTCAGTTGTTGTTATTTTTAGTTACCTTCTCCCTGGAAGTGACAGTTGATAGACACTACGTTTCCAAACACATAGAAGTTGGTGAGGTTTTTTGAGTCAGGGTGCATTTCTGGTTGTGTTTTCTCATCACTGCTGTCCTTTTTCTCTGTTATCTTCCATCCCAATAGTGCCAAAGTTAGAGCTGTCTGTACTGTTTTTCTAGGCAGAATTTGCAGTGCAAAAGGAAATCCATATTCTATGTATGTCTCACCAGGGAAGAAAGCTTTTAAAGATTTCATTGTGAGATAAGGACATGCATCCAAAAGGGCTTTATAGCTGAAGGAATATGAGCTCCCAGTGGTCTACAGGCTTATTCAACCAGGGCAGTTGTCTCCTCATGAGTGGAGAGACTGATTGACTGTACCAGACTTCCCTCTGGAATCAATTCATGTTCCTATGTACCATTATAGCATGAATGTGAGGTACTGCAGCAGAAGCTAATTAGGATACTTAGATGTGCCTTAGAATCATAATTTTCTTCCATCTTAATTTTCTGTTCAGTGACTTTTAAGATCAGCTTTTTACAACCTTCTGGCTGTCGTTGTAGGATTAAGACAGAAAACTAAAGAGACTATTACTAAGATATCAGCTATTGTCACCTTTGGATGTTTGCACATCCATTGAGAAACGAAGTAAACGCAAAAGGAAGTTTGCAGTGAAAAACCTTTCTATTTCTGCCAGTACATCAGTAATGTTTCATTTGGTGGAAATGCATGGATTGCATTCTGAACTAAGGGGTGGAGGTAAATCTGAATTTTGTTGGCTAATTGTGAAAAAAGAACAATGTAACAGTAGAATGTTTCTTAAAGGAAACTCCAAGCAAATGTGCACGTTTTTATTTCAAGGGTAGCTATACTAATACAGTGAATTATTGTGCTGAAGACATAAGTAATGCAGGTTAACAGACAAGAATGGTGCAACACAAACTCTGTTCTTGAAAAATTTCCCATTGTAAATTTTCCTCTTAAAAACGTGATAGATATTTTAAAAAAACTAATACTGATAAGTGAATTAATGAATTAGTTTTCTAGCAGTATATTTTGAAGAAACATTTTTAGTCAAATAAAATTAGCTGCTCCCAATCCCAGGCATTACTCTTACTTTGTTTAAAATCATTACCAAACAGTTCTGTGGGACAGTAAACCTTTGTATTCTTTGTTTATTTTATCATCATTTTTTCTCCTTGAAGCAATTCCTATAGGCCTATGGATGGAGAGGCATTTATTTTGAAAAATTTCATGAAATGACTTGCCCTTCCAACATGCCTGAACTCAAGATGTTATTACAAAGGGCAAAAGGGTTTGTCTATATGGACCTAATTGATTAAAAATGGAAGTTAGAAAGGTTATGTAGTCATTTATGAGAAGATATAGAAATATAAAACTAGAGTCTATTATGTGACATTTTACTTTGTTCTCCTGGCTGAAGAATTATGAAATTAAACTTGCATTAAAAAAAAAATATATAGAATAGGCGGATCACGCAAGATTAACCTGATTTCTTTCTAACCAGATAACTGACTTTCTTTTGGGGAAAGAAATGCTAACTACTAATAGTATTTCTGGAGCTTAATTTGCTATACTGCTGTTTCAAAAATTATTTATTCAACCAAAAAGTATAGGTGTCAGCATAAGAATTGCTAGATTGTGGAGTGGGTAAGAAACTAAGCTCAGTGAGATGGTAGTGAAAGGGAGCTTCCTAGCCAGAGAGCAGATTTTAAGGAACTTCTCAAGATCTGAAAAAAGTTGACCAGTGAGACAAAACTAAGGGAAAGAAGCAGTCAGGGCTGAATAATTTTGAGAACTAGAGTAGCAGAAATGGAATGAAATTGCATAGCAGAAAGTGCGAAATGCTGCACCTGGGGACTAATAGCACTAAATTCTCTTAGAGTTAGGAATTCTGCCAGATAGGAATGACTGAAATAGAGAAATTGATCTTAAAGAGCCTAAGAGGCACCACTGTGATGCAATGTCATAAAGTCAAATGTAATCCTAAGGCTGGAGTGATGTTTCTGGGGAAGACTGGATGGTACTGGTACTGGTGGAGCTGTAGAAGGGAATGATTTATACGAAATACTGGATACCAGTGGCTAGTATCAGTGGTGCCCCCAACCAAGGACTGTTGTGCATGTTGCCCCAAGTTTCCCTCTGCCTTGAGAGTGTGGATTTATGCTCAGCACAGGAGGGAAATGAGACATGAAAAGGTTTTACTGAGGGTTATGGCATTCTAATGTGGAGGTATCCAACTGTTCCCAAGGAGGAGGTGCCACTGTTGGGCTGGGCATGGAGTCTCCTATGCTAAGGAAAGGGGAATTCAAAGGGTGAAAGATATTGATAAAGACTTTAAGGATTATCAGGAGAATGGCTTGTTTATCTGGGGATGGAGAAAATGAAAAATGCAGAAATTTTGATAAATTTGGATGGAAATTAGATGTAACTAGCAAAAAGAAGGCTAGGAGATGATATGATTGCTCTCCCTGGGGTGTTTAAATGCCAGGGACCCTGGAAAACACGGTAAGTTGGAGGATCATGTAGTTTCAGGAAGAGTGGTATTAGCTGGCCACAAATAAATTTAAGATGGAAATTTAATTGAAAACATCCATCCACTAAACGATACAGAACCTAAAAGACCTACAGCAAAAGATGTAAAACCTTAAGTCCTTTTCAGAAGGCAATCAATATGCTTTTGAAAAGATAGATGATGATTTGTATAATAGGGTACCAAACTCAGTGAAAAAGGAGGTCCTTCCCACTCTTCATTCCTTGATTTCAAAGACGTTGAACTATTAAAGCAAAAAAACCCTCAAACACATTCACCACCTATGAGGTTATTTCAAAGACTTTTTTGCACGTTAAAAAATCCAGGTTCCCTTTGCACTCCTTCCTAAATTCCCCTATTTCTGTATAAGTAAAGTGCAGAGCCAGTTTCTAGAAATGGTTTGTTATGTCTTATAACATGCAGGGACCTTTTGATATGAATTAATACAATATACAGGGCGAGTAGAGAACCTCCAATTGCACCCATTTCCAAGTGTTTGGGGTTTTCAGACCCTAAAGCCAGAGGGGTAATGCACAGCTTCTCTGCTGAATTTGCTAGACATCCGTGCAATTAGTTTTATAGTCAAAAAGAACCTCAATGTCTGTTTACGTAACAGATGAGAATGCTGCAGGAGAGAAGCATTATTATGGTACGATAGCTCAGATGCAGCCATTGCATGTGCTGAGATTTTCAAATTTAGTCCCTCAGACACAGTAGTACATTTCTAGGAGCAACATGAACACAGAATGAAAAAAATCTCAATGTTTTTCAGACTTATTATGTTTGTCAGTGTGCATGTAAAAAGTTTGCCAAACACAGAGTGGTTTAGGTGAGAGCAAATATAAATGATCAGTATTTTAAATTTTAATGAATAAATTTATTTATCATTAAGATTAATTTTTAATACTATGTATAATATTAATACTACTACTGTTGCTATATATTTCTTGTTACTTGTTACCAATGAAGGAGGCAACATACTTTTCACCGCTCTTTCCTTCCTGAGATATTTAACTTTCTGTGCAGGTACTAGCTGTCAATCAACGCTAATCAAACTGGCACAGTTAACATAATACATCATAAAATTTCACAGTAATGTCAACCTGTAAGTCTGTCAATCTGGTTAAAGGAAATAGGCTAAAAACAATATTGTCATTTTGTAATAACACAGGGAAACAGAAATTTGGAATAATATTTTTACTGTCTGCTATAAATATATTGTATACAGTTTTCAAGAGCAGATGTGTTTTCCATTAGGATTGAATTGGTCAAATACCCAGAGTTTTGAATCCTTATTTTTCACTTCTCTCACTCTCAGATATTTTCAATGTATCTTGAAAAGGAAATGGGGTATTGCAATTCTCCCTGTATTGTGACACTGGAGATGTCTAGGAAAAAGAGAAAAGGAGGGTCATGAATTTCTTCTCTGCTTGTGTAACTGCAAGGAAATGTTATATGATGGAACTGGCCAAGGTTGGTTGGATGGTAACATCTAGCAAAGAAGGTTCCCAGCTCTTCTATCAGCCACATTTATATCACTTGCATGCTAGCAGTAGAGGAAGCTCATAGCAAAATTTCAAATCAAGACAGATATAGTTTTACTCCAGTTTATACACATGGGAACAGAAAAGTGCAGTCTGGCTATTTGCATGACACATCACAGAAATGTAGGCAGAAAATGTGAGGCTTCAAAACTTGATGTCTTTCTCCTTAGGAGATTATGATTTGCAGACCTTTACAAGTTTTTTGGTAACTATTCAAGCTCTTATCAGACAAGGTTAAGTCTGTTGAAAATATCTTGCTTTTCAACTTTGCCTTTGGCAAATCTTGTACAGAAATTGAATGCTACCAAGTTCACAGCCAGCTATATGCATTTACTGCTATTGCAGTATATTCAAATGCAGGAGTATCCCTCTTAAAATGAATGAGGCCTCACATGAACTAAAATATTAATTGGGCCAACAGGCATTATAGAAGCCTATATGGACTTAGCTTGTTCAAGAATGTTTGTAGCATATCCTTCTGTGTTGATCTCTACTTGCCTGAAGCAATTGCTCATAAGATGTTTCGTGTGCTGGGGAAGGAACGTCTTCGGACAGTTTGGAAGCACTGAATGGATTTCTCTCTTCTCCAAGAAGTGGATTTTTTACAAAATACAGAACACGGTATAATGAAATATTAGGTTAGGTGGTCTTTGTCAAGCGATGACACGTAAGTTTATAAATCGGGCAAAGCTTAAAGGGAGGGTTATGTGAGATGTATGTTTAATTATCAGGAATCTTAGGTTTCAGGTGCAGAAGCTAGAGAGAAAGGATTATAAATTAATCTGAGATCTATAAATGAAACCGAGGTATTTTTGTAGAAAGGCTGGGAAAATAAGGTGAGAATATGGTCTTTGGGAAAGGCAGTATTAACAATTAGATACCAGAAAAAAAAGGGTAAAAGCAGATGCAAGCAATCATTCATACCTGGGTACAGCATCCATAGAATTGCATGAGACTAAACAGTCATTGCAGTAAGAGAAAAGCAGCAGAATGGAAACTAAATTCACTTCAGTTTCATATGTAAAAATCCATCATTCTTTAGCAAAATAGAACAGAGAATCTGAGACAATGACTTCTCATGGCAGATGGACAGGACTAATTAAAAAAATATCAGAAAAAGGACTTAAAGTGGTGCAATATTTTCAAGGAGAAGTTTACAAATTATATCTGGAGGGAAAAGGCAAAAACATTTCAAGCTTACTTAAGTTGCAAGCACAAACAGATCTTTAGATACCATTAGGCAGGGAACATACTGCTTTGGAAAGTCATAGCTAAATTCAGGAGCTGTTAACCCAGAAATTTAACAGAGAGGTCTTTCAACAAGGGGTTGCTTCTGAATACAGAATAAGAGCTTGGAAGTGAATGTGCAGTTGATGTAGACATGAAAACAGTGAGAGAGCAGTGTGCAGCCTCCTGGATTTTCCTTGCTGTAATACCTAGTGGCAGTAGAAGATGATTTTGTAGATCTAACAATTTGGCAGCTGTGTACAGTAGTCTTGCCCGTGCCTCATAAACTTATCAGCCAAAACGAGAAATAGCCATTTTCTCTCCCCAGTATATGCATGTGAAATAAATTAACGCAGTGTTTGGTGCTCGAGGCACCAACTCTGGCATGCCCCAGGTCAGAGACAGTCCAGCTGTGTTCTTCTGCCCGTCGCAGAAGCAACTTCTGCATCAGGAAAAGAGCTGCTGGCTGGGCTAGCTCGCTGGCTTCTCGGCAGAGGGAACACGGCAGGAGCCGATGGTATCAGCTCATGTTAGCTCAGAGACAAAGGAAGAGAGAGGCTGTTCTGGTCTGGCTTCTAACAGGTTTATTGCTAGAAGTTTCGCAACCTGAACAAGCTCGGAAGGCTGGAATCCGATGTGATGGGATGGTATGTGATGGGATTGTGATGGGATCCTCCCTTGAGGCTCGTCCTCTGTTATAGGGAATTTGAAAACCCTGCTGAAAGGGGAAAACAACCAATGAGTTACAAGCCAGGGTGAGGATACAATGTAACAAGAACCACTGGGAGGGGGGGAACCGAGAGGTGGGAGTTATAACAAAGAACCAATGAACAATCGAGTAACCGAGAATTTTCCCGAACTGGGGGAGGCGGCTTGGACCCGGGCACCGCCCAGGGGGTGCAGCTTAGGCTTCTGAGCCACCCCCTGAGTCTGACTCGTCAGGGAACTCAATCCAGGGGAGGGGCTGGGATTGATTGGCATTACACCGCCCCAGCCCCGCAGGGGGCTGGGTCACACCAACAATAAATCAATAAGAGAATTGTTGTTGTACAAGTGCCTAAGCTTTTCCTAAATTTAGGTCTCCCTGCTTCATTTCTCCTATAGGAGAAAGAGAGTGTGTGATTGCTCTAGACTTGTTGCCTTCACTCTCAACCAAGAGAAGTAAGCACTGCTTTAAATGTGCAGCAAGAGACCGCACAAGGAGGATTATGTGTTGGTGCAAAGAAGAGAGAATACCTTAAAGGATAATGATGGTTTGCTTCTTCCAATAAAATACCTGCCTCAAAGTTATAAGGAAGCCCTTTTTGGTTAGTCTTTTCTACTGTCACACAGCATCACTGGGAGTTGACTTCTTTTAAAACAGCAAAAGAAAATTGTAAAGAAATGTCAGAGTTAACCCAGCTCAAGCCTTTCCATACTGATAAACCCAAAAAATGACCTGAGGGAAAGGAGCCCTTTGCCAGATCCCAAACCACAGCAAGGCTGAGCAGACAAAGCTCTGAAGTACAGGTCAGTCCAGTGATTTATGCAATGTGCAGTGAAGTGGAAAATATTTATAAATCACTTGCCTTCTCTCAGAAAGGATATAGGAAAACCAATTATAACACTCTTAAATTGTGGGAGGAGCATTTCAATGCAAACATGAATGTTTTGCAAAGAGGCCTGTTTTTATATCAAAGCATTCAGAAACGAAGAAAAAACATGGAGTTCTTATTTAACGAGGCTTTCTGTAAAGGAGTGAACTGCAACATGGTGAACTGCAACACTCTATATCATTAAACAAAAGTGCAAAAAATGGTGAGAAGTAAAGTATATATTCTAAGTTACTGTCGGTGTGGTAATGCTAACTGGTAGAGAGTCATGTGTAAGTCATTCAAAGTAGGAAAAGATGAGCACAAGAAGCAGGAATCCCTCCCCCAGCTCCCAATCTGTTCCTGTATGAGATATGACAACCACCAAGCCTCAAACTTTCTAAGGCAGAAATGTGTTGGGTGTGTAGACAAGAACACAGAGCAACTGGAATTTGTCTAAGTGCTTTGGGTTTTCAAACGTGAAGGCAAAAATAGCACCATGAAGTAAGTTGGTTGAAGCTGGGACGTGGAGGAGGTAGCCTGAATATGCCTAGGGAATGTATATTTCTTCGGGATCTCTATCCCATTACAATATTCCACAAGAGGTTCAGACTGTTAAGCTAGAAATCTGCAGTGTTTTTACCCATGGGAGTTGTCAGTTCTCAGGACTATAAATTATAAAGAAATTTTGAATGAGTTGGATTTTGTGAACTAAAGCTCCCTAGTAGAAATCACTTTTAACAGTTCAGTACCAATGTTAGTTATACACACTGGAGACACATTTCAAGCCTGTGTCACCACATGTAACCTCCTGCAGCTGAGTCACATCTCTTCAAGTCACACCCTGAGAAGGCATAGTAAGAAGAGGACAGGATTCCACTGAAAGTGTCATTGAAAAATTAGTAGTTCTACCCCCAGCTTCAAAAAGAAGACAGTTTAGATGAGCAGCACATCAAGGCATGTTGCCGGTCCATTTAAGTAATATGCTGGTAATGAGCTTTAACAAATTAGTAAAGAAGGAATGTTAGTTTGCCCTGTGCAGAAGAGATTGTCTACACGCCAGCTACTAGTGCTAAAGTATTTTTCTTGCTAAAAGCAGTACTGACAATGCAGTATTCTTTCTGGCAAATGGTGAGCCAAATAGGAGATCATGACTGTACCATTCTTGGTTTTATGAATTCCTGTTTTGGCTTGGGAGACACCTGAAAAATTTTACCAGGGAAAGTGAGTTGGTAATTTATATTATAGGAAGATTAAGAAAGAATGTAAAAACTAAACTTAGAAAGTATATGTTGTGAAAAAGCTAACTGTAGCTCTTCAGGAAAGTTGTTTAATAAAGTTTATGTAAGGATAACACAGAAATAGACATTGTGAAATACCTTATGTGGCTCTTCACATGTGTAACAAATTTTTACCTAACCAATCCTCTAAATATCACAGTTATTTTAACTGCATTTTCGGTCATCTAAGATTACTAGGAGTTTGTTGGGTTTTTTGTTTGTTTGTTTTCAAAAAATTTCTTGTATCTCCTCCAATCCTTGCAAATGGGCATAAAATCTTTCCAGAGATCTGTCACTTATTTGACCAAGCCAGGTAAAAAGACAAAATGGAGCAGGTAAGTTTATTAAGAAGCAAATGGATTATCTGTCCTCTCGACATTACTGGAAAATACACTAATCATTAGTATCATCTGAGCTCTCTCTTCTCACTCTAATCCCCACTGCTGGGAGGCCAACTTTTTTTTTTTTTTTTAATTTCCTGTTATTAAAAAATGGAAGTGATACCCTTCAGGGAGGAAGGGAAAACCCTTTGCTGTTTCTATCATACATGTCGTGCTCACCAGTCACTCTAAGGTCCCAGGAGACTGGATGCCATTAAGCTTTGGTTCAGCAGTTTTTAACTGGGAAACAGAAAGAGAGAGTAGAGAGATAAACTATACTTTTAAAAATTACAATGAAAAATTTATTTTAATTCTTGAAAAGTTGCTTGCGAATGTTTGAATAAAATGACGTGTAGTCTGGCAAGTAATCCGGCATTCTGCTCCCTCTTTGTCATGATCAGTACAGTTACAAAAGTAGACAGTTTTTAAGCTTTGGTGGGAACCATATGTTAGGAGTTTTTGAATTAAAGAAAGGGAGAAGTCATGCACACCTCTAGGGAAGATCGAGAAGGCAGATCAGGAAGAATTTCACAGCCAAGAAATAATTGTAATAAGAATGGAGCATCAATCACCAATGACTTCACTTATTTTGTCATTGAGTGGAATAAAAAGATACAAAGGAATAGAAAGATGACACATTTCTTAAACATGATTGGAATGTTTTTAGACACGAGATCAACATGAAATATTGGGTGTCTATTTTTCATCAGAACTAAATCTTTTTCAAGAAATTACGTGCTAAAAATGTTTAATGTAAGTGATATGACCATAATGAATTTCAACTCTTATTACTCTCATTAAGGGAGAGTCGATATTTTAATTAATTAGTTTTTGTTATGGTTATGTAATTGATTGTAATAACTGTAACTCTGATTCTGTGAACTGCTGTAGACTCTTGGTCCTCAGTGGTTGCAGAAGTCCCACCGTGCTTCAGTTTTCTTGTGTGTAGGTGAAGGAGCCATCCTGCAGTCATGTAGGAATACAGAGAGTGGAATCAATACAACACAGCACTGCAAAAGCCACATAACACCGTGGTAAGTCATTCAAGTGAGCTCCAAAATACAACAGACGAAAAGACATCCCTCCTTGCCCCTTCACAGATTGAACTCTCTGGCTGTGTTCTTCTCCTCACAAACACCTAAATAGATATACATGTTTCCTAGGCCCAGCAGCAAGAGTAGCAGCATGTTTGGGTATTGATTGTAGTTTCTTTATGAGACTTTCAAATATTTGTTGTATATACTCTTATGACTGGCTGGACACCCTTGAATGGTGTGGAGAACAACTGACTGGTTGTTAAAGGATAGGTGAAAATATTTTATCTCTTTTTCAGGGGTAAAAATAAGAGTAGGGAAAATATCGTGATTTTTTGTCAAGTATAGAAACAGACCTTGGCTAACAGATGGGAACATATATATACATTTGCATATTATTATATATATAATACATTTTGATGCTTATAAATTAGCAGATTCTATATTGTAAAATTTCCCTCCCCCCAAAATAAACATCTTAGACATACAGGAATAAAAAGAGACAATTTAAGCATTAGCAGCTTTAAATCATGATAAACCATCAACTCTTGGCAATTCATCAAATATAACATCAAAACCTGGAATAGTTTTGTAAAGATCTCAAGATTAACAGATCAAGTTTTCTCTTGAGAACACTCAAGTATTACCTTCAGCACACCATGATGCAATATATCAAACTTCAGCATTGCTAGTATATTGAGTGTTTGGGATGAAATTCTTAATTGCCGTTACGAGGAACTCATGACTTACATTTATATACTGCTCACTAACAGACATCCAGAATTTATTCTATTTTTCAGACATTCTAAGGTCTGTCTAACAGAAAATTAATTCATTCTTCCCATCAGCTACTTGGGTGAAGGCCAGAAATTTCTTAGGTGAGGGCCAAAAATGCATGCTATTTGGCAGAATAAAAGCATTGTATTTCAAAGCTAGGAATCATGGTAAAACTGAGAAGGAAACAGCTTTCTACAAGAATGCAGGACAGCTCTGGAAAGTCTAAAACATTGGACTTGAAAGATATTTGGTTTTTACAAACTAAAAGTTACTCTGGTAGCTTGCAGATAACTTTGAGGTTTTTTTACTTTCTCAGAGGTTTGTGTGTTGAACTTGTGCAGAGATTTTATAATTTGAAGAATATACAATACATTTCCTATAAAATGTTTTAAAACTCCCTAAGAAACAAATACATTTTCAAAGTAGTATTCCTGTTAAATATATCACATAAAGAATGCATGAAAAATTGATGTGATATATGAGTTTTATTAGATCTTGCTTATGATAGCCTGCTTTTTCATTTATATATAAGGTATCTATCCAAACTTCTGCCAATAATATCTTTTGGCATATATATACCAAAACTTACACCAGCACGTACTGCACTATCAGACTTCCACTGTTATTCTCATATCTCTCTCAGCAAATAAAACAAATAGTAATTTATTTCCTTGAATTGGCAGGGGCAGAAGTATGTGCACAGAGATATGTAAAACCATCTCAATCACTAAGTTCTAGCTGTAAACGGTTCTGACCTCTCAGTGTTGGAAATTGAGAGCAGAGAATGACCAGTAACTTAAGAAAAAATAGGAAACCCAGATATTACTACAACTGGGCTCTAAAATGCTAAAAATATTTCCATGGAGGATATATTAATATTTTGGGAAATACTAGAAGTATTATAGTATTTTGATTTTTCTTGTTATATCAGGAACTTAACATTTCAATGTAAGCTGCCCATATCATACTTCACACTTTAAAAGAGTTTTGAAGTTCTCAGATAGCCAATTGCACAGAGGATAAAAACTACAACACATTTTAAACCTAATATTTTGACCTCAGCAGCTAGATACTAATGACTGAATATGTACAGTTTGCAAACTGAGGGAACCACCACATCATTGGTTACAATGAGTCTATATTTTCAGAATAACCATGTCCAATAATGACCACCAGCAACTACCTTTTATAAGAAAGAAAAAAGGTACCTCCTGCCAGAGAAACAAGGTATCAGCCTAAAACATAGATTGGGCCAAAGCTAAACCTTACAAATAGAAGAGCTGCTGGAAAGCGCTACTGTTATATACTGTTATTGTTTCTTTTGTGAGAATGGCAGTGATTTATCCTTTATAGGCATCTCTAAAAATAAGGAAATGTCTTTTCCTTCTTCCAAACAGGATACTTGTATGGTGTATTTTTTTTACTTTTTGCCTTCTGAACTTTGCAGGTGACTTTCCCTAAGTATTCCTTGTGCAATAACTCAACCAAAAGGAACTTTCATGAGACAGGTAGACCAGAATTCAATCAAGAGTCTAGCAGGCATCATAATTACAGAGTTTTAAATTACCATTGCTCTTAACATGCCTGGTAATGGGTAAATTAATCTCCCCTGGTTTGCCATAGAATTTTCTTAACATAATTTTATATTCTACAATAAAAGTATTGAAAGACAGTGTGTAAAGTCATGGGAGCATGTGCAGGTTTTTTAGTTTGTAAGGTGGTGAGATGTCTTGCTGTCTGATCCTGCACTCAGTGTAAAGGGATAAACCTTCAACTTTATAGACCTACCACTGAAAGCCATAGTTCAGGAGAAAGTGATAACCACGTGTGAAGCTGCAGGATCAAGAATCTATCTTAGCAACTGAAAATACTCAGTACCTGCTGTTATACTAAAAAAACTAAAATCACAAAGAATGTATTTTCAGATTTCTTTTAAAACATTGAGGGGTTTTTATGATCACAGCCACATGCCCTTGAGTGTATTCATATTCACATTATGAACTGGAGTTAGACAAGGTCTATAAGTGTGTGAGTTGCCTTGAAAGGAAGCCACAGCAATGTAAGACAGAAAATTCTGGTAATTCAATGGTCTGTCCATCATAAAGTAGAATTTTAGCAAATGTAGTAGTAATACTATATTAAATGGAAGAAGCTCTGTTGAATACTCTGTATGATCAAGGGTCTTCTCAAAAAACCCAAAAAACCAATCAAGCAATGGCAAAGGAAATAGAGGAACTTCAGTGCAGGCATAACGAGAGAAGACCCTGCTTTGGATTGTCTTATGACCTTTCACTGTACTTGGCAAGAAGAGCCCCTTTGGTTTCATTGGGCTTTTCTGCAGTCTCTACCTACTGATGTTATTTGTGCTCTAAAATCTAAGAAGCAACGTCTAAGAAACAGTATCTAAGAATCAGAGATAGCAAAATGTTCAAGCAGCTTTCACAACCCAATTATTTAAGTGGGCCTTGGTTCTTTGCAAACCTGGGACTGAAGCTTAGAGTGTATCCGACTTTCGTAAAGCCATCATGCAGATGTCACTGATGTGTGCAAAAGTCCATGTATTATATATATCTTATCTGCTTCTGCTTTTCTTTACCATTTGTTAATTACTATGAGCTTTTGTCTCAAAGTAACGGATGCTGTAAAACCCCAGATTATGTGTTCATAACACTCTAAAAACAATAACTATCATGACAGCTGCATGAGTGTTCAAGATGTTAGGATATCTTAGGTAGGTTGTAATAAACATCTTTATGGACCTCATAACAGTGTTATGAAGGATATTGTCATTGGCACACAGGGCACTAGTTATTATGAGGAAACATTATTATTATTATTATTATTATTATCATCATCATCAGTATTTTTGCTACTAATATTACCATATTATTATTAACAGAAATTTTAAAAAAGATATAAGAATTCTATAAAAATTAAACATTAATGGGAAGCATACAAACTACTAGTCCTGAGTCATCAGCCAATAAAGTAGTATTCTTATTCAAATTCACACAGAATTTCTGCCCACAAACATAAAAAAATTATGGTAACAGTAGTAGAGGTTCAAGCCATTCTATTTCATCTCTTTGGAGGTCTTTGCTGCTTGTTGCCCATGCTGTATGCCGTATTGTAGATTTGTAGTATTCAGATAGATTTTCAAAAAGTAGTTTAGCCTAGGAAGCTGTTATAAGCCGTTGGTTTTTTTGTTTGGTTTGGTTTGGGTTTTTTTCTTGTAGACCAGAAATCTATTATTATTTTTTGTCTTACATATTGAAAACATCTTCTAAAGGAACTTGTTATACTGAGTTATACTGAAATGAGAGCTGAATCTGCTACTCAGCTCTTTGAAGGGGACTTCAAAGAAGTTTTTAGTCAAATTAAGTTCCAAATAAGAAATAAAGTTTTATGACGCATCCCTTTTATTTTTGGAACCAAGTCTTCCAAAATGAACACACCTGATTAACTTTAAACATGTGAGTAAGCCCATTACAGGCACCAGGATATTTGCATATTTCAAAATAGGTGTCTCTGTAAGATTTTTAAAGGCTATATATTTCCATCTTTTCACGAGTGTGCTTGCTTTTTCCTGGTTCCTCTGCTATTTTATTAGCCTCCAAGTCATCCACTGTGTTGGTTTTAGCTTTCCCAGTGTGAAGACTTATATTGATTTTCAGCCATTGCAAATTTATATCTTTATATGTGCACTGGACTCTAACAATAAAAATAACTTAATTATAAAAGTCTAAATAATTCCTTCTGTTTTAACAAACCTAGATTGATGCCCTTATTATGTATAAAAGAACAACAATTCGAGTACTTGTACCATTCTAGCTCTACTTGATTCTGCTTTAAGTAGAATGCTTCACAGTAAGCAATATTTGTATCACTTAAAAATCAAATCCCATTGATTTCATTTGATTATGTGTAGTAAGAGTTTCAGGAACTAAAGAGAGACTTGAAGGAAGAGTTGCACAGCTGCAGAATCAGTACTTGTCTTGTCCACTTCTATTGATATTTTAACAGCTTGGATGTAGCAGAGAGTACTCTCTCAGATTAGTCAGTGGAGCGGGGAGTAGGAGTAGCATCCTAGCATTTTTTTAAAAATGCAGCAGAAAATAGTAAGTTTTATCATGAAATTCAGCTGAAGAGTTGTGATCAAGTGAAACAAAATGAAAATGAGGCATTATCGCAATGTAATACACAAGAAATACTTCAATGCCCATCTCCTGAAAATCTTCATTTGAAGGTCTTTTCTTGCAAATGTTCTGGCTGTTATTTGAACTGTAATACCATTAGAAAATATCGAGCTCACTGCATGTGTACTGACAACTTACTTGAGAATGTATTTTACATGTATAGTAAAAAGTGGGGGAAAGAAATAATTCCAGTTGTCCAAGGGCAGAAACATTTTCCTTAGGCTCTGAATTTCATCTGAATCATCAGTAGTCTTCATGTTCTTCACTTGCTTGAAAATCTGATCAGATCCAGCTGTAAAAACCACACTGCTTTATGACAAATTGTCACTGACAAAGAGTTAAAAACCCACAGGTCTTCTGACTTTAGCGAAAGATGAATTCAGTAAGACTGAGGATACTTACTGACTAGAAGTAACACAGGAGTCATGGCTTTCTTAGGGAAGTATAAGATGATGGTGTAGACTGCTGGTTGAGTAGGAATGGTTGGACAGATGTCTCTTAAGCATAATTTGTCATAGTGCTAGGAGTGTAAGACTTAAGGTATTGAATCAGTGTATAGATATAAGTTATTTTGACAGTTGTTATTTTGCTTAGGTTTGTAGTGATGCAGCAGGGGTCCAGAAGACTATAAAATATTTTAGCTAACATCAAAGGCTTCAGTGAAAGGAGATTTTTTTTTTTTGTTCCATGAAGTGTTTTGCCTATCATCACATTTGCATTGTTTTCTCTTGTTTGCATTTACCAGGACTCATTTCTTCTCTCAACAGTGTTGTGTTCATCCAGAGGTTGAACTTTTTTATACAGTGGACAAACAGAACAGTGCCTATGTACAATGCAGTAAATAATCTGAAATGGGTGTTTCCTGATATTTGTGTTTTCCCAGGGTACATTTTTCTCTTTTATTGATACAGCATTTCTGTTGCTTAGGTTGCTAAATCTTCAGAGGGTAAGGGCTATGAAAGTGAGCTGTTGTTAATATGCCATTTTCCACACAAATTATTCCAGCACACATACCAGAAGAACTGTTTGCAGCCCACCAGTAGGCTTTGCCTTGTCAGATCTTTAGGACATGGTATTTCTTTCTGACTCACGTTGCTTAAGGTTGCCAAGAGGTGTAAGAGTGCGTGACACTCTAGTAGGAGCGGTAATCCTTTAACGTAGGTGGAGTTATCCTAAAAGTCTTTGACATGGTGTTCTGTAAATAAATATCTATCTGCTTGAAGTCTACCCGAGCAGGTAGAAAACCAGTAACCTGGTGAACCAAACTGTTAAAAGTATGGGCTCTCCTGGTTGCATCTGTTCACCTTTTGACAGGTGTGTTTGAGTTCACACAGCCAAGTGGTTTGAGCCAGTTATATTCACGCGGTTTATAAGGGCAGACCTCAAGTGTAAGCCCATTTACAATTTGGGCCAGGTTTACAGGCCTAAAAGTGGTGGCTTTTCAGACTTGACCACAGTGTGGACCACTTTGGAAGTTGATTACATAGTACTGAATTACAAACTAGTGTAATGACATGATAATATATGATATAGCCTTTGAGACCATATCCCAGGCATGTTTAACTAGAAGGTGATTCAGAGTGTGGGCGTGGGGATGTGGAGACAAAATGTAACCTTATATGTAAGGAAAATTATGTTAGAGAAAAAGGGAAAAGGAGAGCAGGTTCTTGGTAGCTAAAACATTGACAAAGACAAGAAAGGGTGACCTTGTTCCAAAGGGTAAGAAAAGATGTGATGAAGCTATGAAAAGGGTATATTACACTCTTAAGACTGAAAGAAAGATAAGCATGCCGTTGAGACAAATATATATATAAAAAAAAGACAACAGATTTGTTTTAGAAATAAGAGTAGTAGCTTGAGGGTGCAAGCATTAGACTGGAATTGAAGAGATATAACTTAGTTCCTAGTTCTTGAACGACCTTGCACAAAACTATTAATCTGTCCTTGTCTTGGTCTCTGTCAGTAAATATGGATAATAATATTTCAGTATCCCTCAATTAAATTATGAGAATAAATTCATCTGTAGTTGAGGTACTTTGCTATTATTACTACAGGGTCACGTAAGTGCTGAGGTGGACAGGTTAACCAATCACAGAGAGAGAAATTAAACCTGCAGACTAGGATGGAAGAGATAAAAGACTCGTAGGAGAAACTTATTGTGAGTGCTGAAAAGGTTTTGTTTTGAAACAACAGAACTTTTCTTTTTTCACTCTTCTATTCAGCCCTTAAATTGACTGGAATACATAAACCTTTTAACTATCTGGGCACATCAAGTGTTATTTAAGAAGAATTTAGGTAATTTTTCTGTAGGTACAAAAATGCTGTTAGTGAGGATATTCTTGTTATTTTTCTAAGTCCGTGAGAGACTTTTCTCTCTCACAGAAGAGGTAGCAGGGAATGTAAACAACCAAGCCACCTGCAACCTTGGAAAGTCTTGTTTATGGTATAGTAGAAAATATTTTGATAATGGATGTTTTAGGATTTTGGCCAATCACCCCCAAGGGGTGGCTGGTCCTTTGTCCAATTAGACTATGAAGAAAAAAGTCTATAAAAGAGTTTGTAAAATAATTAAATAGATCAATCTTGCTGCACAATTCCTGCCTGCTGGATCTTCTTCTCCTCCTCCTCCCTATGGCTGCGGGACACGGTGATATACCGTAGGAACCAGGCCTGCGGTAATATTTTTCTATGACTTAAAACATTTTGTTTCCTTGCTTACCTCACAGTATTGTGTCAAACTACTACTGTTGAGTGTTTTGTAGGGTTAATGACAATTTTATGTCTAGTCGACTTGCTCTGAATTTAATGCTGACCCTGCTTGGAGCAGATAGGACTAGTTGACCTCTGTAGTCCTGTCCAACCTGAATGATTGCTGTGATTCCATAAAGAAATGGAGAACGTCTATTCTCTAATTACAGTTGTCAGGTGCACCCATCCTGATTCACATCTCATTTGCTCTAATGTCTGTGTGTAACTTTAGCACTGCATTTTACATAAACTCTCATCCTGAGATTTTAATAGCATTCCTATTGCAATGGTGGCCCTAAGAGGAAAACAGCCTCTGATGTACAGGCTGATGTCCTGGTTGCAGAGAGGGGTGGAAGCTGAGCGCCACATGCCCATTCATGGTTGCTATTCTATATCTCCAGGCATCACTGGGTCCGTGGTTCTGGGGGGAAGATAATTCCATCTGTTTGCTTCTCTCTCTTCCTCGGAGAGGTTGCTGGGACCAGCCCCTGCGTACCCTGCCCTCTCTCTCCACCGCCCATGTCTTCCTGGTCCTCAGAGAACATAGCTCTGAAAGTGGCAAACTGTCAGGTCACGAATTCAGCCCCAAGACGAGAAAAAAGTGGGAAAGGGCGTGAGCCGATCAGAGTTCATGCCCCGCTCTGAGAAAAGTGGCAGCAGCACGCCCAAGCCCAGTAGAGTGCATGCCCCGCAGCGCCGGCAGAGAGGAGGCAGCCACAGGGGGAACAGAGAAGTGGCAGATCGAGGCGCGAGGAGAAGAGGTGAGCCGAACACTGCAGGCCACAGCCAAGCACAGCCATCTGGAAAAAGGCAGTCGTCGTTGACAGGGATGATTTTGCTTTTTGGGAGTTTGTCCATCATTGTTTTCCATTGTCATTGTCCATTGGCTGGGGAACAGGCAACACTAGCCATGGGACCACTGCCATCTTGCCTTTTTCCCAGAGGCCATGTGGTGCAACCTCGGGAGCATCCGCCATCTTGTGTTTGTCCCAGTGGCCACACAGAACTAAGTCAAGGTGGCGAACACCTTTTGTGTGTAAAGCACCTCCTCTTTTTGTATACTTTTGTTATTAATATTACTGCTGTCACTGCGCATTTCTTATTCCATTGTTGTTTGCTTTCAGTAAATCATCATCTCAACCCGCCTCTTTTCCACTCTTGCTGGAAGGGGTGGGGGAAGGGGAGTGGCTTATTTGGACTTTGATTTCTGGCTGGTGTTAAACCACCGCACCTGAAAAGATCACTGGGCTCATGTTAACCACTGTAAAGTGAGGGCATCTTTGATGTGTAGAACTAGAAGTTATGTGATTTTGTAAATGTTGTTTTCCAGTATTTTCTTTCCTAAATGCTATTCGCCATAGCTGTTATTAACATCAGCAATGCATTGTATTTTCTGTTCCAATACAGAATTGCCTCTCTTGAGGGATAATCTCTGCTGGAGACTAGATCCTCATATATTTCCTGGGTAGTCCTCTGAACAATCCATGAGATATTTACAGTTTTGGGAAAGGAAGCAGTGGTCTCTACTAGTATATCATTTTCCCCCAAAGGGAATTCTTTTTCTCTTCACAGTACAGAAAACTTACTGACTTGCACTGTTCCTGAAAGGAAATAGGCTCCCTCCACAATACCAAGCTTTATGTAGGATTAGTAAACAAATAAAATGCATACATTTTAAAACCAGGAAGAACTTTTGTTTTAACTGGAAAATGGGTCATTTCTGGTGTTGAAATAGTACAGATTTTAATCAAGTAGAGGTCCTATTATTTAACTTATTGTGAAGCAGAAGCCATCTGAATTCCTAGCACCAAAACAGAGGTCAGCAGATGATTGCTTCATCATTTTCTGTTTGTTAGTTCAATATGTCCCATTATGAAACAGTGGTTTTAAGCTCTGAGTAAGCCAACATATGTGTATGTGTGTGGGAATGATACAGTCCCCTGCTGAAAGGAAAATAATCCTATGAAACACCTCAAAAGAGCCCTGACACAGCTGAGTGGTTTCAGGAAGGTGTTCAGACAAGTCTTAGTTTTAGAGTTGTTTAGGCAGATGCATGACCTAAGCAGTGGGTGCCTTTGTGGACCCCAAGTTACACTTGCAGGATAGTTAACAGGACCTGCTCCTTCCATGTATATTTTATGTCTTGAGACTTTTTATGTTTTGAGACTTTTTATGTTTACTTTAAGCACCTTCATATACTTATTTTGTAAAATTTAGTTTTATGAACCTACTGAAATGGTCTCATATAGATGTTCACAAAAGACAAGAAACAAATGTTTCTATAGAAAAGTAAAACAAATCAGCCCAATGGAACCCCACATAAACACACGTGTATCAGTATACCTAAACATAAAAAGCAATATTGCACATCTTTTAGGATTTCCAAAAACTGTGGTATTCAGTGAGCCCAAAATTTGTACTGTGAGGAATATGAGGAAACAATTGCAACTAGCTCTAGTCCTCAATATTCAGTAAAGCAACAACTGTTTCAAATTCAGTCACTGTTCTGGGAGAACTGCCTCTGAAATTCCTTTGTTTAAGCATACAGTGTATGTATATCTTGCTTGAATCTAAGGCAACGGTTAAAGTACTATTATTCTGGTGATTTAGAGGGAAGCGCTTTTTCTTGCAGTAGAGTTACGAAACTACAGTGCCATGTCTATTCTCAGGACTACAAAATTTCATGAGACACAGGGTGTTTTTAAAGAATATCTTGGTCTTTTAGGAAGCTATGCTGATTTTGAGTGTGTGTACCTGTAATATTTATGGATAAACAGAAATCTCTTAATTTTAAGGTTTTTTTGGGAAAAACACTGTTAAAGTTCATCAGAAATATCTATCATGATGTTTCTCAGCCTTTTAAAGAAAGGTAAGGATGATAAAGTTTAAGGGGAAGAAAGATAATTTTTATTTCTAAGAGAACTGCTGAAAAATAGGATGGATCTGAAGGCAGATTAGACTGCATCATGGGGCTGGAATTTGACAGGAGCCTTGGCATAAACAGGGTTGAGTTTTGCTTCAGAGTACAATGAAAATAGGAATTGATTAATGTAATGAAAACAGAAAATGAAAATGGGACATAGGAATGGCTAGAGAACTGGCTTAGGACCACTTTCGTAAGAGCTGGTAAGAAGCAGTGACCAGAATGATGCAAATATAAAAGTCTTTTAAATTTTCAGTGAAAAACATGTAGAAAATACCTTTATTAATGTTTGTGTGAAACCCTGAATAACATTCTATGATAACAATGAACAATGCATTCATTAAGATGCACATTGCTGAACAAACAACTATTCAGAGTGAGCTCATGCTGTCACAAAGACCGTGTTCTGCATGGGAACCTCATGGTTTCAACAGCTTCCTGGGCAGCCAAGCTTGGCAGAGTTTGACTTTTTACACCTGTTTAGTTGCAGAGTTATTTGGAAATGAAAAATATAATGGCAAACAGCAGAAAGCTTGAAAGAGTGAAAGGAGGTGTATTTGAAAATCTGGATAACAGCTCACTGTATCTCTGTTTTATTCACTGTACTAGTTCTGGAGCGTTCTCTTACTTCGTCCATAACACTGCTATGCATTCATCTTGCAGAGTTAGAGGCATCTCACTGGTGAATGCAGTAACCTCCTTCTCTTGCTTTTTCCCTTGGACTTGCCTTACAGGGTATTTTATCACTGTGCTTCTAGGCTTTGAGTTACAAGCCTTGTGGTGAAAAGGACTACCCTGTCCCAAACAGAGTGCCATTAGTGTTTGTTGACCTAGCCTGGTGGGGGTTGTTTGTGTTGTGCACAAAGGTAATTTCTGTTTTCCTTTTCTTTTAGCTTGGGCATCCCAACTATAACTGCCTGTCCTGCTGAGGCAAGCTAAATATTTTATTTCAGATTTCAAAATATGAATTTTTAACTTGGTCTTTATTAACTTGCAGGAATATACCAGAAAGGGTAAAGAGGAGTGCATGGTGTGGATCTGTTTCATGTTTTAGATGGTATGTTCAGATTAATTGCTCTCAGGCTGGCTTTACTAACAAGCTGATGCCAAGTACACTGAAGTCAATGTAAAACCCCCAATGATGGTACTGATCCCTGATCAGCCTTCTGAATCTCTTGTTTATAAAGTTATGCGTGATAAAAGATTCAGAAATAAAAATCTGAACGCTAGTTAGGGATTCAGGATAGTGTACATTAACATATGAAAATTGATAGATATCCCAACAGAAATAATATTCAGAGGGTTTTCCCATTTTTCGAAGGACTGAGGTGCTAGGCTTACATCAACTTCATCTTCATGAGGAAAGTTTGTGGTTTCTTTTTTTGCCCTGTAGAAGAGTGCGACAGCACAGAGGCTTGGATTAAGATCTTTTATGCTTTTTCAGTGTCATTTTAAAGTGTCTCTCTCTGTTCTTATATTTTGCTATCAGAACCCCACATCATGAAAAGGATACTGTTGTGTGTCTGTAACTGTATCACACCTTGTTAGCTGTAGAAGAATTTTGCCAGTGAAGAGTAGAAGTGTGCAACAAGCTTATTGGGGAAATAGTTGTCTTCTCTGCTCATTAGCCCTAATCATTGCTCTGATTTTTGAAACTGTCAAGGTATATAATGAATTTCATTTCATAGAAGTTTTGCTGTCTGCCAAAGTACAATTGTTTAAGATTCCATAAGTATATGAAGCATCTTAATAATACCTGCAGAATGTAACAGCTTTCCACTTTCCTTGAAATTAGAGAATGTCATATGAATGCCCTTAAATTATGAAGTTCAATTGCCAAAATAACATTCATCCAGCTTGGTGGCCAGATATTTCATTAAACTCCCACTGCACAGAGGTTATCTACTAATATCCAGAAGTGAGTATATTAGTGTCTAGGGATAGATGTAGACAAGCAAAAGACAATAAATGGATTGAAGCAAACACATGCAGTCCCCTGGAGGGCTGGAGTAGTTAACAGCTGGAGGAGGGCCTGGATATAGAGGTGGATATTGAAACATTTGATATTCAAGCAGATAAAATTAAGTTGAATCAAGTGTGCAGATGATGAAGGTGTGAGTTTCAGTGTTCGTGCCTAAATTGAATAATGCCAGAAAAGAAAGCTGTGATTTAATAAAGATTTGTTTTTAAAAGTTACCTTGACACCCTCAACTACATGAGATGCATTCAGCTTGTCAGTGTAGCATGAACATTTATAAGCAATTATTATGAGATTAATGGCTGAATTTCTCCAACCGTGTCGTTGCTTTTCTGTTTAATGATAGAACAGAAGTTAATGAAAAATTCAGAGTTTTGACATATTGTGTATAAAATATGTCAGTCTGGGAGATGGGAATTAAGCACAGTTTTCCTTTGAATCTATTGTGGTTACTATTGGCAAGAACTTAGTAGCTACAGGATTGTATTAAAGTACACAGCTAGCAGTGAGATTCAGAAGTTGTGAATTTGGGAAAACTGCTCTTAATTCTGAGAGATATGCTTATATCTTTGTCTCTACAGTGCTAAATGCTTTTTGAAATAAATGATATGCAATATACAATTTCCTTTTCCTCTGTGTTTGAAATACTTACATGTTCTGTATACCTCTAGGTATATACGTGTGTAGGACTTTTTCTGTAAGTGTATAGAAAAAGTTAGAATCCTTAAGTCCTGCATCATCTTTGCTAGGAGTTACAGGAACGTTTGTGAGTCTTCTTCAGGAGCATCTAAAAAGATGCCTTTGCAATTTCAATGTATCTCAAAGTCCAAAATCATACCATTTTCTACAGCTACTGCTTGAATGCTGGGGTTGTAGTGAATCCTCAGGCTCAACCTCAGAGCAAATGACAGCACAAAGAGGCTCTTAGCTGGCTTTCTTGATCTCAAGTATCAGGTCTATGGTATGTCTTGTGCAGATATCTCCAGTCTGGCTTGTGGGATTACCGGTTAGACAAAACCACATACCACACATGGATTTTTTGTTTGAAGCACTTGTACACCAACTGTAACTTCTGCAGAAATCTGTGCTATATTCACAGCACAAGGAGAATGTGAAGAGTTTTATTGTTATTTTAAGTTGACCAAAAGTAGATCAGAAGGTAATTGTCACTAAACATTTAGAGAGAATACATTTTTTACAATTAATGTGGATTGATAAGTCTCCAGTATCTCTGAGGATTATTTCAGAAACATTTTTTATTTTATGCTGACCTTCTGCTATTAACTTGGAGCAAAGCTTAAAATCAGTATTTAACATTTAATGGAAGGAACAAACTGATTCTGCAGTTTAACTCAACATTTGCAGTAAGATGACTTGTACCCTAATGGCTTGTAATTAATTTTTCTGAAAATCATATTTATGATAGTCTGCAGATTCAAGGCTTTATCTAATACATAATGTTCATTTTGTGCCTTTAATTGCATTTAAATTAAAATTGGCTTAGCAGGAAGATGAATTGTGGGAATGCATCAAACCACCCAGCATGTCCTGAAGATGTGAGCCTGAAAATGCAATTTGGTGGAGATGTGCAGAATCATTTGGAGTTCATTAATTTTTATTGCACAGGTAATTTTACTAAAGTAGGTTATTTTCTTTGAAATTTATATTTATGTTTATGTCAATAGCTGAATACTGTATTAAGCTATACATCTATTAGAGTTTATTAAGCCCGTCTAATGGGGGTTGTTCATATTGTGCAGAGAGGTAATTTGTGTTTGCCCTTCCTTTTAATTTGGGAGCTGCATTTAGTTCAGCTGAACTACAAGTGTCCATGCAAAAGAAAGAAGTCAAACAGGTGTCACAGGAGGTTTCTGTGTATGCAGTCTTAAAGAATCCTGGGAATTTTGATCTTGTAAGCGGTTTTGCTTCTGACCTTCTAAACCTTTTTACTCTGAATTTTTTTTTTTTCCTTCATGTTTCTGAGGTTCTGACCCAGCCACTGGAATGAAGGGTTATTGATGTGTAACTCAGTTTCTGGCTTAATGTGGTGCACTTTGTCCAGCCAGCTTGTAAGTGATCCTTTAAATTGCAGATGCTGCTGAGGTTATACAATTTAATTATAATGTCACTTTACAATTATAAAGAAAAAAAGGCCTTTTGCATTGCTTAATGAATACAAATTGTGCACAAGTTGGAAATACAAAAGAATAAAAATTAACATTTGTCCTTCTTGCCAAAGTATTTACATTTTTACAACCGATAAGTAGTACAATAATTCCATTACCTATATCCATTAAACATTTGTGCTTTTCAGTTTGTGATTTGTATACAGTAGTTATTAATAAAATGAAACTGTCAGCATTTCCTGCTTTTGCCCATCTTCTTCTTACCCTTTTTTATTCCATTGCAGACAGAGTAATTAGAGATTGAAAATGCTATGTGCAAATGCCTGTTACAAGGATTAAATTATATAATCATGGTAATGATTTTCCTTAAAACTCTTACTGCCAACTGTAACATTTTTCACTTCACCAGGTTTTTTTGTGCCATCGTATTTTATGAGAAAGCAGAAATATTACTCTGTTCTGACAATCTGCTGCAAGTTACTAGTTTGTGGTCAGATTTGATAGAAACCCATATTCATTTAATACTCGCCAATCAGAACTTGACAGAGGTATTGCTTATTTTCTCATTTCATCACTGAAGCATGCCGGTGTAGTTTAGTCCCTAATTACTCTCAGACTGAGACATTCCAAATATTCCCATGGTGGTAATATTTTTCTGCCTGGATGAGTCATTACGTTGTTTGGCAGACTGAAACACCAGCCTTTCCTTGTTGGAACACTACCCCTCATGTAGCATCACATCCTTTCCTCACTGCTGTCTGTTCCACGACTTTCATCCTGCTGTGACATTTCAAGCTGTACCATATGAAAGCACATTTGCCTTCCTTCTATCTGACTGATTGGACTGGTGCCAGCTCTTTCTTCAGGGCCAAGGACAGGAGACTGGGATAGTCTGAATAGAACTGCTTAATGATCTAATGGAGCACTGCTCTCTCCTGCTGAGAGATAGGGCTTATTTGTTTGCTGGTTAGAGAAAAGGTCAGGGAAATCCTTTTCAGCAAAGGCTGTGACAGTGAGAATGTGCAATACCACACATTCCTGGGGCTTGAATATCTTCATACATCAGGTGTTCCCCTCATGTTAAAAATCCTGTTCTGTTTTCATTTCATTTTCAATATCCTGCAGATGGCAGAGAGATGAAAGTGATGAATTCTACAACTTGGTAATATAAAGCCAAATGTTGTTCCTCCTGATAGAAGGAGGCTTCATACTAAGAGTTTAACACCAGGGAAGGTAATGCGGACAGCTAGCAGTATTTCATAAGGGCAGCTGGTTTTCCTTGTCATTGTTGTGAAACCTACTGGGTATATGACTTTTAATGGCTTTATGCTTAACAAGGCTGTAAACATAGTTTGCATATTTTCCCACTGAGTTTGATAAGGACTGCAGTTCCAGTTTGGTCAGTCAAGTTAATTTAGTGTAGACTTTTCTCAACAGCTGAGTAAAAGCACAGTTATGGGGGTGGGAAATGTATGTGGATGGTGGTGCTGCCATGGCTCCTGAAATTGCCCAGTGTTGCATCAGGTGAGGATTTGGAGCAGTTTGGGGTTGACCTGTCAGGGTTTCCTCAGAGGAAGCTGAGGAAGGGGAGTAGTTTGACAGGCACAGCGGAGGCTGGATCGGTGCCACCAGAAGATCCCTGTGCATGTCAGTGACCTCACTTGGCCAGTGGCGCTGGCTTCATGCCCAGAACGGTGCATGATGCAACTCAGAGCAGCCATAAAGTATCGCAAGACCTGGGCCACAGGGGTGTTTATTCCATGCTTCAAAGTCGATGTCTGTTTAAGGGGCACAGTAGACCTCTGAACAGGATTTTTTCCCATAAATGCTGGGAGTTTCTTTCAGTAGAGCTTTATGTAATTCCAGAGAGCACTCTGAGTGAAATAGATTAAGAAATAAGCCATTTTTTCCTTTTGATGTATTCTCCCTGGTTTCTTTACTTTTCTCCTAGGCACTATTGAAAGCTATTTCTGCCCAGATAGCTCTCACTATGCCTTAGTTTTTGTTTGTTTCTGTGAAGCTTTTGCATAGAAACAGGAAGGAGAGAAGCCATTCTTAAAATAAAAGCATATGGTTTTAGAACCACAGAAATTGGCAAGTGAGTCTCAAGGGTTGGTTTAGCACCTGATAGTGCTTTTTTGGGGTTTTTTTGTTTTGTTTTTAATTTACTGGATTTCAAGTAGCTATTTTAACAAAATAACTATAGATTGTTACTTCTAAGGCAGCTGAAGTTTAGCAGGAAACATTGGAGTTGGCAGTGCCATAAAAAAGCATGCAGAATGTTCTGATTATAAAAGCAACATCCATACTCCACACTGAAGTTTTCAAATAGACGCTTCTGCTGCCAGTGCTGTGATCCCAGGAGATGGAAACCTGAACCCCTCAGGTTATTTCCTGAGTAAAGAGGATTTAAAGATAAACAAATTAATATAAAATGATACTGATAATATCTTCATATAGTAGGAATAAGATTCTTGCCTATAGTCTTAGACTGTCAACTTATCAGAATTTTTATTTTTTAATAGAAAGACTAGGTGGATTTAAGTTAAAATGCGTAGCAAAATATTAAAAGTACTAAACACCCCCCACCCCCCCCACCTCACTTAGCAACAACAGGAATTAGTTAATAAAATATTTACAAGACAGTAAATAAAAGTGAGCGCGAGGAGGGAAGTAAAAGAGAAGGCAGGTCCCTCCACGTCACGGTTGAACTGCACTGGAGGTGGAATGTGGGATGCTTGCAGTCTGCTCACTCAACTGTATTTGACTAGGGCCGTCATCCCCTCAGCTTTCACAAGCACTGAATGTGTCAAAAATCTTTCAGAGAAAGTGTAAATTTTAACCAGCCTGCTTCTGGTTCATACTTAATGTGGTTTTAAATGCTTAAATCACGTCGATTCAAGGTATTTCTTCATCAGGTTTCGTGGAGGTTAGCATAAATCAACAAGATAGTTCAATGTGTGAGTACATGTTAATTACGATAGGGGTACAGTGCTGATTTGTTAGAATTTATCTCATTTAGCCCTACTTGAGTTAAGAGTTTATAGTTTGTGCATGCCATGCATTTTTATATGACAATGTCTCTGTTTAAGGACAGATTTTGATGTAACTTCCAGTGCTGCCAGATTAATCTAGAGGTATCTGTGCCTATCCCAAACTTGTTCGAAAGCAAACAAAGGTTTCAAAAATTCGGTCACTAGACACTAGATAATAGTTTTTGTGTTATTGGGTTTATTGTGTTACCAGCTCTGCATCTAAATAATTAGTGAAGCTTTAATAGTTTAATTTTTTTAGTTCCTGTCATGCTGATACATGGGTTTATGTGTGTATAATACCATCTTCATAACCAAAATTTCATCCTGAGTAGTAGTATCAAAATTCAGTGTAATCCCTTTCTGAAACAAGTAATTTTATTTTTTATCACTATGTTATCATTACCTGTTAATGAAAATTAAGCAAGGAGATATTTGGTTTTAAGTATCTGCATTAAACTTTCACATGGAAGAAAACTGACTGAGAAAGGCTACATATCTCTTCTAAAATCACCTATGCAGTGCAGGTGCAGCAGTTGTCTGCAAACAGCCAGTTGTCTTGCAGACAATAGTCTCACTGTGTGACATGCCCTAAATTTTGAATCTTCTTATTTTCTGACTGCAATGTCAGACTTCCTAGGTGACTTCTTTAAAATTATTTTTTTTCTTTACCCCTTCCCCCTCCTTTAATCAAGGAAAAGTGTTTCTGACTTATAATTATTAAAGAGGGTGGTAAAACTGCACATATTGAAGAACAGATTCTGTAGTAGTAGTAGTAGCTGGCAGAAATGTTAAGTGCTTTTCACAGTCAACATTCAAACAGATTATCAGATGGCATATTTCACCCTGTTGTTACTTTAAATGAAGTGACCATGAAATCAACAAATCTGCTGTCAGGTGCCTGTCACAGAGATAGTTCTCCCTGTCACACAATGCCTCACATAACAGGTAATGTGTTTTTAAGAATCAGTCCTGTGTCACCTCATCAAGTCCTTGTTAAAAGATGAAATAAGACGGATGGTGTTGTCTCCCATGGAGTTGACTGAGATTCAGTAAAAGCAGTGCATGTTATACAAAAAAAAATATGAAAAGTAAAATAGGTGCCAGTAAGATGCCTCTGATTGTGCCATTACTTTTTTTGTCTTGAGGATGATTACTCATTTTTTCCTGCTTATTCCTTTCTAGACTGAAAATTAATTGGGTCAAGTTTAAATTTTGTGATAAGGACGGGAACAATTAATCCTCAGTCACCAAACAAATGAGAACCTGGAGTGGTGTTGTGCCAATAGCCATGCATTCACTTGGAATGGTTAATACCTGCTTCCGTGTCTAACAGAGATGACACTCATAATTAATTAAGTTATGAGGTGTTCCTAACAATTATTTTGTTCAGGGTTCTTAAGTTTAATCATTAAATTCAGAGCCAGGGATAAACTAAAATTACCATATTCAGTTTTTCTCTATATACTTTCATAACAGTTCTTCCAAGTAAAATAGATTTTTGTCTTGTTCATGAAATTTTAATTATAGCATCATTCTCAGCTTCTCAGTGTAAGGAACTGTCAGCCAGCTTGAACTCTGCTGAGACAGATGCTGCAGGGTTTTTGGTTGTTTTTGTTTTTGGATTTTTTTTTAATTTTGTTTTGACTTTTCAGACTCACCATTTTTGATAAAAAATAGAAATAGGGAGGGAAGTCACCTTAGTGATATATGGACATCTGTTACTGTAATTTGTTCTTTCGTGTCTAGGTTGTGACTAGCATTAGTATATTCAGGCCAGTAGGAAGAAAACCTTTTCTTTCCTTGCCATAGCTAAATGTAGTTCAAAGATTTTTTTTTGTAAGTAAAGGACTGGTTTAGAGGTATTGCTTACAGAAGCAAGAATTGGGCCGGAGGTACAAAGATTATCCTGCTTCCTGTGTGCTGGCCAGCCAAGCTAGTTGACTATCAAGGGCTTGCAGCACCCACACTCCCAGCAATGTGAAAAGGGAGGGGATGGAAGGGGACCGTCCTTCTGAGAGGTAACTGAGGCACTTGAGGCTATATTTTAGGTAGGGCATAAATCGCAATTTCAGGATGAATTTGAATTGGATGCACAAAGGTAAAGAACCACAGCTCTAAGAAGATTGATACTGAAGCCAGTGAAAGGAATGATTCAGTGAGATCCGCAGACAGGCAAATGGCACTGCTTTAAACTTGTGTCTTGTGAGGCAAAACTTTATCTGGTTTGCACTAAGCCAGTTCTTTCAGGCTGACCATGCTGTTTGTCTTACTCATGACTCCACTGCAAAGTATGTATTTGATCAGATGTTTAACTAATCATGAGGTTGACATTTTTACTTTCCTACAAATTACCTGGATAAATTTTAAATGCATTTTGAGAGTTATTTCTTTTTCACAAATGCACTTATGTTTGAGACACTGAAGATACTGAGGTGCCATTTCACAGCAACTTCAAAGAATCATGGGCTGTGATTACAAGGAAAAACTGCAGATGGGTTGCAGGAAAGCAAAGACTAGAAGAAACACATTAAACCTTTAGGTAGGTTGATACTTGGCAACACTTTTTAGTGCATTTCTCTTCTCTGCCCACTTAGGCTTTTGCCATAATGCAGGAAAGGAGAAATGATGCCTTTTGGATTAGAAGCAGAGATGGTGCAGAAAGAGCAAAAAGTGTTAATGATGTTTTAAGTACTGGCTTCTCTTAAGCTCCATATGGGCAAATGCTGCCACTTTGTGTATTACATTGGAGGCAAAACCCCAGCAAGTCTTGCATCATGATCATTAATTTTTCTTCTTATCAAAGCCAAAAGGAGGTTAGAACTGTTAGACACCTTTACAGTAGTGACACAAATTATTTTATCATTTAAAAAATGTTTTTAAAACATTTATCATTTAAAAAATAGTTTATCATTGTTGTTTTGTCAATGAATTCAACACCATTAATTAGCTCCATGTGAAAATCAGCATACATTTGAACAAGTCTGGGACCAGGTTGATCCTAGTCCTTGGTCGAACTCCTGTTTTTCAAATGCATGAGAGGATATAATTAGAGGACAATTTCATGGACACTGAGAGTGAATCCTATGGACTACTCTGAGCACACACCTTTGCAGAAATGGAGTGAAACCTGTAACTTCCCCACCCCACCTGAGAATAAGTTAGAATCCTCTAGACATCATACAGATATCAAATACCTCAGTGTATTTTAGAAATCATGATAGAATTTTACAGCTCTCCCCCATATAACTGTCGCTGGATACCAGATATAACAGAGAAGATAGTGGTGAGGCTGGAAAAGTCTTCCACTCATCTAAATATGTCAAATCAAGGAATTTGGTTCTAAAGTTTTAGCAGCAGGAATATGGAATCTAATTCTAGGAAAAGTCACGTAACTTGTAGGGCAATTGTTTCTGGATGTGATTCAGTAGCTTCTTCATACGTTTCTGAAATGTGGCACTAAACATAATAAAAACCATTCCAAGCTCGTCTATTTTTGCTTGCCACCAAAGAATACTGGAATATTTAATACTTTCTTGTTTCTGATGGGAGGACTTCTGAGTTCTTCAGAAAGTTCCTGGGCAGTAACAATGGGATCTCTTTGGTAAAGACCTAAATCCCACTGACTCCACCTGCAGTTAGAGAGGGTGGGTGATCTTACTCCACTTTGTTCCTGTTTCTGGCTTCTTTGCCATGCCAGTATGAGAGTATGATGGCATGGTTAGCAGATCAGCTAGCCAGTCCAGCTGAAGACTAACTCAGAGAGAGAATTCCTGCCCCCTTAATTCCTCAGCATGGCTCACCATGCATGTGCTGGTGTTGACAGGTAGGAGGTAGAAGCAGAGCCCAGATGTGGACGGGATGGTGAGTCCTCCTTTTACAGCAGTTTTGAAGTGCTGACAGCTGTATTTGTGTAAGGGAAAAGAAGACAATGCTGAGGAGCACTGGATCTTATTGTGCCTTTGTTTTCCCCATAATTTTTCCAAATATATTGTGTGCTTAGCCCTCTGAATGATTGCTCCACAGGAAAAATTGAGAAACATGTTCAGTAAGATTTTCATTTAGTTCAAGCATTCAAGAAGCATGCTAAGAAACAAAGACACAGATTTTTTTTTTTTTTTTGCACTTCTCCCACAAAATGTATTATAAGTTTCCCATGCTGAAAGCCTGTTACTAAGAACCAATACATAAGCATCACTAATTATTTCCGAAACAGCAGGGCAGAATTTTAATGTAGGTGATTTAAAGCCTGAAACAATTTCTAACTTTTAGAATCTAGGCTAACGTGGAGTGTTATGTCTGCAGGATTACTCACCATTTCCTGCTCTGGAAATTTTATATATGAATCATCTTGTGTTGCCTAAGGACAGGATCCAGGATACAAGACAGGATCCAAGATGCATATTCTGTTTTACCACATCAGTCCCAAAGCTGACCCAAATGCAAGGCATATGTTCAGAGAACTGCACACATCAAATTCTGTTTCTTAGACACTGTTAGGCAGGTATTCATGTTCATTTAGGCACAGTACTTCATAAAGGTCTATTAGGAGGACCAGCACTCTTTAAGAAAAATGTGCTTTAAGGAAATATCTAGTTAAATTTATTGCTCTCATACAGGCATTGTGAGAAACTCTTGCCTTAGCATACGTTGTGGCAGCTACCACTGAAGCTACTACCAGGCCAAAGTTTTATTGTTTGAATAGTTATTTGGTTTGAACTTCCATAGGTTTCTCAAGAGACCTCCCATCATGTATGTTTCACCTGCTTTTCCTTTGTGCACCTACACAGACTGCAGGGAAAGAGACAAAGAGTATGTCTACATTGGACATGAGTGTACAGTCAACTCCTCAGCTGGCCTTAGACTTCTCTCAAAACTCTGAAACTAGCTTGGGTAACTCATCAGTATAGAACTAATGAGTATAGAACATACATATCAGCACAGAATTCTGATAGCACATGCCGTCTGGATTGAGATTATTTGGCACTAGTCGCTAATATAAACAGTGTGGTCCTTGGATAACAATTAGTGTGAAACTTCTGTCTCCAAAGTGATATTTGGAGTCTCAATGCCTACAATTTCCACACCCTTAGCTAGCATTTCTGTATGTGGAAGTCAATAATCATTCCCCAGTGGCTGAGATGCTTTTCAGTACAGCGAATTGCTTTTCTACAAAGGCTGTTCTTGATGCAGTAGTGAAGTCTTATAATGCATGGAGATCAGATTAAATACATATGGATTATTATGTCTATCAGATTTATCTCTAAAAGTCAACGTACTCATTCTCCTCTTCTGCAAAATATTCTTGACTGAGGAAACTCAGACCCAGAAACAATCTATCATTTGAATCCTGACTATGATACAGATTGATATTCAACTTCTTGCACAGTTCAAGCTACAGGACACAGGTTTATTGAATCATGCACTGCCTAAATTGATGTTCTGAAAGCAAAATTCAATGGAATAATCTCATAGATACAAAACTATTTATTAACAGTTTTTCACCTAGTTTTATTTTAATGAACTGCTTGGAGTTACTTAAGCTTCATAGGCTGCTTTGTCCTACAGGATTAGGATTTAAAGAGGACACTAAAAATGTTCCATTTTTTTTAAAACGATTAAACTTTTTTTCTCCTGTATTAAGAAGGTCTTCTGCATTCAACAACTTTCAGTTCTAGAAAACTGAAATGGCAATCAGAGATTTGATTCTGAAACTGATCTAGTAATATTATATTTACCTTCATATTTCCTTAGGTCACACTTGATGCTTCTTGTCCAGTATGCATCCTTTCACCCTCAACTCTCACATGTAGTTTCCTGAACTCATGCAAAGTCTAAAATCTGTAGAGATGATAAAGTTTCTGATGTGTAGCCCTAGGAGCATCTGTTTTATTTTGCTGATTTAAGATTATTTTGTCCTGACTCTTTCTCACACTTTCATGTTCAAAAGAAGTATGTGTGTGCTTTCAGACTGTATGATGTTATTCCAAATAAATTAGATTTACAAAAGATCACTAGCAGAAAAGTAAGTAGCGTAGAAATAATAGTATTAGCTAGAGTCAACTTGCTATGGAGAAAAGTCAGTTCTGTGCAGATACATTTCACATATGACAGTGTCAAAAGTTAGTGCCTGTCAGGATTTTCAAAGCATATATTTGTTTTTGAAACTTTGTTGGAATTGTGTTCTCTATTTTTAGTCTCCTCATTTCCTCTAAAAATTTGGTTTAATTGTGTGCTCTTGGGAAATTATGCAAAGTGATTTAAGTGACAGAAATAATCTACCTCATCACTCAAATGCTTGCTGTTTTTCCTTCATGTGTTGGAACCAGTTAGAGATTCATCTTTTCATATTGATATGGCTGGAATAGGGCAGGTAGTGGATTTAGGATGGCCCCAATTATTTTATGGGGCATTGGATGAAGTCCATAGTCTTAAATATTTAGCAGAACTTTATAAACAGTTTTTGCTTGATTTAGGGCCAATCCTTAAAAGCTTTAGAAGTCAAGTTCAGTTCAAATAGTTGTTTTCTACCAAAGCATGAAATTCCTTCTTCTTATTTCAACATAGCAGTGTTCCATTCCTGGTTGTCCTGTACTCCAGAGCACTTTCTTCATTCACACTTATGATCATATGGATGAAAAAATAATATTGTGAATACTAAACACAGTTGTTTTTACCATGTTTGTTGAAGGCATTGTAAGAATTATGTTTAAATTCTGAAAAGAATTAAGCAGCATTCTAAAATGTTATCACATGATTGAATTCTGTTACTATCTGGATACATTCTTGCACAGAATGCATGGTTAGGTGACATCATAGAATTGAGTCAAAGTCTACAGCTGTCCTATATAACAAGAAAAAGTATTCAGATTCCTAATGCTGTGATAATGATACCTATATATCAAATTAGCTACCATGCAAAAAAAAAAAAAAAATTCATCACTTTGGAAGATGTACATAAATACAGGTTTTCACTGAACTTAATTATTGTAAACAGAATACTAAAGCTGATGTTATCTGCCTGATAATTACTTATCTTGGCTTTTTTCTATTTCTACATCCATGATGTTCACAGATGGATTACAGAACACATACATCTAATCCAATATGAGCTTTCTTTGCTGTTACTGTGCCATGAATTTTGTTCATTTTTACTTACACTTTTACTAACAGTACGAAAGGACGATTTTCTGCATTTTTTTTCTACTTCCATTTTCTTTTTCTTTAAAATAGTCATATCTATTTAAACTTGATTTAACTGAAACATTCTACAGCTCTCCCTCGGCAAGTATTCAACCCAAAAGCAAACATTTACAGATGCTCTGATGTAATATCCCCCTCAAAGTACATAAGGGGGTACTGTTCAAGCACTATCCTGCAGGCACCAGTGAACTGCACAGTGCATGTATTCACTGCAGGGGCTCTGATCTGCATATGCAATAGTTTCTGTATGCTCTCTCTATTGACACAGGGAAAAAAATTCAAGGAAAAAAATGAGGGAAGGCCTTCAAGTGTGAGGTTATCTAGCCTTTCTCTTTTAGAGAAGCCTCTCCTAACCTATTTTTTTTTTTCTCTTTTTAAAAAGACTTTTTAAAAATTAAGTGACTGGTCCTGTCTGCTGGAGGAAGGAGAGCAAGGCCTGTGAAAACCAATATTTTGGGGTTTTCCCCTGAAAAGCATTAATATAGACACAGAAGTTTGGTAAGAACCAAGAGCAGCATCAGATTAAAGACCTTAAAGGACAATAGCTGAGGGAGGGAGGTAATCACCTATTGTACTAAGAAAAACTGAATAACTATCTCTGAAAACAAGCTAGGCATTGGGTTTTGATCTGCCCGTCTCCTTGTATATAAATGTAATCTCGGATCTTGATTGAATATTCCCACTCTGATTTTGTAATTAAAACATCATTTATACTGAGAATAATTAAGACAACTGTACATTTGATTTTAAAATCAGTTTTGAGTATTGTGCCTTGTCAAGCTACAAGAATGGCTCCTGCAGCTTTACAACTTAGCATTAAGAGGCAGACAGTGACCGCAGGCACCTGAGTGGAAGGTTTGACAGTTTGATAAATTAGGAATGACACTTGCCAAAATGGCTGTCCTTCCCTCAGCCTGCCAGTGGAGCATTTACACACTGTTAATTGAATTGGCAATTTGTGTAACAGTACCTGCCCCTGAGCTTTTGTAATGCTGGAGCTGCCATTTAGCTCTGATAATCCAGGACTTGGGAATAAGGACGAAAAGCTTCACATGATATTATTGCAGATTTAAAATGACAGTTGGGGACCTTGTTGCCAATTTCCCATTAAATGAGAAATAATTAACAATAGCAATAACAAAGTCTTATAAAGCTGGAAAGTTAAATTGACTTTTCAGCAGTAGTATGGTTTGAAATTGCTTCTAGTGTGATTATCAGATTGCCCTTTCAGTATTATATACCCTAAATAGTATCATCTCATGGTCTGAATAGGCAATAGTGTCAAAGCTACCCTGTTTTATTAGTGTGAGACTCTTCTGGTTTATCTGTGGGTTTTTTTTTTAATTTCTTCATGCCATGTAAAAATTGAGTTATGTTATAATATTTCATACAGATAAAAAACTTAATGAAATATTAGACATTCTGATTTCCATAGTTGTCAGTAATTGAGTGACAGTAGAAACAAAATTTTCAGTCATAGATGAATATTGTTAATTATGAGGTTCTTTTTTATAGTTGAACTTGCAATTGATGACTTCACTGTCCCTAAATTTCTCCAGTGTACCTAGTGCTGCTGTCTGAAATGACAATTTATCAACAAACCATTGTTTTTCTCTCAAGCTTCTTATGTTTAGATAATCCTCATGAATGCTTTCTAATGATTTGATGTCCAAATACCATAGTAACCAAAACCCGTATAAAAATTAGCCACCAAAGACTAGAGTCTTTGCTATTTTTAGGGATTAAAACCAAAATCAGATGCTTCAAAGCCAGCACATTTGCTGCATGTCAAAAGGTTAACTTCTCCATACAGATGTGCCGCTCATATTCTGTCTCCAAGATTTAGCCTTCAAACCTTCAAGTGATGTATGGAAGAGCAGGTGGAGATCCCAAGAGCTGATGGGTCTTTCCCATCAGGAGAATACTTATGGATTCATAAGACGCCACTGTGACTAGATGGAGCACATGGGTCTGGTCCATTTCCTACTGAGTAAATGGTCTAAGACAGTATATGTTTAATAACTTATGGGCTAGAATATATCTTTTCATCTCATTGCTGTAATCTTAGAGTGGGATGCAGAACAGAATGATCCCAGTCAACAGGCCTATACTAGCATCAAGTAATATTTGCATTTTAATATTATACTCCGGTATTATAGTGGCTGTAGTATTATATAAGTGATGAAAACCGAAAGAGGGAAAATAAAAGGAGAGGCAAGCAAAGATAAGCTGATGTGGAGTAACTAAGCAGAAAGATCCATGCTGAAGCTTACAGTTCAAATACTTGTGCTGGACATTTCATAGAATCATAGAATGCTAAGGTATTGGAATGAAACTTAAAGATCATCTAATCCCAAACCCTGCTGGCATGGGCAGGGACACCTCCGAGTAGACCAGGTTTCTTCAGGTCTTATCCACCCTGGCCTTGAACACTGCCAAGGTTGGGGCACCCACAACCTCCCTGGACAACCTGTTCCAGTGTCTCACCACCCTCACAGTAAAAAATTTCTTCCTAATATCTAACCTAAATTTCCCCCCCTTCAATTTGTACCCATTACTCCTTGTCCTATCACTACAGTTCCTGATGCAGAGTCCCTCTTCAGCTTCCCTGTAGGCCCCCTTTGGATACTGGAAGGTTGTTGTGAGGTCTCCATGCAACCTTCTCTCCTCCAGGCTGAACAGCCCCAACTTTCTCAGCCTGTCTCCATAGGGGAGGTGCTTCAGTCCTCTTATCGACTTCATGGCCGTCCCCTGGACTTGCTCCAACCATTCCATGTCCTCCTTATACTGGGAACACCAACAGTACTCTATGCAGTATTTCTTCTGTAGTGGGTGAACGCAATTAATAATCCTAGAGAATTCTGTTCTAGAGAAGGAATTCAGTGAGAGGTAAACCCAACTAAAATTTTGGATGGTATCCAGCTTAAAAGGACAGCATGAAAGTCAGGCACTGGAGGAGATATAGAGGAGATACAAAAAAGCATGAGTTACCACTGGATTGGGAGCACGATGCCATGCAGCCCGCTGCTCTGGCCAGTGCTCAGAGATAAATGGCCAACACTTCCAGCCCCAGTGGCAAACTCACGCTGTGCACCTCCTCTCACACTCTGTGGAGGAGAGGCAGGCTTGGCAGAAAACAGTCAAAGGAATGAACTAAAAAAGGAGACTACAGGGAACAGGAGCTACGGCGTGGTATTATATGTACTGTTAAGATAGAAGGAAGAAATTAATTTCTGTTGAATTGAAGGCAAAGTCAGGATAGGAAATTATGAACCTGGATGAGGAATATGTGTAGAAAATAGATTTCTTACCAAGACAACCTTTAACTGATGTCTCTTCTTTAATCAAGGCCTTCCACCTTGATGCAAGGAAGGAAGGAAGGAAGGAAAGAAGGAAATAATCATGACTAGACTGTAAGGTGTGAGGTTTTTTATTTTTTTTTTGTTTCTTCAGGCACCTGCAGATCCCATAGTATTTGTGGGAAACTACTTCCAACAATTCAAGGCTTCATATAGTAGTAGTCTATGCAGTCCAGAAATTCTGTATCTGTAATTTTCTTAAATTAATTTTCCCATGACTAAATACAATGTCTTTCTGGAGGGGAAAGAAAAATCATCTGGTGATCTGGTTTGACACATGAAACTGGATGATTTTGCTATCAGTCTTCTGACAAATTCTTTGTGTGATTCAGTTGGGTTACACCTCAGGATTTGTATATCTAGTACACAACAATAAATATTATCTCTTTGAAAGCCTTGTGGCATTTAATTCCTTCAGAGTTTTAGAAACATAGTTTTCTATATATAGGTTTGCAAAACCTTTTTTTTTGTATTAACCTTTTTATATTAGGGTATTGCATTTTTACATAGATCATTATCCAAACTGAAAATAAATTTTAAATACAAAATAGTGCTATTCAAAAATCACTTGATTAAATGTTATCAAGTTGTGAATTTAGAAATGAATGTAAAAGGATATAAATTTTCAAGGTTCTTCATGGCATGTGGAACTCTTGCAGATTTACACATGTAGCAGAGAAGGAAAAGCAAGTATACTGGATAAAACTAATTTGCTTGTCTGTAATTTGGAAAGTTGGCGTGTTCCTGTTAGCAAATTAAAACACAAATAGTAAAGTGTCTATCACAACCATCTTTTTTTTCTCTTATAAAGGAGAGAGAAACAGGGGGAACCCTACTGTAGCAGACACCATGTTCCAAAAATATGGTGTAATCTTTGTAAATACTTTTAAGCATATTCCCAGAACAACTGGGTTACTATGCTGCCTGTGTACCCATTTGTCCTAGAGGATTTTAATGCCTTTCCAAGTCTGCTTCTGGAATATCTCTCCTTATTACATACTGGTTTTCAATTTATACTATATAGCTATTATCCTTAGGATAATTATACTAAATAAAGGCAGAGCTGAAAAAAGCAATATATGTGTCGATGAGGAATTTTCTTTCATTGAAGCCCTAAAGATCAAAATTGCCTCTTATCTCAGGGGAAAGCTCAGTAGATAAATAAGTTGTAGAGGGCAGCCAAAAGGTCAGCAAATTAGACTGTGTTGATCCTTGCTGAATCCATTTGGGGAATGGCTATCTTCTCCTGGATTCTCTTTCTTCTGTTAGCTGCCAGCTGAGTGTTTTGTGCATTCCTCTTACTGCAAGGTGAGATTTTGAGAGAAGTATGCTCCAAGAAGTAGTCAAAGTACATACTATAAAGATCTGCCTAGGCAAAAACTGAAGTGCCTTGCATAAGATTGAAAACTGATACAGAATTATTTCTCTGCCTGCAGAAAAGCCTCCTAAGGAACTGCCAGCTGTATTCCACAATAGCTTCAATTTTCTGCTTTTCTTCTAAGGTTTATTAATTTTTTAAGTGTCCACTGTCAAAACATCAGAAGGTCTGAAGATCATTCCTGTGCTTAGTCTCTTTTTTTCTAGAAACTGGTCTCTTTCTTCCTCTTTAGTGGCATTCTGTCTTCTAATTTCAATCTAAAATCTCTCACTCACTCAAAAGCAACAGCACATAAGACTTTTTATGTTGCAGCTATGCCCTCCACTCCAGAATCATCCTTGTTTTTTCCGTTACTTATCTTGTCTCATCTTTGTCACTTCCTCCTGGCTTTTCAGAGTTTAGTAGAAAGCAGTTCACTTAGTGTTGTCTTTGTGTCTTTCTAAAATTTATATCAGAACCTCTTCTCTTTACTCTTACTATAGGATTTCACAAACATCTGGATGGAGCCTATAAATTTATTTTGTTTTCTGGTTAATTTTCAGTTATGACTCAGAAAAAGACAAAAGCATTATCTCTAATACTTATAACTTAATACTTGGACAGATAGTTTCATATTTCCCCAGTCCAAACTGAAAAAGACAGAATATCTCCCTGTACAGTATTTTCACCATGCTTATGTCTCCCTTGTATGAGGCTGGAGGCTTCCCCAGGGAAGTCAGCTTCACAGTTTGAGCTTCATACACTTATGACTGCCTTTTACCCTATGAAGTGTAGTATAAAACATGGAAGGAGTCCATATATACATTATTTATTGTGTAAGGATAATTGGTGAAGGTGTATGCAAGACAAAGAGGATTGCAGAAGTTCTGAACAGATTTAAATCTGTGTGTTTATGTAATTTTGTGAACAGCCTAATAAAAGTTCCTTTGGTGAAAATATTAAACATATCTGTTTAGGATTCAGTGTTTGGTACTTACTTTCATTTTTATATCAGTTAAAGAGAGAACATGATAGTCTTGCTAAATAATGAGCAATTAAAAAAATCTTCCTGCTCTTCAGTTCTGTGATGTAATTGCTGTTGATATTCAGTGTCTGGAGAAATTGTCCACCGTGCGATTACAGGAGTTTATAACAGAATTTATAACACCAATTGTTATTTTATCCTCACTTTTCTTGCAGAACTATGTATGTAATAAGCAATATGGATAAGAAAGAGCTGAGAAGATCTTTGTAAGAATATTTTTATAAGTCCTCTGAAACAATCTGTTTTAGTACCCCCAAAACATTTTGCAAATAAGCAGTTTTGCATCAGGTAGCCATATGAATTTGCATGCAAGTTTCTGCTCCTCTTGGGTAAGTGGCCTGCATATAAGCTCAAAGAGATTTCCTCTTAGAATCTTTGTTTTGGAGATATTCTGTTTTGTAAGAAACAGGTTCAGAGTTGTTGAGACACTGAGCAAGAATAAGAATATTTTTTTTAATCTTGAGAGTGAAGACAACTTGTCAGGACATGGAAATCCTTGCTCCCTGTGTTCAGTTATTTATACATAATCCAATAGTGTCAACAGGAGAAGTAGATACTGCCTGAACTCAGAATAGTTCACAGCTTGAGTTCAGATTCTCCCAAGAGAGAAGTGAAATTTTTTTTTTATCTGAACTGGGATAGCTTTTCATTTTTCTGTGATAAGGGGTTGCAGCAACTGGAGACTGAAGCAAGAAAATTATTCGTACAGCTTTGTGCATAAATTCTGATGATTTTTTTACTTACCCTTGCAATGGAGGCACATTTAGAAGGGATGAAAGTTTACCGTAGCCATATATCTGAACCACCTTTGATGTCAAATTTTGAACATAATCTGAAATTTACAGTTTTAGCCTACACTAAAATATGACCATAGTTCTTCCAAGAATCACAAGCAGTTTAATTTTCTATAAATGCTATCAATCTGAATTGCACAGGGTTTCTTTCTGCTCTATATCACTCTCTTTAAACCTTTAAGCAGGGATCAGAACTGTTGAATGCTACACAGTCCAGAGTTGGGGAATTTTGGTTCTTAATCCAAACTTCAGATCTCACGTTTGGCAATTTCAACATATGCTGCTAAGTTTTGATTTAGAAGAAACACATCCAGAATTAGGTGTTTACTGTGACTTTTTGTGGCTAAAGTTTGAAGAAAATTTACCTTTGGTTGTGTTTGATTTTGTTATTTTAATTGTGCATCTAGAAAACAACAAAAATATTTTGCTCACTTCATGAAGGGAAATTAGTTGTTTGCTGCAGAAAGAAAAAGTTGCTTTGCTGAATATGTATTCTTAAAGGGCATATGGTGAAAAAAACAAAAATTCCATTTACATGCAAGCGATCTAATAGACCACAGTAAGAAACTAGATTACCAGTTCTTCAAAATGATGTGGTGTTAAAGATTGCTGACTCTGTGTTGAAAAGTGTGTGGGTTTGAGGTTGGTTTTTTTTTATTTTGCTTTTGTTTGGTTGGTTATTTTTGTTTTGTTTTGGGGGTTTTTGGTGGGGTTTTTTTGCTGTTGTTGTTTGTACTGCATAATAATCACATTGAGATCTTGTTTTTAACCAGGCTTCTAAAATATTTTTTGAAATCATACTGATAATTTTCAGGCCTTAAAGCCCTACGAATTTGTAACAAGCAATCTTAGATCTGTTGTTTTGTATTCTTATGGCTCGATTTCCTAGTGGAACATGAAATCTGTTTACAGTGCTTGTAAATCCTTCAATTTCAGGTAATCAGAGTATTGAAAGGGGCTGCATGTAAACTCACTTTTTTTTCTGTTATAAAGACTGTATATTCTTTCCCCCTTGGCATAAGACTTGTCTGAAGTTTAGAATGAAATATCTAAAAAAATCAGTTTACAATGTATTACCCTGTTTATCTTACTTTCAGTGATGCTTCAGCTTCAGTCCTGAATCTTCAAATATTATATTTAGATCCCTATAATCTACTGATTCCAGTGAGAGGAGATACTTTTTGTGAATCTACAATTAATAGTTCCTTTACTTTGGAAAGTTAGATTCAGGCCACTGAATTATTTAATCACTTTTGAACACCTTACTCTTTGCTATCGTCAATAAACATATTGTACTTTTGATGATGCTGCTCTTTGCTCTAAACAATAAAAGTAATCTCTTTGTACATCTATAATCACTGAGTATTGAACAGCAATATTAAAATATGAGAAATTTCCAACATACAGAATTTCATCGTGTCAATTCAGTAGCAGTGTACATTTCAGTAGCATTTATGTTAAATCTTTTTATTGACAAATAGTTTTGAATTATTTTTTGTTTTCTAATTTGTAGAAAGAGTTGTTTTTCCAATTGAGAGTTAATGCTTCAGACCCTGCTGGAAAAATAGGGCTATAAGTGGGATTTTTGTACTACTGTAGCCCTGACAAGAAATTACTCCGCCTTGTTATATGGAATCACAGTATTAAAATGATTTTCTGGATGAACATTTGGGGATGCAAAAAAATAACTTACACAAAATAATGTTCTGCATTTCTTTAATACTGTATGCAAGTAAAACACACAGAAAGTGCATTGGATATTTCACAACACAGTTCAATTCCAAAATGTCAGGTGGGAATTAATTTGAATAGTGTTTTGAAGGCACTGGTATATAGCTAGGACCCAAAATGCCTTTTGTGCCAAGAAAGCTAATTTTTGTATTTTAAAATTAATCTAGCCAAAATCTGGATCAGCTATGTCACATCCCCTTAACCACAGGCATGTAAACTTCAGGATAGACAGCTGCTTGGATGTTTCAGACTGGGACTCCTGCCCTCAGCAAACATATTTGATTCTCCTACATGGTCACTTGGCTGCGTGTACTCATGTCCATATGCTTGGATGGCATTGTGCCTGCTCACTAGTTGGTCAGACTGTTCCATTAGGGCTTAGACGCCAAGATAACAGGTTGAGCTGGGCACCATCTATAACAGCCTGCCTTCTACCACATCTGAAGGAATCTTTCAGGAGGGACAAGAGGCCATGCTACATAACTTGCCTTTTTTCATTCATCTTTCCTGACACTTAGGTGTTCCAAACATCCCAAAAGGAAGAAAGGAGGAAAAGACAGACTGAGGAGAAATGTTTTGCTTTCAAAGAAGCAATTGTCATTGTAGCTGTGGCATAAACTTATGAAGTTCACAAGGGATTTAGAAATGCATGCAAACTGCATAGTGTACAAGCCCTCAGGCAATCTGCATTAATTCAAGCTTAAATCAGACAACAACACAAGTGGGCAAAGTGTAAAAGAAGTAGAAGAGTCACTGAAACATTTTGCAGTTTTCCTTAGATAGCTGGAAAAGGCTATTGTAATAGTCTCAATGTTGCTTTATGTTTACAACAGCTGATAAATTCGGGAGAAAAAATTCTCATGCTTTCAGGTTCAGTGTCATCTTCCTACAAACTTTGCTTTGCTTTTATTCTTAGACTAGTGTAGCTACATAAACACACTTAACTATGTGAAAATAAGTGGAGTATTATTAAGACATAAAACCAGTAAGGGCAATTTTAGGAATAGTCATCAAAATGTGAGAAAATTCATTGCTTCTTGCACATTATCAGAAACCAAGTTACTAGGAGTTATCATTACTATCAAAATGATCAGAAGTGGATTTTTTTACTGTTGAACATATTAATTACATTTTTCTTTTCTCTATTTTCCTTCCACTAAGCCTGCTGCATTGGACTTTGAGACGTATTCTTGGCTGATATGTTGTTTCATTGAAAATAATTTTTGAGAACTCCCATTAAATGAAAGAAAAGATTGTCAGGATTCGAGAAGCATATACTACTTTAAGTGTGTTGTAAAACCTCAATGCCGTGTCAGTTCTAATTAATATAGATTTATTAATCTAATTCATATAGATTTATTATTACTATAATAAATATAGATTTATTAATACACTATTTTCATTGAAGCAACTGAGAATAAATCAGACAGAAAAGCAACAATGAAGGAGTTTTAAGCAGTTTAGTGACCTAAATTACTTGTTAGTCCCTGTCTTTTCTTGGATAGGTTACACAGTTTATAATTTTTTCTACTGAAAAAAATATTTGAGTAAAAGAAAAAAATTAAAATCACACAATTACTTTGAATTAACTTATAAGACTGATATTTTTGTTACTCTGCACATAGACAGGACAGATACTAACCTCTCAAAATTAGAAGCTACATTTGAAATTGTTGTTATTTGGTGCTTGTGTAATACATACCACCAAGTAAGGTTTCCCACTTTGTCTTAATTGTCATGTTGCTTAATGTAATCTCCATTACTTGTTGTGTTGTTTATATATATATATATATATATATATTTGCTACTTTCCCAATGCTGGTCTTGTACAGTATGCAAGAGATGAGCATTGGGTTTAGTTGGGGTTTTGTTGTTTGTTTGTTTTTCCTTTTAGTAAAATCAATCTAACATTATTTAAAAGAAAGGTTCAGGAGGTTTCTTGAACTTAAATTGCTGTCTTTAGCTGTTGTAGGATTTTTTTGGATTACACTAGACACTGAGTAATAGACTGGAAGTGTTGACAAAGCATAAGTATACAAGCCAGGAACAGAAGATCTTCGATCTTGACACTAGTGCTGTCTTTCAGGAAGACTTGTCTAACCCTCAACATGGAAAATTCCATGAATTTGTGATTTTTCAGAGTCAGTCGTCTCTCTGTACCTTAGTTTATTCATGTGCAAAATTTATTAATTATGCATAACTAGTTTTCTAGTAGTCTATGAAATTCCTGGATGATAAACACTGCAAGAATGAAGGGTACTATTCTGTGTAATAACACAATCTGCTTTGCAGCAACTATGGAAGTCCTTACAAGGATAAGAAATTAGTTCATATTTTCATAGTAAGCTCTCCTTCCTCTCTGTTTTGAGTTTTGTGCACTTTAGCACTGTGTGGGTAAATTCTTATGGTCAGCAGCATTTAGGAGTTAGTTTCAGCAGAGTTTCCAGAGCCTGCTTTCTAACTTAAACTTAGTTTATGGTAAACTGTCTGAGCTGAGCCATTGTGAGCTATGACTTTTCTATAGGCTTGTGGAAAATATCATTGAATGATTGTGGCTAATGAGGGTATGGAACATAAGTCATAACATATTAATGCACATTTTTTTAACATTTGGGGCATATTTGATGCTGGTTTCTGGATTAGTTTGGTTTTTTTGTCCAGTAGACTTAAAATACATATGAATATTTTGTTGTCCAAATTGTTGCAGCCTTTAAAATTACTTGCTTTTTGTTATGATTGCAAGAGTAGTGAGCACAATAGGTCAGGCTATTCTTTATTTCAGAAAAAACATATTTTAATGTTTGTTAGGAACACAATCTGAAGATAAGTGCGTTAAAAAAAGTTACAATTCCTGTTCTAATACAAACTAGAAGCATTATAAAACAATTCTTGGTCTTTTGCTATAAAAGCTCTCCATTATCTCTTATAGATACACGACTTGGTTAAAAATTGCCATTATTTTTTACTTACTAGCCCCAGGTAAGATATTAACTCAGATTAAATAATAAGCCATCTATAAAACTCTCAAAATGAGGCAAGCAAATTCTCTGTGGTAAAGATGTGGAAACTGAGGCACAGGGAGATGAAAAAAATTATCAGAGGCTTTCCACTAGGCAACTAATACAGTAACATAAGGAGTGTTTCTCACCAAACTAATGCTCTGTCCTTTAATTTTGCCTGTAAATATATGTTTCTGCTTCTCAATAAACAATAGAGAAATGGAAAATTAAACTGAAATTTGTTAGAATAAGAAATAAGCTCTAAGGGTGCAGAGGGCCAACATTTATTTATTGTCAACAGAATGAAGTAGCTACTTTGCAGAGGAAATACATTTGGGCTGTGTTTCAACAAACACTGATATTTAATTATTAATATCAGCAAAGTACCATAGCTTTGTATTAATTCAGGCATGGATGCATGATCACACTTCTGTTGGATTAGTCAAAGGCTCTTCAGAAGGTTAATGCTTTGTCCTTTTATACAAACTTGACGCTGTCTGGAGGAAGACAGAACATTCCTGAATAAAATCTGAGGGTTTAAAGTAAGTATTCAAAAGATTTGTCCACAGAGGTGACTCTGCAGAGGGAGTTTGTACTAATGTAATTCCTTCTGTCATGTGGCTGCAGTGTGTTGGTAGAACTGATAGACTTGGATTTACTGTACCACCAAGCCCCACCAGCATGGCAGCAGATGCTCAACAGAATCCTGATACAGCAGAGTATTAAATGCTCCTGTTTAGCAAAACATTCTGTTTGTGCTTAGCTATTGCCCAGTGCCTTATAGGTAACTCTTTTCAAAGGAGGTAACCTTAAGTGAATACCTGAAAGTAAATGCATGTTTAAGCACCGAGCAAGGAGCCCTTAAGCCTTATAAGAACTGAATGATTCAGACTAATGATGGTTTTGAGCTGACAAATTGTATCTCTGGAGGAATACTTAAAATTTGCCATTCATCAAACCCCATAATATTGTGTGTACTAATGATTTTATTATATTCTGAAGTATCTTTGTGTTCCTTCAAATAGCAATCTCATTGATAAAAGATTTCTGTGCTTATTCTTCCCTTAATATTAGTGCATCAATGTCTGCATCTGGTAACTTATGCGTGTTCTTGAAGGAGATGGAATTAATAAGAAAGAAATTGCATATTTTAAATGAAAATGAACATGTGAGAATGTTTAGCTAGCAGATTCTCCTAGTCTACATATTTCTACCCTAATCTTTAGGCTTTGTATTAAGCCGGAGGCTACTTTTTCTCAAAATCCCCAGTGGCAATCACTCTCTCTTCAGCCTTCCCATGGCACATCAAAGACAAACTCAGGGAGAGAAAGGTAATAAGAAGGACTTTATTAACCTATCCATTTTGTGAAGGCTACCTCTCTTTCTGTATTAACATGTTCATTATGCGACCTAGCTGGATTTGCCTGAACAGCAATGATAATCCTGGCACTCGTGTCGATGTTGTTTTTTCCAGGATACTGCATGTATCTGGAGATGAGGGCATAGGATGTGTCTCTATGGCTCACATGACATTAGTTCGATGATAATGCCCCTCTCTGTGGGAAGGCCCGGGTTTCCAACAGCTTATTCTCCTCTTGGTGGTCAGACAGCTAAGCACATCCTGAGTAAAGCTGCATAGCCTGACTCTTTCAGACTTAAATTTTGCACGTTTACTTTAAAATAGCAGGCTGTGAAGTGTGGGAGTGCATGTGCAGCCGAGCAAGTGTCTCAGCTGTCACTTGTACGGGCGAAGGCAACAGACTCAGGAACAGTGTTAGCCTGGGCTTCTCCTGCTGCAGATCCGACCTCTCAAACAGTGTCCTGGCTGCTGGTGGGTCAGGTGGTGCTACACCTGAAGGAAGCTCTGAGGGCAGCAGTCACATAGTATGGCCAGGCAACCTCTCCTGCAGAGCCCACTGCCTTCTCCTGACAGAAACCACCCTCCAAAGTGAAGCTTTGGAAAGGTTTTTTCATGTCCCTTTGAAGAACAAGCTGCTTGAAGAAGAATGAGCAGCATCTCCCCAGGCCTCTTCAACTACTGATTGGTTTGTTTACTGGGAGGTTGGAGATGGCTCCCACTCTCTCACTGGGAAGACTGAAGTTTCTTTCCCTTACTGGAAGACTGTGTCCTCCTTGCTTTCCCCAGCCTACCTGGGGAAAAGGCTGCCCTTGGATTTGGAGGGATGCTTTCTGCTGTGAATCCAGCCCTCTTGCAATTTTGACAATCTGCTAGAAGGAGCCATGCTTTCATTCTTTCCTCTGAGGACCGCTAGTATAGGTTATGGAGTAATAATTTTGATGGTAGTTTTAAAAATTTATTTATTTATGTATTTATTTATTTATTTATTTTTAAAAAGGCAGCCAGCTGCTACTTATTGTCAGTACCTAAACCAGAAGGCATAACCTCAGTATGTCACTTCTAGCAGGCAGCCATGGGCTTTGTGTGAAATGGGCACTGATCTGCACTGGTGATGTGGAAACATGGAGGGCCAAAAAATGAGGTATCTATATATTTCAAGTGGCAACTAACAAAGCTCTTGAGGATCAAGACTCTTGGATTAGGATGCCCCAAATACTGTTCTGAATCTGCTCGTAAATTCCTTTAAAATATATTGAAATTTTACCAATGTATTAATACGGAAGCCACTGAAACAAATGTTTAAGTTGTAAATTCCTAAGTAGTCCATCTAACTTAGCCTGCTTCATTTCAAGAAAAATTTTTACTTACAACCTTTGATAGGCTGGAACCTAAGGATGACCACTTAGACAAATGTATGCAAAAAATTGAATGCAGAGTTATTTCACTTGCACGTGCAAGTTTTCATGCAAATATTTTTAAATGCAGTAACAATCATTTGCATGTGAACAGTCTCTACATCTGTAACTGAAAGTTGTGAGTGGAAAACCATGTGCAAACTTTTTAAACTTCAGACTTTGAAATCAATGTTGGTTTTAATATAAAGATAGTCTTTTATTTGTTTAAAATCTAGTCATAGAATTTGTCAATTCAGTCAGGAAGATATAGCAAAATTCAGTATAAAATGTAGTAGTAAAGCTACACCAGGTTATGGACAGGTGCAGAGGAGGATAAATAAAGGAGTGCTCAGGATTATTAATTTTTATTTATTACCTTTTAAAATTCACTTTTCTTCCTAAATGAATTAGATATAAAGGCATCAAAACTATTTTACTTCTGAATGAGATTGTCCAGAGAGCAGAGTTTAATGCAACTTGACAAATCCACTTTGCATTTTCACAGTTAGTTGATGTGGATTCATTTTCTTGAGTACTTCCAAACAGTTACAATCTCAAGCCTGAAAGATTAAGAACTAAATGGTTAACTAAAGAATACAAGAATTTTTGCCACTTTTTGAAAGAGTACTTATTCTTTTAAAAGAACTTGACTGAATCTTGAAGTTATTATGGAGCTGAGGACTCTAACATTAGAGTATATTAAAGTACCACACAAACTATTGAGAGATGCTTAACCAACTTTCTCTGGCAGGGGTTTCATTTTCTGATCACCATTCACAGAATTTCCAATGGAAGGGTTTTTTTTATTTTACCCAAATGGCAAATGTATCAATAGGATAATTGTGTAAACTATAAAATATGTACATGCATGTTCATTCCAAATTACTTCTGGCTTGTAAGCATTTTGTTTGAACTATAATAACCATAGAAATTTAAAATTAGAAAAAAGCCTCAATTTGAGTAGAACCTACTTTTGAAACTAAGGAAATAATATAAAAACACAAACTGTATATATTACTATGGCACCTGCTGTTTTTCAGGTGTTTATAACATAGCCATAAAAATTCACTCCAGGCTGAAACTTGGTATTTAAAACTCTCAGCTCAGCAGGATTTTTAAATCAGATTTGGTTTAAATTAGTTTGACTCTGTTTCAGTTATAAAAAGGAGGGTGGAGGAAAGAAATTTTTATGTGTCAAATATAATTTTATTCATTCCTCTACCTGAAAAACAGTCTTGCTCTACAAAGATATAATTTCCAGGTTTTCAGTCCATAACATGGAATAGGGATTCAGGGTGTCAAAGGGGAAAAAGAGAGAGAGAAAGAATTACCATCCAAGAATTTGGCATTTGCAGATGCTTAGTGTCTTATGTGAGAACATTTACCATGGATCCTTACTGAGTCTTCATAAAACTGTATCCGGGATATACAGCATTTTTTTAATTGAAAAAACATGCTTTCATTCAGTAAAGTCAGTAATTCATAGTTTAAAGTCTGTTTTGTCATATGTCAATGACTGGTGGATGAATTATGTTCAAATGCAATTGATTTAATACTTTGTAACAGTGACATGAAAGAATCTGAAGCAATCTGGGGCCTCAGCTTCCTCTGTGTTTTACTGAAACCTAGGCACCTGTAATCTGTCTAGCTCATCATCCTTCTGTGGTATTCAGTGCATATAAAAAAACCAAACCAAACAATTTTAATTAACTGAGGATCAAATGAAAAGATTGACATCATTTACATTTACAGTGCACTACCATTTGTACATTGCTTATCTATATATATATATACATATGTACATACTGGCATCTCTGCTTATAAAGGCCATCAGTTGCAGCAGAATCCAGTAGATGGATGGGCTGAAATTCTCCAAAGTTGCCAGTGGCTTTGGATGCCTCTTTGCCCATATACTTTGGGCCAGGTTTTCATCTGCTCTGATAAAATACAGCTCCAGATGAAGCCTGTAAAATCTGTGGCTGACAAACATTACTGTAAATCAAGCTTTTGGGGTGCAAAAGACTGACAAAGCCAAAACTGGAGAACAAATTTATTTAAGCTTAGCTAGCAAAGACTCAAAGTGGCTGATATTCATTTCTTTTAACAGAATATATTGTGTGGTATTCCTCCTTATTTCTAACTCTATTATACAATGGAATGCATTACTATAGAGTTCCCTTCTCCCATCTGTTCCTCAAAAAGAAAAAAAAGGTATGTAACATTACAAAAGGGCTCTTGGAAATGTTTATGCAAAGTACTTCTTTTCCTCACTAAATCAAGCCTAGAGACAAGCTAGATGAGAAAGTGTTCTCTTTCCCATATAGGGGCTATGCATACTTTTGCTTTATCGATCAATCCTGAAGTGTGGACATTTTCACTTTCACTTCATCTTGGGGTACATAACTCAAGAGATGTGCCTGATGTTCCATGAGTGATTAGCATTTAGTGATGTTTCTCTTATTGGCAGTGAGATACTGCCAAGCCACAATTTGCAAGTACTGGATGTCCTGAACTGTGATAGGATAATTTTGATACTTCAGCCTTGGCATTATCTCAGGTTTTGCTTTAAATTTAATTCTCATGTCTGTCCTAATGTGGCTATTTTACCAATAGACCAGACACATTTATTGTTTCTTTCCTTTTTTTTCCCTCCTATTGTTCATGCTTTGACAGTTCCATAAAGTTTATTTCTCCCTGCTGCTTAGTGTCTCTTTATTCTGTTTGTTTTTCACTACTTCCAGCTGGGATATAGTTTAATGAATTATTTTTCAGTGTGTGTGATATGGCTTTTATGGCCTGCCTTTGGAGATTGCGATTAATACAATTTTCTTTTATTCTTTACCATGACCTGGTTCCCAGTGCTTAGTGTAGTGATCATCATTGCATTAACAATATTGAGATATTAAGCCTGGAACATATTTCCATTCATTCTAATTTTTTTCTTCTCCTGCCTGGATTTTTATTTTTAGTTTCAACCCTGAAATTTTTGTTTCTGTGCCAACATTTATTTTGTGTTGCAGTTGAATAAGCAAGATCTCTGCTGTTAGTGAACTACCCCACACAGTCATCAAATCCATATTTTCCCTGAATAAGTTTTTCGAGTGATTTGGCATCCAGGTTTGTGTAGGGTTTGTTTGCTTGTTTCTTTGTTTGTTTGTGGGGTTTGGTTGGATGCTTTTTTAGTTTGGTTTGGTTTTTTGGGAGGATGGTGTGGTTGTGAGTTTATGTGGAAATTCGTGTAAATCATTTGACATTTCAGTGAAGTTTGTATTCACCTCCCCAGCCATGACCAGATACACACTAACTTTGCAAAAAAATGGCGAGGAGATAAAGGCATGAAACAAGAGATGAAGAGACCACATTCAGCTTCTGGTAAATACACGCCTACTGACTTAGATTTTTCAACATGCTTGCTAGCCCCCTGACAGCTTTTCATTCAGCCAGTCTGGAAATATTTTCTTCTTATTCTAGACTATTTTGTTTTACTTCTTACAAAAGGATGTTAAGTAAACTGCTCCTTAACAGCTAGCTACCTTTTACAAGGGAAAAAAATGTTTAGAATCAGAATAGACCATTCTAACAAGCTCTTTCCTTCATTGTTTCAGAGACACGTTCAAACCTGGCAATGAAGTATCAGTAAGTTTGAGAGTTTGACTTCTAAGACTGGTCAGTTTTCCTTGCCTTGTAGGAATCAGTGCAGAGCATCCTGTAATTGATATATGCTTGTCTACTGAGAGCTGGTGTGAGACCACCAACTTGTGTCAAAGTTCTCAAGTAGAAATATGAGCTCAACTCAAACTCCAGCTTGGTGTAAAAAGGTTCTGCCACATGTCACCAGTTCCTGGTTCCTCTCAACATCTAGTTTCCTACAGTTTATGAATATTGTAGTAGCAATCCTTGCTGTCTTACTTAAAATATGTTTCCCTTTCTTCTCAGAAAATAATTGCGGTTCCATCTTTCCTGCATTATATTTTTAAATGCCTGTTTATTCTACCTTGGTAAATTAGTTTTATTATTCTACCTGAGAGTGCCCTGTAAGACCTAACTGTTCAGGTTTCCCAAAGGCAAACTGAATTATCTGGCCTTCCTTCTAGCTTTCAAGGTTGTGGTTGTCACTAGTTGTACTGCTCTTCAAATTCGACACCTTCCATCTTGAGAGCTTTTTTGATTTCCTTAGCATGCCATGACATCTCCAAATGGAATGAGATTATGGAGAGATTTCTTTCTTTATATTTTTGAATTTTCTTCAATAGTTTGCAAACACTAAATAATTTCCCAGAGAATCACTTTTATTTGTTGTTATTACTTTCCTGGCAACAGCAAGATGTGATGTTTTAATGTATCTTTAGACAAACTAAATCATCATTTCTTGGTTTAATGGCAGAGGTAGTAATTCCTTACCTTAGAAACCTTCAGTTTCTAGTACCATTGTTTCAGTTTTAGTTATTAGTCTTTACAGAAACTTGTACCATTAATACTTCCATTTCCTAGGCTTTATTATTATTATTTTGTCAACACTGTCCACACCACTGTGGTTATTTCAGCAGTAATTATAGTGTTTTACTGAGCAGTTGCTGACATTTTTTCAGAATTACATCATGGGATATGTAAATACAATATAAAAAGATACATTATCTAATGTGTGATCATAGACAGTAGTAGGAAACATGAGTGTCAATTAAATAATCTACTGAATTAACATGATCATCTGTTCTCTGCAGTCTACTTAAGCCTATCTAAATACAGTTGCTTTCTTGTGATACTGAAGTGATGGTAGCAGAATTATGCTACTGTAAAGAATGATAGAGGTAACAGAATGCTGTAAATAAAAAGATATGAAGCCAGCAGCAAAGCAGTCTTGGTGGAGGCACAGCCCCTATGTTTCAGGTCCAGCAAACAGAGGGAACAGGAAAGAGAGAACACTCAATGATATATTGAAAATGTCTCCACGACCCAGAGTATAGCATTGGATAATTAGAACATCAGGAATACATGCATTCACATGCTTTGCGAGAGGGAAAAATGCATGTGCTTTGTTTTTTCTGCGTATTTCTGAGAGTAATGAGATCTACTGTTAAAGTAGGTTTTATCTTTCTACACACTGTTGATTATTTCTGAGTCCATATATAGGGTTTTCAGCCAGAGGTGACTTGTAAGTTGCCAGCAGTCTAGTCCATAAAGAACGGGTGTGGAGGTTTTAGGTTTGTTTGTTTCTTTGTTTGTTATCCGTGTCCCTTAACACCTGAAATCAACTTTAAAGATAAGCAATATGTGGTTAGTGTGTATTTTTTGCTAGAAAAGGGAAGCGTAAAGCAAAATCTAGTCTACTTCATTTATTCATTATTGGGAGAAGTTACATTGAAATTCCAAGGTTTTTCTTATTGGTTTTGTATTTACAGTACTTATGCACTGAAAATTGGAAATTGTTTTTATTTCACAATTTAGAAATCTGTTATTCTTGTGCAGAGAACAAAATCATAACTTTTTTCTATCTTCAGCACTCATGAAAGGCTTTTTCTATATTCAGTGTGTACAAAATGAATTACTATGATATCTACAAGCCATGCATGATCAAGGGCTTTTGTGCTTTCAAATTTTACCATAAAGCCAGGTTGTAAGACACTTACTGCCTGTGAATCAGAAAGCCCACTCACATGAATGAGCTGATCTTTTCTGCCAAAGTAAATAATTGAGTTAAATACATGAAAATAAGCTTCAAAACTAGAAACAAATAAAACAAGATTAGTCCCATATAGAAAAATTTAGTCACTAGTTGCTTCATGAGAGGTCAGTAGACTTCTGTCAGAAATCAGTCAGGAGAGGTTGGTTGTCTTCCATCTTGAACATAGTGTTTCTTCTTTCGTTTCAAATGAACACTGACTTAATTCCCTGGGATGATAATTTACTTATCAAGATAATTCCATACTTAACAGTTGCAGAGCTTTTATAATCAACAGTCCAGTTGTGATGTGACTTGGTTTGTTTTAAAGAAAATATTTTTATTTAAAATAATATATTATTTCCTGTCACAAAAATATTCTTTCTTTTTCCTTTCTGTCATTTGAAAGTAAACTTTGTTAGTTGAGAAACCAGATCATTCTGTGTATTATATGGATCACTTACTATTGATATCACTCTTTCTAGAATTGAATTTGCCTGTTTCCTTCACTGGTGGGAATATGAGTTTATTGTTTTGGACTCCTGCTCAAAGAGAGAGGGAGATGCTAGTGGCATAACTGGAGGGAATATTTTTTTAATCCTCCTTTAGTCTACCTTTTGGGATTGTTGAAGGACAGAAGATTTTTTTTTTTTCCCCCAACAGCACATGCTGTTTAATTTTTTTTTTCCTTCCCTAGCAGCAGCAATCTCACACTTCTGGAACTCCAACACACCACTGACTGTTAGAGAACGTGGATTCCCTGTTTAATGCTGGTTCTTGGGTCTTAAACAGTCCTCCACTGCTTTTATTATACCATTAATTGCACTTAATGCAGCTGCATTTCTAGTACGCTTGGCTAACCTCTGAAAATTAAGTAGAGGGTACTTTGTTATAAAATGCACTGTAATGAGCTCTGGTGGGACAGGGTCTGTTAAGTTTGAAATTACCTCAGGCCATTTCCAAAGGTCTTCTTAAAATATTTCACATCTATAAAAGTTTGCAACTAGATAAACAGCCAAAGAAGAAAAGAAGAAAAAAACTACAGGTTGGGAAGAAAAAAAACTATAGCCCTGAAATATGCACTGGATGAAATATGAATGTTTTTAATACCAAATTGTTAAATTTATTTTAGACATTTATTATCTCAAGTAATTTGTTAAACAGAAAGTTTTCAAGCTGACAGCATGTAAATTTTAGGTGTCTGGTTTACACAGTTGGTTTTATGCATACACTTTTTGCTTTTGGTTTCTTACTCCAGACCATGTATTCATGAAACTGGAATACATTTAGGACTCCTTCTGGATTTACATAAATTGGTTCAAGAAGGGGTCACACCTCCCAGTACAAAAACTGTTTAAGAACTGCTGCAACTATTAGCCAATTAGCTTAATGTTACAACTAACATCCTATACTGAGTACTGATCTCTGGTATCTGCCTAAATAAATGACTAATATGCCTTCAATTCCCTCAGTATTCTTCAGCTATATGACCACTGTAATGCTTTGTGGCTAATAAAATTTGAGATTGACTAATTTATTGGGTAGCTTTACCAAAACATCCAAGTAATCTTTTATATACTCATGAGAAGCGGGTCCAAAATGAATTCTCTGAGGAGTAAGTGGAAAAGTCTCCCTGGGATCAGCTTCGCTGAGCTTTAGATACATTGGCACAAATCATGTGGAGGATCTTCTGTGGTTTTAGTGCAGCAATTTGTCTACGTTTTGTAGGTAAACTTTAAGCATGAAGTAATTAGAGCTCACCAAGCTTGAAATTCATACTTTTTAAAAATTCTTATTCCTTAGATTGACTGTATGCAAGCCTGGCAAGCTAAGTATTTGATGAATGTGAGTTGTATGATTAAGCTCTATACCAAACTTCCAGATAGGGTAAAAACTGTTTCGTTTTGGTTTGAGAGGTTTTGAAAGTAGAAATGGGTAGGAAGTCTGTCTGTTTCTGAGGGTCATCCTGCGGCCTATTGTGTTGTGCAGAAATATTCACTAGTCAATAATCAAGTACACTCTGGCCATTAAGTACTGCACCTGTTGTCCAGATGGGCTAACAATAAACATGACAGAGTCAATCATGCTTGCAGAATAGGGTGGACAGAAGGCTTTCGGGGATGTTTCCAGGGTCTTCCTCTGTTTATGTAGACCTTTACATCTATACTATTATGTGGTTGGGCGTATCCAAGTTAGTGCATTTTAATTTTGGAATCACTCTGGGAGGTGATTCCAAGGGGTTCCATGGAGTTTTGTGTTTCTTTTAGGTTTTAAACTGAAAAGGCAGCTCTTTTTTTTATTAGCTAAGAAGATTATTATTTGACAAAGAATGGAACAACAAATTTCTGCATGTTAGGAAACATTAAATACCATCAACATTGTTCTAACTTTAAATGCAAATAAAGCTTATTCTCTCTGCTAAACTTAATCTATAACAGGATAGTTTTAGAGCTTTGAATCATTTATTAGTTTCAGTAATTTTATAATATGACAAGTTATTCAACACACAATTATGTGCAGTATTGCAATATGAAACATAGAATCAAAACTCACTTTCTTTGAATAGCTCCTTTATAAAAAGATTGGAGAGCAAAAGTCCATCAAACGTCAGAAAAGCCCATATCCCATTTCTCTTCTAAGAACATCCTTTATAGGATGAGCAATTCGGGGAAAGGAGAGATTTAGAGATTTTACTTGAACTTGAATAGACACCCACCCTTCACACTATTTAAAATATACTCCTTTTTTGCTTCAGTATTTAAAATATTCTGGTTAGTTTGCCAACATGCTTAAATTTAAAATTAAACAGTATTTTTTGGATTGAGGTTGGACATACTGTGGGCATTGTTAAAGATCCACTTCAGTCACAGTTTTTGGAAAATAGTTGTTAAATATTTATTTACTTTTTGGAAGTAAGTGATTAGAGAAAATGTATTGTGTTAAGTCATCTCCAAAAGTCCTCTTATGTTTCATACTTAAAACTCATAAAGCTAAATAATTTTATTTCAAGAAACTGAAGGACAAAATTCAGAAACAATAAATCAGTTTAAATATTTTCAGGAGTTGCCAAAAAGGCTTGATGCCAGGCAGTAGTTTTTGTAAGTATAATGCAATATGATATTAACTGGGAGTATCATACTAGAGCTGCCATGAAATGAGTAAGAAAGTAGTTTCAAACTGGATAGTTAACAGATGCAAAAGTGTATGATTAGCAAGTGCTAGTATTTGGTCCCTTTTCTGTTGATAATTACAATCAAGAATGTCCAAATTAAGCATATTGCCTCTGCAGCGTTACTTGAAGTGGTACTCTGATGCCACTTCCCATCATTCATGTGATTCCAGAGGAAGAAATAAGCATAAATACTGATGAATGGCACCATGTGGACCTCATGAAATTCAGCAAAGCCAAACGCAAGGTCCTGCACCTGGCCTACGAAAATTCCCAATATCGGTACATACTGGAGGAATGGATTGAGAACAGCCCTGTAAAGGCCTTAGGGGCACCGGTGGATGAGAAGTTTGGTATAAGTCAGCAAAGTGCACTTGCAGGCCAGAGAGCAAGTCATCCTGGGCTGCATCAAGAGGAGCATAGCCAGCAGGACAGGAGGTCATTTTCCAACTCTATTCTGGCTTTCATGAGACCCCACCTGGAGTATTGCATCCAGCTCTGGGGTCCCCAGCACAAAAAAGACATTGACTTGTTAGAGGGGGTTCAGAGGAGGGCCATGAAAATTATCTGAGGGCTGGAGCACCACTCCTGTGAAAAAAAGACTGACAAATTTGAGGTGGCTCAGCCTGAAGAAGAAAAAGCTCTGGGAGACCTTATTGCAGCCTTTCACTAAAGGGAGTTTATAAAAAAGACAGGGGAAGATTTTTTTTACCAGGGCCTGTAGTGACAGAATTGTCATAGAATAAGTTTGATTAACTGTATTCTTGTCTCTGGATGGTCTCAGTTAACATTAGTAGTGCTAAGCTCAAACGGTAACCTGAGAAATAATAAAAGAGGAATTGGAAACCTTTACTTGGACTTTTTGTGGGATCCTAAGGCAGAGCCTGTTAGAGTGGTAAGGGTGCACAAATCCATAACAGGACAAGGGGCAATGGTTTTAAACCGAAAGAAGGTAAATTTAGATTTGGTGTAAGGAATAAAACTTTTGTGAAAAGGGTTGTTTTAGCAAAAGGCAAAGAAGTTTTGGAAGTGTTCAAAGTTAAGTTGGACAAGGCTTTGAGCAACTTGATCTAAGTGAAGGATGGTCCTGCCCATAGCAGGGATTTGATCTAAATTATCTTTGATGGTTCATTCCAACCCAAACAATTAAATGATTCTATGGAAAAATTGGTGGGTGGTTTTGTCCACAAGCTAGTGTGGATTCAGTGTCACACTTTGAGGAGAGCTGGAACTCATAAGATGACATTTTGTCGTAAGAGTGTGATGTTTGGACATCATAAAAATATCTGGTTCTATTTCCTGATTGATAAAAGTAAATTATTGTGGACTTTCTGGAAATTTTGTCTGGTGTTTACCAATGGACAAAAATACACTCCTACTCCAAACTGTAATTATTGTCAATATGATACAATAAAATATAGTAACCAGAATAAAAAATTGGTGGGAGATATTATATTTTCATTAATTGTTATACATTTCCTGCATTAATAATATGGATTCTAAGGAATTAGAATTTAAAAGCTGATATTGTGAATTGTATTGTGACACTTGATTTCCTGTTCTTTGATGATATATGGAGTAGTATAAATTCACTTTCCTTTCTAGTAAGCACAATTTGAGGAAGAGTTTAAATATATTGCTTTCCTCAGGGCAGAGAAATTATTATTTTTTAGGCAATTAACCTGCAAATAAAGGTAGCTTGCAACACTTTGGAGCGCCAGTATCAATAACAAACAGGTAAGAGGTTACCTCTCTTTTGATGATAAGTTCTTGAATCTTTGGTGGAGTGAATAGCAGCTTCTCTGGGCTTTGATTTTAACTTTGATATTTTTTTTTAATTCCCTCCCCTAAAAGATAGGGCTTTTTGGAATAGCATCCAAAGGTTTGGGGATGAGAGCGTGTGTTTAATGAGTAAATTTAAATTGTTCAGCTCTTTCAACTTAATAAGTATCTACTTCAGTGTTTTCATTCCCAGCTATGTTGCCTTCTGGAGCTTCAGATGCCTGGGAAAGTGATCCATTTCACCTCCCACAACACAGCTTTGGGTCCTCTGACCATAATGAACTTCTTTCTCATAAGAAATATGTGTGGTTGAAAGTGCCAGTTCAAGCAAGCTGGTGTGAAATAGGAAAATTAAGGGAACACAAAAGAAAAGTGTGGAAAGAAAATATGAGCTAAGGTAGTGTAAAAGTGGAAAATATGAGATGGAAAAAGGGTGTGCTCAGACCTTTCCAGGATTTTTTTTTGTACAATGGATTTTTGTTCATTAACTATCAACAAGTTAATTAGGGATTAATTTGAAAAATCTTCTTTAGACAAAATATGTTTACACGGCAGTATAAGCTAGTTTAGGGACTGGAAGCAGCCCAGCTGTGGTAAAACAGAGATGAAAAAGTTACTTTATCTTTCTTCTTGGGAAAGTTACATGGCCTTTTTAGCACAGATAGACCTCATCAGTGGCCACATTAACCCATTTACAGCTAGTTCACATTTGCCTTCATTGTGACTATAAAGACATACCCTTAGATCAGCTCAAAGTATTATGTGCTAGTAGGTCAAAAGAATATTTGAACCCCACAAAAGAAATGGATTAACAACACCTGTGTTGTGTATGCAACCAGAGCAGTTGAGTCCCTGTTGCCTGGTTAGCTCTGACAACAGAGATATTCAAGTGGTCATAATAAGTATCAACTAATTAGTAAACATAGACAAGACACAGCTTTAAAATTATGTTTTGATTATCCCTAATTCTTAGTTTCATTTCATATTCTTCAAAGTATTATTTCCTTTATTACAAGTGTTTTGGTTTTCAGTCTATTTCTGCCATTCACTTTTCCTTTTAGTCATAATTTTTTTCTCTGAAGTCATAATTCACCAAAATAAGCCATTCTCTTCAGAAGGCATTTGTCCATGAGCTGCAACAGCAAAATGTGTCTCTTCCTCTTCCAGCCATGTAGGTGCCTTGTCATTCCTCAGATCCCTCTTCTCCTTTAGAAGATAGACTCAATACTATGACAGAGCTATTCTCAGAGAAGTTTGAAACAGAGTTTTTCGGGGATACTTTTGAGAAATTTGAGGCAGTTTTGCTCAATAGTTAGTTTTCTCTCCATATTATTTGTAGAGAGAAGTAGAATATACTTTGCAATAATGTTTCATTTGTAAGGCAAAGCCTTTGCATTAAAAGAGTTGTCAGTATTCACAGAAAACTTGCTGCATTTCTGACTTGTCCTACTACAATATGGTTGAGTGGAATCTTTTTTTACAAGTAAATTTCTCAGATTTTCAGGTATTATTAACAAAATAAGGTGTTGTTTGATTTACAGCAGGCAATTTAAAATAATCCAAAACGCCCTTAAGCTATCATATTCATAACGAAAAATGTCAGGATTCAAACTGTCTTTCAGGAGGTTGCTAAAAGAAACAAGAAAAATAGATAAACATTATCAGGCATTACTCATTAGTTTTTCTGCAGGGTGTATAAAGGTTGTGTGTTCTGTGTTGAATCTGAACAGTCTTCAACTCTGTATTTTAGTTTAAGTATCTATCATATTATACTCCAAGAAAAATAGCCTTTTCCATTTAAATTAATGAGCTTGATTTACAAATTACATAGTTGTGTAAATCTAGTTCTTCGGATGCACTAATCACAAGAAATATGTTTAAGAATTAAAAGGTGATGTTGGAAAGCAGTAAAATATAAGTAGATTTTAAAGAACATTTCAGTAAAAGCTCACAGATTGTTGAATTATTGTATCAAGCAAATTTTTCTCTTTATAGCAAAGGCTTACTTGTATTATATTAGGTTTGGTGTATGTATAATAAAAAGTAATTGTTGAAAAACTAACAATGCAATATGTTTTCAGTATAATCGTAAAACTCTTAAGAAAAAAGAAACAAAAATATATTTATCAGTGCTAATAGAAAGTGAGAAAGAGCTGGTTTAAAGACAGTGTTATCTTGCAAAACAAAACTTTGCTCCCAATGTCAAGGTAACCATCTGTGTCCATGCCTGGTTCAAGTGCTGTGTGGGGAATGAATTCTGATGCCTTTAAGTTTATGTGCTACAGAACACTAAAAACCTGGCTAGAATAACACATTGAACTTTTATGGCTAAGGTGTTCAAGATATATTTAGAATGGTGAACGCCTTGCTTTTTCTCTTATAGGCAGACAGGCTTGACTTTTTCAGGTAACAAGTGTGAATCTTAGCTCTGATATAACCAAATAAAATAAATGTTTTTCCTCACTGCAGAAAGAATCTTGAGCTAAATTAATTCCTGATGCTAATGAATGCAACTCTGATGAAGTGAATGTTGTGTCTACACACGTTCTCCTTGGCTGTAGAATTTGCTTCCTGTTTTCTCACTACTAAACTCTCACATCCATTACTATTCTGCCTGTCTTCTCATCAAATGTCTCTTATATTTCCCTGTTAGGCACTCTTCAAAGGCAAAGGAAACTGGACTTTTCTCACATGACTATTTAGAAAGATCCTACAGTAAATGAAAGGGGAAACACTGGTTGTGTGCTGGAGCTGATAATAATAACAGAAAACATGTTAACTTTTTTCTAAATTATTTCAAGCTTTTTTTTTTTTTTTTTTTGAATAAGCAGCAGTGCTTTTGAAAAGAAGCAGTTCCATCTCCCACTTGTAATGACTTAACCAGTATTCTGAAGTGTCTTACTACTTCCTCTGAGGACTGCTTCATTAGGATTGGGGATTTCCAATGCAGCTTATGCATGGTCATTTTTCAATCCTCAGAAATTCTGCAATGCTATTTTAGTTCTTATAAGAGTTCTTGATGAAAATTTCTAGTGAGAAATTGAGAACCATTTGCAATAGATTTTAAAAACTTGTGGTTCTACTACAGATGGTAATCTCCTTAAATTTCTTCAGTTATTTTTTGAAATCACCAAATTCTCAATAGTTGCATTTTCTTGCAGTCTTACTAATGAACAGACAGAAGCCGCAGCTGGAAGACAAGTAAAAATAATTGACTAGTGGCACAGTTGGTTCTTACCAGAATCCTCAGTTAATTACATGGTTCAGTTTTGGCAGCTGATAAAGATTTCTTCCCTGAAAATGTGGATTGATTGCAGACTTGTATCCAGTCTTATTTCATTTATGAATCTTCATTAAATCTTTTCTGACTACATCACAAAAAGGAAAAAAGACATGTACAAACAAATCCACCACCTACCTGTGTCAGCCATAAAGCCAAGTCTGTAGAAGTAGTAAAGCTCTAAAGTCACCTTAGAACCAGAAACAATTTTAAACAGTTGGATTCATTTCAGTATGCCACTGTGGTAGAATAGTGATACATTAGTCAGTAATTTCTGGTTATATCATAGCTGGATTTTATATTCCAGCAGTGGATATGGCTTCTACATTTGCCAACAGGAAATTTTTAAATTTTAGTGTTCGTTTAGCATAAGGAGATCTGTTCTTTTTCAGTGTTGTTCTTAGCTGGGCACATGTGTGGGGGTTCTTTTACTTAGCCTATGATAGTAAGACAGAAAAAAGTGAGTATGGCAGAAGTGCAGGTGATCAAAACCTATGACGGCTTATGTCACCAGGCACCAGGTTTTCTTTCTCACTTGCTACCATGCAGTGTTCTGCAGCCCCTGTGATGAATTTAAATGACTTCTATCAAATGTGAAATTTGTCTTATTTTAAGTGTATGATACTGAGTGTTGACCATATTACCTAGTTCAGTAACATCTAAGCTGTTAGTTTCTAAAATTACGATCCACTTGCTGTCAGAAGAGGTTATATGTATTTATTAAGGAATTTCTTTAGTGGGTGATTTTAGCCATATAGCAAATGGTTGACTTCCTGTGCAGACACTTGACAGTGATAGCATAGTCCTCACAGCATACAGTACTCTAGCCCATTAACAATGGAATATTGGAGTCTTCAAGTACTGTGGATATAACAATAAAAGTTCAATGAGAATCTAATAGAAAAATGCTAGTTATAAAGCATCTTATTAAGTGTTTTCCTTATTCATTTACTTTTTTGTTATCACAGAGGAAATAAGTTTTTTTTTTTTGTCTGTCAGGAGTTGCATTTTACCACTGAGCACTGAAAAAATTTGTCATTAAAACGATGCAGTGAGCCCACCAAAATCATGGGAGAAGTACAGAAGGAAAAGAAGGCTGTGCAAGAAAGCAGACCTCAGTATAGAAGGGTCCAATAAGGGGAAGCTGGATATGTTTCAGTGTTAGTGAAAACAGAGAAGGATGTGAACTACAGCTTGCCAATTTTCAACACACCACTGTCTAAGGCATAAAAAGGCAATTGTATTGGCTCTAAGGAGGAGCAGCTTGCCTGTTTTGTTCACAGAATATTCTGAAATAACATTGCCAGAATTTAAGACAACAAAAGAAGGGGAGACATAACAAAGCAGGATTTCTTCTTGACTTTCAGAAATATATTATACCTTGCTTCATGTAGATAGAACAGCTTTTGGTCGTCTTGACATACTAGTGGCATATGAAAGCCCTGTGGATGGATGGAGCGTTAGATTGGAAGTAATAAGGTTGTGCCTGACTTACCTCCGCATTCGTAGCAGATGTTACAAATGTCATAACATGAACCTTTGGGATCAGACTGGAAAAAAAAAAGCAAGACAACAGATGTAGGCCTCTTAGTTTTACCAGCAAGTATAGTCTGACACTATATAACACTGTTCTGACTCGATGTTAATACCCTGTCCTCCTCCTGAGAACGGAATCAGTGACACTAGCCATTTCTGTAGCATTGGAGCTGTAAAGGGGTGACAGCAGTTTTCTTTTCAGAGGAATTTTGATACTAGTTTTAAAATAAGACAATAGAACTATTACTCCAGTAAGGGTCTTACTGTGATATCTGAATAAGTAATCCAGACTCATCACTCATTTCCTCATGCTGTCATAAGGTTTATGCATTTTTCTGCTGGTAGAGCCAAATCTCTCAGAGTGGACATTTATCTAAACACTGATAAATTCCTAGGTTTTACGCCTTTGATTCACCCCACCTTTGTGTGTCCCTCTGCCTTCCCTCACCCATCTGTCTCTACTTCATCTCTCTCTCTTCCATACTTCTGCAGACTTTATCCTGGTCTCTTTCCAGCAGATGGATTTCCTGGGAAGCTCCTATCTCACTTTAATTAATTTTCTTCTCCTGCTATTGATTTGAATTGAAAGTATCTGTTCTTTACTTTCTGTGTTGTCCTCTACATGATGGAGACTGTAGGAAGTTATTCATTCCTTCTGTTTCTCACTAGTTTTTGCCAATGTTCCTGTATTTCATGGGAGGGGAATAAAATGAATGCAGGAGTATGGGCCCTTGTATTTTTTTTCCCCTGTGCTTCAATTTAAAGCAGGGGTGATTCTGTCTGCCACATCACTCCCTCAGGTGCTGCCATTCTTGAACTGGAGGCTTAGCCCTCTCCCTGAAGAATTTCATTGTCAGGGAGAAGAGGGGGGGTTCTCCCATGAAGAATTTTAATCACCCTGTCTGTAGCCCTTTTGAAGGAGGCACAATAGTTCCTATAGTAACTACTACAGTGTGGGAGAAAGGCCAGTGCTCCCGCCCCCAGCCACAGATGGAGAACTCTCTTTGCTTAGATGACTGGAAATTCTTGCACAGCAAAGATTTCATCCTTTACAGTGAACAGAAAAAAAAAAAAAATCTCTTAAATAAACTCTTAAAATGTGCAAGTATGTGCTAATTAAGAAACAGTGCTAGTTATCAAAGAGAGAACACAAAATATACTTATTTCATTGTTGGGGTTTCTAATTTTAAGAAGTTTGGAAAAGAGGAAAAATAAAGAGATATTTAGGACTTAAGAAACTTTGTCTCCTCCTCCCACCCACCCTACCCCCACTCCCTAGAGAACAAATCCTGTGGGAAGGAGGAGACCTATAAACCAAATGAAAGTAATTGGAAAAGGAACAGTCTCCCAAAACAGATGAAAACTTACCCTAAGACAGTCACTTATCTAGTTTCTTTTTTCCATTAATTTTGAATGTTTCTCAAGGGAAAGACATATTATGTTTTCAAATTCATTTATTCCAGTTCAATTAACAAGTGATATAATACTTTTGGCTTTTTTGACAACATTTCAATTTGATGAGTTTTAAGTTATTGAAACTAAATATCTATTTTAAATTTTTTTTAAAGTATTAAGCAACTTGAATTTGAAAAGTAAGTTTTCTAAAAATTCTTTTAATTCTTCAAGCTTTTTTAGAGCTGAACTATTGAAAATAATAAAGCACACCTGTAATTGTGTTATATAATACTTTCATTAATTAACCAGTACATTCTTGACAACCAATTGGTTATTCTACGGAAAGTTTAGGTTCACTTTCTCTGCCATGGATTCCCCAGTAATGAATTCATGTTCTTTACCAGTGACCAGAAGATAGATATCTAGAATATTAGGCATTCTTGTACACAAAAATATAGTTTTTAAGTGCTGTTGTTAGCTTTGTAAGTTGATTATCATATGTTGCATTATACATCTTACATGTGGTCCTTTGTGACAAATTTGTTCTGATACTTTATTGCTATGATACTTCGTTGGTAATGGCACAGTATTAATGATTCCCATAGCTTTACTAAACCAAGACAAAATACCTTTCCACATATGTTGCTGTTTCATCTAGGATTTATTTCTTTTTCCCATCTGTCAAGGTGGATAAGAGACCTAAATTTTGGATTGTATGATGGCTTATGGTGAGGTAACTGGTGACATAAATTTCTTTTGACACCCTTTCCAAATCAGAGGGCAACTGCCCTCCAAATTATCTCGCTTTAGATCAGGTTCTGAATATACATCTTGTATACCTGATGTCCTCAACCTCCAAGCAGAGAGGTTCTCTTTTGCTGGAGATTTCTTTCAAAACATAATCAGTCTTAAATGGGATAGCAAGGAACAATCAATGGAAAAAAATATTCATCAAAAGGATGAACATGAAGCAAAGTAATTATTTTTTTAAAAAAGCTTCTGTGAATATTTGTATGCAGAAATACTGGAGTGTAATATTGTTTATACTTCATCCTTCCCTGAGACTAAATCCTCTGTTGTTCGGTTTAGCCCTGCAGTCAGTGTCTCTGTCTTCTCTAAAACACAGCTTTTAAAACTTTCCAAATTACTCGTTATGTCTCATCAGAAAGCCCCAAGATTTCAAGATGACATCACACCTCTTCCTGTAAAACCACCTTGATTGCCGCTTTCACCTCCATTTTCTCTCATGAACATTTGGAGTTCTACATAGAAATTACAAAATATGCATCTTCATATAGAATCTCCTCTACACCAAGGCAAATATATTAGAAATTGTATTGCCATTTCTATAGATCTTTCTTTCTACTCTGAATGAAAAAAAATTTACGTTCTGGGAAAGAATATTTAAAAGATTGTAGCCACACTCATGCTGTGAACTGTTTTACATGTACAGTCACCTGAGAAAATTCAGACCACTCTGCTTCTTAAGCTCTCTCATCTGAAGCCATCATGTATTTTGTTGATACCTATGGGGAAAAATATTAGCCAACCCTATGTAAAGCTTCTGTGCAATTAGCCTGATATGGTTACATATTTTGTGAATAAAGCTGATACTATTCTTTTTTTGGTGGGATGTTTATAAACTTTCATATTTATGTAGATCTGCTTTGCTAATTAAAGTGTGACTTTATTGGCAGCCACAATTAGAGCTCTTCAAGATGAGCTCTGGTTTTTTATAATTCTTCAGACAGCAGATTGTCTAAAAGGTTGTAGTGCAATGGCCCTATGTCCTCTTCTGCTTCCAAGTGGACAAAAAGTTCTTCTTAGAAAAATCAAAAAAAATTAAATTAAAAATATAAGGACTTTGATGCTAATTGAGAAAAAGCTTTTAGGAGTAAATAAAGGTTAAGCAAAATGAATTTAAAAGTTCAGTATTGTTTTTAAACTATTATTAAAACAAAAGAATTTAAAAACTCTTGGTTTGAATTTTCCAAAACTTTCTGCAAATGCAGTTTATGTTGAGGGGTGTCACACAAAGTCTCACAAAATATTTTGGGGGGAAATTGATAATTTTGTTCATGTTCTGCTCCTCCATTCCTAGTGATCAAAGAATACTGCTTCTATCTTATTAGAACTCTGTCTTCACTAGTAGAAAGTCACAGTGAACATCAGTCTTTGGTCTGTACTCCCACACCTTAGAACTGTGTTTAAGAGAAAATCCTCCCTCTTCAGGATGCATAGAAATCTTTGTTAGGCAGTCTACATTTTTCTTTTCCATGGTTTCCCACTTTCTGTAGCACAATTGCAAATACTCTTGAGGTTGCATTAAGCATGCTTAGACTGCCCCCAAGACACTCTGAAAGGGAGGTGGTTCTTCCTTCACCTCACACACAGCCAGATTAGTCATTGAGGGAGGAAATTTAAAGAGGAATTATGGAAAAGTTAGAATTTTTTGTTATGGAATAATCTTATGCCAGGAATAGACATGTCAGTTTGGATAGTAAAAGTCCTAGTCCAATGCCATGGAAAGTAAAATATTTTAGAAGACAAATTTTTCTGCTCCAGCACTGCAAAGTGCATATGTGAAAGCAATCTTTCTATCTTCTTGTCACTATTAACAGTCAATATTTAGTACAAATATTGTTTCAGCCAACTTTTTGATTAACCACCACAATTGTACATTGAAGTGTTAAATGTTGTCAACTAAATGTAGGCAATACAAAATATGACCCCATGTGAAAAAATCTATTCAGAGATGTTTGGTCGTAACACTAAAATAGGAGAAGCTTGGAATAATTTAACCTGGGTTTGGAACATGTTTCCATTGTGACTCCTGCAGTTTGGAACACATCCTTCAGCCTTCTCCACATCCTAATTTCCCCTGCTTCCTGTAACTCAAAAGAAGAAATTTATTTCATGCATTCAGTATTTTGTTTCTGTGAAGAGTCTGTATTTGAAAGGGAATCCACACTTCTAAAAAAGATGTGCATCCACACCTTTAGGTCTGTGAAGGTTGTTGAGCTACTTTGATTTATAGATGTCCTGAAATAAATCTTAAATCTCTTGCTTTTCAAGTTTACTGTGAGCAGCTGAGCTGTGGTTGCTGATGGTTCCATCCCCAGGGTGAGAGATTTAGATGACTGGCTGTGGCTTGTGTGACGGAAGCCAGTTCAGTATTTATAGTTTATGTTTGGAAATTTTAGAATAAAAAAACATTGGGTCTGCTTTTTAATCCAGCTGTTTCAGTCTATGTCTTCCTTTTGTCTATTGGCATGCCAACAATTCATTCAGTACAAATAAGAGGTTTTGTGCTGTGACTGGACTGTGAGATTGCCATGTTTCTGAAAGGTATCAATGTGGTATGCATTTATATATCCAAAATAGCATATTTCTTCTCCTGCAAATAGGCATCAAGAAAACTTGAAAGCTCAAGTAAATAAAATAATGAGACAATGAATCCAGATGATCAGGTAATTTAAGTTTCCCTTGTTCTGTATTTGTCTGAATAGTCTTGTCTCATTCTTCAAAATATGAAGAACGATCATTATGGAAATGCATGAAATAAAGTGCATATTTAACATCTATTCACTTATCAAAAAAGAGTTGCAGCATGGCTACCAGAAACATAATGGTTCTCTGTGTAACATATTATTGTGGTTGTAAAATTAGGAACTGTCATTAGAACTCCACATCACCTGACTGAGAGCAAGACACATAAATCCAAGAGTTCTAGTGCTACGAAAATGTCAGTGAACTGAATGGCATGAAAGTACTACAAGATATTTGTCTACATGTATGCTAGCCACAAGTATGCAGTCATCGATACAGGATTTAAGTGACATATTTTAAAGCTAAGATCTGACCCTCTCTTGTTTTCTAGTTAAAACTCACTGACCTTAAAGTGATTTCATTTGAGGTATAGAACTGAGGGTCCCAATTGCGAGGGACTGATGACTTACCTGTAAGTGTCATTTAAGGTTCAAGATACCGTTTTAAAGAGTGTTGCACTGACTTCAGGCACTTCATTCAAATTATGATACTTAAATGCTAAAAGCCCTGCAATTGATATCATAAAATTGGATTCAATATGTAATGGATACACTTTAAAATGGTAGAAGATGGTAATGTAAGGATATGGGCAGGAAACAGAAAATTAAGTGAAAGAAAAATTCCAAATGGTGGTGTGTTCAGACAATGTGTGGAAAATATAACACAGTCTAGATGGAAGAATGAAAGGACCTAAAGGATTTCAGGGAGGTTTTGCAGGTTTACAGGTTGGGGGATTTTTTGGTCTTTACAATGCTCTTATGGAGACTACTATGAAGCAATGTCTAGCAAGCCAAACCTGAAATTGCTTTTTTTGTTTCTGATAGAATATATATGAAATAACCATACAAAGCGTCATGCTAACTGACAGCAATCATGATCAGAATACTAAAAATCTTTACAGTGCTATGTATTTTGTTTAGTCCTACAACTAAAGCTAAAGGTTTTCTGAGAAATATAGTCCTGAAGACTTTCTTTTAAGGTATTAGTATCTATGTCCTTGAATATGAGAAAAGAGGAGGACTTAGAAAATACCAGCTCTACAGCAGTCTCCATTTGTAATTATGAGCTATTGCCTGAATCTATTAGCTATGAAGCCACCTGTTTTCCCAGTATAAATAGCTTAGAATTTCCTGCAAGGAAATTACATGAAACATCAATAAGAAATGATATTACATTTTCAGGTCAATATGACTATCGTTACTTGGCATTTATCTTTTCCTACTGATATCATGTTTGGCAGCCAGTATTATAGAAGACTAAGAAATTGTTGCTCTGTATTTTGTTTCCATTGGTGTTAAATTGGCCTGTTCAGTGATGGCAGTCATTCATTCTGCTTTTTTTAGAGGGTCCTTGATATTTCATTTTTCTTATCATACACTGTAAAGACAGCAATACGTAAAGATGGACTTGTGCTGTGATGGTTTCAGAGGCATTAGTCTCTCATCAGGGTCTTGGGATGTAAATGCTTTTGTACACACTTTAGAAGGGTGCAGAATGAACTTTGCCTCTTCTCTCTGCTATGGATATGCCTGGTTTTGTCACTAAGACAGGAAAGGAAGCTTCCTGCAGCCCTGTGCTGTCTTTTCTGTGCTCTAGCTTTCTCTGATCATGTGGGAAAGATAGCCTAGGCCTAAGAAGAAACCTCAGCTTGCAGTAGATGGCTACATTTGGTTGTATGCAGATTTAATTGCTGGCTTTTTGTTCCTGGCATATACAGTTTAACAGAATGTTAGGTTCGTGATTTCTCAGCCTTTTTTGTATGCTTTGAAGCATAACTACTATTACTTACTTTGCACTTTTAAACTATATAATTTAAATGTAGAAGCTGAAGTTTCATGTACCTATTCCAGCAACCAACATGGATATCTGGGATACTAAAATACTTCTCTACACTGAGGAGAACTTTAATATAGACGTATTTACAAAAGTTGGGTTTTTAATGTTGGGTTTGTTTCACTTCAGTTTCTAGTAATATGTTCAGATAAACTAATAGAATAAATATCCTAATTAATGAGTAATATTTAGTTCTTATCCCCACATTTCAAAACATTTACATTATGTGTAGCCTCTTTTTCAATAGTATTTTTCACTAAATTCTGCATGCTTTCATCACCATAAACCTACAGTGATTTGGGATATATCTGAAAAAACAATTCATTTCCAGATTCATTGGACATTTAAATAGATTGTTTTTTAAAAATCTATTTTTTTTTAACCTTCAAATTTGAGTCTGAAATTATATACCAATTTTATATACAATGTACAAGGCAAAACTTAACACCTATCTTTTAAGACGCAAAACATTTAAATAGTTAATGTCAGTGATTAGGATGCATGAGAAATGAATGTGCAGACCTTGCAACATAACTTTTTTTTATTCAGTTATAGGTGCCCAGCGCAGGAGAAGTCCCAGTGCCCTTGCCATTGAAGTTTTTGAATCACATTTGGGAAGTCATATTTTACAGGTAAAAAAAATGGCTTTTCCAAGAAAAAATCAAGATAACAACCTAGCCATACTTCTGCCAATAATTTGAATAGTATTCTTGTCAGCACTTATATTAATGAGATTTCTTTTTATGCTAGTATTTCTTCTATTTCAAAAGTCTGTTATTGGGAGATTGTTAATGAGAAGGAGGGCAAGTGGTATTTTAGCTGAATCACAATATTTTGTTGTTTAGAATCATGCAGTAGGTGTTTGCTTGCAGAATGCCCTTATGTATTTGTGTGAATGTGTGTACAAGCTACTGTTTTGTGTTGGTGATTTGTCTTATGTCACATATCAATTTAGGGTTGGGTTTTTTTCCCCACTTTGGTTTATGAGCACTGCTTTTCTCCATGATATCCCAATTGTCACAATTATATGTCACAAATTTGGAGCAATCTGCAGAGGTTAAAAAATTAACAGAAGCATGCCTCTTAGATCTTCTTAGCTGTGGGCTAAAAACTAATCTGGTATTTGTCAAACAATTTCGTCACATGGCAAAAGTCATCATATTCCAGGAAGACTCAACTGAAAACCAAAGACCTGATGGAAACATTCCTGTGCATGATTTATTTTGCCAGGGTTACTACAATCTTTCCTAGGTTGAAGTAATCAAAAGTGGAGTCCAAGCAGTTAAGAAGAAAATGTGATGTGCTTTGCAGCAAGGCAAACCCAGCCCTATGGAAATAAAACCCACATAGTTTTTCCTAAGTGTGGCACTGAATAACTGCTCTTATTTAGCAATGTACACAGCTTCTCAATGCAAATATCTTGTCTGGTGTATTATCTTTTGAGAGGTATGAGAGAGGTAAATTAGGATATTATCATGAGAAATATTCCACTTAATTTAAAATGACTGAGAGCTATCTCTCTGTACTAACTCAGCTGTGGTATTCAAAAGCACTATAGATAATGTCAGAATTTTCACGTCTTTATAAAGTAACTAAATGCAGAATAGCAACAAAGATAATTTTAGGAAAACATGAAATTAACTAGTAGAATTAATTTCTCTTTGGAACAAGAATCATGAATGAAGTGATTTGCTTAGTTGTGCACTCTTGGCAGAGGTCTGGGTCAAGTTTTTGATTCTGTAAGCAAATACTTTTGTTGTAGTTATTGTGTCAGAGATCTGCACCAGTATCTACAGTACTGTGTTTGCATATTAGGCAGAAAGATTGCTATGCTGTCTGATACATGTAGAAAAAAATGAAGAACTAGAAGTTTTGTGATATTTAGGTTTATGTAGTTTGTCAGTATGTTGAGTGTGTAAACATATCATATAACCTAAAGGTATGTTTTTTACAATTTTTTTTATAACTAATACATAAATAAAACCTCATTGAGACTGATTTATTAGCACTCTTTAAGAATTAGGTATGACTCTTATGGATGAAAAGGAAAAAACCTAGGATGGCCACTTTGAAAACTACCTCATCTCTGAGTTTTTCACTTATTGTGTATTAAAACAATTAGTGACTTTCATACTTGTTTAAACTAGATTCCACTTTTTTTTTTTTTTAATCTATTTGTGATAAATTAAGGTGTTTTCAGGATATAACTTTATCGTACTACTACTGAGAAAAACCCTGTATTGCACTTGTACTCAAAACTGAGGATTTAAAATCAAAGTTACCATCAGCATTGTATTGAGTATCTGTTGAGGTATGGTTTTTTCCAAGAGGGTGATGCTTTTATCAAATTACTTCCATGAATCTCTCAATTGATAATAGAAAGTTCTACTCTGATATTTGCGAGATAGGCTGTTGACGATGAATAAAGGACAAAATGAATTAGTAGTGGTGACAGGTTTATCATGACATGTTAAGATTTTGTGTTATTTTAGCAGAGCAATCAACCCTGGGGAGGAAAACCTGGGTCATGCATTCAAATGCACCATTTCTAAACAGATCAGAATGAACTTCAAAGTACTGCTTTGTGGTCTAATAGGTAGAAATATAATCACCAGAAAACAAAATGCTTTTTAAAACAACAATTGGACAGATTCTGTGGTGGAATACAGTTCTAACATGTTCTCACCTAGTCTGCTACTCATAGAAAATATTTTCAAATAAGTATCATGATAAGTATTGTTTGCAAGTGAAGTAAACAACCTTGATTATACCTTGGGAGTTTTGATTTCAAAGTCTGCTATCTGAAGAATTTGAATTAATAGTTTGTGTAATCCTTTTTACTAATAATATTTTGAAGACTCAATTTGGGCTCAGAAATTAAGGAGCCTTTCTAATCCTTTTAATATTTTGATACTTCAAAATTTATTGACAGGCCAATAAGCATAATACAGTAGATTTTTTTAAAGTGGGTATAGTTTATTTATAGTGATGTTACAAAAACAGAAATGGAGGTACATCTTGTGATATTTTTACATCTTGAGTCTACAAGCAGGTAGTGTCAGTCATGTCTATCTATACATAATATACATTAGTCATGTCCATGTATATTAAATCCATATATTTACATATAATCCTTAGTCATCATTGAATGAAGAATGCCTTAATCCATAACAATTTTTTTTAGTATTAAGGAAGCAAATGTTTAAGTACTGCTAAATTGATAATTGATACAGGTACTAAAGGTTTTCTCCCATATGCAGTTAAGTACAGAAAAGTAAAACTCTACCCATCATGAGAAAAGTAAAAGTTAAAACGTTACTGATTTTGATCTGGGATAACATTTGTGCCTAGGTATCATACAGTTAATTCTGTTCCATTAATTGCAGACTTCATCAGTGCCAAAAAAAATCAGAGCGCTATTACCTTTACATAAATTCAGAGATGAAAAAGTGAGTAAAAACCCTGCTAAAAGCAAATTTAATACTTTTAAAGGGCTTCATTTACATAAGGCTGGATGCATCTTTGCATTTGTCTTTTGTACAAATCTAGATATACAAAGAGGCTTTTTTATTTTGCTGACATATGAAATCCAACAGTCATGCACAACCTCATTGTGAGAGTGGTGAGGCACTGGCACAGGTTGCCCAGAGAATCTGTGTCTGCCCCATCCCTGGCAGTGTTTAAGGCCAGGTTGGATGGGGCTTTGAGCAATCTGGTCCAGTGGAAGGTTCTCTGCCCATGACAGGGGGGCTGGAACTAGATGATCTTTAAGGACCCTCTTAATCCAAACCAGTCTAAAATTCTATGATTCTATGTCAAAAAATCTCCAAGCCACAGCTGATTGCTGTATATCATGCTGAAGAGATTCTCAGTGGTAGGTTTGAAGCCAAAGGCACTATCCACTCAGTGCTTGTGGAAAAGAAGACACCACAAAAGATTGCTCAAACACTATTACATCAGAATCTTCATGTCAGTGTAATGTCTTTTAAATGTTTTCCAAGTAAAAGCACCTGAATTATGAGTAGTAGAATAGGATGTAATGGAGGAGAAAAATAGATAATGGCAATATGTTAATTAATTTTTGACAAGATTTTTGATTTGCCAAATTATGGGCGTTGTTTTTCTTATCTTGTACATTCCTTTTCTTCTGAAAAGTGGTGTTATAATGAGAATAGACCTCTTCTGTTTTATATTTCTTCATATGTATCTGTCTATCAACTAAATCCAGTAAAAAAATTATTTCTGGTACCTCCTATTAAAAATTTGGCTGAAATTGGTTGTAAAAATTAGCAAGATTTTAATCAGATTTTCAGGATCTCTGAATTTTTCTCTGTAACTTCATTGCTATTGAGAAGGTGTGGAAAAGGGTCAGTAACCCCATATTCTTCTTATAATCAGGAATGATCAGGAAATGTAGAACTAAATATAGAGAAAAGGGAAAGTTAGTGAATATATTTGCATATGCAAATTAGCTTAATTGATACTGCTTGCCTCTACAGGGATTTTTCATTACAAACTGGAGTGCTACATTGTTCAGCTCATATTGAGTAATTTAGTAACTAATGAGACCAGTTTGCACTAATTTGCATATGATAAATGAGCTTAATTGCAGTAAATAACTTGGAGGCATAATTACTTAATTTTCCTGTGTTGCATGGCTTTTAAGTTCACGTATGAACAACTCAAGATAATTTTGCATATTTAAATTAGTTGCTTTTAAAATTCTTGAACAAAAAAGAGCACACCTTACAATTTGAACTGTAAAACAATTAAAAGTATAAGGTACAGTATTTTCAAATAAAATTTAATATTTTAAAAATATATGTTTCTTCCTTTAAAAATACCAGTGCCTTTTTAAAGACTAAATATTTGGAATCAATCACAATGGAGTAGTTTTAAAGTCAAGAAAGATGGTATAAGTAGTAATAATAATAGGAGTGTGTATCTGAACTGTAATGAGCAGTACACATTTTGTATGTCTGCATACAAGAGTGATAACTCTCATAATTGCATTCTTTGCTTCAGCAGTGCCTATTCAAGTGTTAAGAAACTCTAACACCTTCATATAGCATTATGTACACATTTCATACACAGTAACACAGACATTAGTTGTCTTAGATTGTCTATGCTGCCCTACCTCATTTTGTGTGAAGAAATCCTTAAACTGGACAGATACTGAGGTGTCAGTGCAACAAAAAGTGTATCTTCTTTTTCTTTTTGTAGGCTTGTTCAATTGCGAGCACTGGCATGAATAACCGTTATGATGTAGATTGGTACCATGAGTTTCAAACCACACAAACGAAAACAAAGAAACAAACAAACCAAACCAAACCCAAAATAAAACTAATTGGAAGATCATAGTTAATTTCTGCCATGTCCCTGAAGTTATTGCGCATTAGATAATTTTGATAAATTTCATTGCATTGACCTACTGAACTAGACAGAGAAAAAAAGCCAACTACCAATCTCATTTATTTCCATAGCAAGATCTGTTGTGCACCCGTGATTTACAAGTGGATGACTGTTGCAGTGGGGATCCTGCAACACGCATATATCAAACCAGGAGTCCCGTGGAAAGGAAATATATACGGACAGACAGATTCTTGATAGCTGTTTCAGAGAGATGTTTATTTCTCCAGCCGCATGGCCGGAGCTCTGCCCAGGAACTGTTTCAGTCACGGGACCAAGGGTCCTTCTGCCCCCGCAGGGAACACAAACCAACCAATGGGAACGAGGCTGAGCAGGGGCAGGGAAGCCCCGTGTCTGTGCCCTCAGGGCCCCTCTCCCAGGGCTACACGGCAGGGGAGGGACCCCAACACCTCACTCGTTTTATTTTAATAAAAGGAGAATGAAAACAACTGGATAAACATAACAAGAACAGTTTCAAAACAAAACAAGCCACCCTCCTGAGTCTTTAAATGTCCAAACAGATTCTGTGGAACATCTTAGGGCTGACAGAAGGGAGACAGAACTCTCTGAGCATGCTTTGTGGGGAAACTGAGGCAGGAGAGGGTTTAACTTCTTCCCTCCCCCTTTTCATCCCCCACTCGGCATTGGAAAGGGATTTTTGGGGAAACAATTGGCAAAAGCATGGTTTTGTGAGGGAAACCATGGGTGAAAAAACGGATTGGGAATACACTGGGGGTAATAGGACATAGGGTAAAAGGGAAAGGTGGGATTAGGAAAGGGAAACTGTAGGGGGGGCTTACAATGGAGATACTGTCTAACATGACTACGATTTTTTGCATATATACTGCCTTTTACAGGAACACCATCAGGCCCAGTGACCTGCGATGCTTGTAACCCTTTTCTCCCTAGTACAATATTAAATTCCACCACTTCTCCATCTCCCAAGCTTGGGATGCATTTTTCAGGGTTATTCTTTTTAATAGCAGTTCTATGCACGAATATGTCTTGCTGGTTGTCATACCTTGTTATAAAACCATAATTTTGCTTAACATTATACCATTTTACTATCCCTAAGGTCTTAGTTGCTATGATCTTTTCCTTTTTTCGAGTGGCTGCTGTTTTCTGTCTCGCTGCGTCTTTGCTCTCTCCTTCGGTCGCTCCCGTGTTGGAATTCTCGGGGCTGCTGGTGCCTGCGCGCTCTTCCCGGGGTCGCGTTCGGGGCTGCGCGGGCCGGGCCGGGCCGTGCCGCTCAGTTCTCCGTGCGTCGCCTCCTCTGGTCGCAGCTTCGCTGCCGCTGCCGGGCGCTGCACCCACGTCTCGGCCGGGCCCCCGAGCGACGACTCCCCCGCGCCCCGCTCCAGCGCGCGTCTCGGCCGGGCGCGGCTCCGTTCCACCGCCATCGCCGCCAGCCGCCGCCCGCGTGCCGCCCCTCTCGGTCGGGCGTTCACGGGGCTCGCTCCACCACGCGCTGTGCTGCGCCGTTCGGGCACCGCCGGGTCCCGCCGCGCCTCGCTCCGCCACCGACACTGCGGCTCGCGTGGCTCCGCCCGCACACGGGAACTGCCTCGCTGCTGCTCTCAGAGCGCTCGGTGCACGTGGCCTGGGCCGCACGGTCCCTGCGCCACGCTTCCCTTCACCAGGACACAGCTGACATTGCTCAACAGTCTCGGTAACTAAATAATATTCACGAAAATATTCTTCCATCGGCATATATTTTGACTCTAGTATTAACTGTGTCCAAACGGTTTTCCAAAAGCCCTTGGTAATAATTAAATCCCAAGAAACATAGAAAAAGTTCTTAAACAACCATGCCAGGAAGTGTTTCAGTTCTTTTTGAGCTTGAATCAAGCTAAAATTTACAAATCGTTGTTCAAGAATCATTTTAAGTTTAAGATAAATGTCCATATGCGGCTCTGAGAGCCAAGAGTCTTCCCACGGTTCCTCCATAGTTCAGATATGGAATAGCAAAGCAAAACCAAGAAGAGGAATCCAAAGTTTCCAGGGTTTACTCACACAAATCAGTCGCTTAGGGATCGGGGATCGTTCTGCTCACAAATCTCCACCATTTGTTGCAGTGGGGATCCTGCAACACGCATATATCAAACCAGGAGTCCCGTGGAAAGGAAATATATACGGACAGACAGATTCTTGATAGCTGTTTCAGAGAGATGTTTATTTCTCCAGCCGCATGGCCGGAGCTCTGCCCAGGAACTGTTTCAGTCACGGGACCAAGGGTCCTTCTGCCCCCGCAGGGAACACAAACCAACCAATGGGAACGAGGCTGAGCAGGGACAGCGAAACCCCGTGTCTGTGCCCTCAGGGCCCCTCTCCCAGGGCTACACGGCAGGGGAGGGACCCCAACAGATGACAACTACTGAATTCTCCATCTGTTCCATAAAGGTGCCCACCTACCTTCCCAGAAGCTTTTCATAAGCCTTGTTGAATGTTATCTTGGAAATTTTATGAGACTCACATCTCCCTTTTTACTTTGTGTTGTACCTTTCTCTTCCATTAAGAAAGTATTTTGTGGTGAACAAAGATCTTTGTAATTACAATATCAGATTCAATGAGAGAAAAAAAATCGGGTTCCCATTAAGATCCAAGGAAAGACAACCTCAGTGAAAATAATCTGACCCTATAGGTTGTATTCTTCATTGAGTCAAAAGTCACAAACTACAAACCACTTAGCTTGAATGAAGTGGTTAACAATGTACAGAGGATATCTGTAGTGGATGTCCAGTTGTGTCCAAGATGACCCAACAAAGTCATCTGAAATATGCACAAGGCCTGTAAGCCCTTGTTTTACTTCCTAGAAACCTCCGTATCACCACAGCCTTGATCATGGAATGTCATCCTAGAATGGGAGCAGAATTTGAAGTACTTGGAAGCTACAAATGGCTCAAATGCTGCAATTTGGCTTTTTGCAGTAGTCCCAGACTTTCCACACATGAAAGGCAGTCTTGTATTTTGTAAACATACTTCACATGCTTTTCACTCCACTGGAAGCCTCTGCTTGTGGATGGAACCTCATGGAAGATTTAATTGTCTCTTTACCTTCATCCTATAGAGAGGCCACAGGCTATTAAACCCATTGATGTTTTAGCTTTTCTTTATTTAAAGTCAACAAATAAGCAAACCACCCATATCCTATAGATGTAAGAAGCCCAATGGATTGCTAGTATTGTGAACAATTGAATAATGCCTCTCATCCTAATTGTTTGATATTCTTTTTCTAATTATTTTTATTAATGTATCCAACACTGTAATATTAAGACTGACTTGAAACTATACAAATATAACCTATTTGTCAGTTTAGTATACTACTGTGCTTCAGAGAGGGGCCCTTATTAATTGTGAGGTAAATGTGCAGATCTGTGCAACATTTGTGGTTTCTAGTGAATCATTCCAGGTGATGCCAGTACCATATAGAGTAGCTGAGACTATATCTAGGTCACTGGGTTGTTTTCTGGAGCACGTCAGATAAGCTTAAGTTTCTCATGAAAGAGGAAAATTAATGTTTCTTCACTCCAAGTGAGCACTCTAACAATCTTCTGTTTGCAGGTAGCTAGTACCCCATCCACTTGCACTCCTAAACTAAAGTAAAACTGTACTAAAATTGTGTTCAGGAGGCTGATCCCGTCCTACTCTTCAAGCTGTGTAATAGCTGCAAATAACAGATTGAATCATATTTGTGATACTCTCAGAATTATTCATGGTCACATGAATGATCAACTGAATGCTAACAAAGATTGTTAATACCTCAGTAGTTACAAAACAAAAGGCCTTTTCCCATCTTACACCAGAAAAATTGGAAGTTGTTATCAGGAAAATTTTTTCACATACTCCTCAAGTTAATGTAGTTTTGTCATCCAGTTTGTAATTCAATGTTGTCAAATACAGAAGGTGTAGAAAGAAATACCAAATTTGAAGGGAACTTTCATACCATTTCTCTGCTGTCCAAATGGGTCTTGTCCTTTATTTCTGTCACTATTTTTGTAGAATTATAGACATACTTTTTAGAACAATGGTATTTTATCAAGCTTTCTAGACAGAAAGTAGAAAGAATTCACTATACAGTTTCACTACAGTATTCAATTATGTTTGGAAGATGTTGCTATTAACCCATAATAACTAGATTAGAATATAATGAGACAATGGCACTATTAATTTTTTAAAAAATCATCTTCCTGGAGAACATGTGGGTAAAGTTCTCTGTACATTACAAATATGTGTGTTAAGCATGCAACCAGTTTGGATTGGGCAAAATCCATGAAAATGTTTTGTTAAGGCAAATTAGAGAACAGTAAACAGAGCAAGTTGTTTACATTTTTGCAGTAGTGAACAACTGTGGATGGTACAAGAGTTGCACACAACAGGGTAATGCAAAAACAGAACTTTCTCCTGAACTGAAAAAAGTACCAATACTTTGCCTTGTAAGCCCATTGTTAGTTAGGTATTAAAATCAGCCAAGCAGTATGAATAATCATAAGTGAACCAGATACATAGTTCTAAAATTTTTCATCCCCCACAAATGTTGTGTAAAATTTTTTTGTGTTTTAATTAGATAGAGGCAATAGAAAAAAAAGAAACCGACTGGATAGGCTATAGCTGAATGGAAATCTCATTTCTTCCAATATTTGAATTATTAGAGGGAGTCCCATCTGACAAGAAAAATTTAAAAGTGGGAAAAGAGAGAGGAAAGTGTTGGAGTGCTGTAAAATATTAGGGAGAAGATTTATCTTCTCATTTACTATTTTCAGTCATTCTGAGTATTACATAATGAGGTTATCTCTATATAACACTAGTCAACACAGAAATGGTGACACAAGACTAAAGGTGAGGAAGCAGCAGATGGTAGTACTGATGGAGGATTTTTCCAGGCTGTAAAAGGTGTCAGGAGAAAAGACTTCTACTGACTTGGAAATTTGTGAAGGGCAATTGCTAATGATGATGTCAGTGGTACACTTTCTGAGAATGAGGAAGACTTCAGCTTCTTGTCTGCTTTGGGTTAAAGGGGTAGACTACTAACTGACATCTGTTAGCATGTGTCAAAGGCAGACGAAAAGAGGAAAATGTGGAAAGGCTGACAAAACTTAGGGTATGTTGGAGAGCATAGATCTATGCTGTCTGAAAGTAAAAATTTTTGGGATGAAGTAGAGGTTAAGTTATGCATCAGTAGCCAAAAATAAAGTGGAAATTAAAAGATGAATTAAGAGGAAATAGTTGTTGCAGATCAAACCACTCAGCAAAGCGATCCTAAACTTTCTATTCGTGAAGAGCTGTGCATACATGCAGTGAGATAGAACAAGTACACAGTAAGTCAGAACTGAAGGTTTGGAGATCATATAAAAGTTCTATGAGGGAATGATTTCTGTAGGGCATTTGTTGAGTCTACTTTGTGTACTTAAATTTTTTATCTGAACCTCCTAATTGTCAAGTACAGCCTATATTTATGAGCTTTCTTCCTGACATTAAGTGGCATCCAGAGAGTTTGGGTACAAAACCAAATGGAACACCAAATGCTCTCAATAAAATGTAGTCCAGAAATTGAGCACAGGGTAGAAAAAAACACATTTATTTAATCTACATCTCTATCCAAAATCAAAAGCATTTAGTGTGCAACCATGTTTTCTCTAGAATAGTTGATTATACAGTTTAATTTAGTAATTCTGAAACACTGAGATAACAGTAATAAATGGGATGCTGTAGTGCCTTACTGTAAACTGAAAAATGATGGATTTATGATGTAAGAGATGCATATATACTGATGAAAGTACAACTTTCTAGAAAAGATACAATTCTAAGTGGACAGAACCAAAGAATATTAAATTAGGAACAAAATCTAAAAAAAAAAAAATTCAGCAAGAGAGGAGAGTATCAGCATACTAAATGCTGTGTTGAGGAAAGATAGGCACACAATCTACTTGGAAGCAGTAATTTGGAGTGACATGAAATGTCTTTTTATTAACTGTTCAAACACCACACCCAAACACAATTTAAAGGCAGGAAGTCAGTGTAAATGCTGAAATGTGAAAAGAGTCATAGGACTCTGGTAAGAAAAGATTACTATCTTGCTTTGCAGTGTGCCTTTCCAGGGACAAGGCATCTCCAGTAGCAGCTTTCACTTTATGATTTGAGGATAAATGCTATTTCATCTTTCTGGTTCTTTCTGTAGATTTCTAAAAAATCTACATAGGAATCTGTTCATGCTTGGTCAGCAGTCGCTCCTCAAGTACTTTGTAGATTGACCGTCTTCTCAGAAGATCATACTCTTGTCATAAAAGGACAAACTCTTACACTGGATGTTAATTTATTTAGAACTTTAGAAATCTAATTGTGCATTTTGTACTAGTTTAAGTGACTCAGAGTAAAGATAAGTTTTTGAAGCTGAAAGTAGGCAGAAAAACTCTCTTAGAAATTTTAATGTTGTGAGCTGCTATTCACTGTTGGATGCTCTTTTGCACTTTAAACATGTGTAAATGCCACTGCATGCTGTGATATGGCTTTGGTGTTACACCGGTTTAAATTATAACAGAGGTTAACTTGATACATTGCATGATTCTAAAAAGGGCTAGGAACAAAGGCTAGATCAGAATCTGAAAAGGTTAAAGGAGTTGCACAGACAGCACTGTTACAAAGGACATCTCAGGTCCATTAGCTGGAACACGCAGCAAGAGAATTTCCTGGGTTCACGAGACTCAAAAGGTGCTAATTTGCATACTCCAATTTGTCCCAGTCATAGCAAATGCATCAGATTGACTCCATAAGGGCAGGGCTTTCAATCTGGAGTTATGGCAAAGGTACAGCATCCGAGCTCTTGCTGCCCAAGGGGTTATATGCTAAAAGGAGACTGGGGGAGGTGTGGGAAACAGCAAATTATTTTGCAATTGGAGCTTGGAGCAGTACACTTAAACCTGCATTTTATGTGGAGACTATATATATAGAAGCGTGCAGTTTCATTTAATAAAAAAATATTTGATCTGAGTAGGACATGTACACATACAGTACTGTGCCATTTAATTCCTGAGAAAGTATTTGAAGAAAATGACATATCTCAGCACTGTTTGTTGACCATTTTGTTGTCACCTGCTGAGTGTTGTCATTTCCATAGCCAGTGGGCTGTATTGAATCAAACAGAGGGAATAGATCATTAAAAGAAATGAGGGAGTTTCTGCAGTCTGTAGAAGCTGAAGGAGGATTTTTTTTCTTCAGGTACATCAACAGAACTCTAATGGAGTCTGCATTCAGCTATGATTTGGGGTTTTGCCCTATATTTCTCTGGAGTAAGGTGGCTTGAAAAGTATAGACAGCATAAACTAATGTATGTGCTCACCAGAAGGAGTTATACCTTCTATGGTGTTTGTAAAGGGAGAGGTGAGGGCAGTAAGTGTCCTCATTTCAGAAAACTTTTTTCACTTTTTTTCAATCACAGCATTCATCAAGAAAGGAAAAGTGTGTTGAATTTATATAAATAAATAAAAATGGGGAAAAGTATATTTTGTGGGCATGCTGAGCAAGTTAACTGACATTTTTCTTCACTTTTTTGAAAACATTGATGACAGTTTCAAAGATTTCAAATATTTCTCATTTCAGGTCTTATTAAAAATACACTAGAAATAGGCTTTAAACACAATTTGTACTCCTCTGCAATGGCTGTGAAGGACAGCACTGTGTGCCCTCTTTTTACCTGGGAGCTGGAAAAGGGTAGGGTTTTAGTCTGCATACAGAAAACCCTTAAATGGAGCGTGGACAGATGAGATTCAGGTGAATGCTATTGTTTAAGGCTGCTTTTAACTCTGAGTTATTTCATCATATCAGGTATTTGCTAGTCCCTTTTTGTTTATTTGTTTGTTTCCAAATGTGAGGTCTAAATAAGTAAAAAATTAAATATTGACATGGAAGCTTTGTGTTCAAACTTCCCCAATGCTATAAAAACTGAAGACGTAATTCTGTTTTTCCTGGATTTACTTGGAAAGTGCAACCGCTTTTACAGACTTTTAAGTACATAACATTTAAAGGAATACAAATATTGTTGAAATAAATGAGTCGGGCTTGCAGAGCATGCTCTCTGTTCTGAAGTATATTATCTTAAAAGTTGATTAAATGGTTGTTTCTATTAGTTGCTGCTAAAATGTCATTGCATTAGAATTTCTACCTGTACAGAAATTAAAAAAGGAACTATGGAAAAAAATATAATATTTCCACGAGTGAAGTAGTTATGTGTAATTACCTGATATCACATTTAGGCCCACGTGCACACACAAACGTAATAAGGTCACAAAAGCTGCAAACTGGGGCTGGACTGTCTTCATTAATTATGCACAGCACTCAGCCAATGAATTTTCTTCTTTTAGATTTCTTCCATTTTAAGGAGATTCTTATTTAGATATGTACCATTTTAGATACTATGCAACTATATCTCTTTGGTAGTGTCTCACAGAATTCAGATTTGATTTAATGCATTGTAAATTGTTTCCTACGTATTTATTATGGCTAGTGATTTAAAGTGTGTATCATTGGCTTGCTTTGCACTTAGTATTTGTTATTCTATTCTTCCCTTCAGTTGTATCTTCTGCTCAACATAAAGATTTTAATCTTTATTATTTCATTCTTTTGGGATTTTTAGCACAGAGGTGGTGGATTATCTGCATTTAATGCACACTTTAAGGAGAAAGAAAATTCTGTGATGGGTGTATGTTGGTGTCTAGAGTTCAGAAGTCCTCCTTACAATTCAGGAGAGTCCTGCAGTAGAGAACAGTTGTTATAGCGGACACCTTTGCTGTAGGAGCAGTCTCCTAGCCAATTGATAGAGCCACGTAGCTTTTTGCTATTCCAAAAAGAACATTAGGTGGTAAGATTCGAAGGAACACACTAACAGTATGGGACTGGTCAACTTTCTTCAGATTATCAGCAAATGCTTCTTAGTCCACAGTATGAAAAAGTGTTATTTTTATTGAAAATTAATGAAAAAAGCTAGAGTTTGAGTGGAGCCCTAATATGTAACAGACATGTAGTAGAGAATCTCAGATTTCCTCTATACAGTCTTGAAGAAGGTCATCTACAGGTGAAATTTAAATTAAAGTCTGGACTCAGTGTGTCAGTATTCAAAGCAACTAAAATTTTACACAAAAATGTGTTTCAATTGTGGTTTAGAATTTCAAGGCTTAATTATATAAAGTATATGGTTAGCAGGCAATTCTGGAAATAAGAGCAAGCCATCTGTTAATTCTGAGAAAAAAAACTTTGGGACTTGAAAAGTATAATTGAAAGACTGTCCTGCTAAACTTGCTGTCTCTTTTTTTGTTCTCTCAAATAATTTTTACATTTACATGTCTGAAACAGTAATGATCAAGGCAGTGTTTTTCATCCTTTAAAAATTATGTAGTCAAGCAAAATCAATGATTTTGCTAATATGATTCTCCCTTTGAATAAAAAGTACTAAATAGTCTAAACATAAATAATATTTATCAGAATGTATATAAGAAGGTAGGAAACAGTTCAAATTTTCAGAGATATATAAAGTTGTAGAGTTGTTGTATTAGTCTATCAAAGCAAGAAAAAATACTTGGTTTTGTTTATTTTAAACCCAAGCTTAACATCCTCAAAACATTGCATTTAATTTCTTGTCGTTATTAATTTTTATGCTTTGCAGCTGGCACAAACAAATAATAGAGTATTTTAGTTAAACACCTAGTTGTAGGCTCCTAAAGCTGTGCCTGTGAAAGACTGAACATGTATGTCGTCTGGCTAGCAGAAGATAATTCACCTTCCCATACAAAGGCCTGCTCTTGTCACTGGCATTGCATTGAGGGCATTGTAGGGAATCTTATTTGTGTCTGCTTAGGATTCCACATATTTGCATTTTAGGCTGCATATTAGGCCACATAAGGTTGGGCAAATGCTGTAAGAGAGGAAGGGGGTTGCTGCATGTCTAGTCCTTGCACATTTAGGCTACTGAGTTTGTACTGCCCCCCACAATTCCAGTTCTTGCCAAGGCCAATTAGCAGCATTTGGCTTTCATTCTACAAAAGTTCCCCCAACTCCCAGATAGATTATTCCTGATGAGGGTATAAATTATCTACGTGTAGGAGGCTTGGCATGAAGTGATTGTAGCTGCTGTTGCTGGATATAGGAGTGCATATACCATTGAGCCTTGTTTCAGAATGAGATTCAGTGACCTCCCTCATGGATAGGCTCTGGTTTTGGTAGACTCCAAGTTTAAACAGAAACTAGTCTTTCCTATTTCTTACCTAAGGAAATGGTTGATATTTCTTAATATGTGGGTATTATCAATGTTTGTTCACAAGTACTTAGGTCAATAGTTTTCATTCTCAAGGGATAAAAACTCTCTTTTTCAGAGCAACTAAAGAAGAACAGTAGCAACAGCAGAGCAGAGCATTTTACTTAAAGAGCATTTTATTTATTTTAGTTTCAAGAATGTGCCTGCCAGGGTGACACATGCAAATATCTAAGTAGGTGTCAATAGCATTTTGGAAAATTTTTACATAGGTTTTGTTTGTTGTTTTATTTTTTTTACTGTTACAGAGCATTTTAATGATGTGTGTTTTCCACTTCGTAAAAATGTCTTTGTGGTCATTCAAATCTTACACTTGCAATTCCTGGCAGTATATCTAGCAATAAAAAAATTGTTTAGGATTAAAATGTAATGGATGGTATCAGCATAACTTCCTAGCCACTAGACAGGAAATTAACATTTACACATTGTACAGATTCGCTGCACCTGCAAGATTTCATCGTCTATGCCGAAATCACCAGGAATGGTAGAAATACTGGAATTAGATGTGTAGTGGCCCATGAAAGCATTAAGGGATGCATACTATGCTCAGATAGCACTCTTTAATAGAGAGGAACTACTGAGTAATCCACAAAACTTGACTACAGGGCAGCAGCAGGCTGACCCACAGCAGACAGACAATCAGGTTTATCAGCAAAGCCAGAAGTAGAGCCAGAAAAGGAAAGCTGACATCCAGATGCCAGTGATACAGGCATCCTACCCAGACTTGGGCATATGGGTCCCGCATCTGTCAGTGTTACACCAGCAGTTGGCTCCCAACCTGGAGCAGATTCTCTATTCCCAGTGAGTTAGAGATCCCAGCCAGCACAGTCACTGAATAGATAAGCCAAGTCTTCTGAAGCAGTGCTGTTATATTTGAAAGGCCAATTTAGGTCGAAAGAAGTCCTGTGAGACTGTATGAGGGCTCTTTCCATTCATGGCAAGATTGTGATGCATAAGGCTTTTTCTGCTTATGCAGGCATGTAAAAAGCAGCAGCACAGTGAGGAAATGAGAGTATTATTTAAATGCCAAAAGAAAAAGAATATATCTGAAAAGACTGGAACTTACAGGTGGTTTTTTTCTTATGTGGAGAAGCAACTTTGTTAATATTTACCCGATCATTCTCCTGGGAGAATTGGTATGGGTTCCTGAGTCAGCCTTGGTCTCCAGAAACCCTGAAATAACTTCTCTTTATTAAAGAAGTTCTCTTCCCATACTGTCTCAGTTTCATAAACTCTAGGAAGGCTAAATCTGTTCAAGCCACACTGAGGAATCTCAGAGAGTGAGAAAATCCCATAAAAGAGATAAGGGCTTCTGCCTCCTCTCTCCCCCATTATTTTCTCCTTCAGCAATTCAATAATAATAATAAAAAATATTTCTTAATCCCATGCTACTTTTCACTTGTTTAAGCTAGTGGGAGGGCCATCTTCCAAAGAGTTTGAAATAGAAGAATGAACACTTGACAGCAAGAAGCATCAAGGATGCTCTAGGACTAACAAATGTAGCATTAGACTCCTTTACATGATGAAGCTGTCAAAGAACTTGGAAACTACACGTAAACCATCCTCTTTAATTGCCTGTAATTTCCTTCAGGGGTAGATGTATACATGATTGGAACATTAATTTATTGCCTGACTTAGATCCTTACACTAAATTCCCTGTAAGCATTATGTGGTCAAAATGCCAGAGATGAATTTACCCTTGATTAGTCTAGATAGATATTTCCTCACAGAGAGAGAGGAGTAAGCTGTGAACATGGACAGATGCTGTTTTTATCAGCTCTCCTGCACAGCTTTGCTGGAATATTTTTATTTTGAAAATTTCTGGTCAGGTCTTTCTAACGTAGAATTCATATGGCGTTCTTGGCATTCTTGGGAGCTGATCTTCTAAGTCTAGAAGGCTGTAGAAGTCTTTGTTCTAAAAAGAGAATGGTACTGGAAGGATTGCTAACAGTGCAGCATGTACCTCATAGTTCTTTAAATAAAAGTGGTTGTCCTTTAAAATAAGTAGTAAATAATTCTTAATTCATTAAGCTAGTGCATAAAAATGTTAGTCATTTGAAACTAATATGGCCTAATGCTTCTACCTTGAGGATTTCATTTCATTTTAGCAATTATGTACTTCTACAATGCTATTAATAAAAAACCAGGAATACTTCTCTTAAAGGTGTGACTTTATGCAGTGTGTTTTCCATTATAGCCAGTGCCAATATTGATTGGCAGAAGAAAAGTGTAGGGTTTGTTTTAAAAGGGAAATGTTTCAAAATAAAAAAAAAATCAGAAAGGTAAGAGAAAGAGAAGGCACAATGCCCTTTTTTATTGTGTTAACCCACTGAAACACAATTATGTCTTTATAAACTTCTCTTGAGCTAAAAAAAGACATTAAAAAAAAGAAACTAGTTTACTTTTTTTATACAATAGACTTTCTTTGTGTTTCAGTTTGTCATTACTATATGTCATACTTTGAATATTAGTTATTTGATTGTCCTGCTGTAATTTATGACATACAGTTTTAGAGATGCTGAAGGTGTCTGTCACCATGATCTTTCTTATAAAACATTTTATGTATTACATAAGAAATAAACACTTTATTAGGGAAAAGAGGGTAAATAAACCCATGGAGTTAATTCTCCAGAAAAATCTCTTGTTGGAAAGAATTGAGATGTTTAAAAAATGGTATCTGCTGTTATTTTGTTGGTTGTGCTCTTTCATTAAACTCAATCCTGATTTTTCTTACTACAGGCAAATCGTATATCTTCTAGCAGAAACACTTCATTTAACTGTGTTATGTCTGGGGCATGCAGAAGGCTAACTAGAAATAGAAGGCATTTCACAGCTGTGAAATACAGCTTTTGTTGTGAGTTACCTGTTAGAGTAAGTTTTCTCACTTTCGTGACTACAGCAGAAGCACAGAAATTAATCCTAATTGTTCAGAACTGGATTTTGTGAGTGTCCCCCACATAGTAGCACATCAAAAGAGCTCAAACTAACATTCATTATATGGGAATAATTTAAAGGGTAGGGAAATAATGTGGAATTCGGCAAGCATTGAAGACAGTTATATAAAGATACACGCTTTCCTTTATGACCAAAATTGTAGGTTTGTGATCGATCTGCGTAACCTCCCCACTACAAAAGATCCTAAAGTGGAATCATGAGTAACCCATGGGGCAATGTTCTTATTTCACTCTGATGTTCTGATTTTTCCCTAAATACTTGGAAATATTGCTGCAAAGCTAAACCTTAAGGTCACATGTGATAAAATTTTAACTAATCATCTGAAGTCAAATTCCTCCCTGAACTTTATGCTGCAGGAACCACATTATATAGTTAATGGTATTTAAAAATTCAGTCCAGAAAAAGATGAGAACACCTAGCACAGTAAATTAAGGTAGTGAACACTCAAAACACAGATTTTCTGCTAATAGCTGTAGTTTTTATAATACAATACGAAGACCAAGATCTTGCAATGAACAGATTATCAGAATAAAGTCAGCTGAACAACAAACCCAGATGTATTCCTCTTTGAAATTGAAAAAATACATAATGACTGCAATGACATTTTAATAGACTTTACTTAAGCTGTTCATATGTATATAACTGAAATTTTACTCTGAAAGAAAAAACACTTTTTCAATTGTATAAGAGAGTAAAAAGGTGGAAATTCAGAACATATTTTGAGGCAGACCTTTTCAGGATACAGAACTGATTGAATGTATGAGAATGTGTTTCAATGTTAGCCTTAAACTCTAGAAGTGCTATATTTTTTTAGTAAAAAAGCAAAAGTTCTCAAATAGAAAAAAATTGAACCCCTCAACATAACCTTTGAGTCTTACAAGCTTTACTATTTTAGAAAAGTATAAGCTGCCAAATGTCATAAGACCTTTTCCCTCTGAAATTTATGACACCTTCTAAGTGGAAGTTTACTTCTCTGACTTCTAATGCTTTGTTAAGAAGCAGGAAATGTCATCCACTGTGTGGTCCTCAAAAGTGCAAGCAGTCTAGTCCTGTGGATCCTCTGACTCTTTTTAGAACTGTTTAATCCACTGACTTCCATGAAAACTCCTGATTTATGTCACTGTTAATGAACCAGAACTGAAAACTTTGCACTCCTAAGAGCACATATTGTCCATCTGGCCAATCACCTATAATAAATTTGTTTGGAATTGTGTGCTGTGCTTAAGTTTACCTCTACACCTAAGTTTATGATTGAGTTAAAAGGTGGTTAAATGATTCTCTTAATAGGTGCATGTAACCAGAAACAAAAGATTATGATAATAATTAAAGAAATAGTATCCACGACTGAATTCCATGACCTGCTGAGGGAAAATGACCGAATATATTGTGGTATTGCAAAAGCTTTTGTAGATCATTGTAACTGCTTTAATCATAAGTAGAAAGATTTCGTCCTTCAAATTAAGTATCTCTTTTATTAATAGTTCCCTGTCAGTATAACAAAAAGATTCATTAAGATTTGTTTATTTCAAGATAATTTTCTTGTTTTATTTTGTGCTAGCATATATTACTCTGATTTCTGCTTTTAAGGAGAGAGTTATTTGCTGTTTAACTCTTTTTCTTCCCTTTATAGTCTTTGATGATGATGTATTTTGACTTCTGGTCATGTGATGATCTTACGTAACCACTCAGCCATTTGAGATAGGACATTTTCTAATTATACTAATAGCTAATTATACTACAGCTAAACCGTTCTAGATTGATTGGAGTTGAAAAATACCTGCCTGTTGTCATCACAAGGTTTTGGGTTGATTTTTTTTTTTTTTTTTGGTAATTAAGGAAGAAGCAGTATCAGCATCTATCGAAAATGTCACACAACTTTTTGATACCATTCTCCTTATACTGCTTTTTCCAGATAGCTTTGCAATCTAGAATACAGATTCAGCAAAGAAAATTTCCTTGATGGTGGAATTATTTTGGGGTGGTTGGGGTTTTTTCAATTTAATCATTTTTGCTAGCTTCTGTGTTTTGAAACCTGGAATATTGCAACTTGGAGTGCTAGAATAATGGTGCCATTGAAAGAGATGGTTTAAGTATTTAAGTCTGGCTACAGTCTTTCTCAAATACCTTTAGCTGGTCACATATTTCTTGGGTAACCAACCTATAAAAAGCCTGAAATAAATTCTTAAGTCAGTAATCACATGTTTTAATGTCCTTTTCTAGAATCTAGCCTTATCTTTTAGAAGATAACTATGAAAAGACTGAAATCCAAAGTGTCCTGTAATGTAGGATTTCCCCAGGAAGCAATTCATATACTGAAAATATCATGAGTATCAGGGGAGAAAGAATATAATGGATTCATTGAGAACAATTGTGTCTATATTGCCTAGACTGTCAGGTAAAGATCTCTAATATTTGCATTAATACTTATTTACTTCCAGTGGAGATTCAGGGTTGAGTTCTGGGACCAAATATTACCATCCTTCTTCAGAATTGTCTCTTAATCAAAACTGGCTTGTGTCCTTTTTAAAACACTTTCTAAACATAATTTCTAAAAGTAATGATTGTCTATAAACATTGCCAGTTTCCTCTCTGAGAAAGTCACCTAGCTGAGACTCCCTATTTCTGTTGACACTATGAAACTTATATGGTTCCATTGGTTAGTTGCCATGGCATTCTTCTTTGTGTGTCACTGTCTGCAACTAAGCTATGATGCATTGATGGATTATTTTAATTCAGACTGTCCATGGTGTAAATGATTGCTTTAGTTAAAGAAGGAATATTATTAAACACAACTTAATACTTTAGAAAGCCATTCTTCAAAGAACATTTTTAATATTTTTTTCACATTTTAAGATTTTTAAAAAACAGTAGGTTTTCCTAGGGGAAATGAGATGTCTTTGTAACAAGTCTGAGATATTTATCCATGGGACTTAAAATAATGTAAAAATATATTATGATAAGGTGAATGGAAACTTTCAGCCCCTTTTACAATGCTAGCAGTAGAATAAGTAGTCCTCATGGGAAAGAAAGGGTAAATCTCAATAAAACATAGTAGTAAATTTGAAAAATAAAACAAAGGATTGGCAAAAGCTTCCCAGTGAAATGCACAGACCAAAGTTCTTCATATTTGGAAGAATCATTGCTTGTTTTATAACAAGTGGTTTTGAAGCTGATGAGTGTACCATTTTAGCAGTAATTGCTAAAGATGTCCTATATAGGAACACCTGTAGTTAGAATAATTACAGTGCAGTTGTTGGTTGTATCTGTTTCTCTAGAAACTCTGATCTTGCCATGACCCAGAATCATGAATGGCCATCTGAATTACATGTATCAGTCTCCATTGAAATATAAAGCTACAGCTAAATTCTCTAGAATTGAACTGAGATATAATTAACTTTTTCATTTGAGCTAAAGAAAAGAAATTGTAAAATTGCACTGTATTTTTTACTTAGGTTGGCAGTGCCTTCTCTCCAGTCAGATATAGATTACTTCTATTGACATAAATGTATTATATCAGACATCCATTCATGGGGAATTTAGGGTATCACCCTAAATTCATCTTGGCGAGCTGATGCAAACAAATACTGACCAGGAATTCCAGAGGCTCAAAACCTGGATTCATGGAACTTGAACTGAAAGTCTCAGTTCTAGGAGACGTAAGCCCTTGCTACATCTTAATGTGGCTATTGTCTCATTATCTGGTGAGAAAATAAACCATACTGCATTACCCACTGAGAAGAAATTCAGAGTGGATTTTTAGAAACAGTTCCACAATACTATGTAAAAATATGTGTCTTGCATTATATACAAATTGTGCGTTCAAGGGGGGACATTGCAGTTAGAAAGATACAATCTGTGAGGTCTGTTTTGTCTTCATGACCAAATTGGTGAGAATCAAATGTACTCCTTGAGGATAATTAAAGTTGGGCAGTATGTGTGTGAGATGGTGCTGAAGAGGATGTAAGGAGTTTTTCACTAATTTTTTAGGCCAGGAGGTGGGTTACATGGGAATAATTAGACATCACTTTTTTTTTTTTCCTGTGAACCAAGATCAGACATAATGATAGTTTTTATCTCTCTGGATCATGAGTTTTTCTCATTTTTCCTTTTAAAAGCTTCCTTTTTGAGATCCCATTGAAATCAGTCCAGTTTCCTTGTTTGACATCTGTGAAAGGTTATTAAGAGCTAATAAAGATTTGAAAAATGTGAATGAGCTAATATGAGACCATCAGTGAACTAGTTTGGGCTTATTCAGACACAACGGATGTGAAGGACAGTCCCAGAAACACAGCTGGCAGTTAAAGATTTTGCAAACATAGACTGGCTTATTTTGTTTGGCAGGAGAAACTGCTGGGATTCTGAAGTACAAAACTACTTTTTTGCTTCAGACTGTTTGCCAAAACAGTTTCAGGGACATCATATGAGTAAGAAGTGTGAGACTTGTAGTTAGTGATATGTTTTCAAGTGAAAGAAACTAAAATTGCATGCTGACAGCAATCAGGTCTACATGTGTTAATGAGGGGAAAGGTTTCTGCTATTCTCTCTCTATCTCAATAACCATCCCCAAGGGCTTTGCAAAAAGCTTTCAGTGTTATTTTGTGTTGTACACCTACCAGGCTATTGTCTTGACCGTGCATCTGGTGTCAACCCTAATTCCTTCACCCAGAGGAAATCCTTCTCCAGTATTTCCTAGTGGGAGAAAAGGGCATTTTAAGCTTTGCCCCACTGAACAGAACAGACTGCACACATCATGTATCATCTTCCTGTGCCTCTTTTTCTTTTCTTCCCCTTGAGGAGGTCTCATGTTAGTTTCTTAGACCCAGTGAAGGGGATTCTTACTAGTTTCACCTTGTTGGCTTTTTCTGATTAACAAAACCAATACTTTCATCAAAATTTGGGCCAGCTAGTTACCTATGATTACAGATAATGAGATGGTGTAAATGAAGCAACAAACTTAAGGCAATTTATGTCACCTGTGATTCTGGCCTTTAAACTGTGAATTTGTTAAGCTGTTGGAAACATCCGGATGAGAAAGGTGAGTCCATCCCATCAGACTACATGCCATATTTTTCATAATAGTATTAGATATATTTTTCAGTTTCAGTTGCAAACGTTTATTTACTCATAGACTCAAATTGAGTTAATTTTGGGGATTGCAGTTGAATTATTGTGGATCAGGCTGTTACACAGCGAAAGAAGGGACCATTTCCACTGCAGTAACATTGTTGGAGCCCTGAGGCTGTTGACTCAGCTCATGATATATTGTACTGTTAGTGTTTCAGCTCTCTCACAGGGGATTGCTGGTCCTACTTTGAGGTCAGGAGTTAACTACTTGTATTTTAGCAGTGTACTGATATCAATATGGCTCCTATGGAAACCTTACTTGACGTCATTTTTGGATCTTTGCTACTGTAGCTAAGCTTTAGTAAAAGTCAATAAGAACATTAGATTGTTGTCTGTATTATTACTTGCCACTTCCTGCCAGCAATCTACCAATTCATTAGCAGAGAGTTTTGGAAATCTCACTTGATTATTTATGCAGTCAATAGCAAGGCTTGTCTGCATTCATAATTGTTTGATTTTATGGCCTCTTCTTTAAACAAACATTGTCTATGGTAATGTGATGCCCTGATGGATGGGAAAGGTTTTGTCTGTGAATATCATTTAGATAATTAAAAATGACAGATGAAATCGCCTGCTGTCTTGACCTGTACTTTGTTCCCTCAGTGATGCTGAAGAGATGCTGATTGCTGTCAATCAAAACCCATTGGAGGTTTGTAAATTCTGGCTGCTGTGAACTCTGACCTCGAGTGTTGATCTGAAATAGATAATAACCTTGAAATTCTATTAGAATTTAAAAACTGTTCCACCAAAGGGGCACACTATATATTTTTTTCTTAAGAACATGATTACTGAATGTCGTTGTTTACTCCACACAATCTAGGAAACAAAAGTGTTATATTTAACCAAAATTAATAGTACAAATCAGAACTAAAACCTTAAAAAATAAAATCATCTCTTCCTGCTTCTGTTTAAAGGCTGCAAACCATCTTTAGAAAAAATCCCATTTCACACTGCATAATGGGGTCCAAACAATGTTTGGATTCTCTTTATTGATCCTAAAGCTCATGATGTTGTCCTGACTTAATGACCTGTTCTGGCTGTCCATCTATCTCATTTTCTCATTTCCTCTATGATTAGTCTTTGAGACACTTTTTTCATTATTTATTTAACAATAGTTCTCTTCTTAAGAACCAGCAGGAAAAGCACCAGCTAGAATATTTAAGATGCGGAAAGCCCAGGCAGGAATGCACAAAGTTCTGAACGAACAAGTGCCTTGAAACCTGGGTCAAGAGATCAGGTGCATAAAGGGCAGTCATCATGAGATTTTTTTTTTTTTCATTACCTAGAAACTCCTGGGATAATAATAACAAGTCATACTGTTTGTTTTGAGATTTGGGGTGGGGTGGGGTATTTTTGTTTTTCATGAAACAAGGGAGTAAAAGCATTTTTAGATTATATTTTGATATAATCAATGTTTTAGAGGTTTAAATTTACTGGGAATAGTAATTGTCAAACTTTGGGAAATTAAACACTCATGGTTTTACGTGTTTGTCCTAATAAGAAAAATCAAACAAACGTAAAATAAGTGCTTTAGGCTTTAGTAATTCTTATTTTACAAGAAAACAAATTATAATTAGGATACTCCAGCTAGTTTTTAAGTATATATTCTTAATGAGGTGGTTGTACTTACTTGATTTATTCCAGTAAGGGAAGCAACTAAACACGATCTCTGAAAAAGTAGTTGATAAAATTGCTTTCTTTGTCTTTGGAATTTAATGTGAAATTCCAGTAGGGCTGGTTTAATAAGTAGGATTTTCCATAACAGTCTTGGCTTAGTGCAGAAAAAGTAATTTAGACATTTTCTCATAGGTGAGGAAAAAAATTACATCCGAATATTACAATCCAGAATGAATTGTAAGGGACCCACTTGCATCTGCAAAACAATTTAGGAACAGTTCAAATTTTGTTTTGAGTGAGCATATAATTTCTTCCCTGAACAGAAGCCAGTGAATATATGACACCCTTTTAATTTTCTGACTTACTTCCATTTGTTAAAAAAGGACAGGTGAAAGTCAGTGTCTGTGTAAGTGGGGCCAAATACTTTCAGCTCATAGGTGTGTTTTGCAAGTTTCTTGCAGGTTGTTAATAAGGCTTTCTAGGAGCTGATGACCCTTCTGTAATAGTCCTAGGACTTTTTTAAAGGCTGTGAGGCATACCAAACTGGCAAAAGGGTTTGCTATCTGGACAATTGTGAACAACAATAGAAGCCTTGAGAGCTTCTTTTGTGACTTTCATTATCTGAAGCTTGGAAGGTGCTGTTTTAAGTAGTTTAAACTGCTATTGTTTAAATATGTTTATAGTTTTCCTTGTTAGAAGTCTTAGTAGTATTATAGGATTAGTTGAAAATAAATTAGGAAAAGCATGAAGAAGGTGAGACTGAGTGAATGGAAAATAGTTTCTTTCAAAAACTCTCAAGCATTGTTGTACTCTGAATTTAGATACACTGGAACTTAGGTTTGGATTTATTAGCATATTCATAGAAGAGATATCTCTTTGCAAGTAAGTTTATTTTACCAGTTGGATCCTGGCTGTGATTTACAATATCTTCTTGTCTATAAACACGCCTGTGGTTTAAATAAGTGCTGATTATGTAAGATTTGTAGTAAATGTGTAGTGGAGTAAATCTGTAAAATATTACAAGTAATTTGCCACAGAATGTATCCCATCCATTTTTTGCAAATGGGATTTTATTACTAAAGTGTCATTCCTAGACAGAGCAAGAAAATATTGGCTGTTGATTTTGAGGAGATTAAGGTGGTCTAAAATTACTGAATCTGATTTAAAGTGCATAGGCTGAACATCTATGAGTATAAAGTGAGATTTCTTTTAATTCAAAAGGGCTCCTAAGGTTATTTTGCTACAATATGAAAATGAATTGTGACAATACAGGCCTGATTAAAAGCATCCCAGGCTGTCCCACTGTGACAATTAGCTCCCAATTGTTAAACCATTTGTTTATTTAGAGCATTAAGACCTGGTGCTGTCTTGACTTGCAACTGGAAATGGATTGCTACCAAGGTTGGTTATGAACACAAAGGACTCTCAATAAAGTGTTTATTGGACAAGAATAACCACACATTTCAAACTAATTTAATTGAGTCACCTCTAGCATACTCCAAGAGAGTTATTAAAAAGACATCTGTAACAGGTGGTTCACTTAGTCTAATAGAAATTTGTTTTCAATGTTCGTGAAACTTTAAGCTCTTCTCCAGGGACCATAAAGCAGTAGGCAACATAAGAAAATGATCCAGGAATTAAAAAGGTGTTTGTTAACTCTCTTGACTTTTTGTACATACACAGGTTAAATTGTACTCTGTCCCACTGAGAAACACACAGAGGTGTTCTGTGCATAGCTGTCCATATCCATAGCTTCTTGATTAAGAAGCTGGAGTGAGAATTTGTTAGGGGTGGATTTTTAATACAAAATATTCCCTGGAAAACCTGATCACATAGACACTTCTCCTGAAAACAGTGAAAACACACTTGCTTCTACCAGACAGTGTTTTGCTGGGTAACAATTATCAATCTCAGGGTGGAAATTCTTTCCGGAATAAAGAAATGCTCCCTTTTTTCTGGGCATTGGGGTGTGCTTCTGCTTCAAAACATAGTTGACTGCTGTACTAATGTGGATACAAAGAGATCTGAAACTTTATGGAGCTAGAAATGCTTGTATGTGTGTCGTTACCATCTTTGCTGCTTGATAATGAATGCATCAAAAGAATAGATGTAAATAATATTTCAGCATGTCTTAGATAAATACTTTATGTCCACAGGTTTTGTAATTTAAAAAAAAAAAGTAAGCATGTACTATAAGTGTTCCCAAATAAGTTTATTTGTTTAGGAGCATTCAAAACTGTATGTGAAAGTTGCAGTGATTTAAAATATATAGATAGATGGGTTTGAATTATTGTATTACTTGTATGAGTCTTTTTCTTCTTCTTGAATACCAAGAGAAGATAGTAAAAAAGGTTAAAATTGTTGTTTGTGTTCATGATTTACAAACAGACAGTGTGCTAGGCACTGTACATAAAAACTTAAATACACTATCTTTTTGGAGGAACTGAATTCATTTTCTTCTAAATGAAGAATTAATAGTACCTGAGATATAGGCATTGCTGGTTGATTCTAAGCTGGTGTATTGTAAATTTATTTCATAACTTAGGCCCTGGAAAATACAGCAACACAATGCATCACTGATACAAGAACGATAGATTTAGAAAATGTTTAGTGAGAGTATTCCACCTAGACCAGTAGGAACACCTGCTTCTATTATTCAATCACTGATAAAATGGTAAATAGCTTATGTCAGTCATGCAGCTTGCATAAAGCTACATAGTTTGTCTGTAGGTTTGGGCTTTTTTTCTTTTTTTTTTACTTCTATGTGTTTTGTATTCAATTTCTTTGTTAACTGACACCTTAGAATTATAGGATCATAAATGGACACTGACACTATTTTTATCTTTCTTCATGTTATCTGTCTTGCAAATGCAGCTCTGCCTGTCAGACTTGGAAAGAAAAAGGATGTTAAAGCTATAAATTGTTGCTTTTAAATAGCAGGGCGGAACCCACATGTTCTATTTGGTCCCAGGCTTTTTTAACTAATAAGGTGGCTGTTCTTCCCCTCAAATCTGTGAGAATAAGTACTTTGATATTTGCATCCTCCTGAATACTTCTTGCTCCCAGTTTCATTAACTGTTATGCAAACAGGAGAAATAACATCACTACAACTTTATTTATATGATCTGATGTAATGGCAATCATATTCATTTCAATGTACTACCCAAAATAATATTCATCTGGGGAAAGATGACCTCATCTGCACGTGGAGGATAGATTTTTTCAGTGATAGATTTTAGATAAGACAGCTGTAAAGATTAGAGCTTCTAAAAAGTTTGAACACTTTCCAGAAAACAATTTGTTCCTGGGTTTCATAGGTCTTTTCTGGGCCCATTGTAATACTGCTCTTTCAGAATGGCAAGGGTATTTCATTTCAGCTGAGTGGTATTAAATAATTAAATGATCCCTAGGTGATATTAGCTAATCCCCATGATGGCAGGCTGCCATCATGTGTGTACCATGCAGTCCAGCCTCGTGATATCCTATTGTACTACATTTTTTGAAGGAAACAGTGGAAACAGCACTTCTAAGCAAACTCTGAATCAATTTCAAAATCAGCTTGTAATAGGTAGGTATGAAATATCTACTTCTCCCTGTACTTAGCAGACCTAAACATTTGATGTTATAGAATTTGTTTCTCCTTTATTCAAATTTAGCAGCTTTTAACACTTATGTTGTTTCAAAGAGGGACTGAGTATTCTGCATTACTAAAACCCCATGGCTGAAGAAGTATCATGCTTTTTTCTACTGAAGTTTCATTCACTTTGCAGCAAATATATATTTTTGGAGGAAAAAAATTTCTATTGCCTTGTATTACCTGTGCTACTGGCAATTCTATGTCAGGCTGTCAAAATAATGATTGACCAGATATTTAAATTTTGAGTAGAACTGTCGGAGAGAAGTACTCAAATGTCATCAAGAATTTGTCACTATTCTCTTCCAGAACAATTCAAAATATTATCAGCTCTCATTCTAATAAAATACTAAGGTTGTAACACTATAAAAGCAACAACTGAACATACTGCAGTGGGAACCCTGAAAACAGACAGTCTGGCTGAGGGACAAAGAGAAGTGCTAGTAGCAGTAGACCATAACCAACATAACAGCTTTCCGTAGAGCACCAGCTATCTCGTGTTGTCAGCAATATAGTTAGTCTTTCAACACATGTTCCTGAGTTCAAGTGTCAGGTTTTCAACCCCAAATTTGACTTGCATGTTATTGCATGAAGTTGAATCATCTTCATTTTTTTTTCCTACTAAAAACGGCCAGGAACCTTAAAAGCTACTATTAAAAAAATAGTAAGTGAGTTAGAAAGTCAATTACCAGAAGCTGAAGCAATATTGGATTTATGGCTTTCTGCACAACCTTAATTTGTTCCTCTTGCATTTATGTTTTATGATAAAGTCTTCAACCACATGATCACACACTGTTTTATACTTGTGTTCTCTGCATTATTCAATATGCACAAAAAACAAGGTCCTGAAGAGGAGTTGTGGCTATGTAAAGATAACACAGGGGATTTTTCTGTTATTATTATTTTCTCTAGTAATGGAATTACATAGAGGAAAAAATCATGGAGTTTCAGGAAGAAAAAGATTGGTCTCATGTACAGCAGGTTTCACAATGTACTAAAGACCTTAGTTTGATCAGTATTTCTGCCAAACAGAAATTCTGTAAATTTTTTAGTAATTTAAATTAAAATATTGGCAGGAGGCCACTAATTGTACATTCCTCAAATCCTTGACAACAGTTCAAATTCACAGAAGCAGGTACGGAAAAGATCAGAGTACACACAGCTGCCCTACATAAGAGTTCATCCTAGGAAGTACCAGTAGTAGGACACTGCACTCAACTCTCTAGACCAGACACTTAGAAGTCATGCAGTTCTGTGTTCCAGTGCTAGCTGTGCTACCTATTAACTGTTTGACCTCTGGGAAGTCTCTTTGTCTTGATTTCCCCACCTGTAAAATGGAGATAATAACACTCTCATCTCATAGTGAAGATGAATTTATTAATGTTTACGAGGCATGAAGATTCTGTGGTGATGAGCACTCTAGAAACACCATGAGGAAATAAACAATTCTGCATTCACTGCAGGCATTTGATGGTGTGCAGTAAATAAAACAGGGGCCAGTAATAGCGTGTTAAGGATAAAAATATTGAAGAGCTGCCTCTTTCTCTAAGCAGTATTTATCTTAGACTTCAAGCAAGGCAGGGGGCTGCTGTGGAAAAATTATTATATGATCCTGTAATTAAAATTTGTGTCATTTTGATTATGCATGGGGTGAGAAGAAGGGTCAACTTTTCCCAAGCAATGTTAATTCTGGCATTTTGTAACTTATGGGGACTTGAATTTCTTATTTATATAATATTCTTTAATTCTTTTGTTGAGTCTAGCAACTCTCTTTACATACAGGAGGGTAAGAAACAGACTAGCTACATGCCTTACAAGTGTTACTATAGTCCATGCTTGGTAAGGAAGAACAACCAGATCTGAAGCTGAACATAGTTAGAGATCAGATATACCATAGAGGTATACACAGGGAAGAGCAGATATTGAGTTTTTGGCATTGTTTTTAAACCTCTTAAGATTCTTGGTTTCTTACAGTCCGTATGAAAGCCAGCATACAACCAATGCCCTCAACTTTTTCCTCCCAGCATTTTCCTGCAGTTGCATTCCACCCTTCTCTCTTTAACTCAATACCAGACTATATTTAATTCTCTCAAACCATAGCTCCTTCCTGCATTTGCTGTAGCCTTGTTTTCAGAGGCTGATTGGAAATCAGCTCTATCTGAAATCAGGAAGGATTGAGTCATAGTTCACTTGGTCCCAGCTCCAAATGTTACTTGGCGATCACTTTTACAGTCCCAATGGTAGAAAATGAAATATGTAGAGAATCACCTCATTTCTGCATGCTTGTAGAGATGAGATAGGCAAAAAAAATTGCTGTCAGTGTTTCCTGCCTGCCCCTGCCAGAGATTTACACTTCAAAATGTAATTGCAATCAACCACAGCTTTAGTTTTTCTAAAGCATTTAATTCAGGGAGTTTGGGTCAGGAATATGTTTGCATTATATTGTGTATCTGCAATGATTTTCAGCATATAAAAAGTTATATCCTCTAGTCCTGACAAATAGTGGCTGATATGGAGCACTTACGTGTCCCTCTGGTTATTAAGCATTTAGTTGAGGAAGAGTTGCTTAGTCTTTGTTCAGGAGTGGCTGCCAGAATCAAAAGTGAGTAAACCCCACACTAGAGGATAAAACAAACTCTGATGAAACTCATTCCAGGTCCTTTCTATGAAAAATTTCTTTGGTGTACATTGGCCCAACCCTCAAACTAACTGTCCAAATTGGAATAACTGTATTTTGTCATACTCATGCATCTTTGTCAGGGTTTCATAATTTTAGTTATGATACTTAAACTACTGAAACAGCTGGAATGAATGGGAGGTTTCTGTGGTAATATCTAGTAAAAACTATAGTTCTGCCTGAAGTCCTGTGAATTAAATTCCAGTCATTTTTATGATGCTTTTAATACTTTTAGTTGCTAAAGGCTATTGGGTGATGAGGAAGCAGGGATGCTTTGTTAAATGCTCTCCTGAAAGAATAGTTACAAAACCCCTTCTAGAACTCACAGTTGTCATAACCATCCTTATGTCAGCCTGGTAGAAGTGATATGTAGTATGGATAAGGGCATGAGAACGCTTCTCTTATTACTATAGAGGCTATCAGCAGAAAGGTGGCTGTAGTTAGGTACTAGGGAATACTGATGTTCTAGGTTTCCAACATAATAAATGCATATTAACTAGTTCTTTAATTATTTCCAGTCAGGATTTCTTATGGAGATATAGCTCTTGCATTACCTACCATATTTGGAGTAACCTGAAACAGTCAAACTTGAATTTTACAGTCTTTTTTTTGGAGTAATTTTCTGACTCAACACAATCTACACCTTAGATTGGATAGACACTTATTCTGGTAATATCTGAGTGGAACTCAGCGCTCTGCTGCTTTTGGAACTAAAGGCAAAGACTAAAGCATCTTCTAAAGGTGATCATAGAAACAAAAGGGTGTTTTGCAATGAGAGCAGCCATCTTTTTGCAGGTTCAACAGTTTATGTTGCTGGCACTAAGTTTCTTAAGTTGGTTTTAATAGCTGATGATCCGGTATTGTTGGCAACATTGGTTGCTGTCTTCAGAAGCCGGAATACTGAAGCCAGAACACCTAAGGTGTGAACAACTTTACCACAAATCCTAAGCATGTGCTTAGTCCTGAAAGATATACTGAGGATTAAACACCTTAGGATAAAAACTCCTTTTATTTTAATCAGTGTTTCAAATTCAGCTGTGTGCCTGTTAATTGCTGCATACCTTTTATATTGTCTGACCAAAAGGCCACCATGTGCTTCTTTGACGGTCTCACCTTATAGAACAAAATCAGGATGATTAGAAAATCTTCTAAATATATGACTAACTTCATTATGTAGGTCAGACATACTTGTATTCTCTGGCAAACCATAAACAATGAAAGTAGTCTCCAAAATGTATCCCCCTTGATAAGAACATCATATGCTTTACAGTTTTATGAATTGTGCCTTACCTTTGGCCTCTGGCATGCATGTGAAATACTCCAGAAAGAATATCCAGACTGATGTATGTGTTCTTCTTAGTGGCTTGTAACTCTTATGAAATGACACAATCCCATACCCTCAGCTGTGGAAGCCTCTAAATTGCAAGCAAAGGGTATCCACTGAAAAATGTCCTAAAACCAAACTTAAACAACTTGACACTAACTGCATCTGTGGTTTCTCATTTCTGTCAACTCCTCTCTGATATTTAGAAGTCTATTTGAAATCAGATGGGACTCCAGCCTCAAAGTCCAGATCATCAGTTAAAGAGCACATTTGAATCCTATGTTTTATCCTCTGCCAAGATCATTTCAATTTCCCTGAGGCATGCATCAAATGCAGTTATCTAAGTAATGGGAGATGAGATCATGTCATTCCTGATCTCAGTTTTCTAGACAACGCCCACACTCTGGGACAGCAAAAGCTCTCTATACTGAAACCCTCAGCCAAATATTTACACAGAATGTTTACATACGCATGGGAGCTTTGACGCTGTACGGGTATTCTCCTATCCAGGGAATCACCTTGTTTTTATAAGCTGACACTATTTACATGACTCTCAAGTCAGCTCAAATTCCTGATACTTCAATGTTTGCTTGAAACATTTCACAAAGGGTTGTGATTCTCCCCCTCTTTACGTTACTTCACTTACCACTCTGTGACACTATGCACGGAGAGAGTTTACACACAGAGAAATCATTACGTTCGCTTCTGTAAATTTCTTGGATCAGGCTGTCTATTTGTCAAATGCTACAGTGACAGTTGTCACTGAGTTACCGACAACCTGATGTTCTCAGGTGGCTGTAGGAGTGCACTGCTCCTCTGTGTACTTAGCTGAGTTTAGATGAGCACATTGTTCTACCTATGCATTATCTAAATAAATTGAACACCTAGAGTCTCAAAACCACAACTGAATAATAGTCCTACCCTGTTAGAAGTAAGTCTAGGGGATTTGTTTGGCAATGGCTCTTAAAAAATCCATATAAGCTGAAATCCAAGTGTACCTGTCATTGTTGGTACTATATTTAATCTTTAATCTGTTTTCTAATTCAAAGTGACCTCTATCTTCATCTGTTCTAAAAGAATCCCCCCAAATGAGTAGCTACATCTCATATATTTCTTCATTAAATTATTCAGGTTTGCATGCTGGAAGTCTGTTTTCAATACATGTCAAAAATAAGAACCTTCAGGATAAAATGCCTTGTAGTTCTTATGCGGGACTGAGAGTAGACTTTATTTTGTTTGCTGTTGCCTGTTAATTTTGTGATGGATGGTCATAATCATTTAGTACTTGGAAGTTTTCATCATATCAGATGAGACTTCCCATGTCCTCAGCCCTTTGTCATTCACAAAGCTCAGTTGCCCAGAGCTTTGCTTGTTATATTTTTTGGCAAGGTATGAATTCACCACAGGTCTTGAGTAGACTTGAACCTCTGTTTGTGTAGACCTTGGTTTAATCAGAAAATAGGTTGACATTTGTGCAACTGAAACATAGCTTGTGGTAATTCCTGTAGGGAGGTTTTCCAGCCTTTGTAAATCTTTTTCGTTTACCACATTGCTTTTGGTATTTGGGATTTTGTTGTCTGCATTCATGTCCTGGTAAAATGGTTGGCTGATGTCAATTCTAAGGCACTGGGATCTGTGTTCTCCCAACCTGCAGCTTCTTCCTGGAGTGTTAGGTGTCTTCCAGCATAGAGCTACTCTTCTCAGGTCTCTTAGCTGAGGACATGTCCACTGACTAAGGCTAATTCTTGAAATGATGATTTGTCACTCAGAGTTGACTTAGTTCTCTGAAACTTTCCTGTACTCTAAATGTTGCCTTGCTAGTTTCTGCAGCTGTGAATGAAGGATGAACATTAGGAAATGCTATTTGGCTGGTCCTGACATTGTGCATCTTTAAACACTGGAGTGCCTCAGCTACCTTTATTGCTCAGCAATTTCTCTTACAGGACTTAACTCTGAATTTCTTCCTTTTTTCCTCCAACATACCCAAGAGTGACCTTTACCCAGCACTACGATGATGACATAATGAGGAAGTGATGTAATATTTGGCCAAGATGCTATTAGAGGCATTTTGGCTTGGATTCTCTGTCCCCGTCCTGACATCTTGGCCTTCAGAAGTACCTAGAAAATATTAGGAGCTGGTACGCCATCTGAATGTGGTTTAATAGGCTAAACCTAAACATGAAAGCCAAAGATCTGGTTTAATAGTTGTAGAGAAAAATGAAGGTACAATGTTGAAAGTGTAAAGACAAAGGAGAAATTCTCTAATCATTTAAAATTTATACAGATTATAATGAAAAGTGATTTGTACTGAATCCATGTGAAAATAGTATAAACTAGAGAAGAACTGGTTATTCCTCCAAGGGGAACTGATCTGTACTTTTTTTTTTTTTTTTTAAAGGGTACAGAAATTTTTTCTTTAAACTGAACAAGAAGGAAAAAGTAGAGGGGAGGACAGTAGACCGATGAGAAAGAACCTAGAAATACCTGTGAATTAGTAATTAGCGTAAAAGTACCTTAAATTTTTCAGTGCTCATTGCCCTTCTCGGTGAGTAAAATAAATCATGCAGATGAAAAAAAATTCAAAGGCTCTTACAGGGTTACATTATTGAGATTTCTTTCCAGCTCTTCACAAGAAGAGGGTAAGATTTCTAATATGCAATACTTAACTGATTGAGTAGTTTGAGAAGTATTGTACTCTGTCAGACAGTAAGAGCAACCTCTCTAGCAGTACGGAAGAATGAAATATTAGAGCTGATCTCTGGCTTAGCTTGAAATGCTGAGCGCACCATTCAGAAAAGGACATGTTTGACTGTGATACAAGAGTCTATTTCAAGGCCTCGTGGAAATGGGGCTGTGCAGGAGGTGGAAGAATGTAGCATTTTGAAGGTCACCGAGAGATGAAAATGCATCCTTCTGCACCCTATAGATCTTAGTGAGATGTAATACAAGATATACACCGCTGCTAGAAAAAGCCAGAACAAAGTAACTTAGAAAACATCAAATAGTTTAAAGTCCTTTGTTACGTAGTTCATATGTTAATTGACTGGAGAATAGATGAAGTTGTGAGTTGCAGGTCCCTTTTTCTGCTACTGTTCCAGGACAATATCAATAAGGAGAAACAAAGTTTTTAAGAAAGGCAATAACATGTTTATGGATGTCATTAAGTTCTATAGTCCATTAATGTTTATATTTGTTTCAAAAGATAATACATACGTTTCTGAGAACTATTTTGTTATTAAAATATAACAAATTTGACCAAACACGTGAGTATCCCACCTGTACTTTCTATGCAGCAGTATTGTGATGCAGCTCTAAAGATTGCAGAAAGAGCTTTCTTTTAAAACTGTAATATTCCATTGCCTGTCTGCACATAGATATGTTCCATATTAATTGCTTCTGACTGACTCCATGAGGGAATGCTTTTATTCTAGAACGAGAGTGAAACCCAACTTTCAAACCTTACAGGAATGAAACCCCCTTGATGAGAAATAACAGTGTCCAAGCATGCAATTAATTTGGAACAGCTACTGAGTCATGGAGGGATGAACAAAGTCTGAAAGGTCCAGAAACTCTGATTAAAACTGTACGGGGGGGACACAAAATGAAGTTGGTTTTGTCCTGTTAATGTCAATTGCAGCCCTGTTCTGCAATTAAGCCATGAGGCTTAAGAGCACAAGCCATTTAATTGACAGAAGCCTACCAGTTATACCTCATGTGGCCAAGGAAGGGCTAAACCCCTTTGATTCACCCAAACATATTCCTGAAGGAACTGAAGCAAGGGATTGCCTGACACAGGAGAAACCCAAAAGAGGTTAGTACACATCTATGCTCTTCAGTGATTAGGAATTCCAAATGCAGTTTGAGTCTTGATATCTTATACCGCATGGCCAACATCATGAAAACAAAGTTCTTAGCAGGAGTGTTCTTAATTTCACTTTAATTTTAATCAAGAGTGCTATACACGATGCTAATACAGGGAGATCTTAATCATCAGGTGGAGACTTATTTAATTTTTATTTCTTTCTACTTTCTCAGTTTTTCTGTAAGTTTAATAGGGATTTTCCTTTTAACTACCCTTGTGCAAAAATGACAAAATACTTTCTTCTTCACTAGTGGTTTGTGTGATACCAGAAAGGATGCAAGGACATTTTTGTAAATAAGAAATAAGAAAGTGATTGTTTCTGTCTCCTGTACATGGCACAAAGAGGCTGCTTCTGTTAAAGATTGGATAGAGTTTGATGGCTCTGTGTAGTATAATCTTGTGCAATTACCTCAGTGTGGTTCAGAAAAATAACTCTAAATATGGCCATGTAGGTTTCCATGGCCATTTCTCATTTATGTTGTTGAAACTGTTTTCCTTCTTCAAGTTAAATAAAAGTTTTTCAACACAACTAAAACACAGAATATGTGGGTCAAGGTATTACCTGTCTCAGTTCTGTATCAACAGTAACCATATGTATTTTACTTCCAGAAATAATTTCATCATTCTACTGAAAATAGACCAAATTCCTACCAACCTTTGCCTCCTTTCCTTTTCTGCTGTCCCAGTCTTGGGATTTGCAGGGCTAATAGGAGAAAAAGCTGTGACAGTGTGCTCACAGTTCCCAGTTCATAAAGTTAAGCTTATGCTGCCTAACTGTTCAGCATGTGTGATGTCGCACCAATTCACGCTTAGGAAACTGCATCGGGATTCATGAATTTGGATTGGGTTTTTTGGCTTCATGTCAGACTTGTATTTCCTGAGCAAATCATTCAGTCTGGCTGCATCAGTTTTCCGGTGTATTTCCATTTAATACATGTACTTTGTGAAGGTGAACAGCTTTTGTGACATTCATAAGTGAAAGATTGCTCTCCCTTTGAATTTGGTAAAAAATCTGACCAAGATCAGAAAATCCAGTGATTGAACCACTGATGGTAAAACTGTAAGCCAGAGCTCCTCTTTCAACTCACACCTCTGGATCTGCCAGAGTGTGAAATTTTGTAGGGAAAAAACAGTAGAAGGCTTCTAAATGAAAATAGCTAAAAGTGAAGGTTAATTTTGGAAATTGGAATGCAGTAGTTATCCACGAACCTAGAATAAAAATGGACAAACAGGAGCAGTGAGTGCTAAGCATCTTTCTCTAGCTAATGTGAATAGTGATCTGCCACCAGATCTTTTAGGTACTGGCAAAATTCCTAATACCTGTGTGTGTCATTGGAGGCTGCTCATGAGAAACTCTTGTCAGTACTATCTGCTGCACATTATTTTGTTTTGATTACTGATATAACTTGTTTGCTTACATTCTTGCAATAGAAATAGCTCTATGAAGTAAATGGAAACTTTGACTGCAGCAAGACCCACATTTCACCATTGATTTGTTATAGGTGTTTTTTTCTTTGGTTGGTTCTTTTTGTTTGGTTCTTTGCTTTTTTAATTGCTGAAGACAAAATGTTCTTTTTAATGGCACTCATTTGATTATTAAGCTTTGAGTGAAAAGTGTTTAGCTAAAGAAGTTGTTATAAAATAATGCAATTATGGCACGTTTCATGGGATATCAGTTTGTTATTGGACTTCACAGATTAGTCTCATATTGGCTGTCATAAAAAAAATTATGATCTGCCAGCATTTCTATGTATGTATTTTCAAAATATATGTACTCTTAGAAAAATAATTTATCACTTCAAAGCTAAGAATATCATAAGCTTATATCTGCTTTTAACCATCTGTACATATCTGAGGTGGAAAGCCTATGGTTTCTCCCTCTTACAGATTAAATTTCTGGATGTCCTGTTTTATCTTGTATAATACTTGTTTATTTATTACTATTATTACTTGTATATTACAACTGAAAAATTTATGATAAAGGAACTTTATTTGGAGCTCTTCAGAACCAGAGACTATATTTGGTGCTTTGGGCTTTAAAAGTGCTAAATACGTAAATCTATTTCAGTGTGAACTTCTGTATGATAAGAAATTCATGTTTAAAATGTTCATCTTTATCAACGTTATCAGAAAAACATGACTCGATGGGAATATTCCAACATATTTGTTTTCTTGCTATTAAACTAAACTGACATTCTGAAAGGACATTCTTAAAGCAACTTCTTTAGATGCAGCTAAGTTGTATTTATAATTAGTTCCTAATTTAGCTATGCAAGCAGAAGGGAGGAGGGATGCTTATGTTTTGCCAGATATGTGTTTTTTCCCTTTTAAATGTAATTATAGGAGGGTTTTTTGCATTTAGACCATCTTATCAGACATCCTCTCCTCAGCTACCAGTGTGTAGTTATTCCATTTATGCATTCAACTTCTTAGTCAAGTGATGCTATTTTTTTTTTCTGCTGCTGCCTGACAGCCACTAATAATAACACATGAGGACAGTCAGACAAAATGAAGACAAATGCTGCTTGTCGCAGCAGAATCATAATGTCTCCAGACTCAGTAAAGACAGTCTAACTGTATGTGGATGCTCCTTATAGCTTATTTAGGCCTGTGGTTTTTCCCCGTGGTTTTTTTTTTTTTTCCTTCTTTTCCAAAAGCACAAACATTGTGCAGAAATACCTTAAGACAACATATGGGCCTGTTAGTTAGCCAAAACAATGTGGAGCCATGGAGAATAGAGATTGCAATGCACAGATGGATATTGTAAAAAATTAATGAGTGGCATAACAGATCTAAAAGGTAAATTTTAGTCAAAATTCAAGTGGGAAGCATAGAAAATAGTTAATAATAGGGATTTACAAGATTTTCAAATCACCTGATATGAAGCTTTGCAAATATTATACAGATGTGGTTATTCCATTATTTGATAATCATGTTTCATCACAGTAATAATTATGTCTATCTAGATATATGCCATCAGAAGTAGATTGCTGATAAACAATAGCACTTTTCTTCTACTTGATGTAAACTCTGCAGTATTAAATATCCATATTATTTCCAGTTCAATATTAGAAAATGTCAGTCATTGTGACAAGTCTGGCAAGAGCAGTGCATTGAACAGCCCTCTGTGTAGTGAAGTGCTGGTTTAAATAATCGCACTTCCATGTTACGTTACTTTGTTGGTAAAATCAGATTCTATACAGAAAATGAGCAAATATTTCTTCTCTCCTATAAATTCACTTCTTCATAACAAAACTGAACAGCTCACTGAAACAGAAGGGAATTGCTTTTGCAATGGGCAACATGTAGTGCTTACCCACAACTAAAATCTGATCTGATTTTGCCTAAATGTAATTGAGGGCAGAGTTTGGTATTTAAAATAACATTTATATTATCTCTGGAACTGGTGGATGTTTCTAGATTTTATTGTGTCCTTTATTAAAAGGATTATATGCTGCGGTTTTGGTTTGTTTTTTTTTTTAAATCATACCTTTTTCTCTTTTTTTCTTTTATTTTTCTTTTTTTTTTTCTATTCTGCACTCTTGATTATCCTAGATGTGCTTTGAAAAGCTAATGCATTAGCAGTCTATTTTCTTCTGCATTAAAAAAACCCTTACAAGTTTAACATGAACACTTTCTTGAATATACAAAACAGCTACATATTGGTACTGATATATGAGCTTCATTCCTACACTAGCTGATCTCACTGTAAAATTACAACAGTTTCTAGTTTTGATAGGGGTAACAATGGCAATACCAGTATGGAGAGAGAATCCAGAACAGCAGGGCCATTATGAGCATGATGTGAGTCTGCTGCAAGTGACAGTACTCATCAAAAATTGGGAAAGAGGGACAGGAATATGCCTCAAGTAAATGTCCATTTATTTATTTGCTTTTTGAAGTCTTACTGCTTGCCTATAATAACAGAAAATGAAGAGCACAGTTGGACAGGAAAGACATCTCATTCAAAGCTTCTTTTTTAGATTTTTTTGTTTAGAAGTTTTATGCTCTCAAGATTACCTTGTCTAGAGAGGCCAAATGTGCAGACTATGTCCATCAAAAGTAGACTTTCGATCAAAAGGTATAGTTCTGTTAGGTTGATACAAGGTTTGAAATCATTGATAGTTCACAATTTTTGTTTCCTCAGAACTACAACAGAGAGGGAAAAAAAAAAAGAAGTTGAGAGGAAAAGTAATGTTGTATGATTGCAAGTTTATATCTCTTTTATCATTACAGAAATTGTACAAAGATAAGAATTGTACTGCTTGGAATCCTACACCCATATTCAACTGTTTTATCAGTGGTCCACAACTTTAACAGAACTGGTCCCTAAAATTTCTTGTGTAGGCCATCTTCCTTCTGTGATCTCAGGTAGAAATGTTTACTGGAAAAATCACTTCTCTTTGTATTTCAGTGAAATATTCAACTTTTACATCTGCTGGGTGTAAAATCCATCTTATTGTTTTTATTAAAACCTCACTAATAGAGGACACTTTCAAATAGGAATTTCATGTCAAGATGGAGGATTCCACTGTGGGTGCTTGGGAAGAGCTGTTTTGCATGGAGTGCAGCAAATGAAACTATATAGACTTTTACCTGGATAATTTTGATACATGAAAACTGCTGTGATTTGTGGAACAGAAACAGACCATAAGTATGATTGCATGAAGTTAACAGAGAGTGAAAAGGCAAGATAGTACCTGAAAAAGCATCTTCTACCCAATTTAGTAAGAAAAGCTTAACAGAGAGTAAGTAGCAATAAACATGGCATTAGAAGGTACTGGCCCAAGAAGTGCCTAATTTTAATACAAGTTTTGAATAAATAGACAAGTTAGATGCTGTTTCCAGGGTGGTAAAAGAAGGGATGACAGAAGTTGAGACACATGGTGATGAGAGCTTTGACAAAGTTGTCCTTGAGTAGATGAGCAAGAAAGGCAAGATAACAGGAATGTTGTACAGGGAGACTTGGCAATGTATGCCCAAATTAGAAGTGGGGAAATGATCCAAATATTTCCATTAGAACTGCTTGTGTATCTGCTTTGCATGGAGAAATAATTTTGATGCTGTTAGCCAACTGTTTGCATCAAGAAGAGATATCTGTACCTTCCTAAAGTGCTGTTTGAATTTCAAGGGACTTGTCCTAAACTAAATATCAGAAATGTTCTGTGATGCTAGAAAAGAACAGGAAAGTAGATGCTTATTTGCATATTCAGGTGAATATTTAAGTGGAAAAAATGCTTTTCAAAATAGTAGCAGTAGTGTTGTATTTGGAGTGTTAAAACAATTAGATTCATCCAAATAAAAAAAGCTATAAAGCTAAGCATGCTTCAAATACAGATGCCAGACAAAATCCTGCTAAAATTTAGAACAATAAAATATTGGGAATACCTGCAAAATTAAAAGATCTGGCCTTTTTAAAAACCCATGCCTTTGTTTATAAAATTGTACGTAGTAATGGACAGCTTTTTATGACAGTAAATAGAGAACTAATGATTTGTGGATATTCCGATCTCATTACAGTGGCATAACTTTGGAGGTGGGACTAAAACCTGTTTGCTTGCTATTTTAAGATGAGACAATTCAGGAGGTACTAGCAATTCACCTCCTAGCTCTATGTCAAGATTCTCCCTGTAAATTAAATTATTAATTGGCATGTATGTCTGTTTATTTAATGAGGACTGTGACAGCCTTTACTAGCGCATATGTGAGAACAAAAACATCACAGTAGGAGCTTCTAAACTGCCCGGCAAGCCAAGGGGTTAAGCAGTTTGATATGCTGTATTAAAAGTAGCTATTAGCAAATGTTGTCTGGCTAGTTGCAACATAAATACCAGAATGTGATATTCATATGGAAGAAAATATAGCATGTTTATGCAAGTCTGTAGTAAAGATAAAAGTTTACTTTCCACATTGTTTCCTTTTACACTTATTTGTTGGAAGACCATATTATAATACATTTATGCTTTAAGTGTTATAAAATTACAGCCCGTTCAAAGCCCAGCTCCAGATTTGGCTGTGCGGGGCAGGGCTGGCAAGGGATAGTACATGGATTCCTCTAAAATAAGATGGAAGGGTCAAAGCTTTGCAGGACAGAATATGTTGTTTCAGCAGGGTGGCCAAATTCCCCCCTTCTCAATTGGATTCTTGAGAGCCAAGTATCAAACCCTCACATCCAATTGGCCCTTCAGCAGCAACAATATGGATAAGAAAGTTTTCTGTTCCTAGGTTCTGTGACTCCAGACAATATGGATCTGCATAGTATTCAGCCACATTCTGTCTTCTTCAGACAATAAGCTCTGTACAAGGTTGCTTGCGATCCTTAGTTGTACGCACTCTTCTATAACCACTTGTGTGCTTAAATGATACAGAATTTTCTCAAATGGTTTCTTGAAATTGCCCATGGAGGACACTTTTGGGTTCTAGTCTGGCATCAATGCGGTCATGGGAAATGTCTCTCCTTGAGAGTGAGGCACGCAGAATCAGTCTTATCAGCACATATTAAAAGAAAAAAGAATCATTCTGTGTTTTGACTCTTTTATATTTGTAATGGATACAATAGCTGACTGGAGCGGAAGCTATATTCTGCTGTAAGCATGTATATGAATCCTCTTTAGATTTTCCATCACAATCCTGCCCCTATTCACTTCTAGGCAGGTGAGAAAAAGTGCAAAATATTGTATAAGAAGCATAAAATAGCTCGTATTTTTAAGACTCATTAACATTTGACCTTCCCTATCATTTGAATATTCTGCTTACCTAATGTGACTTTGGGAACATAGTTGACTTCAGCTTAATTTCTTTCCAGTTTTATATTTTACAAGTATCACTATCAAGTCTGAAAAAAAATATGCACACATCTGGAAACTGTGAAAAAATATCTTGTGTAAGTTTGCTATAGACATTTCAACCATTGATCTACCAGTATTTTAACCTTCTATTAAAAGGAAAGATCAGATTAAGTTACTTTTTTTAGTGGCTTCTTGTGTATTCTTTATAACTAAAAACGTTGTTATATTTCTTGGGAATGCCCAAGAAATAGGTTAAAGTGAGTGGAAATGACAAAGTAGAAACTGCAAAAAAATATGCAGACCACTCAGTGTCACAGTACTATTTCCTAGTTCTGGAAAGCAAAAGATTTTTGCAGACAAGCATTATCGGGGAATTATCAAGTTGAATATAAGTGGATTCTTAAATATGGCTGTATGGGGCAGCAGCAGGTCTCTGCTGCCCTTCAGTTCTCTGTCTCTATATTTTTCATGAAACAAAACCAGAAAATGTTTGTTTAATGCCATTTCACTTTAATATTGTATATCTAAGTGCCTGATGAATTAATGTTTCTTCAATTTTTAGATGTTGCTTTATACATATTTTACTGAAAACAAAAATACAGTTAAACTGATGTTCTTAATAGGCACACAGTGCCTTAGCAAATGAAAATAATAAGATTAGAGTGGTTTTTAAGGAAAAATCATTTGTTTTCCACATTTTTCTCCAATGGGTCTCATGAAAGCATTTCATTCTTCAAAAAGGAATTAAAATTATTACATCAATGCGCCATTTGTGTGCTGGTGATTTGCTAAAATAATTGCTGGACCTTAGCATACATAATGCTTGTGTAATCTCCATTTTGTTTATACATTGAAAGTCATTGCCTGTTTCTCCACTTTCTGTTTCAAAGGAGCCCTCTGCTGGACAGCCTGTTTTGGTCTATAGTGCTTGTGTGTATGTGCACACGTGCACCACAAATAAACCTATACATAAAGATATATGGTAGTTCTATTACTCAGAATTTTCTTTGTCGTTAAAGAAAGCATAAGCCCCTTAGAATATAAAATTGCAAAGGATGCTTTGTTTTCTTGCACTTACAATGTAACTCATTTTAAAAAAAATGTGTTTTGAAGATCTGAAGAATGTCAGCATATTGTGAAACATATTTTTGATAAATTATTATTATTGTAGATAGTTTAAGAAATTAATTTTTCCAAGGGTAAGTAATTGATATAGAAAATAGCATATAAGACATGAGTTATACAGTGTTATACACAGTTATTTATATACAGTTATGCAGTTATAAGAGTTATAGTGTGGCTATTCTGTGCAGTTCTTTTCTATATTACATTTACTGTCTAAAAATGGTTTAAATCCTTGTTATTTCTTCTATGGGAATCATATCTGCTTGAATATGTTCTTTGATGCCATGTAGTGATATTATTAGTAGATCTGTAAATTTCATTATAAGCAGTGTGCAAATATTGCAGAAAAATAAATAATTGCATATAATAATAGAATTTTAAAAGTTTGAAATTTCCTAAGCAATTCATTAGTAGATTCACTTAATCATTCCTTACTAGTTTGGAAAGTAGATTTCTAGTTTTCTATTTGTTTGCTTCAAAAAAAGGGTACTTTAAACTTTGCTGAGACTTGCTGGTATACCTAAAGACACAACATTTCCAGGAATGCCATATTGTGTGGTTTAAAATGGCATAGGATGGAGTGCTGTCTTTGTAACGTGGACTAGCATTGAAAAATACTTGGGCTATTTCTAACATCAGTGGTAAATTGAGCATGTAAAAGGAGAAGTCTTGAGTAGTGCTGCAATAGGCTCATAAGCATGAACTGAACACTTAAATGTATCGTGTGTAGGTCTCAAATTCTCATTAGGAACATAAAGTTACTGCAAGATTTCTCTGTCTCTCTTTTTCTTCCCATAAAATGTCAGTGGGATTCCACTTGTGGCCAGAGATAGCATATCAGTAATAATTAAGGGCCAAAAATTACAAGGTTGGGCTAAGTTCAGTATGTAGAATGGCACTTTTTCAGAGAAGTTGGAATAATCATCTTTTCTACTTCTTCATGTCCACCAGAAAGAAAGTTTCCAATATATCCCTTCTTTGTCAAATTTAACAAATTCCTCAGACTACAAAGTGATTCTACTTTCAAATTTTACTTTTTATATAAGTCTACATTAAAAACAACAGAAGTCAAGGAAGCTTCAGATTGAAATCTAGGTTATAAAATTTTCTATTGCACACTAAGTATGGTAATCTAAGCTCCTTTAAAGCCGAGGATACTGACACCTGGAGAAACCACTTTCAGTGATGAGAAAATACTAGCCATGTTGTTGGATTTAATGATCTGCTTGTCTGCTACAAAGCTGACTGAGATTGCCAGCTAAATTCTCTTAAGTCATTGCAGCCAACTTGCAAAGGGTAATGGCAGCCCCAAAATATCTTAATTTAGAAACAAGATTTTAAAACGAAGTGTTTTACAGCAGTCACATTACATAGAATATTTCTGGTTTTGATTGAGGTTTGGGGTTGTCCTTTTTTTTTTTTTTTGCAGTTGATGCCTTTGTGTATTTCAAACATTTGTATCTAAAGCTAAGGGAGATTCCTCTTTGCCAAGTTGGTTGGTTAGATGCCAAATGAGTCAAATAATGTACAAATGCACCATTCTTCTTTCATGATTTTTCAGTAGAAAATGCCTTCATTGCGACTGTTTCTGCTTTTGGTAAGCAATTATAAACATGCACACACACCACCACCACTGCTACTGTCTTTTACCTGCCAACAGTATAAAAAGCATTGCAGTATTTCTTTTTCAGCTTAGAATGTGAGTGGATTTCATTATGAATTTGCCAGTGTGGCTCCTGGTCAGAGTTGATGTTGAGTGACATTACAAGCAGACACTTCACAAGGCTTAGGGGTCTGGTCCAAACCCATTGAAATTAATAAAAAAAACTTCCATTGACCTGAACTGGCTTTGGATAAAAGGGTGTGATTGTACTGCTGCTTCTTGTGATTTTTAGTCCAGTAAACCAGGGACGGAATCCAGAAGTAATATCCATGTTTCCTACTTTCTAATGCAGAGCACAGGAGCTCATGCTGACTTCCTTTTTTCTTTTTCTTTCTTCTCTTTTTTTCCTGTCATCAGAATGGCACTCTCTCTTCCAGTACACATTTCATGAATTCTGGAAGTGTGAAATGCATACAATAATTTAATTATTATATTTAGATGTGGGCAATCATGAGCTTCAAATCCTCTATTTTCTTACAACCATAAAATTTAATATTAAACAAATTAAAAAGGAATTCTCCACCCATCATAAACTGAATGCTGAGTTACAACAGCAAACAAAGCATGCCGTGGCATACTGCAGAACAGTACTTTCAGTGCAAGAGTTTATGCCTGTATAACTACAGAATTTTAAATTTGCAATGAGGTACACCATTTAAGATATTTTCTTTGATCTTTAACTTTGGGGAATTATGACATAAATTCTATCACAGGGTTAACAAGGACTCTAATTATGATCAGTTTCTAGTATGTGTGAACTGCATGTATAACCTTTCTTTTCATTCAGACCCTGTCATCTTTGCTACAGACGGAGCTACTGAGGGCCCAAATCTGAGACAAGGCAGATTGAGTTGGATAAGACAAAAGCGTTATGTACCTTAGTGTTCCATCTTTGGCACAGGCCATTATGAAATACATGGGGAAAAACACTAGAGTAAGACAAGCATGTAATACCATTTTCCTCCTGCTTTTGTCTGCACTTTAAAGATTTTCTGAGGCAAATGGAGTCCCACAATTGTCTGGGTTTTTAAATATCTCGTCCCTGAGTTTAATTACTTTCAAATTTGTGTAGGAATCTGACCTCTTCATCTTGCATGTGAACAAGTGATTGAAACTGTGTACTGTGTGAAAAAAATGCTTCCTTTGTTGAAATCTGCTTCCATTTGACTTCACTGGATGCCTCCAAGAGTTGTTGGGGCTGGGGGGTGTTCCTGCTCACCCTGTGCTTCTCCAGACCTCTTGTGACTTTGTACAGTCCTACCTTTTCCCCGCTTCATTTTCTTCAAAGTTCAAGAGATCAGGTATATTTAGTTTTATGTCACATAGAAGCTCCTCCATTATTTTGAATATTGTAATGGAATTTTTTTATACACACATTTAAGACCAGTTGATTATTGAATTGATGTATGCACTAAAACGTTTTAAAGGGAAAGCAAATACTAGATTGCAGTAAGAAGCATGCTGTAGTCTGGTAAGGCCTAGGAGAAAGAAATCCCATTCATTTAGACTTAATTGCACTCCTATGCCTCACTGATCAATTTTTTCCCCAAGTCCTGCTTCAAGCACTAGCATGTCACAGATTGTTTTGTGGAAATCACAGTCTATGTGTTTCTACTCATGGAGCCTTCATCAGGTAAACACCAATGCAAGTTTATCTCTACAAAAGAAGAAGTCTGTTCTGAATATGGCAAATACCAAGAGAGTAGAAAGTTCAGTGACCAAAACAAATAAATAAATGGGTGCTCTGACTGCTGTGCTCTGCCTTGCTGATAGTCTGCTCTCACAGGAAGAGCAAGAGTGATCCATGTTCTCCTAGAAGTTCTTGCTTATTTATTGGCAGGAGAGAGGACAATAAATGAGAGAACTAATCTGGATAGTTACCTCACATTACATGAGTCAGAGTGTGTGAGCAGGGAAGCTGGCAGTTCATTTTGTTCACAGGGGGGAGAGGGAGTTAAATTTACTGATTTTGTTGTCGTTCCATATCCTCCATCCAGAACAGAAGCATGAAGATTAGATGATATTTTTTTAATATAGTCAACTTCATCAGGAATGTGACTGTTATTGTAGCTGTGAGGCAGCCAGGAGGTGGAAAAGCTATGATTTAACCATTCTGGCATTGTCCCTTCACCAGTTAATTGCGAATAAATGGATTTCCAATGCTACTTTTTTTACATTTTAGCCTTTCCTTCCTGATGACGCGTGCTTTATTCAAAGAATAAAGCTCAGGAACCATCTCTGACTCAGAAAATACTAGGGCCACAGGCTCTTGGGGAAGTATTTGAAGAATGTGTAACTATACCATCTTCCTACTTTCTGCTTTTCCTCATTTTCACAGGGTCTATACATACATCACTATGTTTTATGTGATATATATACATTATCATGTTGTGTGGTTTGTTCCCTTCTTACAACTTAAATCTTTGAAATCTGCTTTAAAAGAGGACAGAAAATCATTGTAATTCTGATTTTAAGCAACAGTCCCTTCCTTTATTATGCTCTCTTTTAAGTTTCTGAGCCTAAGTCAGATGTTTACATGTATAAAGGCTCAATCTCTCTGTAACTGTCTAAAAGCTAGTCTTAGCACCATCTATGTGAGTTGGATTATTTGATATGGTTGCCTACCCATCAGGACAGAAGAGACTGTTCAAGAGTTCCCTTGGCACTTTTGTTTTACTGTCCCAGGAGAACCAGTCCTGTCATTGCAAACTTCTTTTTCTTCCTAACATTAAAACAGTTGACTTTCAAAAGAGAGATGGTCAAGGAACCACATGATTTTGAACCTAAACCTCATACATACAGACTATGAGAGAAGCTAATTTAAAACAAACCATAGTGATGACAATGGCCAACATTCTTCACGTGGTTTTTTGCAGAACGTAATACAGTATGCTTTACTGCATATTTCCAAAGTGTTGATATCTGCGGTCTGTATGCTATTCCTAAGGAGAAAGAAATGCAGAAAATCTACGCCTGAGGTTTTATGTACACAAAAAGATGTTAATTGTTAGCTAGCAATACTTCAGCTTATCTGCAACAGACAGAGCATACAAAAAAGTTTATGAAAGACTTAAATTACAAGTGTGTGAAATTTAATAGAGAAAAAAGCTCAAACATGTTTTAATTTTGATCTGACTCCTTAAAGCAGAACCATGAAGGAAAGGTCCTCTCCTGATCCTCTTTACAGGGGAAGACTTCTAGAACTTTCTGGCTTCCATGACAGAGGAGAAGGTAAAGAAAAAAAAAAAAAAAAAAAAATTAGAAGGAAGCCAGCCATTAAGTACATCCCTACTTGGAGCAGCCTGGTTTTTTCTTTATGTAAAACTAATTCTGCTTATCTCCTGTGTCCCTGATGTTTCAAAAAATGCTTAGCATCCATGAGAATGTGAAGCTTCTGATGTGATCTGTCCCTTCTTTATCAAGTTCTAACAAACCAGATGCTGGATTTCTAGGCACTCCTGAGATAGTCAAGAGGTTCAGCTAGCCTCTATGTCTACTTTAATAGATTTTAATAAAGATTTTCTTAACCCCTTTCTATATCAATGACATTAATTAGATGGAACTTCACTATATATAAGAAGTTCTACTTCACTCTTTGGTAAAAGGGGCAATAAGCCTAATTCCTCTTCCCATGTCAACAGCCTTTTTCTGTTTTGTAGTAAAAATGCAGTGGGTTTTACACCATCAGCCCAGAATGGAGTCACCTGTTGGGTAGTGATTAGGGAAAATACTGTTGTCTATACTGAAGAGAAGAATTGGTATTTTCCTGCTCCACGGGAAACTTTTAGAAACATTTCCTATCTCTATATGCTCCCATAACTCTATTCTTTACTATTTTTTATTTAATTGCTGTAGAGTACAGTATATTTGACCCTGTGATTATGAGTGAGATACTTGGAGTTAAAAATGGTTTTGTTTAGAGCAGGCTGGCATACTGATAAAAATAAACTACATTCCATACCAAATTTCAATATTGTACGTATTTCAAAGCCACTTGCTGCTTTGATATCACAAAAGCAAAGGTCTTTTGTAAGTGTAGGCTTAGTATCTATCACTTCTGTGGGGTTTTCGCAGGAGTTACTGTTCCAAAGACAGAGTTTTATCTAAAAAATCTTCTTATCTTAATAACAGCATTGTCCTTTTACTCCCTCTATTTGGCTTAAGGTATAGCAAAGATCTATATTAGTTTAATGTCTTCTTATTCAATTAAAAGTGTTCAATACTTGTGCTGTACAGTGCAGTCAGCAGCATATCTTAGAAAATCCTTCTTTGGATGATACAAATGTGTAATATTGAGCTGTACGGTTTAATATATTCTTCTGAAGGAGGATCTGTGCTTTTTAGGACACAACCACTAGCTTTTATTTTAACCACTGAGGCAAACTGAGTTCATTAGTGAGCATAATAGGATTAGACATGAAAAAATGGACCCAAACTTTCTAATCTCATTTGAAAGGAGCCTCTCCAAAAGCAGACAAATGTGGGGCTTTTTTGCTGCCTTTTTGAAGCACTATTTCGCTGAAGCTGACTCAGATTGATAGAATAAGTAAAAAGACGAGTCACATTCAGTGACATTATATCTGACTAAGGCAGTAAGAAGCACTTCCCTTCAATGAAAAGAAATATATTCCACTTCCTATTAAGTTTCCTCTATGCTTCTTATTATGTTCAGGTAGGCACTGACATAAAAATATGTGTCCAACATTGACTTTCTCCTTTGCTTGAGGACACTAACCAAATGAAATTATCTTCAGCAACCATGGCTGCTTATTATCTTTCAAACACATAAGTAGAGCAAGTTCCTTTTGAATGAAGTGGTATGCAGCCGCACCACAGCTAACCTTGCCCAGGTGTCTGCCTGTGTGCAAAACTCCTGCTGCTTTCCCAATTGAAGTGTGCTTGATCTTTTCTCCATCTCTGCCGTTAGGGGTCTATTGTTACAGTCTCATCTGAAAGCTTGCACATGACATTTGGGTGTGATCAACTCCTAATGGAAGATTACGACCCTGAGGATCAAAGTGAACCATACATTGGAAAGGGGCTCTTAAGAATTTTAAAGGTTTAACATAAAGAAGATAATTACACAGTCTGATTTAGAATTGTTTCTATGCTTGTCATTCATACTCTTAGGAGCCAAGCTTGTACTGTGCTTGCACACGCCAGGAGTACATTTGTATAAGAAATGTAATTGCAGCTTACATAAATTCTTCCAAGATTTCACTTTTACAGAAGTGTGGTGCACAGGAAGAAAACATTTGCTACCTAAAGGTTTTCCATATCCATTTTGTTTAAGACTTCAAACAATTTCCTTAGACTTGCACATAATGAATGTGCACTGATAGTGTTTTGAGATTTAAAGTCCTTTTGTTTTGTACCTGATTAATAAATTGTTTTCTTCATACCAAGGACTGCAGAGTTCAGAAGTTCAACAGTAAAAGCAATATAGAGCCATTTGAACACTGCCAATAGTGAAGCATAGATAACTGGCTACAACTTTAGGTTATTTTTCATCATTCAGAGATGGGATTAAATACTGCTCTACATTTGAGAGTTGTTACTGAGAAATTACCTTACAAGAAAATCTAAGGATTCTAAAATTATTCTGCGATTGTCTGTTATCAAGGTGATTTGTAATGGTTTCTAAATAGTAGAGAGTAGCTGCGGCCTTGTCTAACACTGACCTTACCACTTCACACGACTGATTTCATAAGGATCTACATGTAGGTGTTTAGATGTTTCACTGCTTCTGTCTGACATAAACTAATGATGTAGACTGGCTAAACCTGGTGACATGATTAAACAGTGATGTTAATTAGTGGCTTCTGTGAGAGACTTGACTCCTCTTTTTAGCAGTATTTGTTATGCATATACCCAAGTTAAAGGGAAAGAAGTGGCTGTTTTTACAGCATCTGTTATTAGCATTAAGAGTTCAGAAAAAGCATTTAAATTATTTGGTAAAGCTCATAAGGTCCATCTTCATGCCCCGTGGTTGTGCAAAGACAATATCTTTGTGTGAAGGGAAATGGCAATTTTCTGCAGGCAGTAATCATCTGTACTATTACTTAGATGTCATGTATTGATGATCCTATTTCAATCAAACATATCTCATTCAGAGAGCTTTTGATGGGAGGAATTTTTGGAAGGGTTTAGGAAGGTTAAATCTGCGAGACATGGCTTCCATCTGGAATGCATTAGCTACAAAGATTTATTAGCCAGAGTGCCTCTGCATAATGTTCCATGGAAAGCAAAGCCCTGCATCTAATTTCCAGCATGATGTCTATATGAGAAGTGATCTTTGAAATATCATAGGTGACAATCAAGTTTGTTATAAAAATAGTAAATGCACAGGATTTTCATGGCAGCTATTTTAAATCCCTCATGAGGGCTGCTAAGCAGGTAGTTGATTTGTTGACAAATGATAAAACTGTAGAAATAGCAACATGCATGACATTTTTAAACAGGATAGACTCCAAGCAGTAAGAGTCACATCAGGAAAATTATCAACATTTAGTGGTTGCTTAACTCTGTGAAGGATGGCATTAGGAAATAATAGAGGCAATATTTAACTTTCTGTTTCAGTGTTTTCTGATTAAATCTGTTTCAAGAAGTGCTGCTTCTGATCAGCAAGCAGGAGGGAAGGAGTTTTACAGATTCTAATACATTAAGAAAGCTGATTTCCTGCAACTCTAAACCATCATGTATCTGATGGCAATTAAAAATTACTAGCATAAGGACAGTACTGACCTCAGTTTCACAATGAGCCAGAGGGGGAAGAAAGTTGGGTTTCTTTTAAAATTCTGTAAATACAGAAAATAATTCAGTGTGACTGCTGGAAAACATTTCTACACAGAATTGACAGGGTAATGTCATTTGGTTTCAATCAATGATGAGAGAAAGGTGCCTAAGATGCTTTGAAAACCAGAGCCATTTAAGCAGGACAGTGAATTACTAAATAATAACTGGTACCTTGAATGAGAGCACTGTTTCTGAAAGACTGGGAGACAGCAACTTCTTTTCTGTAAACTCAGTTATAATATATAAAGTGTGAAGTTGCCATTACTCTCCAAAATTCCCAATAAAAATTCAAATAAATAATTCATGCATCATGATGTACTCCATTCCTGTCTTCTTGGCCTCTGAGTCATGGGTGGTTCTGTGCTTGTAGAATGGGTACTGGTAGAAGAATATTGTACTTAAAAGTAGTATAGATGCAGAATTAGAACAGTGAACAAGGAGTCTGGATATCTGAATTGCATTCTCAACTCTGCTTCAGAGTAAATCTTTAAAATTTACGTTATGCTCTTTCCATTTGTGATGTTCAGTGGATGATGCTAACTGCCTTTGCATAGGAGTCCTTCTTCAATTATGTAATGATTATTAAGCACTTAATAAAAGAAGAGAAAGAAGTTACAGGCAGATTGCTTTCTGTACAAATAGACTAATCCATTGCTGAAACATACAAAATATTCCCTTACAGACTGTCTTGTTGCTGAGCTAGAATATCAAAATGAATAACTTTTTTAGATGATTTCTAGTTTGAGTTTTCTCTTAGGTTTATGTGTTTGCGTGTACATATTTCTGTACACATATATATATCAAAATATCAGAAAATATGCTGGGTTTAATTCTTTTTTTTTTATATAGCATGTATTAACTGAAAAGTGCAGATCATCTAGTACAGATATTTTTAGAAAGTTTGTCATCTCATGTCTTCAGAAGTCTTGAAACCGTACCTAATACCTGAAACATGCTAGTGAAGAAAGACACCAGAAATCTGCTGGTTGCATCCAACAACATGACTTTTTGACTCATTAGTAAGTGTTAAAAACACAGAGATGGCAAAATGTGAAGGACAACAATCACTATCCAACTTTGCCATCTGCGTGTTTTGAGATCAAGGCTTACAGTTTTTAAATTGCTAATTCCTTTGGCAAAGGGTTGGAGGTTAAAAAAAAATCAGTATGAGATCAATATTCTCAGGGATTTTGGTGAGTTCCAAAAAGGATGTTGAATCTGTTTCTTCCTGTTTAGAATGAGGAAAGTGGACTCTAAGAAAACCTTCCACTGCATCAAGAACATAGTAAGAGTCATTCACAGCAAAACAGAGCACTTTCTCTGCCTCTTTTCTTTGCTCTGATTTCCATTCAGGTGGGATGTGAGGTCCAGGGAACTCTTTGCTTCTTAGAAGTCCTTCCTCTTGCTGTTTAAAGTCTTTCTGTGCAACAGGATTAGTGAGTTATCAAGCCGTTACTGCTTCTATTTGAGCCTACATGTAAAATGGTGCTGAGCTGCATTTTCATTTCAGTATCTTTGATTGTTGCACTTTGTTGTCTAATACTTAGTTATAAGTTTATTTCTAAGAAGTTACTTTTCAATACTTGAGCTCATGACTTTCTGCTATGCATTCCTGAGAGGACAAATGGGAAAGCAGGATAAACAGGGGGTATCATGGTCATTACACAGGTCTTTAAGTGGGTAGACCCATTCATGGCAGAGGTGCATGTCTAGACAAGACGTAAGGCTGCATTATGTTATCAGAAAAGAGTGTTTCATCATAACGAGTTTTTCATACCTACCATGGATGTGTAAGTCCCAAGGCAAACCTGAAAAAAACTGGGCAGTCTGTTGATGAGTTACCCCTCAAGAAGAGTAAACTTCCCCACCTGTTTCAGAAAGATACCACGTTGTCCTGATAAGGGGAGAAGACTGGGAAGAAGTAGGTTGAGTCCTCTGAGTTAAAATGAAGAATTTTTATTTGTACAGTGTGAGTTTCTATTGTAGCCAGTAAGATGCTTGAAGGCTGTTTTGGGTTGATCTTGGCTGGTCAGCAAGTGCCCGTCTAGCCACTCTGTTACCCCCCTCCTCAACAGGACAGGAAAGCCTTGTGGGTCAGATAAGGGCAGGAAGAGATCACTCACTAATTACCATCACAGGCAAAATAATCTCATCTTGGAGAAAATAATTGAATTTATTGCTAACCAAAGCCAAATAGGATAGTGAGAAATAAACCCAAATGTTAAAAACACCTTCTCTCCAGCCCTCCCTTCTTCCTGGGCTCAGCTTCACTCACAGATTCTCTGCCTCCTCTCCCCCCAGTGGCATGGGCAGATGGGGGATAGGAGTTGTAGTCATTTCATAACACATTGTTTGTGTTGCTTCTTCCTCCTCAAGAGGATGACTCCTTACTCTTACCCTGCTCCAACATGGTGTCCCTCCCATGGGAGACAGTCCTCCTCAAATTTCTCCAGAGTCTTCCCCTTGCTTCCCTCCTTCAGTGTAGGTCCCTTCCACAGGGTGCAGTCCTTCAGGAGCAGGCTCCTCCAGCATGGGTCCCCTGCAGGGTTGCAAGTCCTGTCAGCAGACCTACTCCAGCCTTGACTTCTCTCTCCATGGGATCACAGGTCCTGGCAGCCCATGTTGTAGTAACAGCCCCTTTCAGGCATCTGCCTGCTCTGGTGTGGTATCCTCCACAGATTAAAGGTGGACATCTGCTCCAGGGTGGAACTCCACAGGCTGCAAGGGAATCTCAGTTCCAGTGGCTGGAACACCTCCTCCCCCTTCTTCACTGATCTTGGTGTCTGTAGAGTTGTTTCTGTTACATATTCTCACACCTCTCTTTGGGTGCAGTTGCTTCTGCACAATAACTCTTCACTTAAATCTATTATCCCAGAAATGCTACTCCTGGTGCTGTTGGACTTGACCTTGGCCAGCAGTGGGTCCCTCTTGGAGCTGACTGGCATTTTCTCTGTTGGACGTCAGAGAAGCTTCTAGCAGCTTCTCACAGAAGCCACCTCTGTAACCCCCACTGCCACCAAAACCTTACCATGAAAACCCAATACAATGACACTTCTGTAAAAGGTATTCCTTGTGCATGTTTCATTCACTTGTTTACTGAGATAAGTACATGGTGAATGAAACCTTTGGAACAAGTGATTGATGCACAGATAATACTGTATTTTAAGTTATTTATTCTATTCTCAGTACATCCTTTTTAAAATAAATTTTTGTTCAGACAGGTGCTTAAAGAGCACATCCTTATTGTGTTGGCGTGGTTGTGTTTTTCCTAGGGGATACCACTGTAGGAGGCAGCTGGCAGGAAAGAGAAACATGAAACATAATAAAATATATATGGGACAGATTTTCAGCTTGGAAAATGCTTGGCCATTCAGTCCTTCGTCCCCATCCACTTCACATTGCATCTGCCACTGCTTCTGCCTCCGATTTTCAGTGTGGGTATCTCCCCACAGGAGAAAACTCAGTAAGAAGCTGACTCACCGTAATTTTTCAGCATGTTTCAGATATTGAGCTTTTAGTTACTAGCAAAATGTGGCTACTTCTTTTCCCTCTGGAATCCCCAAGAGAAAGTAGTACTGTATCTTGAAATTAATGACCTCCTCTTATGATCAAAGGTCAAACTTTAGATGCAGGTCTTCAGTACAGAGGGAGTCCCTAGCAGAAATCTGCACTATGTAAGGCATAGTTAGCCTTGTTATAAATGGAAGCTGCTATAGAAGAGAGCTCATGTACTTTGTCTAAAGCACATTTCTACAGCAAGTGGTTTTAAATGTGACAATAAGTACTGATATTTCTAGACATTCCATGTGCTGTGGACTAGCTTTCACTGTTTTTACACTATCAGCTGCATTTAGATGTTGTTCGAATTGTTTACTAAGGATATTCTCATTTGTAATTAACTCTAGTGGGAATGTTGTACACTGCTAGATTGTTGTCTTGCCTTATAAACATAAATATCTCAGTTTTTGAAGCACCTGGTTTGTATATTGTGAAATCCATCAAATGCAAACATTATTGTTAATTCCTCACATTCCAGAATCTACAATTCAGTTCATGGTGGCATGTGGTGTGAAGCTAAGAGAGAAACTTGGCCCTTAGTTCCTGTTTACTCATTCAAAGTATTGAACAGCATATATGTGGAAGAACAGAAAATGTCCTTTGTAAATCAGAACAGTGATTGTGTTAATATAAGCAAGCCTAAAGCATGTGATGAATACTTATCAGGCATTAGAATCAATAAGTAGTCTTTAGATTTAAAATTAATGATTTTCTGTGTTCTCCAAAAGTCAAAATCTCTCAAAGTTGTCTTTGTTGCTTCTGATTTTTCCCAAGAGAGTAAGCAGGGTGTGATAAATCATCATAGCCACAAAATAAACAAAGTGCCTGACAAAAAAGTCTTGATTTAGACTTAAAAGAGTAAATCTTTGCCTTAAACATTTTCAATATTTTGAAACTGTATTTGTGGAAATGTAAGATTAAAAGAAGATCTGGTGCAGCTCTAACCTAACACTATTGCATAGATGGTTAGAATTAACATTGTCTTGACATGAGAATGAGGTCATGTTGTTGGATTAAGTCATCTACCCATGTCCCTGCTATTTATCTGATGAGTCTTTTATGGGTTTGCTTGATAATGCCAAGTGGTGTAGAAAATTTAAATACATAGAAAACACCAACAGAATAGCTGACTAAGAGCAAAGAGCTTTTTTCATAATCTTCTATGAAAAATAGAATACATTTTATTTATGAAATGCTTAAATTTTTTAATTAATAAATAAACACATAAACATATATCTGTACATAAAGGAAACATAAAAGAGAAACCTAGCCTATAGAAATTAAATATTGTAAAGGACGTTATTCTGAAGGAAAAACTGACTAAATTAATTTGAATTAATGTAAAAACTGTTTAAGTGCAAAGAGAAAAATACATTTTGAAATGTGAAAGTTGAGATATAAACTCATAAAAGACTAGCAACAGCAGCATTCTCTTCCTCAAGCATGCTTTGTTCAGGTAGCAATGTAAGTAAAAGTGAGGCCATCTCTGGATGACGCTGCAAGCCTAGTGCAGAAGGGAAAATCAGTACTGATAAAAAGTGTGTATAATTCTACAACACGCAGTGCAATGTTAAGTTTTTCACGTAGTGATTCATCCCTGTTCACATTGCAGTAGAATTTCTATTTTCTTCTCTTGCAGTCAGATTTGTAACAATTTGGACATTTCTGTCCCATGACTTTCTTTTTGAGCATGTCAGACTCTTAGAGGTGTTATCGTGTATTTGTGAAAAAGCTGTCACTGACAAGAAATGTGCAATACACTGAAATATCATTTGCAAATGAAATAAAATATAACCTTTCAGAAAATTCACCCAGCAAAGCCTCTGTGGGACAAAACATGTCTGCCAGAAGTACAAAATTTTTGAAGCTGACTTGTACCATCTAAGAATAATCGAATAGTGAATAGCTGTAAGATGTATACTCACATGTTAGGAATTTTTTGTCTTATTTCATTAAGAAAAGAGAAATATGAAACTGAAATGTATTCTCAAGAATCTTTAGAGACAGAGGAAAAGAATCCACCTGTGTGAACTCTGAGGTGAACTGTGAGGTTAGAAGATGAGGCAATGAATTTACCGATCTGAAATAAACATGTCCAGCCCTGAGGTGGCAAACTATTACAGGAATCATAAAGAATGTTTGGACAAAGAGAACATTTCTCCCAAAAGTTAAATCCTTTCAAATAATCTGACAGAACATGGGGTTTTTCTGGGGCAGTAGTAGCCCTTTTAAGCCATAGAGCAGAAGGTGTTATGCTAAATAAAGCCCTTGGAATGTTTGGATGAACTTCTTGCCTTCTCTTAAAGAAAATTTGACATGTTGACACTCCTTCTAAAATTTTGATCTATGATAATCCACATAAATCCCACCTAGTCAGTTAGTTGGTGTGTGATTTTCTCTCAAGCATAGTACCTGACCACCCTTTCTTTTCAAATGCTGGTGACCTCCAAGCAGGTCAGTTTGCACCTTGCTAGTCTCATCTTGGCATACCTCCAAAAGGCAAATAGGTCAGACTTCTGTTAGTGAGCCAAAAAAGAAAGTTCAGTCTGAATGCTTAACAAGAGAACAGAGCATTCTGTAGTAAATGTTATTCTGACACATGGCAGAAAGTGCCAGATCTTAGTTTGGGAACTTCCTAGAGCACGGAAAATAAACTGCATTCAATCTGTCACATTCAGCAGTAGCTAATGTGGTGTTTTTACCAGCACCCATGAGCTCTGAGAAAGTTTCTCACCTCACAACAGAGGTTTTCAAGGTTCTGTTCTGCAGTGGTAACACACAGATAATTCTGATGGACATTAATGGGAGCTCCTGGAGCATGCTATTGAGCTCATAAGATTAATGTCATAAATACACATAAGCATCACTACAAGGCCTGACAGTTATTTGGTCTCTACTTGCTTTATCTAAATCTCAGCTTTTAGTTCTGTGTGGAAACCTTTACTGCTCTTTTGGAAGAGGTGATAAGCACAGAAATTCTGACCCAGTTCATTAAGCGCTGTCCTTTTGACTTTACACCAGAAGAACACCCAGTGATGCTAATGCACTGCAGGATTGGGCCAATGGAGACAAAACAGTTTTATTTATAATAATGATAACTTGAAGATATGTCAAAATTGATTTTTGTTGCATTGATAACAGCAATAGCACTCCCTGTAAGAATTAAAAAGCTCATTGTAAATGTATTTCTTAATGGTACAAATAGCTTTTTGTATCCAGCCAAGCCAAAATGCTATTTGATTATTCAAAAAGGATTTGTGAAGACAGACATTAATTGGTGTCAGATTCAAAAGCAGTTCTATGCTTTCTTCACAGATAGACTGTAAAATGTTATACTTTCCATATTCATATATTTCTTAGTGTCTGTTATGTGTCTTGATAACTAGGGGATACTGTATGAAGAAATGTTCACAAGATTAGCTAAGTCTGGAGCTTCCCAAGTTAGTGTTTGAGATGAAAGATTTTGCTTGTCTGCAATTTTCTGAGAAAAAAAACATTTACAGATAGAAATCATTTACTGATAAGCTCCTATAAAGGGAAAAAATATCAAAACAATGTTAAGGAAATAATTCAAATAGCAATGAAGCTAATGAAGCCAAATATTTTTACAGTCTACTCCCAGATGAGTCTGGAGACTCTAGTGTCCAAAAACATGGTTGAGCTTTTCCTTCAGAATTTTGATAATTTTTCTGTACACAGCCACTTAATTCATAAAGCTCGATGGCACTCAGGATCTCTGAGACCTCTACCCTTTTCTTAAATTTGGTGTAAATAGGTCACTAAGTTCAGTGTTTTGGTGAGGCAGCTTACAGACAAACAGAACAATACCATAGAGCTTGTTTTCTTAGGGAAAAAAAAAAAAAGTTGTATTTCCCTAAATCGGAGGACTTCAAAGTGATTTTTATGAATACGTTGTGTTCTTTTTATATTCTTCGTGAATTGCATGCTCACTGAAACTTTTTTTTTACTCTTTCTAACTTACGTAGCTGTTAGTGTAAAGGGGCAGGATGTGCTGTGAAAAAAAAAAGACTCCACAAAGAGAACAAGCTTTTTGATGCCTCCCTTGACTAATTTTGAGGAAGCCAAAACTGAAAAATGCATATATGATGATTTGATGAGTTGGAAAGATTTGTGGTGATGTGTATTCATATGAAAAATTATTGATGCTTAAACTGAAATATGAATTATTTCTCTTAAAGCATGTAGTTAAGATGGATTTAGACCAGAAAATGAAGGAAGAAGAGGGGAGTTGTGTTACTAAGAATGACCATGAAACAAAAAGTTTGCACATTACAGAAAATTATTTTGACACATTAAAATACATTGTAATTCACTTTATGGTGAGTCACTTAACAGCAAAATATATATCATTTATACTGCTATCCTTAATGCTTTTAAACTGTAATATCCTTTCCTCAATGAGTGCTTGTCAATTTCTCTGATCTAGAGTTGATTTCATAAATTAACTAGGCCAAGTACCTGGGGACTTATGGTTAGAAGAAAAAGAGAAAGCAAATAAATATTGATCTACCATTCTGAACTTCTTTCCAAAATCCTGGTTTTTTATACTGGTTTTCAGCATAATTCGATGTTGCATACAATGTCTTTTATCAACTCATCCTCATTGTCCGTAGATCATTCAATCAATGTTATTTTATGGCACACACTAAGGTATTTTTATGTGATGTCATCTGAGTGAGCATTGCCATATAAGCACTGCAGTACAAACACCATGTATGCTGTGATATTGCCCAGTTTTCTTTTTCTCCTTTCCATTAATGCCTTCATACTTGTACAGTCATTGAATCTTGTTACACCTACTTAATGGGAGCTGTTCTACTCCTTGGCATTGGTTCATGTGGATCTCTATTAGGGCATTCTCTTCTCAGGATTGCATATATAGGCTATTCATTAGAGCATCCTTATTTGCTCTTTGGCTTTGAAATGAGACTCTCCATAGTAATTTTTTTCTTGTTTTATGTTCTTAGACCAGAGCACTGTAAGTTTCCATTGAAAGGTGCATCATATGTTGTTTCTTTATTGATACATTTCCATGAGACTTCTTGTTTAGATGAATATTTACTCTCTCAGCCCTTTCTTAGTCCTTTTATTGCTCACAGCACCACAGGCCAATAAACAATATCAATTATAGATGCAAGGTTATTGCTAGAGAGCCTGGATATTGATCTCACATAAGTTAGAAATGGTTGAAGGAATGAACTTATTTGTTGGCAGGTGTCCATATCATGAAGCAATCACCATAAATATCTTCAGCCTGGCTTTTTCTTGACTCATGTTACAAATATCAGGAGTTGAAGAATCAGAATGAAGCAATATTACATGCAAAGTTGAAACACATTATGTAGCTAGCCTGTGAGGAAAAACATGCTATCGCTATATAAAAATTGAGGACTTTAGCCTGCCAGTTTGATATTTTGCAAAATGAAGATCTTAAATAACAAATTTTTTTAAAAGAAAAAGACGTCATCATTAGTGTAATCATCTTTCATATATTTTCACAATCAAAACTTTAAGTATTTGCTTGTAAAGATGCTGAGTGTCAAGCAATATATGACAATGTTTCCATTTCTCATATTTTATTTAATAAGAAAGGGAAAAAACTTTGAGGTTTGCCAGAGACTGTGAAATTTTTTTAATTGATTCTTCAGTCTCAAAAAATATTCAGAATCGAATCCAAATGCTACACCTAAAGGTTGGTGTTACTTTGAGACTAGTTTTAATGAGGGATTGCAACTGAGCCAACATCAATTGCTCAGTTGCAGCTTGGGCAAGGAGAAAAACCCTGATGATTGATCTATGTGGGTGAGTTGGCATCAGTTTGCAAGCCCTCTGGGTAGAGGCAGAACATCCAGCAGGAGGAATTAGAAAGGAAAAGGGAGAACAAACGTTTATCACCCAGTTAGTAGCATTTTATGGCAGTGTTATGGTAAACTGAGAGATGAATGCCTATATTCATGTATTTTGCACTGTTCTGAGGCACTAATAACATTAAATCAGACTTAATACTTCACACCAAATGTTCAGTAAAATAGGGAATGACGTGAATATTTGTTGATTCTATATGCTACGGGTACAGCATCAAAAGTAGTGCCTGAAAAACATAAAATGCTGCAAAATAGAGGTCAGAATTATGCTAATGTCATGATAATATAAAAATATTAAGTCACCAAATGACAGGATTACAACCCAACTATCTTCAGTCCCTAGGAACCTTTCAGCTAAGCTCATAGTAAATAAAACACTGGTTCTACACAGGAGTCTGATTACAAATTTACACATTTGTATTATTAGAACTGCACGAAGCATTCACCTCTGGAGACTGAGGTTAAAATCTGATTTTGGTTGCTGGAGAATATTAGTGTAGTTGTCCCAGCCTAGTAGATACTTCATTATATAATAAAATCTCTTCTCAATCCTGAAACCGATCGGTGTGATTAGCATGTTTTCTTTAGAAGAGTCTAGGACTGGAATAGCCAGAGATTAAAGTAAATTGACAGGCCTGTATGAAAGAACATGCTCATTACTCTAATTATCTAGATATATATCTACTTGCCAGTTTCTCTACAAAAGTCAGTATTCAGTGTGCTAGTAATTTGGATAAAGAGGGAAGAACAGGTGGAGTGCAGGTGTGCATTCAAAGAAAAGGGCATGACTGAAGTATATTACAAAGTCAAACCATGGAAGATCTTAGTTCACAATATTCAGCAATCTCATATTATCAGACTTTGCTATTCTTTCTTTTTTTCTTTTCAGATATCCAGTACAAGTCAGTATTTTTTTGTGTTTTCTGTGCAGGCATAAATGTGGAGTTTATTACATTATTGGAGTCAGTCGAGAAAAGCTTTTTTTCAGTAACTGTTTTACTTCTGTTATTGATCCTATTTTACTATTCAGTTCATTTTCTATAATTGTGTAAAATACTGTGTATTGCAAGAATTTAATGACAGTCTATATCTATTCAAATACAGTGGAGATAATAAAGTCTTTGCTTGTCAATACTATCATTTTTTTTCTCTTATTGTATTCCCTTTCCTCTTACTAGATTTTTAGGCAGGCATTTTAAATTCCTGAGGACATAAACTGCATAGAGCCAGGCCGCTGTAAAGGCCTAACACATCAGAAAATGTCACTAAAGTGTCAACTCTTTGCATCATAACCGCAGTTCATTTCCCAACATTGACAGTGATGCTTTTACTGGATAAGAATTGGAATGGGCATATTTCCAGATCTTAATTACATCAGGCATAGGGATGAGGAACAGTCTTTTTCCTCATGGGGAAGGGAGAGTAGAGGTGAATTTGGCCATCTAGAGCCCTATGCATCCCCGTTTATCTGGAGATAATAGGATTAAGTTAAGCTATGGGACTTCTATAGCTAGAACTGCCTTGCTGCCTTCAGCAGGGGTCTAATAAGGATAGATATAATTGGGTAAACAGTGAATAAGAATAAAAAAAGTACACAGTATAAAGAGTATGCTTGTGAATAAATGATGGCAAATTGGATTCCATCCAATCCCTGCAGAGCTGGTTAAGATATAATGGCACATGTGGAATTGCAGGATGAAATGTGTTATCTTTCTCGTTTTCTAACTTTTACCATCTTGTCTGAAATCTTACATACAAAGTAACTTAAAGTTTAAGGAGAATATTGGCAAGGGGAATTGCAGCATATTTGGTATTAAGCAGAAGATTTTAATGCTGTTTGCATAAGGTTATACATGCACAAAATGTAAGTGGATCCACATGCTGAACAAATGGGATTTTGGTCTTCTGACCCATAGCCACCTACCAAACTTAGTCTATTAACACTTTAGCATTTACTTTCACTTTTTTTCACATCTCAAAAAGAAGAACATGGAGAATGTACCCCAATGAAATAATTAATTAGATCATTCACTAGCAGATATTCCTTAATTTATTTAATTATTGTCCTTCTAATTTTTTTTTCTGTTTTGGTGGTGTTTTAAAATGCAGTTAAGAATTACTTTAAGAAAAAAAATCATAGTACAGGACTATAACTAGAGGTCAAAAAGTGTTTTTGTCATAATTTTCTGTCAATAAAAATGTACTAGAAGTCCTTGCCTGGCGTAGAAGACATAGTCATTTAATTATTATTTATTTTCATGCTTGTGACTTATAGTGTGCAATTGTGAATATGAAATAACCTATCCTTTGCTTTGGTTGCAAACACAGAGCAATCACATCCACGAAATTTTCAAAGGCTGCTCTGGAGCTGTGGAACAAGGTTCAACATCCTGTTGTAGACTAAAAGGATGTGATCCCCCTTAATTTTTCCATTTTGTGGAGGATTGACGTCAATCTGATGCTAGCATACCTTGAGAGCAACTTTGTAAACCATTAGGATGCTGTGGTAGGTAGAGTTAGTTTTAGAAATAGAATGTCTTGTCTCTGCATTTGCTCTCCTCTCCTTTTTGCTCTTGAAGATGGCCCTGATTTTGAATTGTTGAAGCTAATGTTTATAAACTGTCAGATTGCTCCATCCATATCCACATTATTACTTACCTGCCAAAAGGTTTGCATCTACTAATGCATCTCTTATAAATCTGAGCCTGTGTTAAAAAGTTGCACTGCCCTATCTGGCTATAAAGCAGAGAGCAGCATTAGTATATTTATAGGCAAGGTCACATATTTATTAATAACAGTGTATGCAGAATGACAGAAACTTTAAGAAATCATGGAAAAGCAGCCAATCTATTCAAGTGAGGAATAGCAACAAAGAGATTACTGTGAGCAGTAAACTGAAGACTTCGGAGGAAATGTAAGCAGTCCGCTTAAGAGAGGACTGGGAGATCTATGAGCCTAAGTAGGAGCAATTTAAAAGGATAATTAGAAGAGCTGAAAGAAATACTGAATGTTGTGGTGCAAAATATATCAGCAAACAATAAAATATATTTGCAGAAGACAGAAAGTGAAAGAGAAAATTAGTTCACTAGAAATGAGTGTTGGGAATTGGAGACAAGAGAGTTTTGTTTTTCTCTTGTTTTTACAGGTTCTTCCCAGAGATTTTAGAACATGAGTTCTATATCATACAAAGTACCAAAGCAAACTGAACTGAATGGCTGTGTAAAGGCAGAAATTTCAATGTGGATGAAGAATCAAGTACAAATCCATATTACCACCATTAAGTATTTAGTGGAAATTACCTAATGAAGTATATACAGCTATTTTTATCAAGAAGCAATAAAATCTCACGGATTGAAGACTGCAAGAATAAACAAACTGGCTTCTAAAATATATCTATATCCCTGTTCATAGATTTTTTGAGAAATAGAAAGCACCTATAAAAACATAACCTTTTTTAAAGGAATTGGGTAAACAATACCTACTTGCTAAGGGATTCAAATCAAATATGTATCAGGTAGCTTCATTTCAGGTGTGGGGTTACAGTCCTACACAAGTGATATTTCTGTGTGTACATGTTTAAATTTGAGGGATGTGCTCAGTTCTACTGAAATTTTCAAGCTTTTGGAGATACTGCTGTCACAGCTTATAGGAGCTGGCATGTTTTTTATTTATTGGACCTGGATTTGCTGGTAATTCAGTGTTGAGCAGATTTAAGGAAAGAGTCAGGGAAGCAAATGAAGTTGTCATTTGCATTAACTCTGTTGCTTTTATGGTAGAGATTTTTGGGAAAATGTTATGAATGGTTTATTTCCAAATGTTTGCAAAATCCTCATGTGGGCAGAGAGGAAAATATGACAAATTACTAGAGTTTATCACTAGAAAACCTTCATTCTTAGAGTTTAAATTCTGGTTCCATTGAAATCAGTAGGAGTTGTGCTACTGTCTAGACCAAAATCCCAATCAAATCGATACTTGCTGTTTGGTTTTTTTAATTGATAACAGTAAAATAATTTATTTTCTTTAATCAGGATTTTAGTGGTGAACATCTAGTATTTTTAGAACATCTAGTATTTTAGCCTTGAAAAACATTATGTGTGAAACATTAGGAAATCCCTTATTATCTTTATTCTAGATAGGGCAACAATAATTTCGGGATCGTAAACTAAGAACCTCACATGATTAATAATAGTATAGCAACTGCCAGAACAAAAAATATAATATATACAGTTGAAATCACTGAGTTTATTGTTATTAGAATTCTTGGCAGGTGATTTGCATCTGCATCCATCTGATCTGAAATTGTCCCAGACTCAACAGATCTATCCCTAAAAAAACAAATCATGGTGACAAGAAATCCTGTATCTTTATTATGAATCCCTATATAATAGAGTCTTGTTCAGTCTTCAACTGTCTTTTTATTATCTCTTTGGATTAGCTTCAGGCTCAAAATTAGCCTGAAATTTCATTGGTATCAGTGGAGTTCCTGAGATATAAACCTTGTGAAGGACGTCTGTATCATTGGGGAAATCATTGTATTTCGTTGAGATGTAGTTGCAATATAATTTATCCAATTTAAAGTGATTTAAATTTATGCTAGCATCAGAAACTGAATTCAGAATTACACACCAGTTCCATTCATAATGCTTCTTTGGAATCTTTTAATAATTTTTCCTTCTCTTAAATTTCTGTTGAAGAGTAATTTAAAAAAATCAAATCTAAAAGAGAATTTCATCCAACTTCAGAATTTTCACCTCCACTCCAATGCAGTCTCCTTCACCAGGAGATGAAGCTCTTGAGCAGCATGCTCAAATTTAGTGTATGTATGTATTGAGAATTAAAACTCAATTTTTATTTTTTCATCTAATTCTCTGATTTCTCTGAAAGGTTTTTTGCAACTCCTTCAGATCACAGGAAAGACCTTGTCTCCATGAATATTTTCCAAAGAGTGCATTCAGTAACAGCATCAGAAACTAAGAAAAACCTGAATATTTCCCTCACCTTAGAATACTCAGAAAAAGATGGAACTTGTATTCAGAATTGTCTGCTTAGATTATACTCAGTTTATATCTCTCAGTGTTATATACTGTCAGTATTATTGCAATTGGAGCACTGAGAGTCATGGCCATGAATGTAGTGACAGCTGTTGCATGAGTATGGAGTAGCAAATGGCTTTGCTCTAGACATTGCCCAAAAAACAGTTGACACCAATATCTTATATAACAGCAATCTTACTGCTCTTAGTGCTGTGTCAAGGGGAGGCTGTGGCTGAGGAGGCCACTTGACTTTCTAGTAAAGCCTTACCCATATTAATTTCTGGAACCAAATTTTATCTAGGTTTCAATATTACATTTTTAGCCATTGTTCCCTCTTTGTCCCAGAATCTCAGTGAGCCAACAGATAAATGTACCAGGAAGCTAATAAACACTCCTATCATCCAAGCTATCAACATTATTGTGATGAATTAGGAAATGCGTTTGCAGTTTTACCTTAGATCACTAGTGGTACTCGGTGCTTATTACCTACAGGCTTGAATGTATACACGCAAAGAGAATAACTGTCTGAAAGGTTTAATGATACTTGTGATGCAGTCAACCATTATTTCCCTCTGACAGATTCTACTACCTGAAAGACTCAGGTTAATATAATGATTGAGTGCTTCCACTTTATGCCATATGCAGTAGTGGTGTTGTTCTGTATATCACATGTAATATTATCTAGCACTTGTAAAGTGTTTTGCATGTGCACTCTGCTTTATGACCATTAACTGATTAATCCTTACAATGGCTCAGTGAGGTAAACAACAAGATGCTATCACCCATTATTATCCCATGGTTAAGCTGTCATGCTTCATTTATTAATTTATCTATATACTTTGTAATGCCACATCTAAAGGTTCAATAAAAACAACTGAAAATAATGAAAAATAAGAGAAATTCTGGCTTTTGGGAACACATATGACATATTTTTATAGTGGCAATGAGGTAATATAATTAGAGAGTACAGCAAACTCCAAAAGGAAGAATAGGAAATGTACTTCACCCATTCTACTTAACAGATAACTTTGTTGTGGAGACAGAGACAAGCTGCTGCTTGCAGGAAAAAAAAGGGAAAAGTACAAATGCATCACAAATAGGGTGAAACTTCATTTGGAAAAATTAAAATATTTGTTTGCAGGAAAACATAATAGATCTTAAAATCTTAAAACAAATGCGATATATACAAATGGTTTCTTCTAAATGCATCTATTTAAATACTATTTAATAGCACATGGGATAATAGGTCAAATCTGGCAGAATTTTGTCTCTGCTGTGAGTTTTCTGAAAAATTTTAACATTTATAGAAGTACCCATATCCAAGCAATTGACAGATAGTGAATCTACATCAGTGTTTTACTTCAGATAAGTGGTGCAATTCTGAAGTGATGCTCATCACCCCCAATACCATGATTCACTTCACATCATGGAGCAGTCCTGGAATACCTAAACACCTTTTGGATGAAACTAAAGCACAAAAGTTCCTGGAGTGTCAACTAATGCACTCCAGCTACTAATGACTATTATTCAGTCCATGGGACCAGATTATATTTTGTGTGAAGTAAAGCCCTCTGAAATGCTGATAGCATAAATACAAGGCCCTCAGTACCACATGTTTCATTCTACAGACCATGCCTATTGGGGTGCACTATTTGGAAAAACATGAACAAAATATTCTGGTAAGAGCTGCAATATGTGACTCTAAGTAGCATTCAGTTCCCTGTGTTTCTTCCATTACAATTTTCAGAGAATGACAAGGAAGTTTGATGATGAAATCCCATTGACGTTTAATAGCACTTAAGTTTTTAAGTTAGCAAAAATTAATATTTTAATATTTTATAAATTTTTACTGTTAAAAATGATCAATACTTCCATCAGTTTTTTTGTTTTATTTTACAGGGTTATTGCTACACAACATCAGAGCTAGGTTATATGAAACAGCAGTTCCTTAAACACACTCTTTGGAGTAGGAAAAGGCTTGCTGACAGAATATACTGGCTCATAGTGAAGGCTGTGAGAGTTGGTAGTCAATGACTGTGCTCTTGAAACAACTTTACGGGGTGAAAAAGGTGGCAGAAAGAAAAAACAGCCCAGATTCTGAATTTTAATAGCGTTTACATTGGCTGCAATTGAGAAAACACGATATTTCATGCAGTGTTCCATTTGGGAGGATTATAGTTTGTTTTAGTATCATCTTTATATTGTTTCTCTGCAACAACAACTTTCACTATTGAACATGACATGATTTTTCACTTTCTGGTTTGGCAGTGGTTGAGTTAAAATAACAGTTTACTTTTGTCTCTGGTGCACAAGAAAATGCTTCAATTTCAACCTTAGAAAAGTAACCCCAAGAAGGTATTATAAATTGGCCAGGCTCAGGATAGGGGTGAATGATTAGATTCCAGTGTTTCCTGCTGAGTTGTACATGCTTGTTTTGCAATACGATTTTGAGCAAGAGATTCAAACAGAACGTGCAAATCCTATTCAGTGTCTCAGCATTGTTGATCTGTTTTTATTGATTTTTCATCAGTGCAAATCCAGTGCTCTCCATATATGTTAGAAACCTTATAGTAGAATGTTGTAGAATAGGATTTTTAATTAAAATTACATTCAGTTCATCAAAAGGCTTCACTTTTTTTATAGGAGGATGCAGCATTGTCCCAGTTTTACTGTATTCATACAGTTCTAGTTTCCAAGAAAAATTATTCTCCTTCCATAAAACAAAGACAGAGTAATAAGATATTATAGATTTTGTGCCCACCCTTCACCAAAGACTTACCCTGTGTACATTTGTTCCGCATACAGGTAAACAGCATTCTGTTAAATGTAGAGGGGTTTTTTTTTTCAAGTTTTCATCATTTCTATATATTGTAGTATTACATAATAACAGGATTTTGGCATTTTACTTTTGAGGGAATGTATTAAGTATGTTTATAGGCTTTAAATAGACTTTAGGGGAAATATGGTTTGACTTTTTCTGGTTTTTCTGCCTATTAGCTTTCTTTCTGTTAATTTTTCTCCCAGGTCTGCTGAGTAGTATGCAGTGACATTGTAAGCAGGATGTATTTCCTCACATCAGTGCCTTGTTAATGCTGTTCATTAATCTAGAACCATGAGCTTGTTCAGAGATGGTTAGATATTCCATATTTCTGTAGGGTTTGAAGGAAGGGTGACAGCTTACTTACAGCATCAGAAACCAGATCTCATTGCATTGTCATGTCATTTTTAATACTGATAAAAGAGCAGTGGCTGCATGTGTACTCACAGCCTGCAAATGGTACAGCAGCACAATGCAAAATAAGTCATTACATTAGCTTGTTGTAAACCAAAGCTTAGGTGGTTTTAAATAGGACTATTAGTGAATTAGTGCATAAAGAACCTTTGAATTTTGTTATAACACAGGTCATGTTGTCTTAGTCTGCTAATTTTTATATTCACTTTTTAAGTACTACTTTATATTGTTTGGGTATTGGTAATGCCTTGAGGTGCCTATGATGATCAGCATCTCATGAGGTCCATATAATGTTCTGATCAATGTTCAAGCAGCTAACACGTGCAAATGTGTCCATCTTCCTGGTCCATACCAGAAACTTCATTTCTTTAAGATCCCTGCATACTTAAATGGAACTAGTCAGCATAGATTGATCATTTTATCTGCTGTACTGGAATTTAGGGTAATTTAATATTAAAAATGCTAGTGACATTATTTTACTCACATTTTATAAAGAAATTTGCATATCCCAGTGTGAGATTCTTCCAATACCTAGTTTTTAAGATAGTTTTTCCAAGATATAGTTTTCAATATATAAATCAATTCAGTCTTTTAATTTTGGTTATTGTTGGAAACTCAAATGTAGATATCCTGTTCTTTCAAAAAAATCACATCCTTTCATGTCGTTAGCTCTTTTGCTTCAACCAAGCTGGGAACACTAAGAGATAAATATTTGTAATTCTGTTTTCTGGCAGACCTAGGCATACCTTTAAGATTGACTGGAAATACTCCAATGTAAAACTACATGTGAGAGCTGCTGTGACTGGGCAGAGCACCACTCAGAGCTCCCACAGCCCATAACTATAATCTTGTCAGGTTTTTAGGTAACTAAGGAACTATTAAAAGTATAGATCTAAATGTTAATACTATTTAAATAGCAGATCAGACAAAATGTAATACAATAAATATGAAAATCTTCAGGTGTTTAAAAGTGGCATTGCCAACCGTACTGTTGTGGATTGGGATGGCAATGCAGAGCTAGATCTTCAAGGAAACTGAATCAATAGAACACTATAGTATTCAGTGGTGCCATGCTTATTCATTCCTCCTGTAGTCCAAGCTGGTATTTCATTGACAAAAACTCTGCACTTCCTACAGATAAATATACAGTCTAAGATGCTTCTGTGCTTTTTGTACTTTTTGAGGGGAGAATATTAACTGCGTTTTAAACAATACACAAGGGAAAGTTAAGCATTTAAAATATCAGAGAGATTTTTTTAAAAGGAAACTAGCTCATATTCAAATTGGTATCCTAGTCAAATGAGTATTTTTTTTTATTGTGTTATGTATATCTATAATAAAAGCAGTATGAAAATTGTGTGCAGTGAATTTCACAGTGGGGGCTGTAATTGTGCTCACTTAGAGACCTGTTCTGGTTCTGATACCTGTGCATAGCTCCCATTAACAGTAATAGGAGTAACTCATGCCTTTTGATGGCACAATGGATTCTTCCTCTGAGTGTTACCATATTACCATCCCTACTGTGATAATAGCAGTATCATATTGCCATGATAACAGATGCATCTCACTGGAGCTAAAGTAAGATTCTCAGAACCAGAACTATGTGAGGAGAAGTAGGAACACCCTATGGCAGCAACTGAAAGCAATGTGCTTGTAGAGGACAAGAGGAGGTGTAAAGACTTGGGATAACTGGGCAGATCTGCAAGCCAGTGGTCCTTTCTAGGCTGCTCTTGAAGGTGGTGACCAAGTAACGTATGGCAAACCCAGCTCTGGTTCACTGTGCAGAGACCACCATGCTTAGTTTTTTTTGAAGCATGGGTGTCTCTGGAAGGAATAAGGAATCCTGAAACAGCCAACATGCTATTATGTTTGCCTCCTCAGCAGTTGTTGTTGCTAGTATGGACAGAGGCTTTGTCACATTTGACATCTTGACTCTGGCAGGATAAAGTGTACCTTCACCTTTTCTGTGTCTCAGTGGAGCACACTGAACAGGGATCAGGTTGCTGTCCTGTTTTCAGTTGGAGAAAAGCCCTCTCCTAGCACAGAAACCCAGGTGCATGCCCTGAGCTGCTCTCTCAGGATTCCATACAAAAGCTATGGAGGCTTTTAGAGCTCCAAGTGGGCATCTCCCTTTGGGAAATATTACTAGCAAGCGAGGGTCTTGAAACCATCCTTGTTTATTTATCCCTAGAAATACAGTGATAAAGGAAAGAAAAAAAGCTTAAAATAACAAAGCAGCTTTTATATACTTAACCTACCCTGACACTTAACATTTTCATCCAAGTTTAGACAGTTCTACCAACTTTCCGACTTTAGATAACCTTATATCTAGGAATGGGGTTCAGTCTGTTTGCTGCAGTCAATGTATGTTCTGTGAAATGTGTGTCTCTTGAGCTCAGGAACGCAGATTTTTATTGACTGGGTTGGTTCTTTGTTTCAGTTTTGCTTACCTGTAGCCCTCTTCTGCTGTGTAAAGGCATTGTCTGCCTTCCTGTGGACTCATTGAGAGTGTCTGCAGGGTTTAACCCTTTGAGCTGCATAGAAGCTGGCATAATAGCAGTCAGATACAAAAAGGGATATATAATACACATTAGAATATTACTTACAGCTAAAACATTCTTCATATACTTGCTGCATCCTATTCATAAAATCCTCAGAATACCTGTGATCTGTTTCTCATTTTGCCATGCAGAAGTTGCCACACAATCAAACATGAGATTTATGTGTCTATGACTGCCACAGGTAAAATAACATTCCTAATAAAGTCTATACTGGTGTCAGATATATTAAAAAATCCTTCGGTCTCTGAATATACCTGTTTATAACAGGATTTCTTGGTGCCTCCTTTCTTCAGATTGCTAGCAAGCTCTTATTTACCACAGCGTGTTATGGAACTTGTTTTGGAAAGATATTTGAATGCTGTATACAGTCTCAAAGCATATTTAAAGCTGTTGCTTTCGATTTTTCTTTTAATTCCTTGATACCACTGCTAATGTAAAGGACATGGATTGAAGAGAGGATCCTCTTTTCCTAGGCAATGTGTTATTGATGAGCTGGCATTTGCCCTGTGGCTCTCCCCCAGGATTGCTTACATCTATTACTCACACACATCGATTGGTTAATTTGATAATTCTATCACCAATCAGCTTGTGTCTGACCTTTTGCCATGGCAATGATGGCAGAGTCTTCATTTTTACATCGCATACCTGCTAGATTGACCTTTCTGAGGAGAATGTCAAGACATCCCTTGATCTTAACCTGTCACTAAATTTGTTAGAATTACACTGTCCCTTAACCTTGATCTGTTGTATTTGTAACGTTCAGGATATGCAGTTTGTGTGGGAATATTCTTACATAACTTATGCCAGTCAAAAAGTAACACTTTCATAATTAAAAATTAGCTTCCCAATAAGAAAGTGTATGTTTAGAAAGTTTCCATTCATCTGTGTAGTTCTCCGTGCATCATCAACTAGTCCCTAAGAAGTACTTTCCCTTTCTGTGACTACTGAAATTAGAGGATTTTTTTTTTTTGTCCCTATTTTCTGGAGTTTGGGAAACTGAACATGGTCTTTTCAACTACCCTGTTAAGTGAGGACTGTGCTGTAGGGGATTTATAGGACCCCAAATAAAATCTTGCATCCGAGTTGACAAGCATTGATTGCTTTTGCCATCCCCTGATAAATTTCTTTCCACCTCCATGTGTGCCTGAAATACCTGGAGCTAATGCAAATTCCCAGGGTTTCTACAGATCAAGCCAATTACACTTTTAATACCTGTAGTCTTAATACTGCAGTAGTAGAACACCATGCTAGTCTGTTCAGCATATTGGATATATTCTGAAAGAAGAAAACATGGTCATGTATACAATAATAAATCTACATTATGCAGCCCAGCTTCCAAGAGCACTTTTGGTAATAACAGTATTCTGCTTGCATTAAAGTGCAACTCTGCCACTACACAAAATCTGAAATTTGTAGTACATTAATTTTATCACTGAGTACAGAGAATAAAATTTGCAGTTTCATTTTGTTAGGATATTTGCAACACCTCTCTGCATTTGAAAGTCAGCTCCTCGCCTCCCCTTTGCCTTCACCCAAAGTTGTCCTGTTTTCTCCTTAGCAGACAATTCAAGGGTATCACTTGGTGACTCTGGACATGTTCATTTAGTGTTCATCTCAGATGAAGGGAGAATACAAAGAAATCTGCCTTGGTTTTCCTGCTTATGTTTTCTGAAAATATATGCATGTATGTAATTCAGTTATGTGTAAGGGAGGTAGCTTGGGCCATTCTATGATTAAAGATTTCCCTTTATATAAAAAGCAGTTGATAAAGAGGATGTAATTCCTGTTTTTCATGAACATAAATAAAACTGAGATGATGCTATTCCAATGAAATTTTATAAAATTTGTAATATGTTCAGAAGATGGAATTTTCATATGAAACTTAAGCCTGAAGAAAATTTGAATGGGCAAGTTAGAAGGGCTGTTTTGATACTAGAAAAATAAATCTTCCATTTGAAATTGAAATTATCTCAGTATATGGTTTTTAACTGAGATTGATATCTTGTGTCGTATTTATTTCAAGAAACAAATCTCAGATGACTTGAAGAAATGAAAGCAATGATTTTGCCTGAGCAATAACTGTTGCATCATTATGTGTAGCCAAATACTCTCTTTTTTTTAGTACAAGAGATCAGCATTCAAACTAAGCTACAATCCAGCTTTTAGTAGTCACTGGGTCTCACATTAAATAGATTGTTTTACTCCAGTTACTGCACAGTAATCATGCTGCACAAAACCAAGTGGAGAGTTTATAAACCAGAGGTTTTATCATATATTGGTCTGGATTCTTTACAATGTAGAATTTCAGCTAACAAGAGAGATAAAGCAAACTACAGCCATTTCACGTTTAGTCACTGTGATATATTTTGCATGTTGTCCTTTCAGTAGGCCTAAAAGGTGACATGAGGATCATGCATAACTTGGCTGTGGTTGTTGCTTTGGTTGGGGACGAGGGGGGGAGGTGAGTGCTTTAAATTAGTCAGTGAAATTATTACAGAAGTGCAAGCAGTTTATAAATTCTAGGTTTTGTTCTGGGAGTTAAGGTATTCACATGTCACATGCCATGCATCTGTTCATATTACCTTGTACTTCCTTTGTGTTTGCAGTGTAATTTTTGAGTTAATTTGAATTTTGTAGCTCATAAAATTGACATATGTATATCGTTCATTATCGTTAAGCATGAGTCAACCAGACACCAGTCCTAACCCAGCATCTTCACACAACCCTGCACCTGCAACTCGTTTCTGAGCCCCAGAATTGCTAATCCAGCACTGTTTCAAACCTTGGAAGAAGCTGTATCTTTCAGAAGTTAGTGCAGAGTGGCTTTTTAATGAGAACAGTTTTTGCTAAAAGTGAAGATAAGACCTCTAAACTAATTTCACTGGTAATTTAAACCAAATTCCAGTCTAAGCCTCCAGAAGTGAAAGGTTACTGCATTAGCCACCTATACCCTTTGTATTCACATAAAATTAAGCTAAAACTAAATCTCAATTTCATATGGCCTATAACATGCCCCTTGTTAATTAGAAACAACATAGAAAATCTGAACCAAGTAAGAAAATTTGTATTTAAAAATTGAAAGATTAAAGAGTTATCTCTCTCTTTGGTTTATAGTAATGGAAACAATCTTCATTGGCTTCAAAGTCTAATCTTGGCTGAACTTGTGAAAAAGACAGTTACAGATATTATTTTAAATGTGCACAATAAGAGGGAGTGCAAACAGTAACGTCTTTAAAAGTTCAAATTATAAGATTGTACATAGCTAGATAAGAAAAAAAGAGAGTGTAGATGGAGCAAGAAGGAGTCACTGGCGCACTGAACACAAACTATCATTGAGGTGATAGTGGAAAAGTACTGCCCTGCTGGTTGAAAAATGGGATTTAATGCTCAAAGCCATGGGCTGAAACCATTATTCACAACTGGTGCTCACTTTTTGATCCCAGAGAGTAATAGATTTCTCTATAAACTGATGACTTTAGTTCATATAATTCTTATTTCATACCCATTAGGAAACTGACGGAGAAAAAAATTTCTTTCTTCTCAGCTGCCATGAACCTATGTGCTTCCCTGCCATTAGATCAGGTTACTGACTACTTCCCTTCTGCTTTGGTTCCCTCCATCCCTCCGTCCCCCAGCACAGTAGTCAGAGCTTTCATTGTTTCCTCATCTTCTCTTTGAAGCAGGATTTCATCAATCATGGTAGTAGTAGTCTGCTCTTGTAATCAAGGCTGAGATCCATCAAGTGTCGTGGCTGCAGCAGCTCCTTTCAAGCTCCAGAGCAGCTCAGGTTTCTGGGCCTTTTCTGAGGTTCAGTGCCCTTATAGCAGTGGCTCAGTGGCTGAAAACATCTTCAGCTCCTTCTTAAAAGGGAATTTGCAATTCCCATGGAAACATGGTCACAGCAGCCATTGTATGAGAAATCACTCAGTGATCCATACAGTGCCATGATGTCGTATTGATCCATGAGCACTGCTGAAAAAAGGATGGATGGAAGGAAGGAAGGAAGGAAGGAAGGAAAGAGGAGAAATTGCCAGTGACATATGTGCATATGAAAAGAGCAAGGGAGGAAGGTGGAAACACGAGGATTTGTAGCAGTCAGAATCTTGCTGTGCTGGCATTCAGAAGAGCAAACGAAATGCTGGTGACTACAACAAACCCTGTGTATGGGCACACACACTGCAGAATGTTTTGACGGGTCTGAGGCTGCTTCTTGGACCATCATTTTAGAGGTTGCTAAAAAACAGGTGGCTTTGTATAACCAGCTCAAAATTGCATAAAATGAACAAACTCTTAGATTCCTACTCCTTTTTTTTTTACTGGGTTTTTTTTTCTTCCCTTTCAAACTGCAAAGACATTTCCTTAGAAAATGCTGGAGGAAAACCTACTGATAACTCAGAAGGTAAAATAACATATGAGTTATTAAAAGGTCTTTTCACAGAAGTGGGATTAATTTCCATATCCCTTAGGAATCCTTGCACATGCTGTTATCACACAAATAGCATTTTGGTGGGTGGGTTAAAAATTAGTTAATAAAATTAAATTTAAAAATGATTGGGCTGCAGTTCAGGAGAGCTAGCCAACACACTTTAAAAGAATAAAGTCCCCAACAAAGTCAAAGAAAAATCTGTAGTCTGTTTTTCATCTGAAGATATTATTTAATCCATTTTTGTACTAAACATTGATAGCTGAACATGCCTTAAAATAAATTCTGATTTAGTCTTGACCTCAAGTAATGGTGTGCACCTGAATTGTTCCCACTTAATAGCAGAGGAAAAAGCACAGAAGAAAATTACATTTTCTACAATAAATATCTTATTGCAGTGAGTTTTTCATTCATTCTTAATTACAGAAGAAGGGGATGAAGGGCTACTGTAATTCTAACTATATTCTTTAATGTTAGTATAGGACTTTTTTTAAATCCTTCTGTGTGTATGTCTTTCCTGTAATTTTCAGACCATTTATTTGTAACTGTATATGCATTCTACAGTACCTGGAATGTGCTGTGCTAATATAAACATCACCTATCTTCTACAGGTATTATTTTTTATTTATGTAGCTTTTTATTAATTCCCCTAAAAGCAAGAATTACCACCAGCTCCTTGAAAGGGAGATAACTTATACATCTTTCTGGAGCATTGGAGACTTTTAAGGACTCCATTAGGGGCTATGTTATTTCTTGGGACACCACTCTACTGTAATAACACAACAGTTCACTCAAAATTGTAGGACTGTGGTGCACAAGGCAATATTTTCAAACATTGTGTCGGCTAGGATGTGAGAGAGCATCAAGCCATTTGTTCTCTATGATTTGTTTTCCCCCAGTGGCCCTAGTAAATAAATACTTGTGCAACAGCAAACAGAGAAAGATGTTGAGATTGCTATCTTTCATGACGATTAAAATGACAGCGGGTTGAAGAGAAGGCAAATAAAGCTTGAGGATTTGGTGTCTGTTCTTTTGCAGCTGATGAGACACAAAAACTTCCTTAGCATTTTTTGTCCTTTGATGATATAAAGTAACTGTGGATCCTCTCATTTTCTTCTGTCATTCCATTGCAGTTCTATTTCTTGTCAAAAGAAACCATACATTTTTGTTCTTTTTTATTGCATTCCAGGTGGTAACAGGGTCTTTTAAGCCTTCTTCTTCCCCTAGGTTTCTATTTCAGTTCATGTCATAGCAGACTATTATTCCCATGCTGGTGGTGTGCTTGAACTATATTAAATGTTGTTTCTTTGTGATTTTATGAGAAAAATCACAATTGTCCAATTCAGTTTTGCAATCTTGTTCCCTGTCAATGACCTTTTGTGTCCAGCAAACACCAGTAATGCCTCTTCTCTTCACATTCTGTTTGTCGCACACCCTGTTCTGTTTTATTATACTGATAAAACCTTTCTCCCCTGAACACAAACTCAGACACTAAAATTAGAAAATAGGAATATATGAATCTGTTTCAATGCTACAGTATATAATTAAATTGTATACCATTTGTTTTTCATGTGGGAACAGTATAAACACCAGCAGACTTTCCTCTATTTCCACTGCCCAAGCTGAACATGATATTTCCAGATGGATGACACAGAAGTATTACTAAAAATTGTGCTGGTTATCCCAGGAGCATCTCTCTTACCACTACCACTGTTGGATCTTTGTATGGATTAACCAGAAGCAAGCAGAAAGTTTTATTTTGGAGTTGTTTCATATTAGGACTTCCAGTACTAGCTCTTGTTACCCTTGACATACTTTACCAATCCCTAGATGCTACTAAAACTGAGAAATCCCATCTGTACTGGGTTTTTTTCACCAAAAATTCCTACCGATTTCCTTAGCTAGCTTCTCCATTTCTCCAATTCCTTCCATCTATGAACAGCCTTCAGATACCCCATTTTTCACACAATTAGGGTCATCATCTTTCCCATATTCCTTTGGTCCATTTCCCATAAAGAGCAATCAGCAACTAGGCAGATCTGCAAAATTGTATCCCACATTTGCCGTTGAGTCACAGTCTTTATGGTCGTAATAAATTGTTTGCAAATATATACATTATTTAATACTCAGGTTTATCATACAATTGAGTTTCTCTGTGAAAATGTAGATGTTCTTCACATTGCAATCACAGGATGTGTGAACCTCCCTACTGTGGGCCCAGATGTCTTTGCCCTTTCTCCATGTGGCTCTAATGTTTGCCATGAGGGAGGTGAAGCAACTTGAAGATCAGCCTGGCAGCTCGGAATTTAGATCAGCCTAAGGACAGACAGGAGCCAAACCTGTAGTTCCCACTAATCACTGTGAAACCATAATGCTTTCTGGTATGGGACCAGCATCAAACTTCAGTGTCAGCAGACTCATTCTTTGTGGTTTTAGGGTTGCATTGCTCTGTCAATTTGCTTGTCCTTTCTCAGATTTCCTGTAAAACTTTCCTCCTGAGAGGACGACATGCCAACAAAATGAGTCAGAAGAAGCAACGTTAAGAAAAATAAGGGCCTCCAAAAGTTTCAAAACATAACATTTGAGAGCGGGGGCAACTTTAAAAAATGTCTTTGGGTTGCATTGGAAGCAACCACTGTTCATTAAATATTAGAAAGAATATTTAATTACACTAAGCAACCTGCCCGTTTCCCATATACCTTTCTTCTTTCATGAGTAAATAACAATGAATGTTTCTTTCCATAGGGCAGAAAAATGAGGCTGAACTGATTTTCTATTTCAGCACTTGGTTTATCACGGAAAATTTTTACTGAAATTTCCATTAAGCCTTTCTGGCCTGTAATACAAACTGTATTGTTACTGGTATTGCTGTAAAAAGGAAATTTTTATATTCAGTTTTACCATCTGTTTTAAACTGCATGGCGACACCAGATGAGAAAATCCTGCCAAATTATGTTAATATTTGCAAGAAGCTTGCTTCATTAATAACCTGGTTGGCCCTATTTGGTAAATAAAATCAGTTCTGGTTTTATGGTCATGAGATACTAGATGGCTCCTAATGTATCTGGTTGTAAGGAAGTACTAAAAGGCTAGGGCTTGAACTCCTCTGATAGTTGAGGGTGAAATATGACCAAGCACACACATCCTGGTGACAAGAGGGAGAGAGAGAGGGAGAGAGGGAGAGAGAGAGAGATGGAAAGGAGATAGAATGGGACTGTGTAAATCCCTGATAGGCTGGGAAAAGTTTAATGTCTGAGTAAACTGAATCAAAAAAAAAAAAAAATTGTGAATCCCAGAATTTGCACACAGGCTTTCTTGTTCTCCAAAAAAGTACAAATATTTTTTGAGTAGGCTTATTGTTTGGAGGTTTGGAAGAGCAAGTTTATTGAATGAGAATTTTGTTGGTAATCTAATTCTGTTGCTCTCAGATTATCTCACTGGATTAGGATAGAGAAGATGATAGAGAAGATGAATATCAATATTTTAGGAGAAAAATTAAGGACATCAATCTGCCTACAATATAACTTTCATAGAAAGCCTGAAGTCCCAAGATAAAATATGAACATCAATGAAACTACAGAAAAATAAAATATCCTGAATTTTCCTCAGAAGAGGCTCTGTTTATTGATTTGGTTACTGTAGTGATCCAAAGTTGAAATTAAATAAACTTCCAATTATAAGCATATATCTTAATGAAGTTGGCAGCAAGACTGTTGCTAAGACCATTGAATCAGGATTTCGATTCAGATGTTTACCCGAACTTTCAAAAATATGCATCTCAGCCCATCTTTTCTATTTACTTGCTCCCAGCATGTCTGTTGGTCTTTTTTCTTATTCTAACAGGCCAGAGCTAGGACAGCCTGGACTTGGGACTAACCTCACAATGAATTTTCTTGTGTTTAGTAGGTGAGTAGATACCTCTTCCTATTAGTAGTCAGGGTTGAGAAGGTAGGGCTTGTGTTTTCTGCAGGCTTCACTTCTTATGAATGTGGATATTTTTTGGTAGCTCGTTCTGGGGGGGTTTTTTAATTAAATAAATATCAGTGCCCTTTCAAAACTAAAGAGGCTTTTCTTTTCAAAATGCTCTGCATCCTTTTGAACTCTATATACTCTGTATTTGGAGTTGATGACCTGTAAGTGCCAAGTGTTGTGATTGTCCCTTCATAATAAGGGTAGAATCAGACCATGAGGTGCTTCATTCGATATGAAGGACCTCCTGGTCTGTTGATGAGAGAACCTAAGTGTGTAGAAAGTGGAGTTGAACCAAACTATTCATCCTCTCAGCTTTGCCAAAGTTTTTTTTAAGCTGACTGTAGAAATTTTATATGACACTTCTGGATATAGAACATCAAACAGATGTAATGGATATTAGTTATTTTCCTGCCATAGTAATAGGCATATAGATAAAAATATTTATTTATAATTTTTGATATGGACAGAGATATAACTCTTGTCTGTTCATATCTATGTACAGAAATAGGAGAAATTTCTTTTGACTTCATATTTCATGTTCTGAATCTTTGTATCGTGAATTGAGGCCTTCAAATTCAGTGTGCTGCTTTCTACATAATTAAATCATTGGCTATATCAGCCCACTGCTTTATTTGAGAAAAGCCCCAGGAACCAAATTATTTGTGTTGTAAATAACATAATATGCGCTCATCAGTTTGATCACTTTTGCTTCTTTCAATAGGTTTGATTGGATTCAGTCTCTGGACATTTAAAAACTGCCATATAATCAATAGGGAAGCTGAAATACTGAATGAGATTGATGAGGAAAGATCCTTGGTAATAAAATATTGGTAGTATTCTCTTTTAGGCACTTTATACGAGACTGTGCTCTAAGAACCCTATGATATGTCTCCTGCTGGTCATACATACAGGGAACCAGTTTGTAGAAGCACTCTTCAGTAGTTGCCAACCTTGTGTTATTTACCTGTCATAATGAACAGGAAATGAACACTGCAGATGGTTCTACATGTCAGTCATTCTTTCTGCTCAACAGAGGCTGCCCGAGAGTGTAAAAATGCTATCTTTACAATCACGTCTATAGAAGGAAGGTAATTTGGGCAATTAACATTGTAAAATGTCAAATAGTCCTCTCTCTACCTATATGACCTATATGCTGCCCCTGCTGTTGTCTTCAGGGAGTCATAGAACAGCCTGAGTTGGAAGGGATCCACGAGGATCACTCCTGGCCCTGTATAAAACCATTACCAAGAGTCACACCATGTGCCTGAGAGTATTATCCAAACACTTCTTGAACTGTGTCAGGCCTGGTGCTGTGACCTCTGCCCTGGGGAGCCTGTTCCAGTGTCCAACCCAATGAAGGACTTTTCCTAATATCCAGCCTAAACCTCTCCTGACACCATGTCATGCCATTTCCTCAGGTCCTATAGATCAGTGCCTGCCCCTTCACTTTCCCTCGTGAGGAATCCTATGCTTTTTCAGATATATGCTGAGACTATTCTATTATAAATAAATTTTTAAAGTTTTATAATAAGCTTCCATGCAAGCTATATGAGCTCTATTCAGCAGAAAGAACTGTGATACTACAAGTACTTTGGAGAGCGTTGATGATTTCAGCTTCTGACTTATAATACATGGATGAGTGCGCTGTAAATGGACTACTAATTCTCCATACCTTCTGTTTTACTTGACTGAACTGGCTGAGCCCTTTAGATGGACATCCGTGAATTCTCAGCATTATTTTGTCAGAACACACGTTGATGCCCATGACCTTGGCCTGGCTTTTTTCCTTGGTGATTACATTGCACTCAATGACTCTGCACTGTGCTTAGAAAAGTGTTTTTTCATGTTGTTTTGTTTACAAAAATCTAAATCTGGGATGGAATTTTTTACGTATAATATTCTTTAACCTTGCCCAGACAATGCTGAGATCACTCAGCAAAGAAAAAGTTCACAGCAGTCATTGCCTTCGCTCATCTGACTGAGCTCTGAAAAGCATTGGGACAGTGAGTCAGATCTCTAAGCTAGTTCATGGAAATCTTTGAAATAATAGAGTAGCTTAGATGCAGTCAACAACTATTAAGTTGCCCTAATAAATTATTTCTAAAGTGACACTGAATTTTACTATGGTGTGTTCTACCAGCTGTGAACACATGGAAGGCATAGTTTCAATCCTTGGGTATCCTTATCTGAAAATACTTTTTTCTGTACTGACAGAGCAAAATATATTTGTAAGAAGAGAAGAAAAAGGTCTAGGAAAAAAGTGGATGTCTAAAACTGATTGAATGCATGCTTCAGGGAATACTCTGGATAAGTTGTTTAAGAAGGGTTTTCTCTAATAAAATAGTAATGATAAGAGACTGACTTCAAATCTGAATAGGTCACAAGTGAAATGAGTTTGGTGGTCTTACCTAATCCCTTTGGATATTTATCCACGTTACAGTCTCCATGTACAGTTTGATAAAACTTGTAATTTCTGTTTGACTTCAGTCAGTAGTCTTTGAAGTGAAATTACAGGTTGTTTCATCTCAGAGCTGAGGTGAAGAGACAAACAGATTGTGAGAATGCCTTCCTCCCTATATTGTTTCTATACCAAGACAGTGTTATGAAATAGTAATTTTCAAGCATTCTCAATTCATGTTCATATAAAATAGATAATTTTTCCAATATTTAGGGTAATTTAAGTGGCCTTACTTTTAAGTAGCCATTGTGCAAGTTAAATCTGCTCAGGGAGTAGGGTGTTATGATTTCTATGCCGTCTGAAATGTCATTCTAGTTTGTTTCTAACAGTGCCACTTTCTTTGGACAGCTATACCAGCATTTTATCTTGTGCTTTGTCTATGGTAAATTTCTCTGTGCTCCCCTAATGGCATGCTGATCACATTATCCCAGGGAAGCTGAGAACTGAAATATCATGTAAACATGTACGTATTTTTTTCATAATTTGCATCAGTGGTCATACATGGGAGTTTAACTGGCTTTGAAATTCTAGTGACATAGGTAATTAAAAAACATAGACCTATAGAGGTAGAGCAAGTTGCTCATAACACCAAGGCTATGGGTTCAATCCCTGTATGGGCCATCCACTTAGGAGCTGGACTTGATGATCCTTGTGGGTTCCTTCCCACAGAATATTCTATGATCTGTGATCTGTGTGTATGGTGGAAAAAAAATCAACTGGTATCCTAATATTGGAACACGAGCTGCTGTTGCCACAGGGCAGTGGTGCAGGGTTACGCACCTCTCACACCCCCCACCCTGATCATGCAACCCCAAAACTTTCTGCAGTGGCAGGGAGGTGGCTGGCAATGAAAGGCAGTGCCTCAGTGCTGGTCTGCTGCATGATGCTGCTGCTCTCCATCACCCTGGCTGTGCTGGCAAAAACATGGCTCTTGGCACCCTCCCCTGCTTCCATGCTGGCATCTCACCTGCTACACCTTCCAACACAGGAGACCTAACAGATGCATGTGACAATGTATCTGTAAGCTCTTAAGGTCTGGTGAAATTAATTTCTAAGAGAAAGCGTAAATGCATTTTGGAGACCAGAAGTCAGTTTTGTGTTTTGTTGATGTTTTATTTTGTTTTATCAAAAGAAGAGCTTGAGGTTTTATTTTTCATTTTCTTTATTCTGTAAGTTCCTGTTGAGACAGGAAAGCCACGAATGGTTGTGATTTGCCTGTAGAAAAATATGGGAGGAAAAATATTATTTCATGATATGTAGGAAAGTTATGTTGGCTGTTACGACATTTATGAGGCAGAAAAGAAACAAAAGCAACAAAAATGATATTTTTTAGTTCTTACATTTGCTAAAATTGTTAACTGCATAATTCTGTTCTGTTACAAAATCAGGAATTCCAAAAATTTTAAAAGCAAAAGAAAACAACAAAATCTATGGGTCATGCTATAAATTTCTATTTGTTTTCTTGTCCCCAACTTCTCCCTCCAGAATATTGCAAGGATAATTGTGTAAAGTAAATAAATTGCAGATCTAAATGCAAGCAGTAAGTGAAAAAAAATTCGAAGTTGTCATACAGGATGTTTGCTGTGCGGTGTGTGTGTTAATCAATAAGTAAATCCTGAATGCAGGCAGATAATTATTTATCCTTGAAAATATGTGCAATGTTAATCGGATGCTGCTGTAAAAAATTTCCCGTCATTCATTTAAGCCCTGCTGGTAACAGTTTGAGGAAGGTTTTTGGAGTTCAGTTCTGTTTATGTTATGTTGAGATGACTGGTTTTGATGCCCTGGATGTCCAGGTTTAGTTATTCCTGCTTTAGGATGCATGTGGATTTTCAGACTTACATTTTGTTAGAAGTGTTCAGTCTTATTCAGTGCCATTATTTATTTGTTTCTGGTGAGTTCAGATAGTGGTTTTCAAGGTGTTTTTCCATTCTTGAGAGATCTGTGGGGCATTTAACCTACATTAGACCTGAGGGGTCTGAGGGTTCTTCAACAAACAAAGAATTTCCAGATACTTTCCTTTAGGATGTGTCAAGGGCAATACAGACAAAAGAGTGATGTCTCCTTTAACAGCTTGATAAGTATCTCAGGATATTCTGCAAGATTCAGTACTGTTTCTACAGTGTACTCTATTCCCTTTCAGCATAATATGGCTCAATATACTGTATGTGACAATGGTGAAGACTTATCTTTGCCCTGAGGGCTAAGTGCTGTAACACTTCTCAAGTGATAGGCTTGATAGAAGTGATGTTTCTGAGGCAATGATCTGCTAAAAAGTCACATTAAATATGTGCGAGAATTAAAAATATAGGTCTGCGTTTATCTTGACTTTTATTTTAAAAGTTTCAAAGCCCTATTTATTTCCAGCATAGAAATCCCTTGTAAGGTAAACTAAATCATTCATGTATTGACCATTTTTTCATGTCATTCTATTGAGGCTCCTTCCCAACTGAGTTCCTTATTGAATTGTATTTCTATGAGGGTATTGTAGGTTAGCAGCACATTTTTATGATACACAAAAGAAATGCCTTCTGAATTTCCAATGTCTTGTATATTGTTCCCTATAGAAACAGCATCTCTGAAATATGGAATAAATCAAAACAGAAACAGCTGGCTCTTTGCTTGCTGCTGTTATTCTTCTTTAAGTTTACATATCCTAAAATAACTTATCCTGCCTAACTTTCTTAGTGGATTAATTTATTGTCAACCCGTCCTTTGCAGAAACCTTAGACATTTTCAGCTATGTTATCTCATAGATAGAAACAAAAAAATATAATTAAGTGCTAAACCTATACAAATACTGTTTGTATAAAAACACACAAGCAATGCTCTCTGCACACTCACAAACTCTGTGCCCATAATTGAACATCCGATGACGCATAGTCCTGTGGTAAACCTCTAAAAAGTTTAGAAATTAATGTGGTGTGGTGTTAGCTGTTGTTCAAATATTTTTAAATATTGTTAAGAATTGGTTAACCCTAGGATCAGTTTCCAGTAGTTTATTAGTTTCTCTGGAAAACTTAAAATAGTGCAGGTGAAGTTCGTAGTCTGTTTTGTTGCAGCCAAATAGGAGCATCCCCATTAGTAGGAACTTCTTTCTTAATGACTGTAGCCCCGTGTCAAGGTTGTTACTTAAAACAGAGCACATGTATTCAACTGAATTTTTTTGCTCTGAAACCAGTTGGGATGCAAAGCTGTTTGCTGTTTAGGCAAGTATAAGGCCTGCAGGCACGGGCATTTTCTTGCTGTAGTACACCCTCACATATTGCTTTTTTTTATCAAGAGATGTGACATGATGGGTACCCATTGATGCAAAGTGGTAACTAGTTCAAATTGTCCAAGACTCCCTCCCCAGTTCAATTACAATGTCATAAGAGCATAATAGGTTTCATTCTGCTGCTCACAAATGAGGTGGGGATCAGACCATTTAAATTCATTCTACTTATGGCCTACTGTGCAGGAGGGTTTGCAGGTGCATTTCTTGGGCTGGAGTATCAGTTTGGCATGCCGTTAGATCTAGTATTTGGAATTATTTTTACTTCTCAGTTTAGAATTTAGAAAGCGTAGTTTGCTATTTGACAATAAGATAGCCTTTGAAACTCTAGAAATAAAAGAGTATAACACAAGTGAATTGGAAGAATGCAAGACTATGGACCAAAGGAGAATAGATGAGGAGAGAACAGAAAAGATAAATAATAAAGAAGTGGAAGTGTGAATTATTGCAGTTTAATAAGGTTTTCTGTGGTTTGTACACATGTATATGTGCTCACATTCAAGCAAAAAACCCTACACAGATCATAGCGCTAATACACCCTCTCCCTCCCTCCCCTAAGGCTAGACCTACGAGATCTAGAATTTATTTCTCCACTCATGACCTTTCATAGCTATCAGGTATAAATGATTTTCTTTCACTTATGTCCAGGCTACGTTTGAAGGTCCTGTAGGTCTCCAGCAAGAATTATCCATAGATAAACCTGCACTATTTCTGAGTGACTTCTACACAATAAAAAATAATATCTGTGCAATTGTTTTTTATGTGAAAACCTTGTTCTTCATTTCAAGCAACCTTTAGTTTGCACAGCCTTTCCTGCATTTTTACAAATGAAAAGTGTGCATTTCTTTCAAGTATTATTAATTCCTTCTAAGTAAGAAGCTGCTAATGCTATAATGTTATTATAGTAGTCCTTATAGTCTTGTCAGTACATATACTCACTTTTCCCAAGCTTCAACTGTAAAACAATGAAGGAAACCATTGGTGAATTAAATATCTTTTTTGTCATGGAGGATCATTGGATTGAATTCTCCAGAGGTTTAAAGTACATGGTAATAGCAATGAGATCAAGAAAAATCAAGTCACTGGATACAGAATATATATTAAAGCATTCTACAAATGCAGTATAGGAAAGAGCTTAATTTCAGCGCCTTGGTAATTTAGTAACTTTCATTCCTGGTCAGAATTTAGTTTAAATGAATTAAGCAAATTGTTCTGGACAGTTAGTTATAATGGATACCGTAATATCACACCAAAAGCAAATAAGACAGTGAAATCGGTAGTCCTGTGGTACTTGGTACAGTTTCTGGTTATTAACTGTATCCTACACCTTCCAGCAATAAAACAAACTTAACAAGCATTCTTAAATCAAAGGGAGTGGAAACAGTAAAGCCCAGGCTAAGGTTTTAGTTCAAGGAGTAGTCAAAATCACCTTCATTTGGAGTTTTTATCAGGCTTTTAAAGTAATTTTACTTGTCCTCCATCTTACCCATAGCCTATCTGTTCACACCTCTTGCCCTTTTGACTCTTTTTGCTTTCTCAACTCAACGTCAGCTGCTGTTTGAAGATGAAATCTCACTGGGCACTCTCACTCCTAGGGAACCTCCCCCTCCTACCTGGCTCAGCGTCCTCTATCAGAACTCACTTTTCAGAGATATTTTCATTACTTCCCTGGAAGGTTTTCTTAACACACACTTTGGGATTATTATGCAGTAAGGAAATTGCATAAAGATAATTATGTGTGTTCAGATTTTTCATCATATGATTGTTAGTAGCTGACAAAAATTTTCTTCTTTACTAGTATTAGTGTCTGCCCAAATTTGTTGGAAAAGTAGTCATGTTCTGTATATTGTGTAAAGCACTTTGAAAGGATTAAAAAAATGCTTAAAGTCTAACAAACTTTGGCAGAGTCTTCCTAATCAGAAAGATACAAAGCATTTCTGTAATAACCATATTTTAGCTTAAAAGAGTGAGAATCAAAATGTGGCAAAGTGAGACACCATTTTTTAATATAATTGAAGGCAGGTTTATGTCTCTGTAAGTGGGATAATTGCGACAGGTACATTTACCACATAGTAAGTCTTCACTCAGAAACTTGACTGACCGGGGAACAAAAGTACTCTTCTGCCCCAATAGAGGGAGACAGGGAATCTCTAGACTAAAGCGCCTTGTCCTCAGTGGTTTCAGAGACATCTGATAGCATCTGAACTGAAAGACACACTAACTGAGGAAACTTCCTTATTTTATGAAAATTTTCTTCCTTGTGCTCATTTTTGTCTGCCACTGAATCCAAATAACTTATAATTGAATCAACAGTGCTGCCACCTCAGAATGCAAGTGAAGTAGCTGGAGTATATACATCTTTTAAGTCAGGTGTTCAAGCCCCAGAAAACTCAGAATCCATGCACAAAAGAGTTATTCCAGTGGGGCAGACTGTGTAAGATTGCACACGTTACAATATCAAGGCAGTGTGTCAAGAGTGTAAGCACAGTTTTGCATGATCAAACTCACCTCTACCTTGCTTAACCTTTCTACGAGAGCTAAAATTGATTTCACAGGGAAGTGATGAGTCCTTATTTGTCTTGGAAGAGTCAAAATGCAGCCTTTTTGGTTTGAAGGGGAGTGGGTGATATAGTCCATGGACTGGCTGTAAAAATGTCTTTTATATATATGTAGATGAGAAAATGTTTTTCATTCCTTTGTAGCACTTTGGTACTCATCTGGCCAACGCTTTTCATTATAGCTGTTGGAGAACAGGATGTGGCTGATTGGTACAAAGAATTCTTTTTCATCATGTACAGATTAAAAGCGTATCTAAAATTATAGAATCATAGACTGTGCTGAGTTTGGAAGGGACCCATCAGGATGGATCATCAAGCCCAAATCCTGGCCCTGCACAGGATACTCCAAGAATCATACCATGTGCCAGAGAGCTATAAAATACTCATGTCTTCAGATAAACCTAGTCCAGTACAGTGAGTTTTCTCACAATATTGTCTTAGTTAAAATTTTAAAGCAATTCCAGCATTGGCAGTGGTAAAAAAATTGAAGACAGACTGGAAACACAGATATTTCTTCCCTCCATCTGAGTCTGTAGGGAATTATTCACTTCCCAGTTTGTCTTTATAGGTTCAGAGGGATGTCCCTGTAAGGTATGTATTTAGGTGGTTGTTAAATATCAGTCTAACATGGAAAAAAATGATCCACACAGAGTACATGGAATGGAATACAGAAATACCAGCCCACTCCATTTGAGCTAGATAATATTGTCTGCCACAGTGTAATACTACTAAGATTTGTATGCCACATAAAAGAGAGCAATAATTCATTATGCAGAAGTGCAGATTTAGCCTATACAGAAGAGGGCAGTAGAATTTGTAGGTGAAATTGAACTAAACAATAGTGTGTGCATTAAACAAAAGTTATCATTGTAATAACATGATTGAAACATTACATTTGCATAGATGAGAACCTGAAAGATATACTCAGGATATAAACTACTTCAAACTTAATGATAATTTACATACGGTAGAAGCTTTATCCTATGTTGAGGCTGCAAAAAGTTGGAGATGACCATAAGACAGAACTGCTGGAAGTATTTGGACCTTTCTCTGTTACAGCACTACTCTCACTATAGATGGCACAATTAAGGCTTATAGAAATGACTCATTAAATTGTGACAGCTTCATGTATCTTGCAGTTAAGGAAAATAGAAATAATCTGGAGATGCCAAATGAAGAGATAATTTCTTTGTTTCAGTACCACTTTACTCCAGCCGGAGAAAGTTCATGAAGAGCTCTGTCTATTAAGGGTATGTTGAAAGATATGATGCTTCAGGTGCTAATAGAAAATATTAGACTCAGCTGTGTCTCTTTTGAAACAAATATGCTACCTTTTCTTCTTTAAAATATGAGTACAGGCTGTGAGTGTGAAGGGTTGTATTGACTGGTTTTGTGGATTTGTATCTGTGATCTTAGGGGTGAAAAGTTTTATATGGCAACATCAGTATACAGACTTGCTTTGAACAGGAGACATTATTTTTAATGACAGTTTTTAAGTGTGTTGGGGCTTTTAAAATTATTTTTCAACTATTTCAAAAGTCTTGAATGGATGATTCTTTTAAATTTTAGATGCTAATATTGAAAGAAAACTGAGTAAATCCTTTGTGAATACAATTTTTTTTTTTAGTAAGAGAAGCTTCTATAACCAAAATATTTGTAGTAAAATTAGAGTTTGAGGAGCTCAGTTTCAAATGGGGAAAAAAAGAGTTTTGCTTAAAATTGGAAACAATAAATTCCCATTTCTTTTAATAGCAAAAATTCCAGTTAGTCAAAGACAATTGATTCCTGTTCATTTTCTGGCTCTGTTTTTGTAAAGGTTCTTCCATATTCTGCTACCAGAGAGCTTTACAATTTATGCAGCATCCTCTTCTTGCCAACCAAGCTATAAAAAATATGTCCATGATTTCAAGGGAAAAATTTAAAACAAAAACTGAGAATTAATATTCTCACACTTCTCATATTATTCCTTTTAATAGAGAAAACACTAAAGAGTTTTCAAGTTATGGGTCCTGATGAAGCAATGTTGTTAATTTCTCAAACAGCCTTATATAGTTTATAGGGATGGAAAAATCAAACACAGACAAACAAAGATATTCAATGCTGGCAGAGCAAAGAGTGAAGTGCTGAAGAATAAGTGGCAGTTTAAAAGTTGCTGCCATCCCCAAAATGTTTCGATGTGAGTCTAGTCCTAACAACAGCTTGAGACTCTTTTTCTAGTGTCCAAGTGGAAATAGACACTTCAATATTTAAGCATAAATGGTAGACTTGACAAAGTACTGCCAAAAGAGTAGTAATATATCTTCTTCGAATAATGGATAGGAACGTGGAGGAGTAGGGACAGTGGATTCCGTTCATTCTCAGAAGCTTCAAAACAGAGAATAGGGAGCTACTCACTATACTCAGCATTTGAAGGACAGGTTTTATAAACCTTAGCTCATTACCTTCATACTGGTTTTGCTGGCAACTACATTTTGTGATTCAATAACTATCTTTCCTCAGGTAGAAGTGGTTTTTATGATATTTTGTAAATTGCTAATGTTGCAAGCTTTACTGTAACAGAAATGCATTGTGTTGCTGTGGCACTGCTGAGTTTTATGTGCTGCTGTGCACTTCTGCAGAGGTTTAACTCCTTTGGCCTTCAGTTTTATACTTGGTGCACACAAGGTACAAGCAGCCTACTGATGCTCACCTTATCACAGTGTGCTGCTGCAGTACAAACTAGCTAAGAGGCTTGCCAGACCAGTCTGCATAGGCTGATATTAAGTCTTCCATTAAGTGAGACAGACTGGATTACTGATTTTGGAATTGATGATGGATGAAGAAGCCACAGAGAGATGACATTGCTCTAAATTTGTAATACTGAGATTAGGGAGTTTTTCTCTGTAATGTTATAGTAATGGGCATTTTTCAAAGACAGAAGGAAGAAAAGATTAGATTTGGTGCCTACATGTTGAGGGAGGTGGAAAGGAGGAAATAACCACAGCTGAAGTTCAAATTAAGGTTTCAGAAGGTGCTAAATACATTGGAACAAAAAATAGAAAGCTTCTTCACCTCAAATTCATCACCAAGGACAGAAGGATGGTTTTATAATTGAGAGTGTCAACTCTGCAGTACCTGTCACTTTATCTGTCTGCAATATGCCATACACATTTATAGTGATGTATAAGTAATAATAATAATTTTGTGCTTGAAGCAAAAGATATGGATTTAGTCAATCCTTTTCATACCCATTTTTGACACAAATTTCTTGCGTGGCCCATGGACAAGTCAAATTTCTACACCTCTCTACACCTTCTACACCTTGCAAAATGGGAATAATACTGGGGTTTTTTTGAGGAATATTGAGAGACTATAACAATAGTGGCAATTTATTTTGAGAGCCTAAGCTAAAGACACACCAACATTGTATTTGCTCCCAATTCTTCCCAGGGAGAGACTTCCATTTCTAAAACTGCTGTCAGGTGCTAACTCTTATGCAGGGTCTGTGGTTAATCACCAGAGCCCCAGCCTTGTTCTGTTAACATATTTTACTCATATGAAAGTTATAACTGAAAGTTCAAAAAGTAGGTGGTGTATAACAGATTACGGGGATGCGGAGGACATCTGTCCCACTCAGTGAACAGGCCTTGGAACAGATGTCTCAAATTTCTTCAAATCCAGAACATGCTGTCCATTTTTCGGTAGAAAATGAAATTTTTCCTCTCTGTCATTGAGCACCTAAGTATTATCTTTAATGCATAAAATATGTAAATTCTTAAAGCATCATTTTGCTCTTTAGTGAGTTTAGATATTACAAAACGGTTTAATTATAAAAACAGACAGACCTAGTCCTGGGACCTGTGCAGCTAGAAATAAATGTGCAATCAAAACTGCAATTACCTGCAGAATTTAGTGTAAACAGATCAGCAATCACATAACAAACACAGGCTAGTTTGCATTCTGATATGAATACAGTTAGATCCAAAGCAATTTTCCTTTATTTATCTTAGCTGCTCAGCATAAATAAAGCAAGGGCATTGAAGCAATTAGCATAATTAGAGTATCGTGGTCAGGCCCTGTGTGATTTCTAGAGACGTTTCACTTAAGAATTCTTTTTCCCGTACAAGAGTTTCCCTGAGCCACTAAAATATCGCTTTGGGCATTTTTGTATTTCAAATTTGCAAGTTGTCAGTTTGAAAAACCCTTGACACATGAATGTGAAAGCATCTCACAGACAACCACAGAAGGTATACCCTCAGCTTTTCATTACTAAGAAACTGGGGAATTTCCTTTTTCAGCTCTTTCTCCTTCTTGACGTTTTAACCCTAGAAATGTCAGGTTTAATTATTTCAGGTACCACCCAGCAGACCTAAGGGTTAAAAACAACCTGTTCCCTCAAAAGGTGTGACATTTATGCCACTTCAGGGGGGACACTTATAAAGACAATTTCCAGCATTCCCATGACACCCTTCTTCATTCTTTTATTTGTTTGTCTCTGCTAGCAGCACTGGAAGAGCTTATGTGGGAAGAGGCATTTTTATTTCCACAATACCTAGAACCAGCTTTTTACCAGTGCCTCTACTGTTGTGATTGCATTTGGAGAGCTGAACTAAGACTAGACTGTGGGACCATTGCTGGATGTTTATTGGCTGGGTGCAGAGTAGAAAAATCATAGGAAGCTTGTATTTTTTTTCAGGAGACATGCCATGTTCTCTACCAGAATGGCTGGGTGGTGGATGCAAAGTACTTGTCCCGAAGTACTATTTTCAGATGCCAAGGCCAGCTGCAAGCATGGCAACAAAGTGAATATGAATGGGAAATGAGAAGGACTGTATCTTCTCCCTTTTTTTCCCTTCCATTTTTCTTCTTCATTAATGAACATTTCAACAAGGAAATAGCAAAAGATGTAGAAACTATAGTGGGTTTCTTTGATCTTTATAAAGTGAAAGGGCACCTACTGTTTCCAGTGTGACACAATGGATTTCTGGGCCAAGTTGTAACACAGTGGACTTCAAGAGCATGGGCTGGCTACAGGCCGCATGTATACTGTGCAATTAATTGTTAAATGTTGAAGAGATTTTGATTATTAAATTAGGTCTCCTATAATTTTTAAATTGTCTTTGTCAGTTCTTTGAAATCTCTTTCGTATGCAGAAGAACTTGTGACCTCATTTATCGCATTCTTCTCCTTATTAGCACATGGTATCAGAGGCACAAAAAAGGGGAACCTAAAAGGCAGAATCAGAACATAAGCCATAGATTGGAGGACCAAGATATTTAGAGTAATCTGATCCATTTTCAGAGAATGTTGTTAAATGAAGAATTACAAAAATAATAATAGAGCCAGGGTAAAAAACAGTTGTGAGTGTGCTTTAATTACAGTGTCTCTGAACCTTTCAGGATGAAAGCGTTTCTCCTCTCCCTGTCCTTTCATGCCCCTCCCATTACTTAAAATATATAACACACAGTTTTAAAACCAGTCAGTTTTACATGTTTGTCATTCTTTCTCTTAAAGGAACCTAAGAGAAAAGAAAAGCGCCAATCAAGTTTATCGAGGCCAAAACATTTTTGCTCAGATGGTAATAATCCCAGTAAATTAATGCAAATACTGTAGAGCCTACAGAGAATTTGAATAGCAAACACTCCTATAGTTTTTTGAAAAGAAAAAGCTTTAACTGCAGAAATGTTCTGTCCTTCTGACTGCATTTATCTTGCTGATTAGTGATAATGGAAAATCTAGCAACAGTTTACCACAGAATATTGGAAACCCTCCAGGCAGTCAGTTGCAGAAGCAATAACCCCTCAAAATAACATAGGTAAGTCTGTCTGTGAGTCAAGGGGCAGTGTGGGGATGCTGAAAAAAGTTAAAGCTTAATAGTTAAAGACACTAAAATAAGTCTCTAAATGATAGGGATAAAGCAGCATGACGTCTTTAAACTGGGCTGCTGGATGAGTTTATTTATTCTTTCTTCCCAGTAATTTGCACAATGTTAGTTCTTTGAATGCAGAAGCAGTGCCTTGAAGATTTTTTTAATCTGTCAAAGACAGCAAGTCTTTATGAGTTAGCATACTTTGGTTTCTCTCTTCTTATTCTATATATATGTCTGTATTATGTGTATATATAAAAGTGAGGAAACAAATGAGTTCGAAGTTACAGAACAGTATGGTTTTTTTCTTCCATCTTCTCTTTAGCATTTGTCTTTTCTATTGGAAACTCTTGTAGTGAAAAGGCCAACCATCTAAGGGTGAAATTCTCCCCTCTGCAGCAAGCCAACACAAGGTCTGCACACTCTTAAAGTGCAAGCTCTTTGTTGTTGTCATGTTTTCAGTAGATTCTGATTTTTGATGCCTTTTCCTTTGCTGCTTCTGTAATTCTTTGTTTCTTGGGGTTTTTTTTTTCTTGTGTATAGTATAGATATTGCTATTTTGAGTCAGACTTGCTGTCCAGTTAGTCTGGTGTCTTGTCCACCAAATAGCCAGTAGTGAACACTTTGCCGGAAGGGCAGGAAATGTCAGATTAGATAGATCTGAGTTAATCTATCCCTTGTTAATTTTCCCCCTCAGTTCTTATATTCAAAGGTTATCTTAATAAACCCAGATGCAATCTTAACATTGCTTACAAAAATTGCCTTTCCTGAAAGGGCTTTCACTCCTTCATATTCACGATGTATAAATGTGTAGCTCCAAATGAAGAAGTTGTGGGACAGTTGAACTCTGTGGGTAGCATGGCTGAACGTCTCTATTCTGACAGTTCACCAGAAGAAAAGTGAATGTTGAAAACAGCAAAGGGCTATTATTTAAGGCACTATTAAAATTTTGCCCAGCTCCTGTAAAAATATACCTCTGTCCACTGAGCAGAATGTATTATCTAGTCTTCTGTAAAAAATGAAATGTATTTCAGATTATATCAGGTTTGTTGGCATCAGTATTTACACTGTTCAGTATTCTGCCTTTTGGTGTAACTAGGGCAAGAAATGTGAAGATATGGCTGGAGTCTACTGGGGACTAGCTCTGAAAACCTTAGCAAGCTCCTGGTGACTGCTTAGAGACCCAGATATTAATAGATAACATGAGAAAAAAGAAAATTTTGATCACCCCCTACTCTACAAAGCCTCAATTCACTAGCTCTCATTCAGAGCATAGCTAGTGCTATTTTCTTATTTATTGCCCCATGTCTTAAAGTAATCACACAAGCAGTAGTTCTTGCTTGGTTGAGTGTCCAGTGTTCCTCCTCAGTTTCTAGAAGTTTATATAGTATTCAGCAGCACGTTTTCTCTGAAGTTAACATGGTCATATTATGCCCACTATCTATTTATCTGCATTTGATTCCTTAAAGTGGGAGATTGATTTTAACTTGGCCCTGCTGCTTTTAAATCCCTTAATAGTGTAGACCCTGGCTGCATCTGAGACCTCCTGTTCAACCCTCATCCTTTCAGGTATTCAGGCTGTGACACTACTTGCCATGTAGGGAATCCATCATCACTCACACATTACTTTGGCAGGTAAATTGTGGTTTTACTCTTTATTCCCAATGGTGAGGCACTTGCTCCCTCTTGACTCTGTAATTTTCACAGACACACACATACACGCGCGTTTTCTTCTTGCAGATGAACCTAAGCTGGTATAGCTGGCACATTTTCCACTTCCACAATCAGGAATATCTCACTCCTTTTACGAAGATGGCTAACAGATTAGGATTCATGTATAACTTCTCTAAAGCATCACCCAGTTCCATAAGAGAAAAGATTTAAATCTTACTATATAGCAGCAATGATCTGGCAGAACTTAAGTTTTTCTGCTGTTGCCCTCAGTTAATAGGAACGGCCTTATTTACCTTATATCAGGCAGCTGAAATGAAAGCATGGGTGTATACTTACCCTTAAGGCCTTTAAGTCATTTTTACTGCCATTGTTGGACTTTTGGGCATCTAATAGTTTTGTTGTAACAGAACTTCAGCCTGCCCTTCAGTCTTATATACCCTGGTTTGTATTTCCTTTTGTTGGATATCCAATTATACTTCGAAATTAGGATCCTTATCTAGTGAAGATAATTGTTGTATTCAACATCGATCAGTGACAATAATGATGTGGGCACTGTTAGGGGCTATATCTTCTCCCTTATTCCACAGCTTCACAAGGTAATTTTGAAAAATAAATTAATGTTTATGAAGCACTCAGATGCTGTAGTGATGAGCATCATGGAAAAACCCACAAAGAAGCTTGTAATTCTGTCTTCAGAGCATAGTTTGCATAGAATGCAGTAAATAAGGCCTAGGGCCACACATCGAAGACTGAGGAGAAAACAAAATATCAAATAGCTATTCATTAAGGCAGCACTGTCTATTACATGTAATAAATGAGGCAGGAGTTCCAGTGAAATGGTTTTTTACTTCACAGCCCTCAACTTTACAATCTTAATGCTTTTCTTTTTGCATTGTTCTGGATCTAATTTCTTATGTTCTACTAATAAAAATGGAAAAGTCAGGAAGTCTTGCTGAAGCCAGCATAGTTTGTTGGAAGAGATGTCATTTTAGGTTAATTACATGTATTTTTGTCATTTGAACAGAGTAACTAAAATAAATTATCACTTTTCTATGTGCTGTAGCATGAGGGGAAGAGAAGGCTGGATATTAGGGAAAAATTCTTCACTGACAGAGTGGCCAATCACTGGAACAACCTCCCCAGGGAAGTGATAATGACCTCAAGTCTGTTGGAGTTCAAAAAGTGTTTCAACAACGCTCGTACATATATGTTTAACTTTTAGCTTGCCCTGTGTGTAATCAGGAGTTGGACTCAATGATCCTCATGGGTCCCTTATGTCTTAGAATATTTTATGATGCTAAAATTTGCCAATATCCTTCCTAGCTTTGCTGATACCAGAAGAGTGGTTCAAACTGGAATTTGGGGGAGCCATTCCCCAAAGCAGAAGTAAATCTGCTATAGTGGGAAAATATGTCTCAGTTCTATTTCATGATGCCTAAAAAGTCTAGCCTATCCCCTCTAGCCTTCTCTCCCATTTCCAATACTCATCTTCCCAGTGCCTCACACTTGCTTGTTCAGCCTGTCAGTATTTCCCACAAGCTCCATTTCCATCCTCTTTACCAGCCCTAATCTTCTAGCCTTCTCTCCCATTTCCAATACTCATCTTCCCAGTGCCTCACACTTGCTTGTTCAGCCTGTCAGTATTTCCCACAAGCTCCATTTCCATCCTCTTTACCAGCCCTAATCTTCTATCTGCATCCTAGGTACTTAACAGATCTGGCTCCATTTGCTTAACTCTTTCCTTGGCATGTTGGTTCATACCAAAGAAGATTCAGAGCCCTCTAAATTTGGACCAGGTGATTTGAAGCTCTTTTCTCAGATTATGAAAGAAGCCCAAATATTTTTGGGTCCTAGATTTATTAATCTTAGAATCATTTGTATACTTATTCTTAAGGTGTCTTTCCTTCAGCTAAGGGACTCCATTCCCTGCCCACTCCTCTGCAGCTCTTTGCCTCATTCTGTTTCTCCTACACAAAATCTGATTCATACATCTGTCCTACTCAGGCAAGACAGGTTCTTCTTCCCAGATCACTGGAAGGGATGTGATGAGGCAAGTGCCTGGTGTTAATTCTGATGGAGACATACCACTGACCGAATGAAAATTAGAGGTGGAAATGCAAGATCTGGTCATGTGCCAGCAGTGTCTAGTAGTCGTTCTGTGTGTTTAAATGGAAACATTAAGATATATATATATTTTTTTTTGTTGTCTGTACTTTAGCTAGAAATTCTACAAGACTTGTAAATTGGAGTTTTACTCAAGACATCAGAACTTGATTGAATAAGAGCAGATTGGAACAGAACAGTTTAAAGAAAAGGTCATTAAAATTTTTTCACATGGGCAATGTTATCGTCTCCCTACCACACTTTAGAGAACAGTTAAACCAATTTGACTGAGTTGTCCGAGAAATTCAGGCTGCAACTGATACCAAAGAAATAACAAATCTAAAATCTTGTTTGCAGAATAGAATGTACACTACTCCATGAACGAAAAAATGTAAAATTTAGAAGATTAAAAAAAACAATAGAATAATACAATAATTAAGTTTGGAAAACATCACCAGGATCTATTGAGTTCAACCTTTGACCAAACACCACCATGTTAACTAAACCAGAGTACTAAGTGCCATGTCCAGTCATTTCACCATCCCTGGAAATTGAACACTTCCAGGGATGGTGACACCCATCACTTCCCTGGGCAGCCCATTCCAATGCTTAATTATCCTTTCAGTGAAAAAATGCTTCCTGATGTCCAACCTGAACCTGCTCTGGAACAGCTTGAGGCCATTTGCTCCTGCCCTGTTGCCAGTTTCCTGGGAGAAGAGCCCAACCCCCACCTGGCTGCAACTTCCTTTCAGGTAGTTGTAGAGAGCAATAAAAGCCCCCCGTGAGCCTCCTTTTCTCAATAGATCCATGGTGGAGCAGAGACCCACCTGCAGCCCTTGGAGGAGCCCCATGCCAGAGCAGATGGGTGCCTGAAAGAAGGTTGTGATCTTGTGGGAAGCCCACACTGGAGCAGGCTCTTGGCAGGGACTGCAGACTCATGGAAAAAGAGTACCATGCTTGAGCAGTTCGTGAAGAGCTGCAGCACATGGGCATGACTCATGTTGAAGAGCTTTGTGGAGGATTGTCTCCCAAGTGAGGGACCCCATGCTGGAGCAGAGGAAGGATTCCTCTCCCTGAGGAGGAAACAGTGGCAGAAACAATGTGATTAATTGACCACAACCCCCATTCCCTGTGTCCCTGCACCGCTGGGAGAAAGTAGGTAGACAATCAGGAATAAAATTAAGCACAAGAAGAAGGGAGGGATGGGGGGAGTCTCCTACTTCTCATTATCCTGTTCTGATTTTGATTCTTAATAATTCATTTCATTTCCCAAGTCAAGTCTGTTTTGCCGGTGATGGTAATTGGTGAGTGATCTCTCCCTGTCCTTAACTCACGAGCCTTTTCTTATATTTTCTCTTCCCTGTCCAGTTGAGGAGGGAAGTGACAGAGCAGCTTTGGTGGGTGCCTGACCTCCAGCCAGGATCAAACCACAACACCTGGTCCTGCTGGCCACACTATTTTTGATACAAGCCAAGATGCCACTGGCCTTCTTGGCCACCTGGGCACACTTCTGGTGCATGTCCAGCTGGCTGTTGACCAGCACTCCCAGGTCCTTTTCTGCTTGGCCACTCTTCAGCCACTCTTCTCCAAGTCTGTAGCACTGCATGGGGTTGTTTGTAAAGGCATAATTTATTAAAAACACATACTTTAGTCTATGTTTTATTTTGCAGTAATAGGTTCCAGAAAGTTATATTTTGTAGTAATATGTTCCAAAATTAATTTTCTTCTATATTGATCAATATTTTTCTAGTTAATCTTTGTAGTTTGAGAAGATACTACCATGTCAGTTAAAAACACCAGCAGAGTAAGATGATGAAAAGGAAAGTCTTCCTTGCAGCTCATGCTCAGCATCAGTTGAGGATTGTTTCCTGGTAATTGATACAGCCTGATTGCTTGGAAAAAAAATACTCCTTAAATTTCCCACTAGTGTTATCAGAGACTCGATAGCACATACATCTTGTGTTCAATGACCAAATGTCTTTCCAAAATCCCATTATATTTATTTCATTATATTAGCAGATTGATATCTACTGTTACCATTTCATTCTTATTATAAGCTGGGTGAGCAGGTTGAATCCATTTTAGGGAAATGTAGCCTTCATCATACATTTTACCCAGGGAAACATTTTCTAATAAATTGTGCAGCAATACCAAAAGGGGGTGGAAGACCTCAATAATAAACCCTTTTCAAATTACATCAGTTTTGCCCGGTTAACTAATTTTGTGTAATGTTGTCCTCCTGAGCATCCACAGGAGTAACCAAGTAAAGCAAGGAGTCCTGTATCTGTTTATTTCTATGGAATGTTTATATACTTATCTAACAGTCTGAAATAATGTTTATTACTAAACAAGATTTTGGTAATCTATGGTTTATATGCACTAAGTTTCTTATCAAGGTAGAGTGTAAAGCTCACTTTAATAAAAAATAATAAATGTTACATACTGGATATGTGGTATAAAAAAGGAACCTTATGAGTACAGTCACCGGGATATTTCTTTTGCATTACTCAACAGGTCTGTGGATCTTTACAGATCTAGATCCCACACAGAGAAAGATGTGGGTATAGACAAGTTTAAACACATATTTTTTGTTCTTTATGACTACAAACAGGTTTCTAGAAGGAAAGAAAAAAAAGGTATACTGCTATAAATTTTGAATGTCCTAAATTAGACATGTGGTGTTTGGCTGATTGGTCAAGTATAGAATTGAATGACAATGTACACTCAAGATGCACTGACATTTTGACGTTGTATGGCTTTTCTGATACTGCCTCCTTAAGAATGAGCAGTGATGATGTGGAGAAGTTAATATGGTAGTTGAATGTCTTCAGCTAAAGTTGACACTCCAATAAATTTCTGCATTGATGATATGTATACATATATATACATCATGTGCCAAATGTCTTTGACTGATATTACCATAAATGGGAAAGCTTGTCTTACCCAAGATAACAACAGTTCTCCTTTCTTTTTTATTACTTCTAAGTGCTTCCTATAGTAGTATTTCTTCAGATCTTTGTAAGGGGAAAGTGTTTGTTCTGTGACAGCAGATTTTCATGCTGAATGACTTTGTATTTTCTGCTGACAGCTGTCCAGTGTTGACCACTGTAAGAGCAGAGCGCTGTAAGATTTTTTTCTCTTGATTTGCATGCAAGCATTTTTTTCAAGGCTGTGCCTTGGACTGCCAACTCTGAACAGGTTCACACAGCTAAACAGTTTGAGCAGTTTTTTTTTTAAATGCTGCAGAGAGTCTGAAGCAATTTCTAAGGGGAAGAACAAAATGTTCTGCAGGTATGTCCAAGAAGATAGTGTGGGAAAATTTACCATTTTGTGAAGTCTAGCATTTTCCAGACACAGTATTAGTCTTTGTAAGCAAGGAATAGAAGCTATCCCTGACAAGAATAGGTTAGTAACATTAAAAGTTGGGGAAAGATCCTTCAGAAGAAAAGAAATCGTCCTTCTTCATCTACGCTTTGATTCAGACATTGCTGAACCTGTATTTGTCCTGATATGTGCGCTTTCCATGTAACCTGCTCTGGAGATGATATTATCTGTGGGTTTTTTGAAGCACCAGATAATTTCTGGATGCCATAACTGTATAGTCAAAAAAGACTGCAACAGCTTGGCATTTAGTCTGTGAAATTATTTACTAGAAGTGCAACTTAGTAGTTTTCTCCCTCTTTTTCTTTAATCTTCTCTTAAACTCATCTTACATTCTCTTGCACATTTTTGGTCCTTCTGTTCTCTTTTCAGTGCTTGCTGTTCTGTCCCCCTTTTTTCCTCATTATGTTCTCTATAGATATTATATTTTCTCATTTTCCATTATGTTTTCTATACCTACAAGTGAGCTTTAGCTTGTTCCTGCTATTGTGAGATTCACTATCATTGGGTTTTTTCTAGTATTTTTGTTAGACCTTCAAATCTTCCTCTTTTCCATCCCTCAAATCCATCAAATTCATGTCTTTCCAAGGCATTCTGGAGCTGACTCCAAGGTTTTAGTCCTCTGGATTCATGAGAAGTGCTCTGAAGCCTGAAGGTAGGAAGGAGGACCCAGAGACATGAGCTTGATCTGGCACTTCAGTACCTCAAAAGAGGTGAATAGTCTGAATTAGTGGAGGAGATGCTGAAGCAATAGTCAAATGTCAGGCAGGTGATAAATCTTCAGCCTCCTACAGGTGAGAAATGAATGCAAGTTTGTAGTTCATAGAGTGTTTTTAAAGGGCATATTGCTTTTAGAAGGAAAGTAACTGCTGTGGGACCAGTTGTTAGTGTAGATTTTACTTACGGGGCCTTAAAAACCCAGGCCCTGACAAGCAATGTTTATTTAAATACTTTAGCTGAACATACACTGGAAGTCAAAATGAGGCAACTTAGTGACATTTGTGCTAAGGTTTTTTGTTCAAATTGAAAATGTTTTATGTTTTTCAGAAATTGATGTTTCTCAGTCAAACTCTGTCCTGCTCTCACATTGTCTCACAAACACACGCATATTTTATGGTTTTTTCTCAGGATGCTGTGTGAGCCATTCATTATTGACATTTCTTCTCTTTGAAAGAGTATCCACCCACACAGTTAAAAAAACAATTGTCTGTAGGTTTTATCCTCTTCATGCAGACATGTGTGGGTGAGGAGTATTTAAACCAGTTGTAAACTCAAGGAAATAGTGATCAATTCCCTCATTGCTGAAGACAGATTCAGGAGAAGTAACAAAACTAAAGAAAATATGAGATTTTCCGACTTGAGAGGGACAAAGGAATGTGTTGAATTCCCCAGATTATTGGTGTGTTTGTTCTGTTTCTCCCATCTACATATTAGCGCGATTTGCGTCCATTTGGCCAGTTATGCTGCTGGCTAAAAACTGTACTGAGAGCTGTGCTGAGTTTTGGAATACTAAATACTGTTACTGGAAATACTGGTTACATAGCTTTCAGACCCCTTTGAACACATCAAACTGCCTAAAGACAGCCCGTGTATTCCTTTCAAACCCTATGTTGCAAGTAATGTAAAACAAATTGTTAGCAGCCTTGTGGTAAAGGAGAATGTTTCTCCCTGGTAGTCTTTCTTCTCTGCTTCATGTATCTCTCTCATGCATCTCTTTTTCTGCATATGGGGGTGGCAGAACACAGGCTTACAGATAATTGAGCTTGCTGCTTGTTTCCTGAAGAGCTTCCACAAACATGTTTTTAAATCCTTGAATTTGGGTTGCTGGCTGCGAAGTTGCATATATTCGTGTAATATATATCACTTCTTTCCATCTACACTTACCATTTTTTTTCTCCAGAGTGAAATTCATACACTGTTTTGTGTTTGCTATAAATATACATCTCATCTGTATTTCTATCTTTTATGTCAACATTAAAATTCCCTTGTTCTATGTTTAGCTTGAATAATTACAAAACCATTTGCAATTAGAACTCTAGGATATGACCTCATAGTGATTTATTCTTTCATTGCTTTCTGTATTTAATGCATTTCAGATACTGAAAATACCAAATCTTTGTCCTTTTATTTTGATGTTTATCAGTAATGGAAACATTCCAAAACAATCAGCCAAATACCTATGCTTTGTTCATTTATTGCCTTCTCTGAAGATAAATTGACTGTACTCAACTCTCTTCAGCATTTTTCTTCACCTAGATATTATTGCCTTGTGCAGCCACCCCAAGGTGACTGTTATCACTTAATTAAATCCTTGCACGCTGGGAAGAAAAAACAACATTGTTCGTTCATAACCCCAAGGAGGTGTGTTTTTTTTTCTTTAAGCCACTAAGCTTTTTCCCTGTTTTATTAACTTATTCCTGGCTACAGCAAGACATACTTTGTTGATGAGCAAAAGGTTGTATTAGCTTTTTATTTTCTGGGTAAACTTATCTTTTCTCTGGGAAAAAAACTGTGGGCATTACAACAAAGAAGAAAAATGGGATCTCTCCAAACCCTGCAATTCTAGTAAAGGTCTGTGTAAACATCAAGCCAGTAAAGAGAAACAGGGGAGTAGCAGGAAGGAAATGAGAAAATAAAATGCAAACATAAAACTGGAACAAGACAAAAAAATAAGATGACATGTATATACACAGAGAAACTACTGCAGTGCTAAGGGAAAATTGGCATAAGGAATAGTATTTCTGAAGAGAAAAATATATCAATGCTCTTTATGTTACTGTCTAGGGCAGCATCTTTTTATTAGCCTCTTGGTTAATGTCCTCTCTCTGTCTATTGATTTTAGACTACATAACACTTGCTTTTACCTTTGTATTTTCTTTTCCATAATCCTCCTTGAAAACTGTAAAAGGAAATATTGCAGATGAGCCAGTCATTGAATATGTGAGACCTGTGATTTGCTTTTAAGTTTTTTTAAGCACAGTAGTTCATATGAGAAAGTTCATTTGAAGTAGTGAATTGCCAGAAGATGTACAGTTTAGCTGCATATTGCTTGTTTCTAGTCTATTAAATGTAGGACCAGAAAATAGGTTTATCCACTCTAAAATTGGGGCTCAAGCAACCATATGTATTTGTTCATGATGCTAAAACATTTTGCCACCTGCTGTGTTCAACAAGCATTTACAAATAATAAATGTGATTTGAAGCTGTAGTATTTGCAACAGCAGTTTATGATATCATTTGTATAGAAGCATAACATTTTAGTGTGTGATGAGAAAGAGCTTTTAAGGAGTTGGATAATCATTATTTTTGAAATCAACTACTTATTATTTGTAGACTTGTAGATTTGTAGATTTGTAATTATTGTAAGTCAGAGACAGTAGTACAAGTTCATATGTGAGGCACAAAATGTTGATAGATTTGTACAGCTTTGGTCCAAATCCAGAGTGTCTGTACTTTGTATCAGTAGTTAGTCTCTGGAAATTTCCTTTGCATGACAAAGTTTCACCCTAACTTCTGGGATTTCTTTGTGTTCTGTGCATTTAAATTCTTCTTTGTAGCTTTGCAAATCAAATAAATTTTACAATGTTTATACAGCTTAAATTTCTGTCTTTCTTAGAAATAACAAAAATCTTTCAGTTTACAGATTCACAGAAATGCTTTCTAACCTGTGTGCAAGGGATTTGCCCTCCACATATTTTAACCTATACTCAGTTTTTTTATCTAATCTGTTTTAACTTTGAGGCCTGTAGACCTGTAGAGCTATCTGCACATCTTATTGAATATATTGAAAAGGTATCTGAAGCCTCTTTTATTTGGAATAAAGGCAATATATTGCAAATTTATCAAGACTTTAGGTTTGGTTTGGTTTCAGGTTGCTATTAAAGAGTGGTTTAGGAAACACTAATTCTGCAATGAATTAAGTTTCAGTGTCAAAAGAGTGATTCCTCAGAAGAGGATAGTTTCAGCATGAGTAAGAGATTTTTTAGGAGTTGGCTCTAGGCAGAATTTGATATGTAAATTTGGGACACTAATTTCAAATAGCTGTATTATGTACGTACTTTCTGTTTGCTTTCCAAAACTGGTTTTTTCAGATTTTTTTCTTTTCTTGTTCATTCCCTATTGGAAATTCTAGTTCTAAATTTTTTGGATTATATGACTTTTTCATTGATATTACTACTAGTTTGTGATATCAGTGGGTGGCAGAGCAACTTCACTGAAGGATTGGGAAATGACACAAGAAGCCTGCAAGGGAGAATTTGATTCCAACAAGGTTTAGGTAGGAATATATTGCAAGATATATTGCAGTTTGAGACAAGGATGATTTAAAGTTTCATACGTCATTAATGTCCATCTTTAAGGGGTCAAAAAGTGTTCTGAATTTCTAAGCACTCTGGTGTGTTTATTTTATTTTCCATTAAAATTTTAACTTAGAAATAAACCCAGTCTTAAGTATGATAGCAAATCACCTCTAGCAAGCTTTTAATCCTGCTGAGGACTGTAACTAGGCTGAAAAACTGTTTAGGTTTTAAACCCTAGTCAGAACTCAAACAGTCTTCTCAGATGTAGAAAACATTTGGTTATATTTCTGTTGCAGTTATCTTGTGTGTGTGTGTGCTTCTGCTCTTTCCCATCTGGTTTCAAACCAGAGTCAGGGAACGACTGATAAAACACCACTTCTTTTTCACTATAGTGACTGAAAACAGATTGAAGAAATTCAGATATATGTCGGAACTCATTAAAGCATGACCACTTAAATTTATTTATTTTAAGTTGGAGGGGTTGCTGCCAATTAAAATGGCAAATTTACATGCAGAAGTCTATCTATACTGCTTTCTGTGTGGTGTGTCAGGCAGCATGTTCATTTGGGCATGGTAATGGAACAAAATCTGAACTGCAAAGACATTCACATGGCAGCATAAAAAGCACTGGCTGTGCAGTCTGATAGGGCAAGGAGTAATAGTTTTAAACTAAAAGATGGTAGATTCAGAGTAGATACAAGGAAGAAATTTTTTACAATGAGGGCAATGAAACACTGGCACAGGTTGCCCACAGAAGTGATGGATGCCCCATCCCTGGAAACATTCACAGGTTGGGCAGGGATCTGAGCAACCCGATCTAACTGATGTCCCTGCTCATTTCAGGGAGGTCAGAAATAGGTGGCCTTTAAAGGTCCCTTCCAGCCCAAGCCATTCTATGATTCTATGATTCTATTTGATTTTGGCTCAACATAGTTTTTCAGTGATTTAAAGAAAGGGAAAAAGACGGAGAAAAGATGAAGAAAATCAGGCAAATATGTATGGGATTGCTTAGGGTCTAGAAGAAGACAGTGCTGAAGACAGGACACAACTGCAAATACATGGAACTTTGTTGTATTATATGATTTTTCTTTAGTAATTTTAATACTAGTTTATGATATCATTGGGTGGTATAATAACTTCATTGCAGAATTCAGAAATGGTGAAGAAAACTTGTGAGGGAGAACTTTATTCCAGCAATGCTTAGCCAGAAATATATGGCAGCAGAAAAAAGAAAAATATCACAATGAAATCAGGAAAAGCTGGGATGCTACACTCACACTTTAAACACTGTATGTTTAAAGCATCATAATAAGAAATTAGAAGTGTTTCCTTGGCCTTCTCTGTGTGATTCTGAATAACAGGAGAATGGTGCTAACATTTGGCTAGAGGAGGAGTTTTCTTTCATCACTTTCATTGATGAAGGCACTTTTACCACAGTCATATTAGGGAAAGAGTAAGCTTCAGGTCTCTTACAAATTGGAGTGAATCAGATAGTAACAGTGGAGAGCAATCATGTCAGTACCTACTTGGGACACGAGATACGACATAGAGATTGTTGACAAGTGCAATAAACAGCATTAGGACTGGTGATGTCAAGACTTATTCAGGGCTTTTTAGATAATGTGGTGTTGTAGATTATTGGCACAACCAACAGCTACTGTACTCTGCAGTGTCAAAGGAATCTTGAGCACCCTTTGATGAGCAGGTTACTGATACTTTATGCTGCAGCTGATCCAAGGCACTCCTTGAGGGAATAGCATCATAATTTGGCTGCACACTAAAACCCTGTGTAAAAGTACAGATGAACATTTTCTGTCTTTAAAAGGAAAAAAGATATTATTAGTTGAAACCTTGTGTTTCTGGCTTCTGGAAAAATCATAACTCACCAGTCGCCACAGTAGAGAATAGGATTTTATTATGGAAGCACAAACAGACCCTTAATTATCACAGCAGTCAGAGGTGCCACTGTAATATATCAGCTTGTATTTTTAAAATAATATAAACCTTTTTCATTGGAAGGGCTGCTCTGTGCTGTTGATATGCTTGAATTTATGCAATGAGCTGGTAAACAGCAAAATCCATACTTATCTTTACCTACACAGGCATTAGAGGTGAGCTCAGGAGAAAAAAAAAAAAAAAAAAAAGGGAAAAGACAGAGGGAGGGAGGGGGGGGAGGGAGGAAGGGAGAAACACAGTATTTCCTCATAGCCTAGGGTGAGATTAGAGTCCTGTTGATGGCAAACCTGCATGCTGTCTTCTCACCTGGTCTCGTATTCCAGCTGTGAAACAGAAGTGGAAGGTCAACACAGCAATAGTGTTTTGTAGTGGCAAACTGAGTTGATTTCCTCACATTCATTCAGGACCAGACCTCCAGTTCCCTCAGGATAATTGATTTTCACATAAATGTGCATTTCCCACTTTTATGTGTAATGTATTTCTGGACTGAAGCACTGTAAGCTCAAAACCCTTGCACAAAGTATAGCAACCCAGCATGGAGATATCAACTTTACTGTGAAGAATGTAAATATAGTGGATAATTATTTTAGGGGAAGATTTTGAAATATTTTTATTATTAATGAAGTCTCTGATTGTTTCAGAAAGTTGTTTGTCCCATGTACTTGCAGTACTCCTGTATTCCCTGCACAGCTAAGTGAATGGAAACCAAAGCTTCTGTGAGAACCAGAATAGCACAGCACAGCTTTCTGGAGATTTGCATCCTGTCTTCTACTGACTTTTGTGTCTTAAGACAGTGTAACCGGAGTATTTTTCAGTGATCAAGACATTTGAAAGGTCTCTGTTCCATGATGTCTAATGCTATAGAAACTCATAATCCAGCTTTTAGTGCTGCACAGGCTCTCATTTCCATTTTAAATCTATTTTCTCTAAACCTGTAGGAATTTTTCTAAGACCTCTGTCAAATCTTTAAAAAACTAACCATGGATTTGAATGCTGCTAGTAGGGTAGACAGACATGCAGAGTAGAGGAAACAATCTTTAGAGTTGCAAGAACGACCTCAGAACACAAACCTCAAGGGGTTATAGTTTTGTGGGCTTTTTTCCTCTTTTTTTTTTTTTTTTTTTTTTTTTTTCTTTCCATGTCTCAATAGACCCAGCTTATAGTAACTAACATGTTCTGATTTGTGCCAGTACAGATTCAAGGATTCAAGTCACAAGATTAAGGATTCAAGTGGCAGTAACAGTTCTGGAGGCTTTTACATACTGGTTTTTAGTGGAAAAGAGAGTGGCTGCTTTAATTTAGCCCAGCTGTCTATGGATCCTGGAAGACTTCAGAGGGAACACATGTGGAACTGCTCCACACTCTCATAGGTGGAGAAAGAATGGGTATAGCAAACGCATCTCCTGCATTAGTTCAAGGATTAATGACAGCTGGAGGAACTCTCAGCAAATTAGGACCAGGTTCTGTCTTCTTCGCATTATAACATGGAATAAGAGGCTGAAGATAAGAACATCAGTTTTTAATTTTTTTTTTCCATGTAACTTAAAGGGTTACAGTTAGAAACAGCACTGGATTGGGTAGACTACAGATTTGTTCCTAATGTTCTGTGTTCTTATTATATCTGTATTCCATTGTCTGAAAAGTATTCTCAAGATGTTCTTCTTTCAAGAAGAGTATAAATCTGAATGATATGCTAGTCAAAGAACTCAACTCAATTTCTCATTCATATCTGGTTTTGTTGTATATATTGCCATCTAATAGATTAAATATGCTAAACATAAGCCCCTCATCCTCTTCTTCCTTGAACAGAGCCTCTCTGCTTCATATGTATGAAATTGTGTGATGCAAGTGAGAACACATATTCAGGCCTGGGATAGAGGTCAAACTAGCAAGCCAATTGTCAGGATCAATCACCAGAGCATCTGAGTACCGATGGAGTGCACAGGTGATATTTTAAGAGTGAAATTAACTCTCTATAAAAAATTCTTCCTTTTAATTTTTTCACCTAGGTTTTTGGACAACTGACATTAAGCTACCTTTATCTGTTTGCTTTCACATAGTGTCAGGTTGTGTAGATTAACAGAAAAGCTAACCAAACATGCAAATACACAACAAATATAAGATCAATTTGAATTGAGCTCACATAAACTGAAATATTCATACACAACATAAAAGTGCTTCAAACTTGCAGCTTGGGAAAGAGTAACATTCACAAAAATGCTCATTGTTCCCAGAATCAGTTTTGCTTCTACTTGCACAGTGTTCCGGTTAGATCAGGTTCCCACAATCTCTTGCTGTGTGGTCTGAGGTGCAGGTCTGGGAACTCTAGCCCTCATTCTGCCAGCTCTTTGTATCTTAGCTCCTGCTGCTACATCACCTTAATCTTTCGCTTTTGGCACTTATTCAGTAAATGTTATGCAGGCACATACATTGTCAAGTCCTTTACTCACGCCAGCACCTCTCAGTGCAGAAATGCATAATAGATTGTAATATTTGTACCACCAAAGGGTGGGAAACACTTACATTCAAACACTATGTATTCAAAGCAAAGGCAGTCCACAGATAGATGTACACTTAATCCTGTCCTGAAGTGATCACTTTCTCAGGGGAAGAGATACATAATGTAATCTCTGTACGACAAGTCTCATCCTAAATAAATAAACTTGATTGCATTACGTGGCATGCAGTTCTTGGCATCACAGTCTCCTGTCCAAAGAGTCTGAAACCAGCACTAGCAGCTCTTGGAATCCTAAATAATGAAAGGGTAGGAACTCATCAAAAATCATAAAGATAAAAGTTCAGTGCTTTAATACATTACTTCACAGGATGGTGTGAGATTTTGAAGTAATATAGAATGGCCTTCTAGAAAAAAAAATAATATTTCTATCTACAGGGCAGAGATTTCTAAAAGTCATTTATTTCTTTGGTACTCAAAAATTGTCGAACTCTTAATCTCAGATTTTTTTCTTGAACATCCATCATTTAGAGATTTGTAATCTTGCTGTGATTCTCAAACTTAGCTCTGATACTTGTCAATCTATTATCAGTGAACAGTCCAAGGAGTACATCTTAAGAACTTGACTGCCACCTTTAAACATTTTTCTTGCCTCTAAACCTTTCTCTTCTACACTCTCCATTTTTTCAATGTTTCTGTTCTGGAGTAACATATGCTTTTTTCTAATCAAGTAGTAAAACTGCCACTGCAAGTTCTTTGCTGCTTTGGATATATAAACATACTTACTCTGTAAGTCTGCGAAAGATGCATCAAGAAAATCAGTAAAGTTTACTCCTCCTCCTTCATTTTTTGGCTTTGAGCTGTAAAACAGACCTCCTTACTATTGACAAATTTATTTTTTGGCACTCCTCTGTTGTCATGAATTGCATCCTGACCACACGAGCAAAGAGCACAAAAATGACAAATTAGGAAGCTGGCATCAAAGTCCGCGCTAACCACATCCTTTGAGTTTGTCCTCTTACCTCATCTCTTTTACTGTAGTTGTTTTGGTGCCAAATGCATGTTGCCTTGTTGCCAAGTATGTGTCATTAATTCACAAGGAATCTATGGTCATGTAGCCATATAACCATTATGGTGGACTGTGATTGAAAAAATGGCAGCTGTATGAGAGTTGAAAATAGGGATTTCTGTGTGTTTTATGTTGGGATTTTTGCTCAGTGGTAAAAAGCTTTTAGCCTAAGGAAGGCTGACATAAGTCATATGCCTTTTTATTTTATTTGGGCTTTTGTTTGGGGGTGGGTTTTTTGTTTTGTTTTGCTTTGTTTGTTGGGGCTTGGTTTGTTTGTTTGCAAGGGATTAAAAAGATGGAAGAGGAGAAATAAAGCTTTTAGAGATTTTTGTGAGTCAGTAGATGATCAAACTTCAGTTGCTCATTTTTATTCATGTGTATCAAATATATCCCATGTAAAATCCTATTTCCCAGCACAATACTCTGATTGTCTCATAGTACTTAATTGTGAAAGCCCAAGGTCAGATTTTCCACCTAAGTAGTTATGCTTTTGCATGTTTGTTAATGTTGCTGGAGGATATTGCTCTGATATCTTAATAAAGAGAGCACAGAAGATGGGTACTGAGGCCAGATTTCTGTTAGCCATTGTTTATGCCTTTTATTTCATTTTAACCCCCCACCCAAAAATGGTTGCCATGTTGAAATGAAACTTACTAGTTTGTTTCTTTCTTTTGTAAATCATATTTTTTAAACCATGTTGTAACATGATAGATAAATAAATAATGCAATTATATGTATATTATAAGACATTTTCATAAATGTCAATTGCATCCAATGCTTCCTCTCTTTTAAAAAAAGAGTGAAATATTTTTGTTGCTTGTGGATTTTGTATGTCTAATTGGTGACAGGCTTTGTCCTTAAATAAATGCTCAGCTCCAATTATAATATCACTATGTCATAAGAGTGAAAAATTCTAATTAAGATGATCTGTTTCCCAGGAAAAGTTTAGTATATCAATTAATCTGTTTTATCAGGGGGAGTATTCCCTTCCCCAGCCCCTAACTCCTGAGCAGAGTCTGAATGATGAGAAAAGCATCACAGATGCATGCTGCATTGGACAAAGAACACATGCATGCATTTAAATCATGTATATCTTACTTTTTACTGATGTAATTGTGAAATATGTCCTTTTTGCATTCATAATTAGGGGGTGGAACAGATGGTGAAGGCTTAGTTTAAAATAATCTGTCATTAAAATAACCTAGCCTACTGGTAATTCTTCACTCTAACTGGAGTTTAGGTTGGGGTAACAGGGTTTTTTGAAGCATTGGAACACACTAGAAAGAATTAGGGACTTCATGGATAGTGTGAAATATGAGGATATTCTCCAGAAGGACACTGTAGTAAGACTCCAGTGAATTAAATTTGCCTGTAGAGGGAATATGCAAAAATGGCTGGGACAAAATTCCTCTGACAAATATAAATCCATTTACTATGATGCATTATACATAAGTGCATATTCGGTCAAAGTGGTACAGTGGGTTTCATATCCTGAAAGGAAATAACCTCACTATGCTTCAAATACTGTAAAAGGCAGTGAGTATTTTGGGATAAAAACCTGTGCTTTACATTTTTGTATTATTCTGATGTCAGAGGATATAAATTATAATAATTTGCATTATTGTTCTGAGGGGCTGCAGCTAGTGACTTTTAAGCCTGAGTCTCACTTCCTTCGTGTCTACCACATTGACTTGCTCATATGTGACAAAGAAAAACTTGTATCAGTCCTGCCTGTCTAATTTAGAACAGTTTTCAGGAATAAGAAAACTGGCTCAATAAATCAGATACTTGCATGTCTTTAAAGCATTTATTTTAGTGTTCCCTCCAAGATTTCATTCTTTAACAGCTTTGAAGAGAGCATATAGATTTCAGCATGGTATTATGATAAATCTTCTTGAGGAGGGGCAAGCATTAACATTTGTGTCGGTTCTTTTTCATCTTAATCCAACCTTGGTTAATAATCAGAAAATTCTACATAGTGGGTAAGAAGATGTAATTAACCCTTTGACCCCAGAATCTTAATTGGCGCCTGTTGAAAACAGTGGGGCAGTTAAAAAAAAATAAATTAAAAAGTAGCCTGTGGTGATTGAAACAGCATAATACATAATGGTTTTCTGAAATCAAAAGTAATAGAGAGCTTCAGCTTTAATCACATTTTGCATAAAACCAGTAAGAGTAGTTTTAAACAAGAAGTTGCCAGTCTACCTTAAATTGGATTGTGCTCAAAATTGGCATTTGGGGTCACCCTGACCCTTTCTCAGCTAGATGAGATAGGACTGGGTTTATGACAGTCAACTTCATTTACTTTAAAAAAAAAAGAGGAATTAAGTCAAGAAAATTTTCCTTATATTCGTGGTCTCTCCTTCAATGAAAATAGGACATTATGAAAACCCAGTTACCTTTTCAGGCCCTATTTTTATATTATAGTTAACTCTAGAAGGTCCAGGACAGAAATTTTATCTGCCTTTGAACTACATTGGAACTGTTCAGAAATTCTGTGTGGAAAGCACTGTGGTGTTCCTTTTAAAAGAGATATTTTAAAGCTGACTAAATCCACTACCTTTCTCTCATTTGTTTTGTCCTTAGTTATACATAGGTAATACAAATCATACTTCCAGATATTTCTCATTAAAACAAAATTGTTTGTGAATTTGCAGTATACAATGGTATCACATACTCTTCTCCAGTATATAACATAACCTGTGTTATGTTGCCTTGCACCTTCTCTGAGGTCTGCTGCTCTCTTGGCATGCACAAAGGACGTACGCTTTATGAAAAATTGAAAAATTTCAACACGCATTACTTAAATAATAAATATTCATAAATAATACCTATGAATAACGAATGAGACAGTCCTTCAGAACTACTGTTTGACCTGTAAAAGGAACAACAACATTGTCACAAAAGTGGTCCGTCTCAGCCCTTTTAGACTGGTGGGAGGAACTGCCTTGCATTGGAAGGTGGCTATTTCTCCTCCTATTTTTATTGTCATTTTTACTTAGGTATTGGGACTCGAGCTTAGTACTTGGAGCTTTTGTTGTAATGTCTTTGTATTTTGGACACAGAAATAGTTAGGTGTCCATTAGCTGTTAATCAGTGGCTCTTTCAAAATACAACTAAATAAACTTTCTGATTTTGCTCTTCTGAACAAAATGCTGAATTTGGTCAGTAGTTGCACATCAGCCTAACTTCAGAGAGGTGGGAAAAGAAATGGAGAAAGAATGACTGACCATGACTTAGTAGTCTCAGTTGGCTTAATGAACAAATTTTATGGCACAGGAAGGGGCTAATCACATCCAAAGGTGTTGGTATGCTGCACTGGCCCTGCCAGTCCTTCAGTGGTGCCTCCTCAGTTACCTACCTTGTAAAACTTGGGGGCAAAAGTAAGGAGTAGTCTCCCAGAAAGAAAGAGAAGAAAAGACTAAATAAATAAAGCTATTTAAATGAAAGGAGAGAATCAGAGTTAATGGCATGGAAAAGTAGCAAGTGCTTAGGATGACTAACACTCCTCACTTCAACACCCTTCCAGTTGCTGATAACTTTCAAACTTTAGCCAAGGAGGTTGAAATTTCTTTGTACACCTATGTTGACTAGAGATAGTTTTATTTGTTTCTATTTTTTCCAGCAAAACTGGTTTCAGCCAATTTCAAAACTATACTGAGTGAAACATTTCTGCCTAATCAGTACTCAAAGGTTTCTTCAAACTTTTTTTTTATTAAGCCTGAATTCCTGAATAAGATGATGTGTATAAAAGAAGCAGAAAAACCATCATTGACTCAGAGAATTCTTACAAAACTTTGTCCAGATATGCCAGATAATTACACACTAATGCAGTGTGCTAAGCAGATCATAAATATGCCTAAGCTGTATGTCGTTCTCAAGAAACAGAGCAAGGGGACCACACAAAAAGCCTGGCTATATAAGAAACTAAGAGGAAAGTTTTTTTATAGGATACACAAATAACCTATGAAACATCTTTCCTCAAGATATCATTGAGCCAAGAATATAACAAGATTAAAAAAAAATTCTAAGGAAGATAACACAGCCATGCCAACTACTAAGAACAGGCTAGTAAGAAACCTCTGGTAGGCTTGTCATTACCCGTATGGATATTCCAAACACTGTTGTGAAGCACCTCTATGCATACTGACACAGGGAAACTGACTGCTGCAGGTAGGCCATCAGTCTGAGGCAGTGTGACAACTTCTTGTTGTTTGTGGACAATGGAGTTCTATACAGGTGGCTGGGGAGACAGTGTCATGCTTCTCAGTGTAACAGAGGTTTAAACCAGTTTCCTCAAAGGAGCACGGAGCAGAGAATCAGAAATACTTTAACGAAGACCTTTAAAGATTTACTTTTCTGAGTAAGAGATTGTACATAGTGGGAGAGATCAGATGTGCAAAGGTTTTGATTGTCCTGGTATGGTTCTAAGTTTGAACTTCACTGTTCCAAATTTTCTGCCTGTTAATGATGTTAAAAATTCAAGGAAGTGATGTTAATAATTTGAAAAAGAAATGATGATGATGATTTATAAGTGGCCGTAAATTACTTGCATAATATAAATGTTTTTACATGAAGGAAATCTATGCAGATTTACATTTTTATTAATTCATAAATATAAATTAGAGTCTTTCTTTAATGCCGTGTCTTTAGTGAGGCTTTGTATTCCAATATGTGGTCTATTATTTCTAGAAAACTCTGATTTTTGAACTAATTCCACCACCTACTACATCAGAGAGGGGTGAACTTTTGCCAAAGACAGCTTCTGACTAGCAGAAACAATTTCTTTCTGACAAGAAATTAGTCAAGAAGCAGAAGAATAAAAATATTAAAACCCCTCAGAAATCACTGTTGTGTATTTGAAAGGAGTGATCAGATGATTTTGTCATCATGTATCATGATCAAATTTATGTGCTTTTTCCTTCCAAAACTAGGCTGATCTCTCAAATGGTACAGTTAAAATTTCCTTTACATGTTCTTTTATCACAAGGGGATATTTGGGATGGGATTTTGGGGATTGTTCCTTGTTCCTCCCAACATTTGGGCTGTTTTGTATTTTCTGAGCTGTTACAACATTCTTAATTTCTGGAATTCTGTGATTTTACTTTTGCAATAGTCAAAGATCGTTTGCCAATAGTCACCCTCATAAAAGGCAGAAAGGTAAAGAAATGAGTAGTGCATGAAAGTAGTTTCTTCCTAGCGAAATTTTCCTCTTATTCATAGAGATGTACTCCCTTCTTGATGTGCAGTGATTTACTCTGTCAGTTTAGAATATAGTCCTTTGTTTATTAACTGCACTCATATTTCAAAAGGTATGCATTAATCACTGTAGCTGTATTTTGATTTTTGCAGTTGCAATGGAAACCACATCCAAAGACTTGCACTTGTCAAAGTAAAATCTGATCTAGACTTTTACACCAAAGGGATGAAATTCATAGCATTTCTAGAGACCTAAGCTGTAAACATATTTGACAGTAATCTGCTGATTGGCTTTGTTGTCTCACAAAAGGAAAATGGTGTGTGAGTGTATGCATGCATGCGTGTGCATGTGGGTGTAATCCTCAATTAATTTACAAATTATTGAGGTCCATAGTGGTTTGAGTGATGGCAGGATTTTATTTTCTCCTTTTGAGTTTTTGGAAATGGAAATTCTCTGCTCCGATTCTGAAGAATGAGAGGTGATTTTTTTATATACACCATTCAATTGGGAGGTTATTTGTTGTCCTTATTTATTTCTTCATGAAAAAAAGAGCATTTTATTTTTGTATATTTCTTCTATAAAACAAATGAGATAAATGTTATACAGTATATGACAGATATAAGCATGGCAGTAAATTAATTTAGTAACATACTCATCAACTTGAACTTAATATACTCATATGCTGTTTATTAATATGTAGACAGAATATAAAGGAATTGTCTTAAGGATTCAAATTAAAACCACTCTCATAAAAGTCAGAATATTTTCCTCAATTTATTCTGTGATGCCTCTGTTTGAATCTATTTCTATTTGTAGTTTGGAATTTTTTATTAATCTATTCACTTCTTTTTTTCTTCTTACGCTGTAGTCCCTGGATGGATTTGTATTTGCACTAAATCAAGAAGGAAAATTTTTGTACATTTCAGAAACTGTCTCCATCTATTTAGGCCTGTCCCAAGTAAGTACATGCTTTCAATTCTAGAACATAACTGTGTTATGATGCATTCTTCTGTTTATCATTCTTAAGGAAATAATAATTTGGTTTCTGTATTTTGCGTGGATCATTGAATTAGCTGTTTAAAGTTGCATCCTGTTCATCCTGAGACATAACTAAAAATTGTCTATCAGTATTGAACATTGAGATGTGTATGAAAACTTTTTGCCACAAAGGATCATTATTAATTTATTGAGAACAAATGAAGTTTCTTTTCTCTGTTGTTTTGAACTTTAAACCTCTATACCTGATAGGAAAGGGACACTCTAATAGTACTTCCCTTGTGTCCTATTACTGGATGTTTATGGAGTACCCTGCATTATCCAGGGAGCTGACACGATGACAGAGAGTCATTTGGAGTCAAGAAATGCTGAAAGAGACCATTAAAATGTCTTGCAGGGAGGGTTCCAACAAGGACACATTTTGATGCTTTCATAAATGCTCACTAATATGAAAAGATGAATTTATAAAATATCATAATTTGGGGGGGTTGTGGTTTGGGATTTTTTTTTTCATATAATTGCTGACGACTGTTTTTCAAAGATTAAAAGCCAGGAGAGAAGAGGGGCAAAAGTTGGTTGTTAATGCTTATTCCTAATCCTGCAGCATTCAGAAATGTTTAGGATGGATAGCTTCATTCTGCTTCCACTTAGAAATGAAGCAGAAATATTTTGCATGATGATTTTCAGAGTGGGACCATCTACTTCTGCTGCAGTCACCCTGAGAAGGAAAAGAAAAACTGAAATAATACTTATTTTAGCTACTTTAAATTAGGACCCACACAGCTATGAGGAAGCAATGCTTAGTTAGCATAGGCTACTTACTGTCAGTTTTGCTGTACCCCACCAACAATTAAATGGGAAATTTTAATATTTGCTGACAAAAAAAGACTAATTTTAAATATTATCTGGTGAGAATACGAATAGAGGCTCATTAAGTCCTCAAAGAACACGCAAGCGATTGGCTGTAATAAGTTCAGTAATTGTTATTTTGTGCTGGCTTTGGCAAACCCATGATAGAAATGGAAACAAGAGCTGTTTCTAGCTCATATCAGTATTCTTGTCTCTCATTAAAGTCCCTCGTTTTGTAATAGACTTTAATCCCTGACTTAATCTGTTTGGGAGTTAGTATCAAGAATCTCACATTTTGAAATCGGCGCACCACCATGTTGCTAATACAGCAAAGAATTGGAACTTTAATGTTTATTATTGTCTTATGTTCATATTAATCTGGTTTATGCATAGTATCCAACAAAGTTTAATAAGCCAGTAAAGAAGAAGGATGGATAATTAGTTTAAGCAGGTAAATGCTAATTAGGAAACTCCTGAAAGGCATCCATTATACACTAGCTTAAAACAAATTTTACAGCCCTGGTTAGTGGTGTAATCCAAATTCTGTCAAGGCAACTGCATTTTCTGTAATTGAGATGTGTATGTTTGCTTTGCATAACAGATGGCTCTGTATGCTTAGACTGATAGCTAGGAAAATAATAATTGCATTATTCTGGCCAAAAGAATATTAGCTCTTGGGTTTTGGCCATTTCAGTCAGTCCTCCTGCCAGCACAGCATATGCACATATATGGATTGGATTTTCAAGGAAATTGATGCATCTGGAATAGTGTGGCCATCTGAAATATCATCTGTTCAAGAAAAATTTGGCTTTAACCCTATGTTAGTCTCTTGTTAAAAGCATTTTCTGCCACTGCCTTTCAAGCTATAGAGTTGATAAATCTCTACTTACTCTGAACTCACATCATGTTGTTAAGACTTTGCACTTCATCTTGATCCATATGCATTTTGAGAAAGAGTTCAGATAAATGAAGCAATTTTCTTTGCATGTTAGAGTATTTGATATATCAGGGCAAATATTTCTGTGAGTTCACCGCTGAAAGTACTGATGGAAAAATTACCAAAAATCAGAACCAGTACTGTGGTTTTTTATAGAATAATAAATTAAATCTACTGAGATCTACTAAAATATCTGATGCTTTTCCTTTTCTTCTCTTCTGCCTTTATGGAGACATTTTGTATTTCTCAGGCCTCTGGTATTTATATATTTTTGATATATTGTTCTCTTGGTACAGCATTATATAGCTAGTCTCTTAATAATTTCAAAAGAAGTGCTGTAGCTACTTCCTACTAAATCACTAGTCAAAGCTTATTTGTTGATAAAAATATCAGCAAGTCTACCCATAGAAACATTTCTCAAACTATACTTGGAAATGCTACAGTTTTCACCACACCAAACTTAAAATACTTGTGAATTCTGAATTTCTGGGTTGGTGCTATGTGATATATGTGGTGTTGTATTTTTTTCACTGCAAGTAAACATTGATGTAGCCTATGCTGATACTCCAAAAGTATATATTTGTATAGAACCTCCAGGCAGTGTAGCACTTAAAGGCATTATGGTGTACAATATTATTTGAAATATCATCATCAAGTGCTGACTTCGGAGTCTTACTTTCTAGTCAAATAATTTCTCTAAGAATTCATCCTTGTTTGCTGCAGGTTTTTTTTTCAACTAGTATGCATGGAAATAATGTAAAATACATATTTTTATTTGCAAAGCAAAATCTCATGTCTCCTAGTTAAAGGAAAACAGTTCTTGTATTGAATCTCAGCAGGTGAAAACAGTTATGGTAGTCAATTTTACTCTTTTCCGAACGTTTAGAGCCAGTGGTGCAAAACAAATGGATGCTGATGTTCTAAGATAGCTGCAGGACTAATAGTAAACAAATCTGATAAAACAGTATCTTGGAAGGTAGCCTGGAAATGATAATAATAAAGTTACCCCTGGCAAAAGTAACAGTATATTTGAACAGTAAACAAAAACTGTAATAAATATCCTTTTGACATTGCAATGAATATAACTGTCATGTAGACACCCATCAACATATATATTTTGAATAATTTTTTTGAATAATTTTTCTTCCTGCTAATGCTAACCAAGAATTTTAAGCTAGTTTGGCAGATGTATGTTTTAGACCACACCATGGAATTGCAATTAGAGCCATTTCAGAGAAGAGAGATGCATTTCAAAGTTTAGGAAAAGACAGTTAGCTGAAAATAATGAGTGAGAGAAGGTAAAGGTCAAAGCAACAAAAATGGACCAACAATCTCCCAGTAAATTGACTTAAGTCTATGTTAATTGTCATAGCTCAGTTATACTTGAGGCAAGCTGAAATAGTTCAACATACTTTCCAGTTCTTTCATGAACTGTAGTATTTGTTGAAAGACCCAGAAACGTCTAGAAATGTACAGTATGGCCAGGATTTCTTCTCTGGGTTGGACAACATGACTGTGATGGTGTAGCCAATACAAGCATCTTTTTACACTGGATCTCTGTAGTGATGTAATACAGTTTGTTCTTCTTACATATCTAGTCATTTTCCAAGTCAGTTGGTAATTTTTTGATATCAGGGTAACTGCCATCTTTGGAATCTTCAGTCCCGGATTTCCTTTTAGAAATGGCATGAGATTTCAAAAGAAAATGGCTAAGCACTGAAGAGACATTCAAATCCCTCCTTCCAGCAGTTAGAAGTCAGTATGAGTGCTTCCCTAAGAGATTTCAATTCTCTTGAAAAGTCTCTGTGTTTGAAACTTAGACCAAACATATGCTGAAACATAAATAGTAACAAATAGGGAGAAGAATCTATCGAGAACCAGATAGAATAAAAATGTGTTATCCAGAAAGGATAAAATTGTCTGACATACGATGTTTCAGGTTCAATAGAAAATATTATGAGCTTATAATCTGTATAGGATGCTTTTGCTTTCAGGAAACAAGTTCTTAATCATCTCTTACAACAGTTGTACTCAGCAAGGATAGTATCCATTGTTTCCTGCCCGTGAGGTCCACATCTTAAAGTAAAAGATTTCCTACCTTTGCTCCTTCTTGTCCAGGCCACAGAGCAGGTTTGCAGATTGGCCTGTTGAAAAGAGAGCTCACTAAAAATGAACAGTGCAGCTGCTGGCATAATAAGAGATAGATGATACAGACGAAACAGGAAGAAAACAAGAATAAAAGTTTGAGAATTTATCCTTTTGAAAATAAAGCAGGCAAAACCAACAGGTATATTACATGTGTACTCTGTTACCAGCAGCATAACCTATCTCCTTATTTTGGCTTTCTGTGCATTTGTTCTATGAAATGGCAAATAAAATTATAGCTACAGCACACAAGTACAAGGTCAAATAAATGACAGTACTCATTCTATTTGTGAAGCTATTCTGAAAAGGAACCATGGTGCCAAATGTGGTTTATTTGAATAATAAAGAAGAATTAGATTCCCCTGATAACTTGGCTGAGGGCCAATAAATCACTGGAGGTTAAGAATGCTTTGCAACTGCCATGTATTTCTTTTGCTTTTACAAAGCACAAACCTCAACTACTATGCTCTACCTGTTTTTCAATGCAAATCAAGTTGAGGTTAGTAGATGGTTAAAGGATTGCTTTTGTGCTCTGTTTGCTTAAAAAATAATATAGAGCAATCTTGACACTTGTGCTGATTCTATAAATTCTACCTTATTTTCTTCCTATACCATTAACAAAATAATAAGAATAATAATAAAGCAAAAAATAACAAAATCCAGGAACTGTAATTTTTTTAAAGCAAAACTAGGCAATAACCAATTGAGAAAAGAACTTGCCTTTTTTTTTTCTTTTTGTGACATTGTCATTATTTTAGTGTTCTGAATTTAGATACTTCTACATAAAATGATCGTTTGTGCTCATTTAGTAAATTGGTACACTAGCACTGATAATTTTTAATAGTTTTTCCCATTTAAAAATAGCAAATAAAAGCCTGGGAAATTCTGTGTTGATCATGTGGGGCTTTAATTTTTTTTTTCCTTAACATTCATTGTAAGAATATTAATTTACTGTTGTGTTTTATGCTAAAAGAAGTGAACAAGGGAGGAGTTCTATTGAAATAGAGAAGCTCTGAGGATTTTGAGAGCAGTAAGAAAATATAAGCATCAAAATAATTCAGAAACAGTACAAGGCACAGTGGCACATTATCAATTTACAACATTTAAATTGATAAATGCTTGATGGTGAAGGCCTACAAGGGCACTTTGAAAAGCAAATAGCGACCTGCTGAAGAAATTGATTTTTCCCCCCCGAAAATGACTGCATGATGCATCATTTGACTGCATGCTGTCCAAGTGCTTGACAGAGATAATCTCAGCAATCCCACGGGTGACCTTATCGTTCTCACCAGGGCAACTTTGTCTAGGTTCTGACTTTGTGCATGTCAAGGTTTCTTCAGGCAGGATCCTTAGGGGGAAAAAGTTCCTCTGTTCGATCCAGATATTGAACCACTCTTGAAGGCACTCCCCCACCCCCAAAAAGGCAAGCTTGTTTCTTTTCTTCATAATTATGAATGAACTGAACAGAGAAAATATCTATAGACACAGTATCTTTGCTGAAGCCATTATTGCCTTCTCAGTGTAGTTTAGCTTAGCTCTTAAAGGAGAAAGGATACCTGCCATTAGAGGTTATCAGACACAGTTGAAAGACTCCAAAATGTATGGCGCTCTTCTACATAGCAGAAATATCCCACCTGCTTTCTTTCTCACCCTCACTGTTCACAGCTTTATTTTTGCCATCCTCACAGTATTTCATATCAGTGCCTAATAATTTTTTTCTCTATGTTGTTGTTTGTTTTTTTTTAAATCCCTATCCCAACCCAAGAACTTTTAAGACAACTCAAGTGCAAATGACAACCTGACAGAAGTCCTGAACATCAACATCAATATGCATAATTTTGCATAGACACTCTGTAACAACCTTCACTGTATGGTCATGAAGTGGTCCAAAACACTTAGCCTGTTTTATCTGGTTATTACCAAACTGGTTTTGTCTTGCACAGAGGAATATATTGCCCAAACTGTGATGACTAACAGCATTTTAAAATTTGCAGGATTTTTGAAAGTGCTTTATATAATGAACAAACTATTTTTCATGTGCAGTTAGTAATTGTTAATTACAATTACTGACTAGGAATCTGTTGAAAGCAGCAAATGTTATGCTCTATTTGGTACCCCAAAACTGCTTTACCCACTGCCTTTGACACCCACAGTTCACCGTATTCAACCTCTTTTACCTCCTTCTTTCATCCACAACATTAATTCTGAGTGAACAAGACGTGCTTCCTTGCTTTTGACAAGATTTGCTGCAGTCTCATGCGACAAAAACCCAACACTCATTCCAGATTCAGAAAGTAGGATTTATAACAGCATTTTAATTTAATGTTGGATGTCGAACATATAAAGAGATCACAGTAGTACTAGAGCTGAAAATTGATGCCTTTTTTATTAGTGTCCTCTCAGAAGTGGGTGAGCCGCTGTTTGTGCAATGGAGCACAGAGCACCACAGTCAGATGAATGAGGATATGCTATCTGCAAGGAATCATATTTCAAACCACTGTCTGCTTCTATTGATGTGCTCAGAGTTGAAAGGTTATGCTAGTAAATGCCATCAGAATTTTCAGCATTAGAAATCTGTGGAATAATCCGCTGACTGTCACTTTGTAGTGAGTCCAAATGCAATACATGGTGACGCTTTAATGATTTTTTTTATTGAAATTAACTTATTGTTACTGATCACACTGTTTTGCTTATTCTTTTACAGTGTGTTTAAATACTGCCAACAGTATTGTCTTACAGGCTCCACTGAATATAGCTCTCCGTTGAGTTCACTAAAGGAATCCAGAATGTCATTTTACATGAGAATCATGTTTCCCTTATTTATTCTTTTGAACATATTTTACCAGCCATTGAGACTGAAACATTGAAAGTCTTTATGCAGAAGGGATTCACTGGTTAAAATGAATCACAGATTCTCCATGCAATAAAATATAGCCTTATTGGTTTAACACTTAAAGGCTGAAGACTTTTTATGTCACTTAATAATTTCTAGCATTTGCTGTTAAAGGAAAAAAAAAAAAAAAGGAAAGCATTTGATAAGGTATTTTCATTGCAATTTTTAACTCTTTCCAGTACTGAATAAGACTGAAAATATTAGCAGTCAGACCATTTGCCTCCTGATGGATTCAGTGGTTTCAGATTATTTTAATAAAAATATCTGGGGGAAATGAGTAAGACAATTTAGGTATTTTATGTTTCTCTTTCCTATTAAAGCAAATACGAAAAGTTTTCCTGAATTAAGATTCATATTATCCAAATTAGCTACAGAGTACTTTGGTATCTTCTTTGCATTGCTTTTCAATGTATTTTTGTAGAAGTTGGAGAATATTCTAAAAACAAATGGCTGTAGAATAACTGGGGGGGAAAAACCCAGATACAGGTGAGGAACATTCAAATTTGCCCTAAAGATATTTTCCATGCTTTTCAGGCACATTAGAGATGAGGAGAAAAAACTCTACCTTTTAAGAGTAAGTTCAAAAAGTCATTCTGCTGGTGATGGATGAAAATTTCATTTCTAAAAATAAATAAATTGTAATTAATTAATAAGAAATAGCAATAGTAAGAAAACATGACTTTCATTGCTTTTACAATGCACTGATTATAAACTTTGATTTTCTTTTACATCTGTATTCAAGTCAGGGCAAGAGAAAATCACAACTCAAATATTTTCCATTGTATGAAATAATTCAAGATTTGTAGCAGAGAAGCAGTATGGGTTCACGTGACAGAACTTCCTTTCCAAGCACTTGAGAGGGGTGGGTCAATCCACAGATGCTCAAGGGTTGGCTTAAGGCTATGAAAGGAATAAAACAGTGCCCATATATATTAAAATCACAATCACTGAATGATTCTAGGCTAAAAAATAATGCTGCAAAAATGAAATATAAAAAAAATACTTTAAATTCAGTTCAGTGATATTTTCAGCTGCAAATCCCCACTGACAGTTCCACCAGTCCAACTAAGGGGTTGCATATGAAAGCACAAGATCAGGAACAAGCAGCTCGGGAAAGGGATAGGAAATATGTCTTAATCTGCTTTTGCCAACATCATGTATTTTTACAGCCTTGGTCAGGGCTGTACTTGCTCTGTGTTCAGTCAGAGTTAACAGAGTAATACCACTCTGGGAAGAGAGAATTGGTAAGAGAACAGAAGCATTCCAAATTCTGTGGAGAGTGTCTTCACTGCAGATGGGATCTAGCCAAGAGAACCTCCGAAGTCAGAGGCTAATCTTGCTTAATCCCCGAGGTTTGTAATGGAAATTCAAGACAATCATGTCCATGTGCTATTACCCTTCCAGTGTTAATCTATATTCTTTTGTCACTCCCTGTTCACCTTCACCATTAAGATAGACCTATGCTGCTTTAGCTTTTTAACCCCATGTTTCCCTGTATTGCCTTCTGGCATTTGAACCAGGATGCCATCTGAGACCTCCTCCGTCTGTGCTTCCAATTGCACAGCAACTGACAGAAGCTTCCTGCTTAAGTCACAGATCAAAAGGGAATGCTCCCAGGTTGCTTTCTGCATTTAGGGGACAGGGAAAAAGAGCAGCAGAAAACTTGTCAGGCTTCCTGTGAGCCAGTACTTTATCTTACTTGCTCAGCTGAGTTCCTTAACAACATTCACATTAAAAGTTCTCTCTGCTCATACCTTCAGAACTGCCTGCATTCATCCTGAGTAACTCAGCTCCACATGGATGATGTTTACTTGTCATTCTCATGGCACTCCCACAGAAGGATCCTCTGCAGATGAATCCACAGAAGAACCAGTTCACCACCATTTTACAAGCTATGCCACCGAAATCTGACATCCCATCCTATCACTCAGCATGCTCTAGCAGTGCTGGCATAGCCAAAAACAGCTATGCAGCAGAGGGGTACTTCTACTGACCACCTGATGAGGTAGTAGAAAACTAGGCATTCATTTTTCCCAGACAAGAGTTCAGATGTGGCAACAGAGTGAAGTGATAAACTTCCTTTGCCCAGAGTTTGAAATTCAGGGCAGAAAGGTGAGAAAGAAAATGACTGCCTTCAACAGTGAGGAGACATGTCTAAGAGCACGACTTATCTTCCCTTTAGAGGTAGGAGGCACATGCATATATTGGAGGGATGGGGAATCAGATTAGTATGAGTGGACAGACAAAAGAAATACGTCTCTAGTGTGAGCAGGCAGGAAGGGGAAGACAGAAAAACACAGCACACTGCCTCTACTCTTCCTCATGAGGAGACATGCTGCTTCTTCCTCAACAAACAACCTAAATTTTGCTAACCTTTGATATTTAGAACTCACAGCCCAGCATCAGCTCAAAGAGTGAGTAACTTGGTTCCAAGTTACTCAAGATTTATTAAAATAATATTTTAAAGGACTTATTAACATTCTGAGGGTTTTGCACCCTTTGTGACTTTGTATTTTCAAGTGCTCTTTTTCCATTAGCTACATGAATGCTAAAAATGTACTTTAATATGTAGGAGTTGTCTGAGACTTTTTGGGAATATCATGATTCTACAGAAAGGCCTTTGAAGCTACAATCAAACCACCTGATTGGCAATAATATTATAAGGTTTGGTAACAGTAAAATATAAAGGGGAAATACTGTCTTATTTCTCTATTTGAACAGGATCACATGGATCTATAAACGAATATGGTGTATTCTGCTCATACTGTATTCCAGATAACTTTTAAAGCCTTTGTGTTAATAAATCTGGGCTTATACTAATAAAATGTATGACAGAATTATTACCTATATTAATTATTTCATGTTTAAGATCCTGTCTTTGGGTCTTTTGGACAAGTATTTTCTAGGCCGTGTGCTGCTGTATTAGGATGTAACTGTTACAGTTAGGCATAGTCTATACCTTTTCATACTGGGTTTCAGAAAGATGTCTCATTTGGGACAGCACTTATTCATGCAGAAGTGGTAAATACAAAGCTGTATGCATTCCTGAGATTCCTTGAATAACAATGGATCTATCCATGTATTCTTATTGAACTTCCATAATGTATGCATAAGAAAGATATGATGAAAATTGTAAATGGATGTCTTCTATATATTGAGGCATCAGGTATGAGTCATGACTTAAAGTTTGTAGGAAGAGATGCTTCCTTTTCTAAAATTCATTAATTCAGTTGGAGAAACAGTAGCTTTCCCTCCTACGTTTGTTTCTCTTGACATGACATGAGTCTGATCCACAGCCTGTAAGGCAATGAAGAGACTTCACAGATTTTTGAATGGTTCTCATTTTACTCTATATTGCCAATATGTTTGTTATTTTACATTAGGAATGAAGATATATTCTGTAAGTTAATGAGCAATCCCTCTGTCCCTGTAAGCAACTACTACTTTGAATAAGAGTGGCAGTGATTTCTCTTTTTTGTTTTTTATTTGTTATAGTTTGCTTGCAACTTTTAAAACATTTTAGTCATATGATAGCTCAGTTTCTTTGTCCTGTCTCCAATTTTATATATTCAGATTCAGTTAACCTGAATCAACATTATGTTAAGGCATTTTAGAGGATTCCTGCATTAATTGTAATTGCTATATACCTTATTTACTGCAACCTTGTGTGCAGATGAGCTAGTGTCTAACCACTGAGAAAGATGCATTCCGAAGACAACAATCTTCAGGATCAGAGTGGTTGGCTAAAAAAATGTAGTGGAAAAGGTATACATTTTATTAGTTGCATGTTTGGGAGGGGTGGACATTATGATATTTTTATCATCTGTTTCCTATCTTCTTCTGATTCAGTCTGTCTTCCTTGTTGGCTCCCAAATCAAGTTTTGATATATTGTTGCTTGAGTGTACAATGCCTTCCCAACAGAAGGCAGTTCAGGGGAAGAATTTTTAATAGAAAATTATTCAATCACTGAAATGCACATAAGCAAATTCCAGTTTCTAGAGGTGGGCTTCTTTCTCTTTCATGCTCATCGTGAATGTAAGGATTTATCTTTCCTGCTTTTTGGCAAAAATGTGTCTGCAGAAAGAATTTTTTACACTTCAAATTGAACTTATTCCAGATGTTTTGTCTGGCTAAATCAAAGTAGGTTCCTTAATACTTGTTCTATTCTCCTCTTCTTTTTTGATATCACTACATTCCTCTAGGTTTATGTACACTTGTGACTGCGAAGAAAGAGCTTATGTGTCTGATGGAAGGTCTCTTCAACAGACAGATGCAAAACAAATTATGTTTTTTCCATTCTAAGTGGTTAGGAGCTATTCAACTGGTATAAGCACGTTAGTGCTGTGCCTAATTTGGACAGTGATGTGACTAGATCTGACACAGTCCAGTCTGCATTCTCCTGATGCTTTTGTGATAAATCGCTGCAGATTAGCAAAGTCTGCAACCTCCCTAATGAGGGTGCAAATTCTTGTGAAATAATAAGAATAATAAGTAAAACTGGAAAAAAAACCCCAGATATATAAATGTAACTTTTACAGCTCGTTAATTAAAATTGACATTGTAGGGTTTCGAAAGGACTACAAAAGGACACTACCATTTTAATATGTTTTGGAACATTTTCAATTTAGCAACCAAGAAAATCATGTCATTCTGGAATCCATTCACCTCTAAAAACACCAGTCTTCAATTTTAAATAGCATTTGTAGAAATTAAAGAAGGTAAACTGAAAATATTTCTAAAATGTCACAGCTTCATTGCAATACTAGATGATATGGCCCATCCCTTCATTATCATCTAGAGCAGCTGGGAAGGTGCTGTGAAAATAGCGCCATGTCTTTTAAAATAACTAAAACCCAAAGATTTTAAAGGAGATTATACATTCATACCTATATTTGCTATTTTGAATCAAGTTGTTGATGTGTGATATTCTTTATTATGGCATTAACATCCATGTCACAGCAATAACAGAATTTGCATATAAACAATCACCATAATGTATTGGAAGTAAAAAAAATCAGGGTTTATTTTTATTTTAAATAAAACACATATCCTGAAATGCAAATATTTATTCTCTGTGTGTATAATATGCCCATGATAGCTGATAATTTTCTGATTCTCTTTTATAGTCTCATTTAAGTCGTATTTATTCTCTTGCATCCATGGTCTTCATTCAACACTGGACATCTTAGTGAGCTGTAGTACAGGGGTTTTTTTGGTTTTAACCTTCAAAGGAATTTAGTTGAGCAGATGCTACATTGAACTAGTCAGAGTCGAAAGGAAATGATATGGCTTTTAAAGGGCACATCTAGCATATCTACTGGGCTAAAGTAATTCTGGCAATGCTTCAAAGGATATAACTTTTGATGGTAAAGTAGGTAGGCTACAGAATGAAATCACATATGGCAAGCTGTCAAAGTCTTCCTACACATTCAGTACATTTATATAAGTGCAAATGGATGCTGCTTAGATGGAGTCCCTAGCAATTTCCTGTTAAATCTGCTCTAAGATTATCTGATATTATTTGACTAAATTATCTGTAAAAGCTGGGGACAACTTTTATGATCAAATATTTAGAAATTGGTTTTTTCTTTTTGGCAGATTATCTGAAAAATGAACTGCAATTGTATTAACACTTAAAAGCAAAGGGCTTTCAGTAATAGCAATTATATCAAAACAGGGATAATGAATTGCTGTATATCAGCTTGAAGAGGACGTATTTATAGGTCAATGATGTCAATAGCTATAGTTCTCATAGACACCTCATTTCTTACCCTTTTATTCCTTGCTAATGCTAAGCAGACACAGTTTTAACGAGATTGGTGACTATGAGAACCTCATTTCACAATGGAAAGGAAGATTACAAGGGATGAATATTTTTCACCTTTCAAAATTCAGTCATAAAAGTTGTTGCCCTTTTACAAATGCTACATCGATGATTAGCCATCCCCCTACCACCAATGAAAACAAATGCAGATGGGCAAACTTTTAAGTTTTCTTTTTTATATATATTCTGTTAGTTGTGTTGAAAAATGCTCTAGTATAATGACAAAATGCAGGATGCCTTACAGAGAATACTGGCTTTATAGCTAGGAGTATGCACGCATATATATTTATGTATAATACATCTCTGGGAATGAATCTGTATGGTTGCATTCTTGAAAGAGGAATCTTGAAGTTGTACTGAAAAGCCCTTTACCTCTGTCCTACACTGTCCCACATTAGTAGGAGGTAAAGAGTGTGCAGCTGCAGCCTTACAACCCTGAGCACATACGTTTGCTTTCTGATTTTGGGTCATGGCTGTCCTTGAGAGCTATGGTAGGAGGAAGCACACTTAATTTTACTGGAGGGGAAGGTGCAGTGTGGTTAGTGCTGTTAACTGTTGAAGGCTGGAATCTGTTTACAAAGAATGGAATCTAATGAGATTTGGCCATGGAAACTGAAATCCCTCTAGACAGACCTTTATATTCATTTGGCCCCTCTCACACACTTATGCGTGGCAGTAGCACATGCTCCCATCACAACTCTGAGACTGCATGCCAGATATAGGCAATCAGGCTGTCTAGTTATTCATGTCTTACAGGATCCAAGAGCAAAAAAGGAGTACAGAAATGCACAGCTTTGGTTAGGTGTCTGTCTCTTATTTGGCTCCTATTCTGCAGCTGCAAAATCACGCCAATATATTAATCACATGAGTCACTGTACAGATCACACCCTTGGCCCCGATCATAAGCATAGGGCATTGTAGATTGTAGAAGTAAATAGAATGAAGGTTTGTATTGATCTATTTAAGCAGTGGTTGCTTGCTCAGTGGCATATGACTCGGACAAATCTCAGTGTTCTTTTATTGGAATGGCAAATAGCCTCTTGCTGGTATAAAGGCAAATCCATCTGCCAGTTTCAGATCCATTTTGTAATAGAAATGGGAATGTGATGAGTGCTCAAAAAAATCTTACTGCTTTAACGTGAGCAAAAAAAAAAAATGCTGTTGTGTCTAGACTGAGCCTCAGCTGAAATTTTCTAAATTATTCAGTCTGAAACAGATGTGTGTCCTGTAAAAATTTCTAAATAGTGGTAAATTTGACAATGTGACAAGGAACTGAAAACAGTTTTCTGACAGATAAGTGTTAAAACAACAGTAACAAAAGGTAGTGCTGCAAGTTGAACTTGAAATAAAAAAAGTATGAGTAGAAGAAAGGATAGATAAATCATAACAAAATAGGAAAATAGAGTATGAGCAGAAGAAGGGATTAATATGTCATAACAAAGGCTCGGATCCTGGAAACACAAACACAAGAATTCTCACTAAAAGCTGTGAAACAAATGATAAATCTAATCAGTTAAATCTTTGAGGGATTTGGGCTTGGATTTTTGAACTGTAGGAACTCTCATTAAAATCAGTGTCAATCTCACCAAAAACAAAGCAAAATCAAAATTTCTGGAGAGGAAAATTATGACCAAATGCATTTAGTAGCAATGCTTGAATTTCAGTAGTGAAAAAGTACTGATATTGTGTGTTACTATTTTTTTTCTTTATACCCTGTTTACCTCTATAAACACCCAAAATTGATGCGTAGGTTGTGTGCGTCTGCTTTATCATTTGGTTGCTCAAAAGTGTGAAATTACATGTGCTTATAAAAGTAGGACATGGATCTCAATGTTTAATTGATTTTTTATATTGTATATATTTAAAATATAGGTATGCACAGTCTGAATTTTAGAAACGTAACTAAACATCTAAAATAATGATTGGTGTTAAACAACAGCTCCTGCCCAGGAAACAAACAAACCAGGGAAGAATGTGTCAAAACCCATCAGTCTCTTGTTGGGCCCATGCCAGGAGAACAGCAGATTTCATATTGAATTGAAAGCTCAGCATATTTGAACATTGAGGCCTCAGCTGTGATAGGGCATGACATTTTAAAATTGGCATCTTTGCTTTAAACAAGGAAGGTTTTGGTGTTTCTGTAGATGTCCCAGAAGTAGTATGCAAGGGTACACAACTGAGAAATAGACATATCCCAATGTAAATGTGTGTTTACAAACCAACTCATTACCAAAATAGAAACTTGATTATCAGTGCAATATACACACAACTTGGAAAGAGTCAACTGTGGAGCCTCTCCCTTCAGGAAATTGAAATTTATGTTAGCATATGTGAAATTTATACTATACAGTATATTTGAATTGAATACACTTGATTTTATCCATAAAGTTATAAGAGGTTTCCTCACTGTATAGGGGCTTGACACAGTTCTTGAGCAGAAATAACCTAGATTAAGCAAACTATCAGTGGTCCAAAATATAAACACTCGCTTCCCATTTGCTCCTTTGGCTCCAAGAACAGTAAGCATTTATTATGAGTTAAAAAGTGTGGGAGTTCCCTTCAAAGACCATTGCTCTATGGCATGATCTCCTTCTGGAATCCTAGACAAGGTGTTCAAAGTGACTCTGTGTGGTGAGAGCTGGGGAACAGAGATAGGCTAATTGAGTTCCAGAAATCATATGCTGCTGTTCATCTTGTGAATAAATGAAACCAGGGCTACGGCCATGAGGGAAATCTGAAATGCTGGTCTTATCTTTCCTGATACCTGCAGTCATGTGTAAGACACAGGCACAACTGAAAGTAGCAGGAGTAAGGCAAAACTAATTGATGCATAAGCACAGCTGAATGGAAATGTAGAAAAGGAATGATAGCACCAGTTCATTTTCTATAGAGATGGCTTTTTCTCTCACAGATACATGAGTTTGGAAGCTGCATGGCATGTTGTTTCTCACTCTTCTCTGCTGATGCATGTACTAGGTTGTTTGTAACTCTTTTCAAGATTTTACTTAATAGTATTATGGTGTGATTTATACCTTCCAGTATGGCACACACAGCTCTTCTTGATGTACCTCCATTTGAGATAAAGGATCTACCTCAGCAATGAATTTCATCTACTACCTTAATTTTCTGAAAGGTTGCTATAGTGGTATGATATTCTTCAACCTCTATGACAACATTGGGGCTCTTTTCTCTTTGTAAATGTGAAAAGGTTTATGTGTTACATAGCTAAAGTAACTATTGCAAATAACACAAGTTTTAAAGTAGAAGTAAAGCTACAGTGATTTGATTTTGGTTTTCTAATCAGCTGCTGGAGGTTCAAAAAGAAAAATAACTCACAATTATCATTTACACAAAGGAGTTTAATTAATTACATATATGCTAAAAATTGTAGCTAATGAACTTCACCTTGAAGGTTATCTAGGAAATCTAGATAGGTTATCTAAGCTAAGGAAAATGACCTTCCATATTTGGAGTTGTATTGCATCTTTTTGTGTGTTTGTTCTACCTATATAAGATATATTTTCACAGATTTTTTGTTATATGCTTTTTGGCATGTTTGGTTCGGCACATATTTAAATGTGTTAAATAAGTGCTGAAATAAAAAGTACTAAACTGGAGACAAAATACTCCATTCATGTTACAGAGTAATAATGTCTGTTGTAATAATGACTGTAGCACGCACTGTTTGTGAGAATCTCATTTTGCATTATATGTCACAAACTCTACAATTTATAGTTTTGTATGAAATCATGGACTTCATTGTTTTATTATATTTCAGTGTAAATTTTTCACCCATCTCAGTTCAAGTAACATTCTCACAGAATACGGGTTTTGTAGTGATATGATGTTTCCTAGCTGTAGGCTTGGCCTGTCCCTTCTACTGGCTGTAATTTACTTTTTGGTCTCTGTCGCCTTGAGCTTGCCTTCTGACTAGTTTGTTGAATGATGTGCTAATCCATTATATTTTTCAGACAAGTGTATCGACCAGTATAAACAGACTGGAGGGCACAAACCTAAATGAAAGCTATACTTCCTTGAATCATTTAAAAAGCTCCTGCAGTGGTGGCAGTGCAAAATAACTTTTCTCTGTACATTAAGTAGAAGAGGGAAATTTCAATAAATAAGATTGTGGGGAGGGGCATGTGAGCACATTATGGTGCATTTCACATGGATGTATTTAGTTATAGGAAGAAGAGACAGATAATGTTAGTCAGCCACTTGAGAATGTGCTTCTAGATGATAAATTTGAAACCGAGCCCCAAGGCCTGCATTACTTGCCATTTCCCTTTGTCCAGACACTCTCACAACACCTGATACATCTTTGAAGTCATGCACTATATTGAAACATTTTTATACAAATAAAGAATGGAGGATAACCTCACTATGGAACTGGCAAAACTGAGGGCAAAAGATGCAGCTTTCTGATCTTTTCCTTTCTAGGAAACAGGTAGAAACCAATACCTGGTCATGAAAAATGTCCTTAGGTAATTTATCTTGAAAAGAAATATCAAGAGAGTGGATGACTCCTCGATTTGTACAGCTGGTGTCAGATGTTGAAGTTCTTATCTGTCAAAAAGTGAATTAAAATTACAATAGCAATAGGAACTTTTGGCTAGTAATTCAAATCTAATCTGGGGACACAAGCAATATTATGGAAAATTACATTTTTCAGTTGAAATTACAACTCTACAAAACTGTAGTAATCCCATGATTACAAGAAAGGGGATAATTTTTCCTTCAAGGCACATTTTATTCATGATGCGTTGGAAAATAGTTAAGCTATGAATTACTGGAATTTCTGCAGACTTGTGTGACAAAGAAAAGAAAATTATTCCTATATCTGTCCTCAAGTATAAGATTTCAAGAAAAAGAATTAGATGTTTCTTTACTAAAGGATTTTTAATTTTGTTTTTTATTTCAGTTTCAGGTTTATTTCAAGCAGACTGAGGCCAAAACTGTCTGATTTGTATTTAACAATTCACTCTCAAGGTCTCCATGAATTTTTATATCACAATTTTCACCTTGTTGATTTAGAAGGTGGCTATTTAACTTCAAGCTACTAAGAGAAGCATCATATATGCTTAAGAGCATTTCAGAGATCCGGCGGTGTGCTTTTTCCAACTAAATAAAGCCTTAAGTTCCCTTCTCTCACAATCACAAATGCACAGATGACAGTAAGCATTTGTATCCAATCTGAATCTGTGTTTGCCAGAGTTCCTGAGCTGTTACTACTCTTGAACAGATGTTTGCATGCCCACTTCTTCCAAGATGAGGTGCCTTATGACTCTTGAACCTATGTAACGAATCATGATACAAATGGCTGTTTGGCCATTGACCTCAGGGAGACCCACATTTCCCTCCTCTCCTTTCTGCTGTTCCTGCCTCTCTGAGTAGCCACACCACTAAAGGTATGACTGTAATCATTTAACAGTCACACCAACCATGATAGTTACTATTAAGGCTACAAAACCTGGAAGCAGTAAGGAAAACTTTGTCTTGGGTTTACCAAGTAATCAGAAAATATACTTTTGGGATTCTGATATTTCTAAATGTTTTAAGTTTAGTTTCCCTTCCACATAGAAGAATTGTGACTTTTTCAGGGGGTGGTGGCTTGAGTTTTGTATTTCTTTCATTTTGTAGAGCTGTCTTCAAAAGTTATTGACATGAACAAGTTACTAGGAGGTGTAGACTTTCCAAATTTGGCTACTGTTGTTCTAATTAGTGTCTGATTATAGTTAGAAAACCTATTTTTAAATGAGCCTTAGCTTTCTGACCATTTCTGCCCAGCAAATTAAGCATTTTAAACCATTTGTTCTTTCAAACTAAGGTAGTTATCCTTCACATCAAAATATCTGCACCTTATCAAGATCAAAGCTGCCCAAACTTGACTTTGCATCTACACAGATGGCTATAAACATAACACCAGAATATTACTTTGGCTTCACTTGACAGAACTGAAAATTGTCTGTGCAGAACTACCCTGAACTGGTAGAAAATTTTATTCTTAACTTCACTGTTTATGAAAATAGCAAAGAACTTTGAATAAATAGCCAACTCTGTCAATGTAAAGAAAAATGTGTTATTTGCTTCACTTCAGTGTCTCACACAGAGAAATTGCTGAGCAGGAGTTGATCACTCTACATGAGAAGGAAGGGAATGCTTGTAGATTTTCCAGCCAATTTTAAGCATTGTTAAAATAGTGTATTCATAGCTAGTACGTGCAATAAATAATATGCATCATCATTAAAACAGGAGTTTTTTGAGTAGAGACTTGGCCTTGTAAATGACAGCTTTCTAAATAAAATAAAAATTCAAGGAGGCCAGTATACTCTTGAAATCTTTATTTCAAAACGTATGACTTGAAGCATGATGTGCAGAAAACAATGTTACCTTTATGTAGCTGGAACATTTGCATAGGAGCTTGCTGGTTCATAAATTCCAAGCAGCATAAATATTGATATACCATGCTTAGCTTACCACATACTTTCGGTATGGTTTTATCTAAATTACAGTAAGAAAGGTACAACTGTGTGCACTGTTTAAAGGCATGTTTGTTTCTAACCTCTGCTTTCTGAAGTCATTGTTATTCAGGTTTTTCCTCTTCACCTGCCCCACCCACACTGTCTCCCTGCGAGCATGCACACGCACATATGCACACTCCAGTCTATCTGTGTAACAGTTTCTAAACATTCAGCATCCGGTTTTATAACTGTGTAAGATGTGGTGTAAAGATTGACGGAGGAAAGATTGTTGGAGGATTTTGAAAGGAAAGTGCTTACATGTTTTTGCTGGGTGTCTTACATAGTGGTGAACCATTTACACAGACTTACTACAAAAAGCCCTTCAACCTGACAGAAGGAAAAAGCCTTCTTAAATCAGAACTACCAAAAAAATCCTGTAAAATAAAAAAACATAAAATGTTTCAAATTATGAAGGAGTTATATCAACTGGTTAATTGTATTTGAGAAATAAGTACATTCCAAATGCTGGGATGTCTCCTTGGTGCTATATATTCAGAGAAGAAATATTAGGTTTTTGCACTGTTTCTAATGAAAGGATTATATCTACATAATTTTTCCCTGCGTACAATCAAAAGACATTGAAAGATGAAGCATCAAATTATTTTTCCCGCTCATAACACTGCACAGCCATGAGAAGTGATTATGTTGTTGTTGTTGTTGTTGTTTTAGGGTAAATAGAATGAATTATATCACAGCCATGCTTTGTGGCAGATGGGTAATAAAGTCGTCAGCAGAATAAACCTGCCCTGTTCAGTGTGCTGAGTGCTACTAAACAAATAATCAGTCAGATGCATATGGAGTTGGCCAAAAGGAATTGGGAGTTACAGTTTGCAACACAAAAACACACACTTTGAATCGAGAGAGAAAGTAAATTGGACAACTGTAGAGTTTCCATTTGGTGTATACAGGTAACTTAGTTCTAAAATAAAAGCAAAATCACCTTAACTTTTAACAGAAATTTGCAGTCTATAGTACAAAAGAATTAATATGTACCAAACCACAAAATACTGCCTTAACAGCTATTAAAAAAACAAAGAAGTAAATGTTTGAAATAGACCAGTTTAATGAAAATATCATCTCTTACCATTCAGTATCTACTACTTAACCTTCTATTACTTTTAAAAACAGTTCTTAAAAATTATCTGCTATTTTGCTTCCCCTCTCAAGGTGTAGAAGGATCTTTTTGATTGTAAAATAAAATGTTGTTCTGTGCTCATTCAATCTTTATTTCCATTCTTATCAAATAAATAACCAGAGTCTCCTCAGTTTGGCTTCTATGTTGATAGCAAGCAGTCGTAAAAAATAGCTTGCATGAAAGCTTCACCCTGAACATAGTGAAAAAAAGTGTCCTAACTCAGTGTGTGAGATCAAAAGCAGATGATCAGTACCAAAAGAATGAAGTGAAAATAGTAACAAGCACTAATGTAAAATTATATTAATGCAAAACAAACATCTGGAGTAACAGAGAAATTTTGCTTTTCTTATTTCATTTATATAAAAAGTCTTTAGATTGCTGCCTGTGATAGTGGAAGCTGCAAAAAGACGGATGTATGATTGCTAAACTGATGATTCTCAGTAACTTCTGGCTTCAAGGCATAAGCAGAGTCAAACCACAGACTTTTTTCTTTGTTTGTTCTTCTAGTAAATAAGATATGTTAGGAAAATCAGCATTTGGAAGGCAAAGAACTGCTGCTAATAAGCAATAATAATCCTAAAAACAAAGGCATATGAAATAAAATCAATTAAGATATAAAGTACATTAAGCAGAATTTCTATAAGGATTTGTAGCCAAAATGAAGAATATCCAACAAAATAAAGCTGCCATGCACTTAATCTTCCCAAAAGAGATAGCTGCATACTGTGGACAGAAAACAGATTACAAGAGTGCAGTCATCCACTGTGATTAGGAATCCAAGTGAGAAACATTGTTTAATAAAGTTCTCTTAAGTATTTGAATTGTAAAGAATTCTAGTCTCCATTTGTCATTTTTGTATGGGGGTGAGACAGTGTATTCTCTCACCCTATGTTTGTGTTTGGTAGAACTTTTTGGTAGGAGAAGCAAAACTAAACTGCTGCTTGAAATAAATATTGAGGTATTCATAAGTCATGTTAAAATAATTTTACAGATTGGAATTGAAGTTATATTCTTTTTTAAGATACCTAAAAATCCATTATCATACCTAAAGAAAGCGATTTATATATATATATATATATATATATATATATATACACTCATATTCCCCTCCTACTATATTTTCCTCCTAGCCTGCTGCAAAAATCCAAATTGTGACTTACCTAACTAATCATTCTATATAGTAGACAAAGGAATATATTTTAGTTTGCTAAGAGTTTCATCCCAGGACAGGGGAAGTGGCATTTCAGGACTCAATAGCCAGAATACCATTTCTCATTTTAGAGAAAAGTTATGATTCTATGACCATATTCTCCATGCTGTTTCTCCAGTGCTTTGGGTTTGCGTGTTTTCTAATCTATAAAATATGTTTAGCAAAGGATGAAATAACAGAAAATAAGATTATGTTAGGATGGGAATGTATACTGTTTCTTTGCATCTGCTCTTTTATTTTCCTCTTACCTTCTTTGACAAACCGTAGAGGAGGACTGCCTGGCTCAAGACATGGCATTCCAGATCTCCAACTAAATAACCTCTAATAGCTCTGCCTCTCAAAGTCAAAATATTGATTGGGAAACTCTGAATAAAGCACTTCAGAATAGAACTGAGCAGAAAGCATCTGTGATTGAAAACAAGTGTCCTTATTAGTTCTTTCATGGGAACTAACCTACAGGAGATTTTATTGCTCAGCTGTGAAATCAGAATTACTATCCACATTCCATTCCCCCCCCCCCCCACACCCCGCCACCCACTCCCACTGCCAGTTTAGAGTTTGGATTACATCCCGCAGTCTAGCCATGGAAAGAAAAATTATGTCATTTTAACATCAGATAAGCACCTTACTTCCCTGTAGGAAATGGTCTGCCATATCTTAAGATACAGTCTGCACTTTCTATTATATACAGGGAACACAAAGAGTATGCAGTTTACTTTTTCAGAAGGCACTTCGTTCAGTTCATCACCCCTTACTTAGAGTAGTAAAAAACCAGCATAGCTGGGATGCAGTAACTTCTGATGAATTACTTAACTAGAAGAGACCTTAAGCAGTAATCTATTAAAGGATTTTTTCTTTCTCTTAAAAATTACCATTTCAGAGACTGAGACGTTTTAACCAGAAATCACTGGAAAATTTTGTTCTTTGCAAGCATTCCAAAATGAAAGCAGGAAATATAAGCATGGTAGCGTTTGAGATTCTAATTTAATGATTTCAGGGATGCTTACCTCATCTATCACATACTGATACCGAAATAACTGTGATGACGTAGGAATAGATGAAATTTTTGCCCCTGAAACACATCACCTCGGTTCTTTACCATACAGCTTCTCATCCGTGGCCAGGCAAATGTCCTTATGTAGTGGATATGTTGTGTTTCCTTACCTTCTTTTCTGAGTTCCTCAAACACATGCTGAAATGGAGGTAGGAACAACAGCTAAACCAACCAACTTTCTGGTTTTGGGAATAGACTTAAGTAAAACAGTGGAGGCCTTGGATGAAAAACCAGAGTACTTGGGGCACTACTCAGTACCTAAACAGCTTTAATTTTGTTAATTATATGAGTGGTTTAGCTGTCAGTGCAGTTCTTCAGCTCATAATTTCTCTCACTGACCTGCTCATCAAGAAACATGCTCAGATTCAGATATCTGTGTTTGGCTCCACAAAGGGAGAAAAAGTCAATGATTATTCTCATGTCACATTATTCCAAGTGTAATAAGAAAATTTAGGAAGTAAAAAAAGTCATTTACCCTAATGGACCCAGTAGCTCTATCTCTAAAAACTGCTCCTGTCCGAAATGCTTAGGAACAGTGATTCTGTTTGCAGTGAGCTACTGAATATAAATGAATGTCTTGAAACTTCACATGGACTGCTGAATCTCCTGTTTAATATGAACTGAAAGGTTAAAAGTTATTTTGTCTATCTAGGATAGGATCTTCCAGAAGTTCAACATGCAAAATTATTACTACTAAGAGGAAACCCACTTATTTACTTATAAGAAATACTGAACAGGTGGTGATACCCAGCAAGAAGCTGTTTCACCAAGAGTTGTTGGGGCGTGCTCATTCAATGGGTATAAGCCCAGCCAAAGTCCTGAGAATGATCTCAGTATCAAGGTATTTATCAAATCTTAACACCTCAAGATTTAGGATCCAATCTAGAAAAGCAGAGAAGTGGTAACAGATGTTTTCTTTCTTTTTCATTTTTTTGTAATATCTCTTCATTCTTCTATTTTGAGTCCATTTTCTCCTAACATGGTTCATAAGATGAAAGAGATAGAGAAATAGTGTCATGTTGAGTTAGTTCTACAAAGTTTTGACATTTGAAGCTGTTTCACCTTTTTTTACTGGTGGCTTCCTTACCTTCCTTTACTGGTGCCATCATAACTTCTACAGTTCAAAGTGCTACCAGATTGTAAACAAACTTTCCTTGTATTCATATGAAGCCTGTTATTCAATTGGTTTTTTGTTGTTTTGGTTTTGGGGGTGTTTTTGAGAAAAGTGTTAAAATCTGATTGTGACTAAGATGTTTTATAGAACAGATACCATAAGCAAAGCAAATCTGAGAGGAAATTATTCCATTTACTAGTTGCATTCATTCTTTTTACAGCTAGGGCAATAAGGAACTGAAAGCATGCCCAAACATCTGCCACAAAGAGCAGCAAAGCTGACATTTCTGTCTTGACAAAGCACACAGAAGTAATTTACAAATTTGAGCAAATCCTCTGTAAGAATAATAAGAATGTCTTAGGACAGTTTGGGAGATACAACATGTGCAAAAGTGAGAAATCCTTGGGGTTTTTTTGTTAGGAATTTCATAACAGAAGCAGGGTAATATGTCTTGTTGCTTTATCATTTGACAAAGCTGCATCTTTTGCTTAAAGCGGTGGTAGCTCAAGATTCAGAAACAAATTTGAAGTATAGGAGAAGTCAGCGCTTTGAACACCAACTGTTTTCTTAATAAAGCCTTTGTGCACTTCTGCATTATTTTGTTACTCTTCTTATAAATTGTCTTCGAGTGCTTTCTCAGAAATCATGGGCTTCTCCCCATCATGTAATTAGGGTTTTAAATATAAAGCCAGGGCTTCCGTTTTTTTGTGTAGTGAGTGTGAAAGTTACAAACCATGTTTGTCTTATTGTGAGGCTGCCGTAAAAATGCTCTATAAAGCAGATATATGTTGCAATTTAGAAATTGAAGTCAACCCTTATATTGCTTTAAGGTGGTTTCCATTTCATCCTGTAGAAGAAATTGTGGTAGATGAAATCAGGTATGATTTGAATACCTAAGATATTCCTATATTTTTGTAAGACTTTTTGAAAATTGTTCTTTATTGAAACTTGTATATCATTGAACTGTTATTTTTTTCATCTCTCTTGGTGGATATAATTAATCTTTGCCATAGGAGCTTGCTGGTTTTTGAAATGCTAACTCATGTTTCACTTCAGTTACTGTATCGTGATTTTATTAATTAAATTGATATGAGCAATTTCCAACTGTTTAATGCTCCCCTGTGATATTCCCATATATTGGTACCAGCTATTTTTTTAGTTAGATGATTAAACAGTGTAACCCAAAGGGTTTCCAGTGGCTTCCCACATTCCAGAACATTTTTGATAAACATATAAAACCCTCTGTTCTGTGGCTTCATCCACTGAAACGCAGGGGTAAAAAAGTGATTAAAAATTGAAATGCTGAGGAGTCTGGGTGACATAGAGAATAAGAGGGTGACTTTTTACATATTCCCTTTTGAGATTCAACCTCAGGTTTTAAAAGGAATTATTTTTCTGAATTTCTCCCAGTTATGCTTAGCACACATTACAAGACCAGGACACCCACTTTGAGCTCTTAAGAGTTTAACTGTCATGTTCTCTTCAGTGAATTCAGTCAGCAAGATTACAGAAGCACAAAAGCACAGAATGGCTGAGTTGGAAGGGACCCATAAGGACCATCAGGTCCTGCTCCTGGCCCTGAACAGCACCATCCCCAAGAGTAACACTGTGTGCCTGAGAGTATTGTCCAAATGCTTCTTGAACTCTGTCACTTCTCTGCGGAGCCTCTTCCAATGCACAACAACCCTCTGGGTGAAAAGCCTTTTTCTAATATCCAACCTAAACCTCCCCTGACACAGCTGCAGGCCATTCCCTTGGGTCCTGTCACTGGTCCCCACAGAGAAGAGATCAGTGTCTGCCCCTCCTCTTCCCCTCACAAGGAAGTTGTAACTGCAGTGAGGTCTCCCCTCAGCCTCCTCTTCTCCAGGCTGAACAGAACAAGTGACCTCAGCTGCTCCCCATACGGCTTCCCCTCCAGGCCCTTCACCACCTTTGTTGCCCTTCTTTGAATGCTCTCTAATAGCTTAATGCCTTTTTTTTTATTGTGGCACCCAAAACTGCACACCGGACTCAAGGTGAGGCCGCCCCAGTGCAGAGCAGAGCAGGACAATCCCCTCCCTTGCCAGGCTGATGATGCTGTGCCTGATGCCCCCCAGGACACGCTTGGCCCTCCTGGCTGCCGGGGCACTGCTGGCTCATGTTCAACTTGCCATTGACCAGGACCCCCAGGTCCCTTTCCATGGCACTGCTCTCCAGTATCTCATTTCCCAGTCTATTTGTACAGCCAGGGTCGCCTATGCTAGGTGCAGAATCCAGCACTTCCCCTTAACTTTGTATGGTTGGTGATTTCCCAGCCCTCTAACTTGTCAAGGTCACTCTGCAGGGCCTCCCCTGGAGGCCTTGAGGGTGTCAACACCCCCTCCCAGTTTTGTACTTTGTGCAGACTTGCTCAGTATCCTTTCTAGTCCTGAGTCCAAATCATTTATGAAGATGTTGAAGAGCACAGGGCTGAGGATGGAGCCCTGTGGAACCCCACTAGTGACAGTCTGATGTCACCTCATTCACTGCAACCCTTCGTGCCCAACCCATGAGCCAGCTGCTCACCTATCCCAGGATATGTTTATCCAGCTGTGTGCTGGACATTTTGCCCAGAAGGATTCTGTGACAGACGGTATTGAAAGCTTTACTGAAATCCAAAAGAAATATATCAACTGGCTTCCCTGATCAGCTGGGTGGGTTACCCAGTCATAAAAGGAAATCAGGTGTGACAAGCAGGACTTTCCTCTCACGAAGCCATGGTGGCTGTGACCAGTGACTGTGTTGTCTTTCAGGTGTTTTTCAATGGCTCCCAGAATAATCTTCTCCATAACTTTATCAGTCACTGAAGTGAGACTGACAGGCCTGTAGTTTCTGAGCTCCTCCTTCTTGCCCTCCATTCACCAGGTTCCAGTCAGCTGGGACCTCTCCAGATTCCCAAGACCACTCAAAAATCATTGAGAGAGGTTTTGTGATGACATCAGCCAGCTCTTTGAGGATTCTTAGATGAATCCCATCAGGCCCCATAGATTTGTAGGGATCCAGCTGGAGCAGCAGATCCTGTACAGTTTCAGGGTCGACTGGGAGCCGATCGTTCTCGCAATCATGGTCCTTTTCTGACTTAATAAGACTTTTTGGTAGCTGAAAACAGACAAATCATAGTGAGCAGGGATGTGCTTGCAAGGGGAATGACTCAAATAAGGTAAAATCGCTTAGCTCTTCTGAACTAGCTCTTCATATGAAAAATCTTATTTTGCAGTTAAAGTGCATTAGGTGGCTTAAATGACTCCTATTCCAGAGTATGTTGACCAGAAACACACATAACATATTAGTTATTACTATAGAACAACTATTCAGAATAACTTGATCCTTGCAGAATGTCAACAGTATTTTTCATGTAAGGAGATGATTCTGAACTTTTGTTCCACATAAACTAAAACTGTTCTGCTCACTGTTTGAAAGACTAACTGGTTTGTTTGAGGTCACCGAAACTTTACTATTAAGTTGCAAATGAAGTGGTATATTATAAAGTTTGCTATTAGTATTGCGCGCATTTTACTTGTACTTGCTACTACAGTCTACTTGTAATGAGCATCTGGTTTTGATATCATGTCCATCATTCATGTATTCTTAATAGAGGATAACAGGAAAAAAGGTCCAAGGAATTATGTTAATTACAGCAACTACTGAGTAAAAATAACAATTCCACCAAATTTTCACAATATATGAATTTGGCATGGTTAATATATGCATTTGACTTATTATTTCTTGGTGGACACAGAAAGAAGTAGTTTAAAAATTCTTTGTAATTACAAGGTCCAAATTGGGTAGAACCACTGTAAGAAATACATATATTTAAAAAAAAAAAAAAAAAAAGTGTTATCATAATCATTCTAATCAGGAAGGTTGTTGAAATTATCCAGCGGAAACAGGAAAAGTTTCTATTGAAGAAGGACTTCTCTGGAAAAGTCCATCTGGATTTTATTGATACGTCGAAGACAGACTGTTCATTGGCTTAAATTCTCTCATGATTTTGTTTTTTGTTATATCATAAACCAGGAATATGATATCCAAATTACTACAGAATGAACCACCTTTTCCCCTTCTCTGCTTTCCCAATCATCTTTAGGTGTTTGGTTTTGTTTTTCCTTAGTGTCAGAACAACATTATTATTTAGAATCCACACTACCAACAGAAGAATATTTTGTAAAATAGAAAGTATATAATGAGAAAAACTGACAATGTGAACTATGTGAAGAATAGAAGTATATTATAAATGCAACCCTTACTTTATGACTTAAGAAATCAGAAGAGTTGATAGTCAATTTTGTTCTTTGACTGTTCTGCTGTCATCTTTACTGGTTGGCTTTTGATCTGATCTTAGGGATAAATGTAGTTAATTTAAAAATACGTTATTCTCTAGACTGTGTTACAGGAATTAATATGTATATGGACTTAGTGATTTGGTTCACATTAATGGGTTTCTGTGGCTTCTGATGGATATGTCATGGATTAAAATTTTTACACTACACAAAGAGCAATAGAACATTATTACCTCCATTCTATTTTGAATCATTTGTGGGAAAATACGTGCTTTATGCCTCATTTGCAACAAAATTTATTTTATTGTAGTGTTTAATTAATGAGTAATTCTGCCATTTGTGGCAAATGGCCAAAATATTATCTTCTGTTTTTAGACTGCCACTGTTTAGACAAAGTAGATTAGGCAGAATTTATCAAACTAGCATATTCATTAACAGTTTGTGAAAATTGGTGGAGGTTTTCCTTGAATTATTTTTCTAAGGTATTGGTTATAGGAATTAAGTATTTTTAATAGAATATAACTGTATGGCTGAATTTAAAACTAAGAAAGAAGAGAAATTCTATGCTTTCTAATACAGGAGTAAACTTTCACAGCATTTTAATGAACAAACAGAAATAAAACAGGTATTTGTCCCTTGAGATGCTCTTAAATCAGTCATACTGCTAAAGAGCTTTTAAGGGATTCCAGCACTAAATCCTATATAGATAGCAAGAAATGTTTACTTGAGGAAGAAAAGCTTTGGTAATGCTGCATTTTGGTACCAAAATAAAGAGATTTTTCTTTTTTCTTTCTCAGGCAGCTTGCCTTTGGTGAATTAGCGAGCTTAGTAGAGATCACCTGCTGTAGGCTTTTCAGAACTTTTCTAATTCCTGTGCCAAGGTGCAACTGGGCATTACAGTGCTGCATAGCACATAGCAGGTTTTATCAAGGATAAATAAGTATGGAAACAATTCATTGCTAGTGTTTGTTTTTTACCTCTCTAAATACAGTTAGTACCCAAAGTTTTCAAGGCAAAAAATATGCATTTCTAAAATGTCTCTTCCGTATTTATGCTGCGGCCACCACATTTGTATAAACAGAAAATTGCTCCATTCATGCTTTATTAGCTCTTCTTTTGTACCACAGCCTTGACCCCAGTCATCGTAAATTGAGAAATAGTGGGGAACTAATGGAGACAGATGGGAATATGGCTTGCCATTTACTCAAATTGGTAAAGTAATTAACCTCAAGGTGCTGGTTTGCAAGAAAAATTGTTGGAATATCTCAGAGCGCTGGTAAACAGACTCCTGCTTTAACCACTTCTGACAACTGCATCATAAACTAGACTTATTCTGTTCAATTGACCTGTCAACGTCTTGAGTCCAAATAAAGATTTGTATTACAATGCACTTGCTGAGAAGGGGAGAACACTACTGCTGTTTCTTTTCAAATGGGTTGCTGTTCTCACCCTGCTAGATAGGAGCTGGAATGTCGTATATTCATACTTCAGCCATTACATTCCTTAGAAAACTTCCATTACTGATTGTGTGACAGCTTTGTGACAGCAGATGGTAGTCATTTGGCTAGAGAAAATGAAATGAAAAAACATGGGCCAGACTGACTGGGCTCATTTAGAACAGCAGTGGACAGAGGCCAGATCGAGTTTTTATTTATCGAGGGACACCATGTAATGAAGTCAGTTTCTTTTATTTTTCCCCTTTCTCTTTTCTCCCCTTGCAGATTGAGTGAACAAGATAGATTTTTAACATATTAGTACATAAATCAAAAGTCATCTTGTAAACAGGAATATTTATCAAAAAACCCTCTTCCACATGAGAGTTTTCAAATTCTTGTAAATTCTTTCTTCATCCAATTTTTTATTCCTCCTTCTCAATTTAATGGAAGCATCATTTAGATTTATTTTGCACCCATTATCAGCTCTAATATTATTTTTTGAAAGCAGCAAGGTAAATCTTTAGGGGGGCATTTTGTAAGTTGACTTACATAGGTTCAGCTCAGTAACTGGAAGTTTGATCATTCAAAGTCATGCAGTTCTTTATTTCCCATGTTTCTGTTTGCATCTGAAGCAGTCATGATATAAAGAAAGAAAGATGTTTTCGATAATGGCATAAAATGTATCTGGAAGGCATATGTCAAGGGAACCTACGGAGTAATCTTCATCTAGAGTAAATACAGCCATTCAAGACAGATGAAAACTGGAAACCTAGTATGGTATCTCAATGTGATGAAAACTCAATTGGTTCAGAAGCGTTCAAGGAGCACTCATTCGTAACTTCCGCTCCCCTAATTTATCCACAGAAACCTGCAATGGCATCCAGTAATGCCTGGCTGCATAATGCTGCTTCAGTGCCATTATGACCACAGTAGTTTAAAAAATTTCTTTAGATATTTATTTTTATGAATTTCAGGATTTTAGGAAACAAACCACATCCAGGTGAGTGAAATAATAGAGTTTAAAATACATTTATTTTTCTCAAATATAAATTTTTCTGTAAATAACCATTTCCCTAATAATGCTCCCTAAAATCAAATTTCTCAGTAGGCATTGTGATTTAATAGTTCATGCATTTTATATCAAGGTAGTCTTCTTTGAAATGTGTTATGAGTTCAGAGACTGCCAAGGATAATTTGTCAGTGTCACCTGCACTGGTGCATTTCCATCATTGGATTAAAGATTTGTTAATGTGTAATTGATAAAGAAAACACCGAGCAGCATTTTGCAATGATGGGTAGTGGTTTAGAATAGCATTTTATATTTTTCTCCTGACAGGCATAACATTTTATGGGTGTTTTAAACCACTGTGTTCATACACACAGAAATCTCATTGAGTCCTTGGATCAGCCTTTCTCAGTAACTGTGATGGTGAGTTCACAGCACCTAATCCATGTTATCAGTCAGAGTCAGTGATTTTTAAATCTATCATCAAATTATACTGTATTTCATGACCTCTCAAAGAGAGACACAGCAACCTGTGGAAAACGGGATAAGCCAACAGCACTTGTAATTGCAGGGATAGAGTTGGGTAAATTTTTTAATTCTGAGAAGATACATAGGTTAAATATATCTGTTACCTGTGTTGTTTTCTTCTGGTTTTGAACATTTTAATTTATAATCAAACAAGAAGAACAGATGTAAGAGTTGTAATTTAATCATTTTATTGCTATCTTTGGATATTTTGAAGAATTAGGTATTGTACTCTTGGGAAGCCATATTTTATGCCTAGTTGGAAAAATGAATAATGTAATAATATGCAAAATGTGAAGTTTTAGAACTTCGCTACTGAGTAAGGCATATAAACTAATGATCTAGTTAAAGTCCCTTGTGCACCATAATAAATATGGACTAAATTTGTCATTATAGCTTTAGACAGAGGTTTCAGGCTACAGATTTAATTATATCCTTTTTTAATATTCATACTTCTAAACTGCATAATTCCTTTCTACTGTAAAACTGCGTGTTATATTAAAACAAACAAAAATGGCAGATTACTAAATGGATATTAATGTGGAGTCAATAAGCATTTAATTTCTGTGGAGAACACTGCAAAAAAGGAGAGTGTAAGCTTTGTGTTGCTCAGATCTTTTCTGAGCTGCCCATCGTTTGTACAGAGAAACTGCCTCCTGTTTTAACGCCGACTTTTGTTGCAGAGGTTAATTAGTTATTTATGGAACTCATAAAGGACACAGGGGCAATACAGAATACCTTTTGTTTGCCATTTAGAAACAGCGATTATTGAAAAGCCTAATTTAGTCTCCATATGATACAAGAGTTAGCTGAGACTAGCTCATCGCACATTCAGTCAACACTGCTTAATGGTGTCCAATTATTGAAGACAATTAATAATGGCTGAATAAAATACCAGCACAGTGGAATGTTTAGTCCATTCTTCCTAAGTCTGTAATATATGCTTTACTAACTTGAAGACTTTGTTTCCTTTACAGTATACAGTTGACCTGATTCTCAGATTAGGGTCCATCCGCTTTCATATTCCTGTAGGTACATGTTAAGTAAATGGAGAAAAGAAATATATCTAAAATGACAAATCTTATCCCATTTATTCTCTTGGGAAGGCCCTTAAATGCAACCAAAGCAATGAAGAAGTACAAGGGTAGCAACAACCAATGTGAAGATAAAAAGGATGAAGAGCAGTAACACAAAATATAATGAGAAATAGGAAAAGAAATACAACATTTTATGGGGAAATAGAAAGAAAGTTCAAGCCAAACAGTTATTTAGTCAGTATATTTCCTAATAATTCACTATTTGGGTTGGCTCATTTGGGAAGAATGGGTTGCAAAGAGGCTAAGGAAGAACTGTGTACCTCGGGTAAAGTCACACTGGATAAATTACTCCCTTGTATATATACTGAATAAAGTACTGAAGTTGGCTGTTATGTTTGAGCCAGTCAGGTCCAGGGCTCAAAAATAAGTGTTTCATCTAGCACACAGAGCTGGTTTTGGGTGTGAAAAAGGTGTTCATGACTTTCAAATCAGCAATGAAGGTCTTTGATTTCTCACTGCCCGCTTAAGTGATCCTAGTTCTTGTTTTTCCTTTGGTTGCAAATGCACTAGCTAAGAGAAAGCTAACACTTTCTGAAGAATAAAACTGCTGTTGCTAAAAGAGGAAAAATTCTGTGGGTGATTGTAGAATATTTTTCATGTGGCTTTCAGCTATGGATAGTGAATGATCGTGGGTTAGTTTTGCACTATTTTTTCTATTATCTAGTATTGTAATTATTATTTTTTGTCTTGCTTCTCCATAATAAAATGCTTTTATTTTATCAGAGGGCATATTAGAAACATTTTTACATATTTATACATTTTCTTATTATGCAAATTGCCAAGAGCTATCACAAAGGTGAAGGAGAGTTAAGAGTAAAGGTAAGAGGACTATTCTGGCAGACAGTCATTCAGTAGATGTACAAAGGACATATTTTGTCAGTCTCAGAACTAAAAATTTTAAAGTCATCAGAACATTTCTGTAGGGATGTTACTAGCTGCTCCTGGGATGGGCTGGAGAAAGGGGAAAAAGACTGTTTTCTGGTTTATCCCTCAATGTAGTTATCCACTGAGGCTGGCTGAAATAGCAACATTTTGAGTGTTGTTTTGTGAATACAGCTTTTTCCTACTACTTAATTCTGATCATATTCTCTTGATTTTTTAAAAAAATATAAGCGTTTTCTTCTTATAGGGCTAAATATCATAACCATGCAGCCACACAAAAGTGCAATCAGAAGTTCAGAAACAATTTCAGGGTGCCTACAAAATACTTTAATACACTAGTGATGTGAAAAGCTGCAAGTTTGTAATTAAATAAAACCAAGGTAATAGTCATAATCATGTTTACTGTGTCATTATTGACCAAGAAGCAGGTCAATTGTGCCAGATGTTGGGTGAATACAAAGCAACACAAAGCTTCTGAGAGCTTACAGTTTAAACACTATGAAATGAAAACTTAGAACAAAATTCTGGGGAAATTTTTGGGGAGTATAAAACTTAGATGTCAAGGATCCCTCTAGCATGTATATTAAAACTGTAGAACTCTAAAAATACCTGAATTTATCAGTCAAGGATGAAAATTGGCATGAATTAGGGACAACAGGTGACCAGTCAGTCAGATTGTAGTCTACAGTTTAAAACATCTTCGAATTACTAATGAACCTTTTTGAAGAGGCAACATAGCTTGCAATTTAGGAACTTGACCTTCTGTTGGTATTGCTCAACATATCAAAGCTTAAATATACATCGTTTGGCCATGACTAGACATTGCAGTCTTTTGGCAAAGGAGATGGATGAAATGCAATACATTATAAAGGTGGGCTTTAGATTCACACTACCATCTGTCCATAACAAAATTGTCCCAATTACAAAGCATGCACTTACTATCACGGCAAGTACCATGGAACTACCTTAACACACAGAAGGAGAATGTTATACTATTAGCCCAAAAGTGAGTAAAAAGACATATTAATCACTCAGAGATTCTATTCAAGCATTAGAAAACTGAACTTCATCTATTGTGGTTGGAGTCCATTTCAGCTCCCTCTTGTATAGTAGCTTATGCATCCCATTAGATATGCGTACATTTTGACGAATTTCAATATTTTTTAGTTCTTTTCTTAGACAGGAACGGACACCAAAATTTAGTATAATTTTCTTTTTCTCTTTTGTTCTCATTTATTTCTCTTTGGGTTTATATCCTTTAGGGTTTGCTTAATTTTTTTTTTTTAATTATTTTATTTCTGTTTTCTTGCATTATGTTGTTTTTCTGTTGTTAGTCTCTACAGTGCTGTGAGAGAATATGCAAGTACAGGCCAGTTTCTATTTTGGTAGGAGAATCTGATTTCTGACATACCTCAAAAGAAAGAAGGAAATACTGAAGTGCATTTCTCCTCTGTGAAAAAAAATATTATTAATGTGTTCAGGCAATGCTAACACTGGTTCCAGTCTGAGATCAACATAATATTTACTCTGATATTTTGTCTGTCAGGTTCTCTTGTTGATACTTAAAACTTTCAATCAAAAAATCAAACCTAACAATTTTTTTAAAGAGTGACTTTGAAAGCCCTGCTGAACACGCATAGACTGCTGACTGTTTTCATGACCAAGTTAAATGCCTAACCAGGAAATAATTTTTAAGTGCAATGAATCTGGTTAAATACTATACCAGCATTCCTCCTTGCATGTCAGGTCTTTTCCAAGATGACCTATTTAGAGTTGTTTACAACAGCCATTTGCCTCCACCTGTGCTGTTATTGATGGTATATAAGGAGCTCTTCCTTGCATGGAACAATGTGTCAGCCAGGTAGCCACGAAAAATTGCTGAGCAAAGGGAAAGTGTCTCCAGAGTACTGACATACAGTAGAGTTACTCCAGCTTAGAGCAGTTGGCATATTTTCCTAATAGTTTCATTTCCACATGGCTTTATCTGACCATAAATACTATATTCTAGATCTGTAGTGATTTTCTGGTAACTTTTGCTACTACTCTTTGCAATGAAACAGAATAAATTACTCACCCATGAGCTCAAAAATACCTTGGTATTTAGATAAGAAAGATGGTTGTGATGGCTGTTGCCAAATTGTAATATTCCCAGTCTATAGTGTTTCTCCTTGGGCATCCAGAAAATAAATTATTCAATTCACAACAAACTTTTTGGGTGGATGCTCTTGTACATATAATAGGGTTAGCATTTTCACATTTTGGCATTTAACTTCAGGTGCATGAGGTTGGATTGTCAAGAAGACAAGAAGATACTTTAATTCAATTAAGAGCACAAGCCTGTCTTATGGTCTTTGGATGTTAACTCTCTATCCACTGATACAGCTGAGGGAACTAAGATGCCTCACTTGGGTCTGATGTTAAAATATGATGTTAAAATATGATGTTTATATTATTCAGTATAAATACCACTCTTCAGGCATCCTTAGGGTCTTACTGCAAAATAGGTGGGTGCAAAATGGTGTGCTGAGAAGTCACACTTGTGCTCACTGTAGACAAATGGTCTGATGCTCACAAGTACTTGTCTACTAAAAATGGTCTGCTAGTGCCCTGTTTCTCAGGTGACAATGACAAGCCTGAGACTTTTTGCTGACATACAAGAGATGGGGAATTTTAAATGGAAACTAGAAAGTCACTCATAAGCTTTGTTCAGATTCATCTGTCTCTTAAGAAGCCACAGGTTTTGAATCACGGGGCACTGAAAGGTAGTACCCACTTTTCACTTACAGAGCATCATCCTACATTTCATTTCAACATTTCTTTCTGAACTGATAACTGCACTTGCAGCAGAAATCAAGGCACATCTTCTAAAATTGTCACACAGGAGATGCTATTTCATCATTTAGGGGGGTCCTGTTTCCTAATGCAACACTAAGTGTAACACAACTAAATGAAAATAATGGCAGTTTTGTCTCAAAAAATGTAACATGATATCAGTTATCATTCTTCCCAAAGGGGGGGAAGAATGCAAGAGAGAATAGTTTAAAATGGGGAAAAATGTTCCCGTCTCAGACACAGTGGGCTGTCAGCTGCTGAATCTGTGTTATTTTCAATTAGGCACATCTGATGCCTGTGTATAAAGGAGATATATGTCACTTTGCTAGAAACACTGTGAGATGCCTAGGTTAACAAAGCCTCCAATGCCTTTGACTTAAGAAGCAGTCAAATACCTCAGCATTATTGCATTTGTCATTTTAAAAGTATTTTTAGGTCTTGCTGTTAAAACACTGTTCCTGCTAAATTATGAGCCAATGAGACAGAGTTTTACTAAGCTTCTCATATATACATGAAATAATGTCTTTATATGAGAAAATATCCTGCAAACAATTATGTATGTGAGCAAATTTACTCTTTCCAGCATACCCAAGGGTTTGATAAACTGAACTCTAAAAAAATCAACCCTAAAAATGCTCCCTTTTTAAAGTCAGAATATGTTTAAATGAGTTCACTTAGAGAGAAAATAACAACCACGTTAAAAGCTTTAACAAAGAATACATTAATGGCAAATACATGAAATTTTCTCTTCTAAAAAGTTAGTTTTGAATATTAAGTGCACAGGATTTAACAAATATCATATGTAAGCAGGGCTCATTCCTGTTATACTCTGTGGCATTTGTTCTGTGGTGCTGTTTGAGTCCTTTTATACAGAACACCATTACATTTGGTTAAACACTGTTGGGTTTTTTTGTGCATAGCTATACTAAATGACAGGTATCTACAGCGTTTATCAAGATCATGTGAATAATCCAAGTCAGTGTTCTTGGACCTTGATGAATTTCTCAAGTTATAGGGATTGAAGTGGCTAGTGGCTCATCTGCAAGAGTCATATGTCACCTGCCACAGCTGAAAAAAGATCTTTTTCCATCTAAGGAAGAGAATTGTCCTTCTGCTTCACTGAACTGAACTTTGTGTTTAAGCTCACATTTTAACATGACTCAAGACATGGAATCTGGCAGCTTCTTTATCATTTACCCCACATTTTGCCTTTTCCCCATACCCCAAACTGTCATCTTTCTTCCCTCCACTAGAGCAGACGTTGTTTTCACCTCTCTAGTTTGATCAGCTTGCAAGCAGATGTTCTTATGTAATTTTTAATTAATTGATTTCTTCCTTGGAGGGTTTTGGTTCATCTGTTTTAAGAAGATACCTTAATGTAAAAAAAAAAAAAAAAACCAAACCAAAAAAAACAACACCCAAAACTACCTGTGCTTGCTGTCTTGTGAACTTCAAAATGAAAATATAGTAAAATATGTGAGTGAAATAAAGCAGCTCTTAAATAGGTTGAAAACGTTATGCATTATACCTACAAATATCTTAGCTAAAATGTATTCATTATGTGTGCTGTTTGTATCAATGTCATTCCACCTTGGTGCCACTTCCCCCTGTCCATCCTTAGTTTTGGAGTTCCACAGTCTCATTCACTTTCTGCCTCCAAGAGAGAGGGAGTTTGAGAAACAGGGAAATATAGAAGAAGATAGAATATCTGAAGACAGTACTTTCCTCTGCCTTCTTTCTTTCTTTTTCTTTTTTTCTCTTTAGGCCTTTAATGTTCTTTTCTTTAGTCAGTATTGAAGGAATGAGACTGTAATGAGAAGTAACATTAAGATCTTGATTCACTTAGCATAAAGACAAAGAACAGTTTCTGGTGTTATATAGGCCCCCAAGATATATTTCCCAAGCACAAAAATAAAGCCTTTTTCTGCTGAGGATTGTTGAGGGTGTTATAGTTAGAAAAGTTAATCCCTTGTGGGTTATAATCGCCTGTTGAATCACTTGATTTGTGGACATATTTCCTCTTCAGTCCTTTGACTGTGCCAGTTAAATGGGCTGCCACCTCCACCGACTGCCAGCACCATGATCTTGCCAGAACTACCCCAATTCAACCCACCAGCCAAACCACAGATATGAGCACTCCCAACTGAATTTCATTTGCTATATACTTGGTTACTTGAACAGAGGCAATGGAAAGTTTTTGCCATCTCTCTTTAATGTAACTTAAATATCTTTTAGAAAAAGTTCATTTGTTTTTCTAGCATGATAGGAGAATAATTTTATCTGGAATAGGGTAAGGAGGGAGATAAGCAGCTAGAAGAAGCAGCCTTTCAGGTAACACAGCTGGATTTTAAGACATGCATCCATATTCTCACCCATTGGATTATATGGGATTATAGTTTCTGAAATATATGAAGATCTGGATGTCTGTGATCCAGAGATCTGCTTGGGGTTCTCCAGCCTTTTAAATGTGAAGGATTTCTTAAGGAAATAATTTTATAACAAGAATGATGGAAATCTGAAACTCTGCAAAACAAAATATGCATGAGTACCAGTCCATACATACCCAAAGTCACCCAAAAAAGTCATCTAACAAGTCCTTTCACATCCACTTTTCCAGGTTTTCTTCTATCAGCAATAAAGTGAGAACCCCAAGCCAGAACAGATCAGTTTATACAAACTACTAATAACCAACCCCTTCCTGGAACACTGTCAAGGAGCAGCAAAGAGTGAGGACACTCCTTTCCCCTTGAAGGCCTTCATACAAGTTTTCAGCTATGATTAGAAAAGATAAGTAGGAGGACTTTTATGCTGGAGCGTAAAATATACCTGTCATAAGCATAATTGTACATAAAGTATTATGAGAAAGGAGAGCTCCGTTCTCTGAAAGACTGAAGTATTTCCAGCACAGAAGCTATGGATCTCTGGACAGAAAGAAGGCTAAAATGTTTCAATCCCTAAAGAAAACCCATATAAACTTTGTGTCTCTAACTAAAATCCTATTACAGATCCCATTAGTAAGCATAAACCCTGTAGAACCTATAACTTTACTGCATTTTTCTCCTTCTATGTCTTTAAGTATATAATCCTTTGTTTGTTTAAACTGTGTTGAATTCCTCTTTTGCTGCTGAGGAAATGTATTTAGCACTCTTGAAATATGTGTTGCATACCTACCTGTCATGCCAGAAGGGAGTAATAAGTAAACGGTAACTAATTGTTTTGCAGCTAACCTTACAGAGAGGAGACACTTGGTCAGAGAGGACTGATCCTACATAAATTGGCAGAGGGAAGGTGTATAAGCTGTGTTTGTTACTGGACTTTTTGAAGATTTGTAGGAGAAATGCACTGTGTATGTTGTACAATGAGAATAGTGAGATGTGGTAACTTTCACCATATAATAAACACTTACAGAGTACGCAGTGAAGAGAGCTGTGCACTTTATATGCAAACAAAGAATATAACAAGGAAAGTTATGTTGCTAGGATCACAGGGTAATTCAGACTAGAAAGGACTTCAGGGACATCTCTGGCTGACCCTCAGAGTAGGGTCAGGTATGAGATCACACCCGGTTATTTGATATTTCATCCAGTCTTGTCTTGAAAACCTCACATATCAGGTCTTGAGATGCCCTTAACCACATTTAATTAGCAATAATGAAAAATGTGTTTATTTTGCTTTGCAAAAAACTTCTTTGGCTCACATAACACACTTCATTGCTGCTCCTGAGACCCAGCATTCTCACTCAGAGTTTAGACAAAAATTTTTGTGAGGTCAGTCTTCCTATTTCCATGAAAACATAAGCATCATTTATAAAAACCCTGAGAAGGGAATTCAGTTTGCAAAATGTTTTGTGCTGTCTGTGCATGTTTTAGACTAAGTAAGTTTCTGATTAGCTCTGAGCTCCATTGGCAACATTCAGATTTTTTCCAAACCTCCCCATGATCTACGAGGTTTGGATCCAATAGCACAGATTTGGGACAGTCTATAATTCTGATATTGTGAATATGCTTCAAGCTCTGTAGCCTTTAAATCTGTTGAATATATCTGAATTACTGATTTTATTATCTAATCACTTAGAGAAAACTAATTGAAATGCAGCCCTAAATATGGACTTCATTTCTGCTATCGCATTTTGACAGTGATTTTTCATTCGAATCCAGCAATCTAATAATTCTGGCAAGCCAATGCTGGACATATTTAAAATTAGTCCTGTGGGTTTTTATATCTTTTACTGTTGAAAGTATAGTGTCAAAAATGGGTAAGAGTTTATGGCAGCAGGTAATGTTTTAAAAGCAACAAAAAAGAGACAAAAAAGTTGGGGTGGGATGCAGGAAAGCAACTTGGAAGAAATACTTTCATTTTTCTCAGTTACCAGAATCTGCATTCAATTTCCAAGTCCTTCTGGTCCTATTAAATACCAGAAAAACAACACAGATACTGCTGGAGCAGCATTGGTTATTTTGCAATGCTTTACTTGGCTGTGTGAAAAGCAGACAGGCTGAGGTTATAAGAACTGTTTAAGATTTGAAATATTTTTATTCAGAAATCTGACATGATTTGCTAGTTGTGACAACTGGTTTGACAATGACCAGTGATTTAGGTCTACCTGTAATAAGTGAATTAATCTGAGTTAAAACATAGTGATCTGTCATGTTTAGAGATACCTCAACAGCTGGCTGACTTGTCCTCTGTCAAGCTAGTTTGTCCTGTGCAAATCTTCTGTCAAGTACGGAAACGAACTGTTGAGAGAAAATTACATGGCAGTTTCAGAGTTAGTGATGAATTTTTCTCCCAACATACCAGCTGTGCCAGCAACACTATTTTTTGTGGCATTAATCAAATATCTTGCCTGGAGCACCCTCTCTTTTCCAAAGGCTAGAAGATGAATCTGTCAAAAAATTTCACAGGGATTTGCCAAGAGCTTTTCCTAAGCTCAGGTACTACTAGTCCATGCACTCAAAAGTTTGAATAATGCTTTTAGGGATGTTGTTCTGAAATTAAAAGTCCTGTGGTATACTTTTACTATATACGTGAATTCAAAGCCATCGTTATAGATGAAATAAAGGAGTTTGTCATAAGGTAAAGTGCTCAAGTGCTCCACTTGCTGACTTACATCCTTGCGTTTAGTAATAGTTCTGCAGTTAGCAAACTACAAGAACAATGGAAGGCCACAGAGTGATCCAGCCACTTTTTCTGCAGATGGAGGAAATTGAGACAAGATTGATAAATACAAATACATATTCTATTCTTTTATCAATATATTGCATATTTTCATTAAAAGTATAAAGTTTAGGAAATTCCAGATTACAGGTTTTCATAAATAAAATCAATTATATTTTAAGCGATGCAGAATAGAAGTGAATTTTTATTATTCCCCATTGTATTAGTACTGAAATTTTAATTACAAATGAATACACCATTTATTATATGAACATTGGGGCACAAACACAGCAATTAAGAGAAACTATAAATTACTACTCAAGAGAGACAACAAATATTCTTTTACATTTATGTGCATGGATACCATTATATATGCTTAGTGAAACCAAAGGTGTGTTAATGGTGTCATAGCTTAAAGGCTGGCAGCAAAGTTGAGTTTACTTAGCACTCAAAATGAGAAAAACACAGACATGTAGCACCAACAGTAGGTAGGATATTGAACTCCTTCCTGTAGGCACTTGGAGAGAAAAGGTTAAAGAAAAGAATTCTTCTGATTTTCTATGTGAGCAGTGCTGAGACATTAAAGAGGTGCATTCAGCTTAATAACTGAAGTATCCTTCACTGGAGAAAGACCATACATTGTGATTGCATCTAGTTTCTGAGATTGCTTTCCTTTCTCCACTTCCATTGGTTCTCCTATTCATAGATTGGCATTCACATTACTCCTTTTCTTCCAGATCTTACAGATACTGAAACATGTATTTCACATGGGATTGAAGAAGAAGTAGAATCAATTTAGTATAACTCCTGTAGGAGACCTCATGTAGACTAATCATCTCTCTGGTTATGTCAAAGGCCTCTAATGAGTGTAATGGCTAAAGCGTGGCCCTAGACTCTGCTGCACAGCCCTTGTGGGGGAGGTCATTCATCAGCGCACCAACGTCATCCCTTCATCACACTAAGGTCTGAAATCAGATGTGAAAAGACTGAGGCTGTGCTGATGTCTTTATCTGATTATCACTCATTTGCACAAGGAGTTTGAAGAGGCATTGCCTTGGTTAACAAGAATTTTCAAACTTTTCTCTGCTCCTGATTTTATTAGTCCCAGATAGAGCCCCTGGAAGGACTCTTGAGACTGTTTTTCGTTCATGACACCTTGAAGATCACAAAGTCCTTTAAGTACATTATCAATACTATAGTTTCAACAAGTTCTAAAGGGATTTTTATTCTGCTTCCTCCCTAAAATGAAAACTGGACATAGCAAGCATTATACATCTCTGAGGAAGATACTTATTTAAAAATGGAATTTCTTCAGAATTTGAATTTGTAAACTTTCTTCTGCAAAAAGTACGGCAATTTTAGAGGTGCACAGAAATAATACTTAAAGGATAAACAGCATTAAAAAGCACAAGCTCTAGCTACAATTGTGTTTTCAAATTCTCTGTATATCTTCATGCTCTGTGTGATAATGATTGCAGTCTTAATACATACTGAGGAAAGCTAAGCTGGTGTTTTAAAAGCTGGCAACAGAGACTACATCCAAAATAAAGAAACTACCCAGGTTTTTTTACTATACCAATTCCTAACAAATTTTGAAATGTTGAAAATGCTTGAAATTTTGAAAATCTTCTGTGTCCATAACCACTTGTAAATGATGCCATTTTTTTCTTTAGTGCATTAAAATTTGTTTCTTTAACAAATTAAAATCAAGCTCAAATCATTATCATTAGCATTGATAATAGAATTCCAACCACCAAAATATATAGCTGCCCATATTTCTAATTCAGCATCAGATCCATTTGTTTTCTGATACCTGAATATTTGTGTTGACTTGCCTAACCTTATACCTCATTAGCAAAGGCATTTTCAAAAGTCCAACTAATATCTGAGAAATATTTACATATTACTTCATTGTTTTGAATATGTTCAGAATCTGCATGAAAGAGAACAACTCCACAGCAATATCAAAGGTTATTGTGACTGAAGTTACTTTACAGTAATTCAGATAGTTTTTACAATGCGTTAAAAGAGGAAATTAATTATTTTAAATAGGCTGCAATACTAGAACTACTGTGCTAGGTAATATTTGACATGTCCATCTGCCTGCCCTCCTGTCCTTCTACCTGTCTTTTCTCAAGTATTTCTGTCTGCAGAAGTACTTTTAAAATTGCAACAAAGAAATAGAGTGAGAGGTTTCTTAAATCATGCTATTGGATATCCAAAAAGGTATATTATTTTGGACGTGGTGTATTTTACAATTTGACAAGATGGAACTTTCTAAACTGATGATTGGGCACAGACAAAGGTATCCATTTATCTCATATATGTCTTGTTGAGGCAAAGCTGTCAGACAAAATCTTATCACATGGTGCCCCATTTGTTTTCTGTAGTGATTTATGATGGTTTTGAAAAGGTCTTGTGATCCCATAGGCTGCCACGATTCTCTGACTCTTCTCTGTCAATGGATCAGATTTTTGACATTTTCTGAGAGCATTCAGAAAAGATTTGATAAATCAGCTTGTGATGTTTATTTTAATTGATCTGAAGCCCATTCCTTCAAGAATTCATCAAACACTGTGACAGGGTCTGGGTGTGCTGCAGAGAAATGAAGGAACTGGGCTGGCCATGCTTCTGTGATGGTGATATAGATATTTTGTTGAAAGTTTATGCTCACAGACGAGAAGATGCCATAACTAATTTAGAATGCTGTAGATCTTTTGACGCAGGTTCTAATTCATAAATCTCATCCATCACATGTGATTCATGAAACGATAGACAACCCTTGATGAGGAGGTACTTTTGTGTTCCAAGTTCTTTACATTTTTTTCCTCTTCAGAAATAAATCACTCCAAAACAACAGAATTCTGTTATGAAAGTGGCGCTGTAAAGGTCTCTTATTATTTTTACATCTACTCTTCTTCTCAAAAGGGATAACATTTCTTCTCTTTAAGATGCAAATGGATAAAACTGTGTGTGTGCATGCACTTCACTTTACAGCAGGGAGAAAAATGTAACTGATTGCAGTGGTTCTGGTTGAGGAGTCATCACATTTGGCTGGTATAACCTGGGTCTCTTTTCTTCTCTCACAGGAACCTCCATCTGTTGAAAACATCACCACAAACACCTGTCCTGATCAACCACAGTCAGTGTCTTTGATCTCTTCACTCATTCCTGTTGCGCTTGGTTGGTAAACCTGTAAGAAGACCATTGCAGGATCTGAGCCTCTCTCTTATCAGCCAATCCACTCTTTTTCCTTCTACATTGAGGCATTGCTGCTGAGTGGTGGCTGTGGATGGTCAAGGAGGGAATTTGTGGTGGTGTATTTGATCTCTAATTAAGGGAAAGGAGCATGGGATGACTGATAAGCAGGCTGGCCTATCAGGCAATGAATGGTAATAAAGAAATAAATGCCTCTCAGCAATGTTGCCAAGAACACCGCTGAGGACTGGTATCAATCAATGTCTGGTTATCTGTCTAGGCCTCTGTCTTCAGATATAAAGCTTAGGTAACACCAGACATTATCAGAATAATAAAGTAACAAAACCAAGCTTTCAAAAGTTAGGTAGTCTTAGAATTAAGTTTGTCTGTGCAATATTTATTTGCCGTCCTTATGAATACATGTTTTGACATTCTTCCTCAGTGTCACACTTGTGGTAAAACCAAATAGAGAATTGAGTGAGCAATTATTCATTGTCCTTAAGCCAGGTACAGAACCCAGTTGACCACATATTCTTTTCTTGCAATAATCTGTTTCACTTGCATTTTAACTTCTCCATGGAGTGAGGCTAGTGCCTTGTTTCAAAAAGATAAGTCACTACTTCTCTGCTTTGCTTGCTTACTCAGAAGTGCTAGGTATGTGGACTGTGAAAGAAAGTGATCAAGTTTTTTCTCAACACAGTTTATACAATGACACTGGAGGATCTTTAATGCAGATTTTAATGCTGAGTCTTAACTGAGTTCTTGAGAGTATGTGCAAATGGCAGTTTCCAACATCTTATAACTCAGTTCCATACTCATTTGAAGAGATAAAACATGCTTTCCTTAAATGAAGACGTACACTTCTTTGAAGATACTACTGCAGAGGAATAAAGTTGGATCTCTTCAGTTAATCAATTAGTATTTTATGGAAATATATGCTCATATCAGTGAGTCTATTCCTCCTTGCTATCTTCTTCAAGTCTTTCAAAACAGTTAGGGCAGAAGGAATCAACAATCAAAGAAAATGCAGCCTAAAGAACTGACTACATGACTTTTTGTGGGATCCTTAATGGCTGAAATGGCAACAAGTAACAATCACAAACTGAAGAATGGAATCTAAAGTGTTCACCATCCACTCGTGCGGAGCTTTATAGGTTACTAATTCTTTTTTGTCTTTAATTGCAGACCTCACTGTTGGTTACTGGGAAGATCAATAGTTTCTCCTGCCTTACCTTGGGTCAAGCAATTTGGACTTATTTTTTGATGGGCTTCTTTTGCATATGCTTAGGCAAAGTTTTGTCTTCTCACATGATCATGGGTAGATCTGCAAAGCCATTTTGAAGACTCTTTCTTTAAGCTGAGAGAGGAACTATTGTCATGGCATGTTTTCCAATGCAGTGTTCTTCTCCTCCACATGAAGAAGAAAACCTTTAATTTTCTGCAACCCTGTGGTGTCCAGATGCCATCAGACAGGGAAGACTGAGGGCAAGTAGGCATAATTCAAGGTGAGGGATTGAACATTAGCACTCTGTGCTTTTCTTTTCCTCACACTTCTGTGTCTTCCGTCCTATCTCTCTTTGTCTCTCATTATTGTCTTTTTCCCTTAGCATAACTGTAGCATGAAAGAAGTTGCCTGTGTGCCTGATTCTCAGCCCTCTCATTTCATAGGCATCTTTCTATAAAGAGACACTGAGATCCTAACTTAATCTGGTGTTAGGCCAAGACTTAGCAGACAGATTCAACTTTCATAGAAAGCTGTTTAAAGATGTGCTGGACTCTCTAAGAGGGCAATTTTAAAAAGCACTGGCAGCTCTTAGCACTGTTCAGCATATTGCCAACAGGTGAAGTTTTCCAGTATGTCTGCAATTCAAGGTTTTAATAAAATAGCTTTTTATTTGACCAACTGTCACTCTAATCAGTTGATAATGAACTTGATGTTTAGCTGTGAGCTAAAGTAAGAAAACTCTCAAAGTCTGCAAGAGCCGAATCAGCAGATTTTTCAGTGTAACTTCTCCATCAAAGAAGCAAATGGTTTGCAATATAAATGAATGGCAGAATTAGCCAGTTTTTCAAATTTTCTCAGTGGTGTTTGAGCTTCAGATCTTGGGGGGTTTTCACTCAAGATGGATGAAAAAGAAATATGCTTTGACCATTGTTAAATTTTAATGTCCAACAGTGTTCTGTTTCCTGCCACCAACACCATCAAAATATTGAGTGGCTTTCGCTCTTCCCAAAATGTTTTCTTTTTTAAGTCATCATTGTAAATAAGTAACATCTAATAAAATGCATCTGAAATGAAGAGATCTGCCAATCATATGAAAAAAAAAAGACTGTAATGTTGACATTAGCAATTAGAATTATGCCATCCCCAATTAATTTGTGGATTTAGATCTTATGTAGGAAGGAAGGAAAGTGATTTTATGAACTATTCACTAAAGGTTAATTCAACAAATATCATATTCAAGTCCTCTTTTTCTTCTGTTAGTGTGTACCATCTCTTTAATGTCATTCATGGGAACATAGAACTCTGTTTAGCTAGTACGAATTTTCATGGCTGTTTTGAAACCAATGAAGCTAGACCAATTTACTCCAGTTAGGGTCTGCTACTTTTTAAAAAAGAAAACGGAAATTATTCTTTTTGCCTATTAGAAAAGTGGTTTTTTAGGCATTTTGCAACAATGGGCAGTTCTTAGTTGTTTCTCCTTGCTCTACAGAACAGCCACTGATAAGTCTCATCAAATGATGCTTCTCAATACAGCAGCCCTGGCAGTTTATATTAAAGGAAGACATCAGGTGGTGTCGAGTGAGTTAAGAAAGCATATCATTGCTAATTAATTTATTTTCCATATTGGCCTGCATTGTGTACAGATGCTTTCATCCAACCTGAAAGGTACCATGGCAAGCAGGTGTTACAACAATCTTAGCCCAGAGGTATCCAAGTCTTTTTGCCTGGCATCATTCCAGCTATAGACTGGAGCTAGCTTTTGGAAAAGTTGTCAGTGAGATTGATTGCATTTTAGAAGTTCCATTGATTAATTATCTCTCTAATTCTTCACTATAGGCAACATCCTGAGTTTTGAGACTATGCACGAAAACTTATTGCACTTGTGTTCATCAGTTTGAAACACTGTGGGATTTTGATAGGTCATATTTTACAGAAAGGGAGATAGAGGTGGTTAGACATTGCTGTGCTCCTGTGCTTCTTCACAGGCTAAAGAAAATGGAGAAAACCATCCAGGCAGGGTTTTCTTACCAAGTTTGCCTCTAGCCTTTGTAATTGCCAGTAGTCAAATAAGTGGTGTTACTTCAATAACAGCAACAGTTAATGGAGTTACAGCTGATTGTTCTGCTAGGAAATAGTTTATTCTTGATGTTTGGTAAAGAGATAGAGAATTCAGTTTTTACTTTGTTTTCTTTCCTGCATACAAAGATTAGTACTGCTTGGTGCAAAGGAAAAAGACAATACTTTTTATTACATTTATGCTATTGTTTACAAACATGAATATGGAAAGATTCTGATAGAAAGGCCACTCTTTTTATACATTTACCATTCTAACCCAACTAAGAGATATTTATTTCAACAGACACTTGTAAAAATCTCTTTCTAACATAAACCTTGGGTCTTAAATGAATGGAGCAGTAGACTAACCAGCTTAATAAAAGTGAGAGATGAAACACAATTAATGGACAGGACATTCAACCAGGTGTTATCAAATCATTCATTGCACTAAGTGCGCTCTCAAGTTCTGTTGTAAAAACAATTAAAGTACTGATGGCAGGCTTAAGTTACTTCAAATCATTTGGCAGAATTGATCCACAATTATCTTTGTAATCCCTGAAGCCCCAAACACTAAGTCCTCCATCCACTTTATATTTCCTACACACTGTTCTCAACGTGTCAGCAGCCATGCTCAATATCCATTGGCACCAGCAACTTCACTGGACCTAAGAATTCCAAACTCTCAATATGCTCGTGCTCTGAATACTCAAGTTCAAGTGTATGAACCACCTGTATGACAGTATACCCATCAACTTTCAAAGAGTTTCTAGTTTTTAGTCATGTTTTCTCGTGTATATGAAAGTGTGTGATTAGAGAACAAATGAGACATTAATTTAGATGTTGTCTGTGGATGCTTGTTTATTATTTGAAACGGTGTTTTCTTCTGTTTAGTGTCAGAAGGCTTGTAGTTATTCTGCCTTTTAGGAAATGTTATGCTTATCTCTAATATAAATCTCAGAACAAAATAGAAAAATGCCTTTAGTGGAGTTTTGTATGAATTCTCCAAAATGTAATAAAGACATTATCATATCAGATGGGTAATTCATATGGCATGGCACCTTTCCTCTGGCAGTTTACAAATGCAACTCCCCTTGGCAGGGAAAACGTCAGTCCAAATGATTAGAGTTTAGCAGAGTAACATGTACTGGAGCACGAAACTGAACAATGGCAAATGTTAGACAGCCTGAATTGGAGACAGTGATTTTTGTTATACCCATAATAATTTAGAGATTTGTGCCTCTCACATAATCACTGTAAAGCCTAGAAACCAACTTTTCTCCTGTGGCTAATGACATGAAGGAAGAGGCATGAGAACAGGAGAAGAAATTTTGCCTGACTTTTACCCTGTGGATGTTAGACCAGTATGTGCCCGCAGCAGGTAATAACAAAAGAGATGCCAGACAAAATTTTGAGCTATGAAGTTAAACCAGAATAGTCCCACTGGAGATTTCAGTGTGGGAATCTCTGCCTGAATTTTTTTTTTCTTGTGCAGCCCCTGTATAATGTAAAAAGAACAAAGCAAGTCCAAGAACACACCCCTATTTTCTGCAGAATTAACGGAGGCATCCATTTCACTGTCAACAGCTTTATATTTCAGATAGACCCTCAGATAGAAAGGATTTTCAATTGCCTTCCTACTGTTAAACCTTATCCCTCCACTTGTTTAGTCTTCCCAGTTCAGGCATTGGGCATCAATGTGCTTTTTTTTGTTTTAATGCCAACATATTGAACCATTAGAACAGAAGGCACCACTTAGTCCATTACCCAGTCAATTTTCAGTTTAAATACCATTCTTGTAGGCTCATAAGGGATTATGAGTGGTTTGAGTGGTGCAGTGAGCTTTTTTGTCTCTATTGCACAAAACAGGGAGTTATTCTATCTCCTTGATAATAAGTTGCTCAGAGTAAGGGAAGAGAACAGAATTTCAGCTATTGAATATTTAATTCTGGACAGCAGTTTAATCAGAAGTGGGATTTGGGCAATTGCTCTAGCCCCCACCAAACATACTACAGTTTCAGTTCTTAGTATTCCTTAATTATCCCACTGAGATGTTTGAGGAGCAACTAGTAGTAAATGAACTTGGCAAATCAGCTATTACCCAAGTAATGAAATACAAATACATATGTTTGACAATTCTGCAGGGAAATTGTTGGAGCTAGGATTCTCCATGGATTGTATTGGCCAAGAGAGAAAAAGCAGGTGTTATTATCAAAATTTGTATACAAACAATTTGACTAGAGTTTTAAAATAATGTGAAGCTTTTTTCCCCTTCAGCTAATTCCAAGCATGTTGGTTATTGTGTGGAGAGCACTTATTGTCAAATAACGAATCTGTACCAGCTGTGGATTCACACAGTGACGTAGTTCTAAATATTCAAGGATTTTACATTATATCTAAGGATGCATATCAACTTTGCATCTAACCTTAAACAAAAGAGAGTTCAGCTCTACTGAGGAAATTGATTTTATTCAGCAGCAAGGCAAGGGAAATTAGTACATTCAATATTTGTAGAAAGAAAATAGCAAAGCCCACAAGTCTGGGTGGTTTGAGATTGTTCTTTGTTTTAGTAATTATACCTTTATATGTTAGATCTCATATTTGCACTTTCAGAAGTATTCTAAATGGTTTATGCATCAATCATGTCCTGAACCTGCTGTATTTCTACACAAATTTACAATGAACTTACAGCCAAACAAATTCAAAGTGAAACAAACTGTATTCTGACTTTACTGCTGTATCTAACTCATTCTGTCTGTCTGGGACATTAGAACAATTTAATTAGTAACCAAATGTCAGTTGCCTCTAGTTCATTTGCATGATATCTCAATGTACTAATTTCTCAGATTAGCATAATTTATTATTTAAGCTGTCTTTGATTTCAGGGACAGAGTTGTTTGAGTTACTTCATCTGAGGCCTGTTATTCATATGCAAGAGGACACGAATAGGAATCCTTTGTCGGGATGCATTTACTGTTTACTGTAGAATGATAAGCCAATGTAAAGCTAGGAAAGCCTCTCCAAGCCGCACAGATCTCCATTTTGCCATTAGCTGTACCAGTTTAAACAGTGTGCCTCTAGAAATATCGACAGGTCAAGTACAGCAGAGAAGAGTGTGTGTCCCAGTGGCCTTTACACTGACAGTTTCTCCCACATTAAAGAGTTAACTAGCAGCCTACCAGCTCAGAGTGGAAGCTAATGAATGAAATGGAGATTGATATAGACTCTCTTTGGAGGTGCATCGATCTGTATCTTCTGAACTCAGCTTAGGAATTCTGCAGGCAGCATTGCATGAGTAACCCTGGCATGGTGCCCATTAGCAAATAACTCTTTTAATGCTTGTCTTCAATTGATTCACTTGTTGTACTGACTGCTATGTAGTACTGCAAACTTTCTTGTATTTTGCCACTGTGGTAACAAGTTATGTAAAGGAATCTGATTTTGGAAGCAAATTCTCAAGCAACTTTCTTCATTCTGCTTCTTTCCTTCTCCTGCTCCCTGTCCTTCACCCAAATAGCATTATGTAATTATTGAACTGACGTGGATATCACCACATACACCCCAAAATTTCAAATTTCAGTGGTTTTATAAATCATGTCATTATGCCATCTAAGCTGATATTTCAGTCAGAACAAACATAAGTAATATGCTCTTAAATGTGAAGTATTTTCATTTATTGCTCTAAATTGATACTGAATTATGGAAGTGTATATAGGAAGCCTTTTTTTCTTCTTCTGTGGTCTCAAGCATGGAATTTACCTACAAAGACAAGTCTCAGAAGGAAGGCCTTCCATATTTTCTGCTTAGCAGATCAGGAAAGGTCTCTCTCTATTAAACAGCAGAGAAAAAATTAACCCCAGAGCTCCAGCAGAGCAGTCACCTAGTTCAAGTCTAAGTCTAAACTTCTATGTAGTCAAAGAGGGAGGACAATTCACTCCTCTTGCTGTGAATAGTTGTGTTTAGTCTCTCTGCTCTGCATGTACAACTAGACTTGACTACATGTCATTTTATGATATGAAATCTAAAGAATACCTACAGATTGAATGCCTAACCCTATAAGCAAAATTATGTATGCAGACAATCCAGTATGAACAACCAGAAATTATGGCCTAATATTGCTGAAGCAATAAAAATGTGAAAACCTTACACAACCCGCAAAATCTCAGTAGGGGATTTTGGCTGTAGACTTCATCACACAGAAATTCTAATCTGCCTCATAGCTCTCCACATTTTCTGTATGTAGATAGCCATTTTCAAAGCATATAAAATTATACAACTAATAACTCTAAAAAGTTAGAAGCATTCAGAGGTGATTTTTCTGTCTGCAACTGAATTGTCATTAGGACAGGCAGACAGAAAAGTTTAAACCAAATGCATCTAAGAATAAGCTACATTGTTCCATCTGTTCTTTTTTTCTGTCAAAAGTTTTCTGCTTGTCTTTTGTTTGTCTGTGCCCACTTTTGTTTTTCTGTGTGTAGTGTAGGCAGAGATTCTTTCATATTAAAATAATTGTTTTGATTATAGGCTTGAATCAAGCATCTGTAAATCAAAGGGGAACCAGATGTAAAACTATTTGTACCTTTGAAATATTTTTTATATTGAAAATAAAAACAGAAAAAAATATGTAAGATTTTAAAATTATATAATGAGAATTATAAATAGAAAATTATTGAGAATTTATGGTTGTTGTTTTGATGGCTTTTCATTATTGACAGCAGTAATTGTCAGGCTGGTTTTTTTCTTAATCATCTGTGTCTTCTGACAGTCTCTTGCTTATATGTCTACTAACAGTTAAAAGTATTGTATTTTGCTAGTTTAGGAAGTATTAAGTGAAAACCATATTCTTGTAATCTAAGCACATAGTTTATTACAGTGATTATTGTTTAATTTCATTCCTGGAACTGCCTATTTTGATTAAGATGCTGACATTATAAAGAAGTCAGGAAATTTTAATTCATACAAAACGTAGAGGTCTTCTTGATCATTTTAATTTAAGTCATACCTTACAGTAAAATGTGCTTTGATTTTAATCCTTATGCTTATAACTCCATTTTGAAGAGTTTTGGAAAATTGTTTCTGACTTACACCATGGCAGATGAGCATCAGAATGAGGTCTGATACCAGTGTATTTCTTAAGATGGAAGTGAAAGAGTATTTATAAGTAGTTTTTGCCTTCTGAATCTAATGGATTGTCAGCATGCCTGACATTATTCTATAGGCAAGGCCACAGAAGATCAATACATCTTAGGCAAGGTTTAATTTATTTCTAGGTTCTTACAACTAATGACTTTCCTTTTCTGTTTGTTGATTTTCTTTATAGCTTTTGCTCCCATGAATTGTTACAATTTTATCCTCCCATTGTAACACAAACCACAAGAACTGTGATGTCATTATAATTTTTTGTAGAAGACTAGGTGCATGAACAAACAAAACTGGAAACTGTACCTTAAAAGAATTTGCACAATGGAATTAAGCCTTCTGACTTCCACCTTGGACAACACAATGCATTTTCTATTATTAGATTTTGTTTATTTTACAGCAGCACTAGCAACCTCCAAAGTCTTGTGCATCTTCATGCCAGGCACTGTATATAGTCATGCTCTAACTGAAAATCTCTCCTGTGATGGTTTTATCATCTGAATGGAATAAACAGAAGTAGTATGAAGGAAAGTAATGAGGTCATTTTTCATAAGAGATAAATGAACCACAATACCCAAAGACATGTAAAAACATTGCAATTTAGAAATTATTTGTAATTCCTCAGGATATACAAAGTTTTGAGTCTTATACTCAGTGGTTTTCTGTTGAGAATAGTTTCAAGTGCACAACAATTCACGTGTGCCCATTCTGTAAACAGCACTGCAGTAAAGCCAGCTTTCATGTGCTGGATGCTCTTGGTCCGAGATGCCTAAATGTGAAAAGGATATTCTTTTCGCAAGAACAATTTACTGAAAATGTAGATGGAGGTTGCTTTTTTTGTTATACTGAGAATGGTTGTATTTAACTTAGCAAAAAAACCTCTATGGGTCTACTGTAATTTAGTGTATTGCAAGATCCCATTTCTTTCACTTAGTTATCCCCATCTTTTCATGCATGCTTAGTATACTGCAATTCAGGGCATTAACTCCAGCACCATTTCAGTTAGTCAACATTGACAAACAGATAAGCTACTCTCAGACTTAAATGGGATTTTAACTTGTTCTACCAGAATCATAAACATTTGTCACTGCATGGCCAACTTTTAATGAAACTTTGTAACTAGGAATCACTATATCACTGTCTTTCCTACTAATACAAAGACATTTCAGCACAAAAGTAGAACTGTGCAAGAACCAGTTGAGGAAATAGAGGGTATATGACAGTGAGATCAGGCATTTCAAAGTGATTCTTTACATTGGCAATAGATATGGCAAATGTATGGATTTTGTTAGGATTCTTCTGAAAGCCATATATATACAGATATATTTTAGGGTCAAGTAATTGTCCTGAATCTATAAAAGGGAATAAAATTATTTCTAGTATTATTTTTCACCACACTGGCTACACTAAAGAAGCCATACTTAATTAATTTCTTATAGTTACTTGACTTTTTTTAAAAGGCAATGATAACCATTTAAACTTGGTTTAGTTCTCATTGTTCAACCAAAGTTATAACTGGTCTCTGACCCAGGAGATCAGAGTAAATGAATGTTGGAAGGAAGATTTTCTGTTGGTTAAGCAGGTTTGGGTCAGAGAACACCTAAACAAATTGGACATCCACAAGTCCATGGTCCCTGACGGGAAGCATCCACAAATGTTGAAGGAGCTGGTGGACACCATAGTGAGGCCGCTCACAATCAACTTTGAGAGGTCATAGAGATCAGGAGAGGCACGTGAGGACTAGAAGAAAGCAAATGTCACTCCAGTCTTCCAAAAGGCAAGAAGGAGGACCCAGGGAACTACCATTCAGTCAGCCTCACCTCAATCCCTGGAAAGCTGATGGAGTGCCTCATTCTGGAGGCCATCTCTACACATATGGATGCCAAGAAGGTGATCAGGAGTAGTCAAGATGGATTCACTAAAGGTAAATCATGTTTGACCAACCTGGCTGACTTCTGTGATGAACCAACTGCCTGGATGGATGAGGGCAGATCAGTGGATTTTGTCTACTTTGATTTCAGCAAGGCCTCTGACACTGTTTCTCACAACATCCTCACAGGCAAACTCAGGGTGTGAGGACTGGATGAGTGCACAGTGAGGTGGATTGAGAACTGGCTGAACAGCAGATCCCAGAGGGTCATAACCAGTGGCACAGGGTCTAGTTGGAGGCCTGTCACTACTGGTGTCCCCTGAGGCTCAATACTGGGTCCAGTATTGTTTAACTTATCCTTGAATGACTTGGATGAAGGGGAGATGCCTCCTCAGCAAGTTCACTGAGGACAGGAAGCTGGGAGGTGTGGCCAATACCCCAGAGAACTGTGCAGCCCTTCAGAAGGGCCTTGACAGGCTGGAGGGATGGGCAGAGAGGAACCTTCTGAAATTCAGCAAAGGCAAGTGCAGGGTCCTGCACTGGGGGAGGAATAACCCCAGCAGTACAGGCTGGGGACTGACCTGCTGGGAAGAAGCTCTGAGGAGAAGGACCTGGGGGTCCTGGTGGACAACAAGCTGTCCATGAGCCAGCAGAGCCTTGGGGCCACGAAGGGCAGTGGTATCCTGGGGTGCATTGAGAAGAGCACTGCCAGCAGATGAAGAAAAGTGATCCTACCCCTGTACTTGGCTCCTGTGAGACCACATCTGGAGTGCTGTGTCCAGTTCTGGGCTTCACAGGACAAGAGAGACATGGAGCTACTGGAGCAGGTCCAGCAGAGGCTATGAAGGCGATTACGGGACTGGGGCACTGCTCTTACAAGGACAGGCTGAGAGAGTTGGGCCTGTTCAGCCCTGAGAAAAAGAAACTGGGAGGGGTCCTCATTAATGTGTATAAATGTATAAAGGGAGGGTGTAAAGAAGATGGAGCCAGGTTCTTCTTGGTGGTGCCAAGCAATAGGACAAGAGGCAATTGACAGAAACTGATGCACAGAAATTTCCACCTCTGTACTGCATGAGTCACCATGCATAGGACAGATTGCCCAGAGAGTGGTGTAGTATCCCTCACTGGAAGTATTGAAGATCTTTCTGAACACAATCCTCTGCCATGTGCTCTAGGACAACCCTGCTTCAGCAGGGAGGTTGGACCAGGAGACCCACTGTGGTCCCTTCCAACCTTACCAATTCTGTGATTCTTTGATCTGAAAAAAAAATGAGATATGTAGAAAAAGACCAATTACTTAAACATATGCACAAAAGGCAGCTTATATGTCTCACAATATTTGCTATAGGATAGGCGTCTAACATTATAACTCCAGGATTTTAGGCTATGTCTTTTTCCGATTTAACTGTACCTATGTTTTTCTGTATATGTTCATGTCAAGAGTGAATGGAAATTACAGCAAATCTTTTAACTTTATCTAACATACCTAGGTAAATAAGTCAAGGTATTCTAAATAATGTCTTCATATGTTTTCAAAATAGCATATTTTGACTGAAATTTTGCCATGTTTGATCTTCACCTAGAGTTCAAATATGAAAACAAATTTCCTCACAGCTACTTTTTACTGGCTCAACAGCAGGGGAAAATAAAAACTTTTCATCTGGTGTCAGTAAATTATTAAAACTTTCAACTTAAAAAAATCATCTTGATAACCTTGCTAATCAATATATTAACTTAGTAGACTGAACTTCTCTCAAATCTTACTCTCAAACATTCTCTGGCTTTTAGCAATGGCTGTAACTTCATGCAGCTGTAAGCACCCCATCAGCAGAGGCTTACAGAGTGAAACAAGGAAGGGCATAGGAGGAGCTTTATTAGCCTCATTTAGGAAATGGCTATACCTTCTCTCTTCGTTGTCTCTGAAATATGAGACACTTATTCTTGTCCAGTACCTTAAATTACTTGTTCTGATCTGTAAATGTTAGTCAGCATGGGCTATTTTTATTCTAACACTGTGAATTTGACATCTTTTCCCCAACCTCCCTGATTCTTCTCATCCTGCCACTGCAAGAGAGGACATCACACGGTGAGTGGATACAACCTCTCCTTGCCTTTTGTACTGTTATGGTTCATAAGCCATCTCAAATCTTTGGATTATATTTTATTCTCACAGTTCATTGCACTGAGCCTCATGTTTGTGCTGGACACCAGGGGCAAGTTGGCATTTTAATAAAATCGATGTATACTTTGACTTCTAAATTATTGGCTTTTCATTGTTAGTGTAAAACTGAGATTTCAGCATGGAGGAAGG